>NW_020954577.1:14300619-14311874 GCF_900497805.2 Vombatus ursinus | reverse complement strand
AAGGAGGAGGAGGAGGAGGAGGAGGAGGAGGAGGAGGAGGAGGAGGAGGAGAAAAAGAAAAGAAAACAGAGAAGAGAAAAGGGTACATTAGGTGAAAATGGAAGGGAAACAGGAGAGCTTGTTAACACACATAGTCAGGTTGGACAAATAAAAGTAGACACAAACATGCAGAGAATTGGGGAGGTGTCACTTAACTCCACTTTCATCTAAACTGGTCAAAAGAGGGAATAATACATACAGACACACCCACACACAAAGTTTGGTGCAGGAATATATCAACTTAACAGGGATCCCCATAGGAATAAAAGGCTGGGAAAAGGTTCAAGGTAGTGTTGGTCATAATCGGAACAAATCTTAAGCTTAGAAAGGGGACAGGGAGAGAACAGGATAGATGGCAATCAACAATTGACTATCATGAATTTATTCATAAAATGGAAGAGTTTAGCAGAATGGCTTAGAAAGCAAAATCCAACACTATGTGCTTCACAATGTGTGTCAAAGACAAAAGGCGTCAAACACCAACCCACTGAACTCATTGCTACCCTCAACACTCCTGAGATCATCCTGAAACAGATTATAATGTAATGGTGAAATATTGAACAAAATAAATAAAAATACAATGGAACATGTAGTTTTCTAAGTCAATATGCAGCCCACAGAGATCCATGTGTACTGTTTTGTGGCCTCCATTTCTATTTGAGTTTTATGCACTGGTTACAAGAAACATTCTTGAAACATAAAGACACACAGAGTTGAAATAAAAGGTTAGAGGAAAATCTATTATGTCTCAACTGAACACCAAAAAAAAAAAAAAAGCAGGGGTAGAAATTATGATTCCAGATAAGATAATAGCAAAAATAGATTTTATTAAAATGGATGAATAGGGGAATTACATTTTGTTGAAAAGTAACAGGCAATGAATTGACTTAAGTGGTTGATATATATCCACCAAATAGCATAGCTTCAAAATGCTTAACAAAAACAAGTAAACAAATAAATGCATTACAAGGAGAAATAGACAACAGGACTATACTGATCCTGAAATCAACTCATTACCCCTAGATAATTCTAGTATAAAAATAAACACAATATTAAGAATCTGAATAGAATTTTTAAAAAATAGATAAGATAAATCCCTGGCAGTTATTGAATAGAAATAATAAGTATTGATATTTTTCAGATGTGCATGGTTTCTTTATAAAAACTGATTATATATTATATCATAAAAATGACAAAGAAATGCAAAAATATTAACATAATATATGCATCTTTAACTGACCACATTACAATAAAAAGTAGATTAAATGGAAGGTAGCTGAAAAAGGTATTAAAAATCAACTGGAAACTAAATAACTTATTTCTAAAGAATTTATGGGTCAAGAAAAAAATCATAGCAGTGATAGATAAGTTCATTAAAGATAATGGCAACAATGAGACAACATAATAAAATTTGAGGGATAAAGCCAAAGTAGTCTTTAAGAAAATATTTGTATCTCTAAAATCTTTATTAGTGAAAAAGAAAGAAAGAGAAGGAAAGGACAGAGCAATAAATTGCGAATGCAACTAATACTAGAAAATAAATCGATTCAATTATACACCTAAATAGAAATCCTGAAAATCAGAGAACAGAAGAAATGGTGAAATAAATAAATAAAAATAAGTTAACAAAAAAATAGAAGAGTTTGAAAAAATTTAGCATTTTTATTTAAAGTTTTGAGTTCCAAATTCTATCCTTTCCTCCTCTTCTCCCTCCTTTAGATAGTAAACAATCATGTATAGGTTATGCATGTACAATTATGTAAAACATTTCCATATTAGTCATTTCATACAAGAAGATTTGAATAAAAGAAGAAATAAAAGAAAGAGAGTGAAAAATAGCCTGCTTCAGTCTGTAATCAGTCAATGGCAGTTCTTTCTCTGGAGGCAGATAGCATGCTTCATCACTAGTCCCTTGGGATTGTCTTGAATCATTGTATTGCTGAGAAAATAGGAGAGTTT
This sequence comes from Vombatus ursinus, assembly GCF_900497805.2. Lineage (NCBI taxonomy): Eukaryota > Metazoa > Chordata > Mammalia > Diprotodontia > Vombatidae > Vombatus > Vombatus ursinus. The sequence continues at coordinate 14,309,876 of NW_020954577.1, read as the reverse complement.
TTATAAGCAATAAAATAAGTAAACCATTGGCTAATTTGATTAAAAAGTAGAAAGAGCAAGACCAAATTACTAGTATCGAAATTAAAAAGGAGAATTCACAACAAATGAAGAAACTATTTTTTCCCAACTATATGCCAAATATAAGCTAGTAACTTCAGTAAAATAAACGAACACTTAAAAATATAAAATTCCCAAATTAATAGAATTAGAAATAGAAAATCTAAACAACCAAATTACAGAGAAAGAAATTAAAGAAACCATGAAGGAGCTTCCAAAGGTGGAGGGGGGGAGAGACCCTCTATGACCAGATGGATTCACATGTGAATTCTATGAAACATTCAAAGAACAATTCAGATATTATTTACAAAATCAGCACAAGGGGCCCTACCAAATTCCTTCTCTTAAACAAATATAGTCTTAATCTATAAACCAAGGACAGTCAAAACAGAAAAAGAAAAGTAGACAAATATCTCTAAAGAGCATTGGTGCAAAAATTTTAAATGAAATATTAACAGAAGGTAAAATAACACATCACAGAGATTGTACACTATAACCAAATTACCTATATACCTGGAAAGAAAGATTGGTTTAATATTAAAAAAAACTATAGACTTAATCATATTGATAACAAAATCAATAAAATCTTGTTAAAATAGCGATAGATGCAGAAAAAAACTTTTTTGACAGAATTCAGTACCCATTTCTGTTAAACAAATAAACTAAAAAATATAGGAATGTATGGACCTTCTTGTAAAATGATAAAGATAAAGGTAATGTAAACCAAAAACTACCATTCCATGTAACAGAGATAAAGTAGAATTTTTCCAGTAATATTAGTGGTGAGACAGACAGAGAGAGACAGAGACAGAGAGACAGAGACAGAGAAAGACAGAGAGAGAAAGAGAGAGGGAGGGAGAGAAAGAAAGAGAGAGAGACAGAGAGACAGAGAGACAGAGAGAGAGGCGCTTCAATCTGCCCTGAGTCCATCACTTCTCTATGTGTAGAGGCAGAGAGTTTTATAGCATGAGGCCTTTCGAGCTGTGGATCATTGTATCGCTCAGTCCCTAAGACTTTCACAGTTGAACACCATGCCTTTTTAATGAAGCGTTTATTCTTTCCTCCCCAGCTTGTTGCCTCCCATTCAAAAGGATTAAATGGAGTTGCAATGAGCTCTGCGTAGTGGTTAGAGTGCAGGGATTGCAGTCAGGAAGATCTGTGTCTCACTCCCATCTCGGACACTTTCTGCGGGACAAGAGGCAAATCTCTTACCTTTTCTAAAGCTCAGGCCGCTGGCTAGACACAGTGGCTGTGATCTGTCACCGCGGAGCAGTGCCGCCCATCGATGAAATCCCAGGTCCATGACAATGACGTCAAATGTAATACAAGCCGATCGCTTGGCGTTTACCTATGAGACACATCCGACCATCGGAAGAGGGCTCACTGAGCAAAGATCGAAGGAGACTTTGAGATGGCAGACTTGTGGTGTTCGCATGTCAGGTGTCCTTGGTTCTGAATCTGGATCTGTGGAAGCCCCAGCAGGTTTGCACACATGCCCCCAGCCATCTGTCAGCTGTGCGGGGCCTGGACCCTTCCCTTCCAGGCTAAACTTTGTGATAATGAAACACAGTCATGAGCAGGAGCCCTACAGAATGGCTTACTCCTTCAGAACAAAGGCCCTTCCATGGAACACATTCAATGTGATAGAATGCCATCCCTACATGCATGCATTTCCATTCTACCACAGCATCTGAGAGCTGGAAGGGACCCCAGAAGGTATCTATAACCTACCTATGAGTACTAATCTGCACCTCTGATGAAGGCTCCCCTAGTCTTGCCCAGAAAGCCTCTAGTTAGAGGGACCCTGCTCCCTCTGGAGGCAGCTCATTCCACACTGGGATGGTGCTCACTGGTAGGAAATGTTTTCTGGCAGTCACAGTCACATTTGGATCTTCTAAGATGTCTCTCATTGCTCCTGGCTCTGTGCTCTGGGGTCAAGCTAAACAAATCCCTTTTCCTAGTGGCAGCCCTTAAATACTCAAAGATAGGTTGCATGCCCCTTACCAGTCTTCTCTTCTCCTGGCTAAACACTCAAAGTGCCCAGAACTCAGGCGCCACATCCGGACTGAGCTCCTCTGACACTGCCCAACACAGTGCTGTCCTTTCTATCAGGTGACACCCAGAGCTGGACACAAGACCAGCCAGAAGGGAGCCTGCATGGGAGCAAGCCCTCTGAAACCAAACACCTACTTCTTCTCACTCAAGGCAGGTTCATGAACAGGCCATTCTGGGGAGAATTTGCTGTCTGGAACATTCCCAGTACAGAGTCAGGGATGGGCAACAGTAAAGCAGAGGGCAAGGAAGGGGGTCTGGACAGTCTCTGAGCTCCTCCCGTCATGTCCTCCTAGTGTGACTTCATTATTTGGATGGAGGTGAATTCCCAGCACTATCAGGCACACCCAGAGTCTCAAATACAAAAACACATTTCAATGCCAAGTATAAATGCATTTTGGCTCATCTGTCATTTCATATGATCCAGTCATTGGCTGCCCTCCATCACTGTGGAGAAGTGAGAGAGTTAACTGAAAGCACAGAATAGTTGTAGATAAGCAGGTGTGTGAAAAACAAACCGGTCTGCCATCTTTGGAGACGGGGGAGTTGGCCATGATGACCGCCTCCATAGGCCACCTCAGAAAGTATTGGGCATAGCAGATTTAGAGGACAGAGAGATCTTAGAAGTTAGCTAGCCCATCCCCTCATTTTACAGATGAGGAAGCTGAGGCTGAGGGAGGGGGAAATGATCGGCCAGGGTCTTCTAGGGAGTAAGTAGCACAGCGAGGATTTGAACCCAGTTCCTCTGGCTTCAGATGGAGCAGTCCATCCAAGATGCCAAGGGTACCGAGAAAGCATGAGGGAAGGAGACAAGTGGAGTCAGAGATCAGGCAGGAAGTAAAAGGCATTTGGAGATGCTAAGCTTGGGTTACAGATAAACCAGAGGAGCAGGTATCACTGGACAGATGTGAAGAAGTCATGACTTTTGTGCCTGAGGGTGGGTCTTTAGGGAAGGTTCATGGAATGCCCGCCTCTGAGGCACAAGCCAAAAGATCTGCTCGTCTCTTGGTGCAGAGAGAGTGGAGGGAGCCTGGGACATCATCTTTATGAGTCCCTCTTATTATATTCAGCTTGTTGAAAAATGATGGGATGGGGATGTTAAAGCATCTAATAGCATAATAGCATTTCTAGAAAACTTCCTAGTCTGCAAAGCACTGACCAGGGGATTCCATCTGCTCCTCACCGTCAGCCTGTGGGCCAGCGCTCTATTTTTCCCTCTTAGGTAGGAGAGGTTAAGTCACTTGTCTAGGAGCCACAGCTAATAAATAGCTAAGGAAGAGTTTGAACTCAGGTCCTCTTGACTTCACAGACCAGCACTCTATTCACCGGGTCTGCCCCAGATAGCGTCTCGCACCAAGGTCAAAGACAGCTAGCGCCTCCTCAAAGCCTGCCCTCACTTCCCTCTCACCTCTCTCCTGCAGGGAAATTTTCATCTTTTAGGACAGTTTTTTTCCTATTGGACTCACAATTTCCACTTCACTGACCTCAAGTATCCTAGGAGTCCAAGAGTTGGGCCAACGTTTGCTGAGCCAAACCTCCAGCCGGCTCTCAGCCCACATCCACCTGGAAGATCCATGGCCTTCTCAAACCCACGCAGTCTAGAACTCGCAGTCTCAACCTCCCCTGGAATCACATCCCCTCCATTTCTGGTCAAGGCGGCACCTCCCCACTGTCTGCCAGGTTCACTTTCCTCTCTGTGGCTCCCCTTTCACTCACCACCAGATCTAATTGTTGGCCAGTAAGATCAAATTAAATGATATTTTCAAGCCGTTCACACAGTGTCTGGGACATATCAGGTACTGAATGAATGCTTGCTCCCTTTCCTTATTCCCAGTAATAATGAATAGCCTTTATATGATACCCCAAGGGTTCAAAGTACCTAATACACATGATCTCATTTGTTCATCAGAACAGGTAAGTGAGGTAGATATGGCAGGTGTTAATCTCCTTATTTTATGGATTGTGAAAACTGAGATGCAGAGAGATAAGTCTCAGAAGCAGCATTTGAAGTCAGGTCTCTCCTGACCCTAAGTCCAGCGGCCCACCCTAAGGCCTGCCAGTTGGACGTCCATGTCGTCCCTCTTATCTATTGCCTTTTGTCCACTCACACAGCCATGAGCCTAGTACAGACCGTCCCCCTCTCCAATCTGTCCTTCATAGCTGCCAAAATAACCTTCTTATGATACTTGGCCACTAGGATGCTTCTGTTTCTTGGTGTTTTATTTTTTAATTCTATTTGCTTGTCCATCCCTTCTGAGTCTCCCTTGCTGAGTCACCCTCTATGCACTGGCTTCTCCTCAGGCTTCATCCTGGCTCCCACTATCCTTTGGTGATTTTATCTGTTCTCATGGGTTCAATTAGCACAACTGGTATCTCACTTGTCCCATCTGTTAAATGAGCAACTGGGTGCAGTGGATAGAGCACCAGGGCTAGAATCAGGAAGACCCATCTTCCTGAGTTCAAATCTGGCCTCAAACACTTATTAGATGTGTGACCCTAAGCAAGTTACTTCAACCTGTTTACCTCAGTTTCCTTATCTGTAAAATGAGCTGGAGAAGGAAATGGCAAACCATTCCAGCATCTTTGCCAAGAAAACCCCAAATGGGATCACAAAGAGTTGGACACAACTAAAGATGACTGAACTACAATGATCTCACTTTCAGTAGAGTGGTGGACTCAGATGCCAGAGGACAGAGAGTCAAGAACTGATTCAATTCAACAAAAGCTTATTAAGCATCTACTGCATGTGAGGCTTGATGCTGGGGATAGAAAGACAATAAGGAAGCAATCCTCACTCTCCCAGAGCTTCCATTTTCCTCATGAGATACTGTGTGTATACATATGAGTTGAGCTAAAAAGATTAAGTAGCTACAAAGTCATTTGGAGGAAAGAAAGCACCCAAATAGGAAAGTCAGGAAAGGACTTGTGTGTGAGGAGGTACTTGCATTCCTCTTACAAGAAAACCAGGAATTCTCAGAGGTAGTAATGAGGGGGGCATGGCAGATGGCCCAGGCCAAGACATGGCAGTAGAGGCAGGAACCACAATTGGGCCAGTTAGGCTAGAAGAGAGTTCTCGAAGAGTGTTCTGGAAAGTTGGGCTAAAGCCAGACTGAAAAGGGCTTCGAATGCCAAGCTGGGCAGCTGGTGTTTTATTTGGGGCAATACGGAACCACTGAAGCTTAGTGAGCTGTGGAGTAGGGGTCAGACTATGCTTTAGGATGATTTCAAAGGTTGTGGGGAATCGGGAAGAGAAGGGGCTGGCCGCTGAGAGACTGAGTAGGAGGCTACGACCGGAACTTTGCAGATGGCTTTAAGAGGGGAGAAAGAGGGACAGATGGAATAGACTTTCATAGCTAGCTAGACTTTGGTGTTTATGTCTTCAGAATTGATTTACATGCATTCAAAACTGTTTCTCTGTGAATAGAGTCCTATTCTGAATAGATTGGGACTTTTGAAATAAAGTCATCAAGGCCAACGTAGTGACGTGAGGACCCACCTACATGCCCCACCAGTCAAACTCAACCCGGCTCTGCAGAGGCAACCACTCCATTACCCTCCATTGCTCTCCCAACACACAAGTGGTGAGCAGTTAGGACACCACCCGAGGGACGCTGGGCTAAGCCTGTTGTGGTCATCCTGTCCCAGCCTCCTCTCATTTGCTTTCCCTTTAGTAGAAGCCAAGGGAGGCTGGCCAAAATGTCAATAGCTGATGTTAACTCCTGTTTATAGGGCCCTGCGTCGGCTTTGAAGTTGACCCCTGAAGATTTCAGGCCATGGTCAAGCCCTTGTTTGTCTCTGAGTCAGGCAGAGCTGGGTCTACCTTAGCAAATACACATTGGTTCCTATCTTGTGGCAGAGCAGCCATTGCTGGTGAGAGGGCACACAGAAGGGTGGTTGCCCCAGGAAGTCTCCTGGGCAGCCCTGGAGAGCTGGATGTTCACCTCATTCCCACCGGATGCTCTTTTCCCAGATAATCCCCCATGCTCTCTTAAGTGATGCTGGCCCAGTCAGCTGGCCACCTTCAGTTAAGGAGCACAGAAGTGACTCCCTGTGGGTTTAGCTTTTGCTTTTCATAGCCGGCGTGTGGTAGGAAGTAGGCCTCAAGTTCCCTTGACAACGAGTAGAGGCCAGGCAGGCCCTGTATCTGAATCATCAATGAATCATAAGGCGATTTCCGTTTTCAGTCCTTGGAACTTGGGGTGGGGGTGGGAGGGGGGTGATTTTTATTTTTATCTACACACAGTGTTTGCTGGGATTTTGCAGAGTGGGCCAGAAGGTTCAAAGGCATGCATAGGCTTTGCAAACAGCCAAGCAAAGAGCCCAGGTTCCCTTAGGTTGACCACACTCCACTACAGGTGCATTTTGATCAAGGTTGATGGAATGGGGAAGTCTCTTTTCTGCAGAAAAAAACAGATTTCCCTAGCAAGACATTTCAGGGAATTACACTAAGAGGCAATGTGGTATATGAGGGCTAGGGCATTGGCTGCTTGCCTGACTCTGACATCTATCTATTGTGTGATCTTGGGCAAGCTACTGAGGCCCTCTGTGCCTCATCTGTGAAATGGGGATAATCAGCAGTACCTGCAGGGTCTGTCTGGGAGACAAGCAAATCCTCGACAAATCATCAAATCCCGTGCAAATGCTGGTTACCGTGAATCTCTGACTTACTGTGAAGAAGTGGGGCCTGCCTGCCCTTCCCTGGTGGTCACAGAGACAACGACATCTTCCTACCAGGAGCATCAGTCTTCTGTCCGGGACCTCTTAGCTCTTCTATCCACTGCTTCACCACTCTCAGGATTTCTAGGACTACATCCATTAAGGAGCTACTGCCTGCAGCACTCTGGGATGGGGTTGGGGAACCATGGGAGGGATTGCCCAGGTTAGATAACCATCTTCATGGAACTTACTGTCTATTAGGAGAAATCACACACACGCGCACACACACACACACACACACACGCACGCACACACCTACACATGTGCTCACATACGCACGCAGACACACACACACACACACACACACACACATTCACACACACACACATTGGTCTCAGGCCCTACATCCTCCAATGGAACTCTGCCTATGGCTGCCTCACTGGGCTTTGCTTAGCTCCACTCTCCTCATACTTCCCCCTTGCTCAGAAACATTCTGTAGCTCCTTTCTCCCTGGTCCATCAGGACTCGTTTTTCTCTGCCTGGCCTTCCAGGCCCCCATCATCTGCTGTGACCTATCTCCCTGAGCCTCTTTCCCAGTGAGAGGCCCCTCGTCTCTGCTCAGTCTAGCATCACCAATAAGCCACATTGTTTATGCTTTTGCTCATGGCTCAGGAACAGAAGCCCCAGGACATTAGAACCAAAGTGGACTGATAAGATCACTATGTGAAATACCTCATTTTGTGAAGATTTGAGGCCACGGGCCGCTGCAAGGCAGAGCCCACATACGAGCCCAGCTCTCTGCTGAGATCTCGCGTTCTTGCGGTTGTATATGCCGCTTTCCCTGGCAATGGCCTTTCCTGTTCAGGCCTTTTTCATCATCAAGGACTAGCCGAGCCTCCTCTGACTCCTCCCTGACTTCCTTGGCCCCAAGATCCCCCAGCATCTGCAGTAGGAGGTCCTACCTCATGTCACTGGACCTGGGCTTATGTTTTTCACGGTGGTTTCTGCGTGTTTGCTCGGCCTCCTTCGCTGGACACTAAGGCCTGGAGGGGAGGGTTTGTGTCCTGCACTGCTGCTGTGTCTGTCACAGCAGAAAACTCCATGCTGAGAATACGGTTGTTTTGTTTTTCAGACTGGCCATGTTATATCATCAGTAGCGGCAGCTCTCAATGAGACGACCCTCTAATAACACTCATCAGCACCTCTCTGCAACATCAAGTCTTAGCTGCCTGGGGCAGAGAGAGGGCCAGTGGGGTTTTTCAGGGTTACTCAGTCACTATGCACCTGAGCCACATCATGAAACCCAGGTCTTTTTTCCCCACTTTGAGGCCACCTCTCTTTCCCCTATCCCATGCTGCCTTTCAAAAACATGGCAGTTCTGATGGAATAGTCGCTGAGACAATGACCACAGATTTAGAGCTGGAAGGGCCCGAAGAGGTCACCAAATCTAAGTTGCAGATGAAGAAACTGGAGTCTCACAAGTGTGAGTGACGCGTCCGAGGCCACACAGGTAGTAAGGGTCAGAGCCACAGTTCAGACCTCAAATCTCCGACTCCAAAGCCGATGTTCTTTGTCCTTGTTCCTGGCTTCTGGGCTGATACTAGATTAGAGAGAATAGATGGGAACACTCTTCGGGAGCCATCGTGAATTACATGGGGTAGGGGGTTCCTGCTCATTGGGGAAGAAAAAAGGAAGCTTTTACGGAAAAGACTGAAAAAAAGGAAGTCAAAGCCATGGAGAGGGAAGGCCCGAGGAAAAATCTGATCCCTTTCCATCACTGAGCTCAAGATTATACACAGCAAGCATCTTTTCTCCTGCTATCTTCCCTCTCTCCTCCTGATTCCCCCTACCACCCAGAGGTAGAAAGCTCCAGACCCAATGCTCATTCCTGCTACCTTGGCATTCCTGATCAAGGGCAAAGTCCCAAATTGCCAGCACAGGAAGACAAATACAGTCAGGAAAGTCATGAGTTTACTCTCTTGTTTTTATTGTTAATTATGCAAATAATCAAAATTGTAGAGGAGGAGAGAGGTCGGTGGGCTTCTAACCCTGGACCCTGGAGTACCTTGGCTTATGTTCACAGAGTCAAAAATCTTCAAATGGAAAAAAAAATAATTTGTTTTTATCTCATTAAATATTTCTCAGTCACATCTAAAAAAATTTTAACTATCTTTTTTTAAATTTTGAGTTTCAAATTCTCTCCCTCCCCTGACTTCTCCTCCCTCCTTCAAAAGGCAACTAATCTGATATTGATTATACATGTGAAGTTATGTAAAACATATTTCCATATTAGTCACGTTGCAAAAGAAAACAGAAGCAAAATAAAACAATAAAAATAAAGAAAGTTTAAAAAAAGTATGCTTTCATTTGCATTAAGAGTTCATCAGTTCTCTCTCTCTAGACATTGATAGCATTTTTCATTATGGGTCCTCAAAAGAAAATTGTGAAAGAAAGAAAGAAAGAAAGAAAGAAAGAAAGAAAGAAAGAAAGAA
>NW_020954577.1:14292102-14300609 GCF_900497805.2 Vombatus ursinus | reverse complement strand
AGAAAGAAAGAAAGAAAGAAAGAAAGAAAGAAAGAAAGAAAGAAAGAGGAAGGAAGGAAGAAAGGGAAACTTTATTGTGCCAACTGAAAATTAAATCCTATCCTAGTTCAGAGTAGAATCAATCAAAGTACATGTCCATTTCCCAGTGGAGGCAGATGGAGTGAGCCCCCTGCAAAGGTTTGGTAGTTGTGCTTTTCAGAGATTGACTCAAACATCTTCAACAAAGGGTAGGCTGCCATTTGTACTAGTCATGCCTCTGTGAAGATGATTCATAGCAAATCATCATGACTGGATCTCTTGGTCACGTGGGATCTACCTACAAACCAACAATTCTCAAGCACCACAAAGATGGTGGTCATTCCTTTTGCAAGTAGAACAGGATAATTTGTATTATTTGGTAATCATCATGCATTATATGGGGTAGGGGGTTCCTGTTCACTTCCTTACATTGGGGAAGGAAAAGTGACGTTTTTACAGAAAAGACAGAGAAAAAGAAGGCAAGGCCTTCTCCAGGGATGCTACATAAAACCCAGCAATTTGTTGTTAGCAGGGAAGCTTAACAAAGGCAGAGATTTAAGAGAAAGGATCTAGAGATGAGGGGTGATTAATCCTGCTCACTAACCTCAGTCTCTCTGCGCTTTTTCCAATTTTACTTGCATGGTAACCAAGGGTATCATGAGGAATAGTAGTCTCTTTATCTTAGACAGAAACACTTTCTTTGTGGTTTGATTGGGTGGAATCCTTGAAATGGTTCAAGGAAACACAAACTGACAAGCACAGATATGACTCAGGAGTTAAGAAGAACTTTTCTAGCCCAAGTCACATCATTGATTGGGTTTGGGACTTTGAATAATCTTGGCCAAATTAATCAAAAGTGCCTTTGCCGGTTAATGCCTAGCTACAACTGTCATGGCCTCATGCCAAGCAAGTGAAAAGATATTTAGCCCTCCTTGGCAAGGGAGAAGTTTACTAGTCTTTGCACCCTGACAAATGGTAGGAATGAAAATCAAATGATTCAAGGAGAACCAAAAGTTGAAAGCAACAGATGGTAGCAAAGAGATGTTCAGAAAACACCACAGCTAGAGACCAGTAGAGACACACAGCAAAGCTGTGACTCCCAGAGAGAACTGACTATTATTGTTGTTCAGTTTTTTCAGTCATGTCCAACTCTTTGTGACCCCATCTGAGGTTTTCTTGGCAAAGATACTGGAGTGGTCTGACATTTCCTTCTCCAGCTTATATTACAGTTGAGGAAACTGAGTCAAACAGGGTTAAGTGACTTGCTCAGGATCACACAGCTAGTAAGTGTTTCAGGCTGGATTTGAAGTAAAAAAGATGAGTCTTCATGACTCCAGGCCTGACATTCTGTGCCACCTAGCTGCTCCCCAGAGAGAACTACAGAACACAATGTAATGATATCACCATCAGCCTAGTTTTCTCATTTGTAAAGTTGGGATAATAGTAGCACTTACGTTGAAGGGTCATTATGAGGATCAAATAAGGTATACATACATACATACATACATACATACATACATATGTCCATCTGTCCATCCATATATATGTATGTATGTATATACATATATAAATGCTTTGCAAATCTCAAAGTACTATAGACACAGTAGTTATTAAAGGTTCATACAAATGTCAGCTATCATCATCATCATCATCAAAGACAGCAGTTTTTAAGGATTGAAGGTCCCAAACGTACCAAATTGCACGTGTGTGTGCTAGTCACAAGTGTACTCACTTTCCACTTCTATTCCCAGGCCAGGTAAATTGTCAGCATTTCTACACCACCCTCACTCATAGTGAGGTCAGACCTATGTGTATAGTTGGAAAGGGTGCTTTCTTATCACTTAACTTTCTATGCTATTTGATGAATGTCTTCTGCTTTGTACTGCTATGCACTTTCTGATAATCTTTGTAAAAGTAAATACATTGATGGGAGTTCATAAACTATAATTTTGAGTGGTTGCTGACCCACAGAGTGCTTCAAACCTGGGGCAACTTTCTGGAGGCCCAGGTACTATATTTGTATAGCATTAGCATAACCTATATCTTTACATACTTGGGGAGACCTGCAAAGGTTCAGAAAAAGTCTTCTAAAGGGATTTATCTTGTGTCTCTCCCTGAGACAGTTTCGAGATGTCCATCGCATTAGCATTGAAAATTCACACAAAATCCCCAGACCTCTTTAGTTGGCAGAATCAGTTTGGAAACTGGGCAAGAATATCCTTTCCCACCAGATTTCAATACTTTCAGTTCCATGTCAGTTGCAGTCAGAAATGCATTTGTATGCAAAAAGTTTAAATGTTGTGAAAACAACATGATTCAAACCTTTCATTTTTTTTTTCATTTTCAGAGTCAGTTCAGTTCAAAATATGGGTGAAAGTTCAGACTGACAGTTATTTTATAATTTCAAAGATTGTTAATGAAACAGCCACATTTAGCAGATATAATCCTGGAGGAGAGATAGGGCATCCCTAATGCCTGCCCATTGGCAAAAGAGGTGGAATGTCTATAGCGAAATAAAAATAAATGGTGTCCAGGTTTAAAGACACTGCATTTTCACTCTGCCAGCATAAAATGCACTTGTGTTGTTAGATCTAAGAGACAGATCCTAAAGAATCGTGAAAGGAGGGAATAGATTTGTACTAGTTGACCCTAAGGAAAAGGGCCAGGAGTGCTGGTTAGAAGTTTCAGAAAGGCAGAATCAAGCTCAGTGTAAGAGAAATTTTTTTTAGAATTAGTTGTCCCAAAGTGGAATGTGCTGTCTAGAGAGTCATTGGTTTCCCTTTAAATGGAGGCCTTCTGGCAAATGACTGATGACTAATCATTAGGAATTCTATAGAAGAGGCTCTTTGTCAAGTATGAGTTGTACCAGATGGCCACTGAGGCCCCTTACGGCTCTGAGATTCTATGATTCTATAATGTGTGACATTTGGCAAAACCATAACTAGAGTGGGTTAATGGGACTTTACCCCAGGGCAGTGAAAGCACCTAGAGCTTCTCTCCTACCCCATCATGTTTTCTATCATCACAACCCATGTGGACACCTCTCCACTGGTAGCTCTACACCAGGGCCCCAGGGTCTCTGTCCTCTGTCTCTTTCTCATGAGGTAGGGCCTTGCTCCAAATTGTACCATTTGATTCAGATGCAATTTCTGGACTTTGCCCTGGGTATAAAAGGCTCTGGCTTGGACTCTGGTGCTACATAATGAAAAATAGCACAGAGAAACATCATGGAAAAGTCAAAAGTCAAGAGTGTGCTTTTCAAAGCAATTAACAAGAATGTTCTCCCCCTTTGGAAGGCCATTTGGTCAATAATAGTCTAATTCTTAACAAGGCCAAGATTGAAAATGGAAGGTCAAACCAGAGTTAAAAGCAATGTCATTGCAGATCTAAAAATGCTCACAAAATGGGTTTGTGTATTTGCTTTCAGGAAGGGTGTTTTCTCAAACCTATTCCCAGAAGGGGCTAGCTCCAGTGACCTAGCATTGATGCACATCTCTAAGATTTCTAGAAATGAATTTGGCTCCGACACACTGAAATAACACAAACAGCCAGCTAACCAATTATCCACGGTCCATGCAGTTACACCAAGGAGCACATCAAACTTTAAACCGAGACTGATTATCTTATGGCTTTTGTTCATTGTTCAATCATGGTAATCAAGGACTTCATACAAACAAGTAGCCCAATTCTGGCCTCCCTTACTCCATTCCTGAGCATCACTGGGAGGAATTTGAGTCATACAATAAGCCTGAGAATCTGTGGTTTTAACATCTAAATGCAGCAAACACAGTTCATCTGTTTCATTTAACTGTTCCTAGACACAGTTACCACTCACCATGGGTGATGTTTCCCACTTCATTTTAATTTTTTTCATTTGACTAAAAAACAGAATGAGTAACATTGCCTTACAATTATGGGCTATAAATTGAATCGTGAAAAGGAGCTTGTGTTTTTTACCCCTCAGTTGCCATATTTGTTCTTAATTACCCAACATTACTGGATTTCATTCATCCTTTTAGCGGGCACCTGCTTGTTTTTTCTTCCCTATAATGCTGTCTTAAATCCTCACCCCTCTCTCATTCTCAGGGATTACTAATTTCAAGCTTAGTTGTTTTCTCTTTTTTTCTTTCCTTATTGATTATGCATTATGACACTTGATTTGAAGTCAGCAAACTTAGGTCAAATACCAACTTTTCCACTTAACTAGGTGACCTTGGGCCCAAACTCTTTGGGCTTTGGTTTGTCTAGCTGTAAAATAAGAGTGTTTAACTAGATGGTCTCAGAGGTTCCTTTCAATTCTAAATCTATGAACCTACGGTCTAATGGATAGAGTGCTGAGCTCTGAGGAAGGAAGACCTGAGTTCAAATACTGCCTTTACTACTTACTATCTCTACACCCTGGGAAAGTCACTTCATTTCCATATGCCTCAAATAAGTTCCTAGAAGTACTGAGTCACAGATGGAACTCCCATTCCTGATGAAATCCCAGATTCTTTTCAATGACTGTGCATCTTAATTTTCTTTTGTTACAGAAAAGAGATAAAACCCACGTTACCTGAGGTGGTGGAGAATCCTACAGTGAAGAGCAGTACTAATTCATTCCATTAAATTCCATCTATACTTATTAGCCCCCTCTTCGGCCCACTTTCCTGGGTGCCATGCTACCTTTGTGAGTGGCTGCTCCCATCCTTTCTTATCTCATCTCATGCCATCTTCAGCCCTATGCACAGACAACGCCTGCTGAGGGTCACACTTTCACAAACCCATCTCTGGGTGAAATGTCTCCCAAGGGTCAGAGGCTGCCAGTTTCTCTGGGTAGGCCTCAGAATGTTGCTGCTTTCATTTTTAGCCTGTGGTCATGGAGACCATTTGGCTTCAGCTCCTCATAAGCTTCTTACTCTGATGACCTCATTCTCACCTTCCTTTAAAAATGGCGGATCCAAGCATTGCCTGAGGAAGGCAAGCTTCAACCAAGAGGCCAGAATTATAGAGAGTGATTTGGCAAGGCTTCGTCTATGTTCCCTACAGATATCTATCTAACAAAAACATTGCTCAAAAAGCTCTGGGACAGCTTTAAAGGGTTTAGATTAATTCTCCTTTTTAGTCAAAGAGAAATAATATTTACACTTTAATTAAAATTTAACTAAATTTGGCCAACCAGCATGGGATTCAAAGGTTGGCGAAGGTCTAGAGATTTTGGATTCTCATTGGATTTGGCCTTCACTCCCCCTTGAACATTCCTTGTGGAGCTCAAATGTACTGGTTATTTTCTATGGGGTATCACAAGGGATCCCAATGGGCCAGCTGCTCTAATTCATTTAGATTAGAGGTATTGTAGAAATCATTCCTATTGCATAGAAGACAGAGGCACCTCTTTCTGGTGTATTCCCTTTCATGGTGAATGTCAAACTCAAATAGAAACAGGAGCCATGAAACCATAAGGTTCCTTGCCTACAGCATAGTGACTTAAAACCACATACTAACATTATCTATATTTTACTGTGTTTTTATTTATTTTGTTAAATCTGCTTCAGCCCTGGGGAGTGTTGTGGGTAACTTAGTTGACACCTCTAGCTAAAAGTTCAGAACATTTGGGACTGGCTGGATCTCATTATGGCAGGCTACTCTGATTGAATTCATGGGACAATGACTCCCATCTCTACAGACACTTAAGAAATGATCACAGAAAGCAAAGCTGTTTCAAAACACTTAATGATTACAGGAAAAACAAACAAACAAATTCTTTCAAAAGGAATTTTAATGGAAGGTGAAGGCTTGTAAAGTGACTGACACCCCATTGATACAAAGCAGAGAGTCTATCCACCTGATGGAATGCATTCTGTGCAAAATGAACATTCTTGAACGGGGGTGGGAGGGTGGGGGGGTGTAAACTAAATATGAACAGATGTGCAAAAATCACGGGGTATTATCATATCTGCGTTCCCTTTGTTAGTAGAAAAAGAAAGTATCCTCAGCAATGGATGAAGGATGGGAGTGGTCCATTGGGAAATATGATTGATGCTCTAGTGATTCAAAGAACTGACTTGGGTTATGTAAAAACATGTTTTTGTTTCCTTAAATTACAGGAGGGACAGCAAGGTGCAGCTGAAGGTCAAAATTCAAATGTGATTTCCTCCATCGCTTGGTCACTGCCAATTCCCAGTTGACCTGCTATTCAGGTGGAAGGTCATCATAAGTGCAAGTCCCTATAAAAGATTATTGGCATCCTTGCCCCCTATTATCATGGTCAGCAAAGTCTGGTGGGAGAAAATTGTTGTAACATCTCAGGAAATGAGTAGTTGTGAGTTAATAATATATCCATGACTTCCTTTACTTGGACACTTCCTCATATCTTTCTCTCTTGCTCATTTAATGATGTTTAGATGATTCCCCCCACCCCTAACCCCTTCCATGACACAACGCCTCAGCTTGCTTTGCTGAACTCCTGTCTTCACTCTGTTTCTTATGAGGACTCTGGAGGTAGCAATGGGTCAGTCTATACCAAGCCACCCCTCAGAAAATGAAGCCAGTCAACACCACATGTTCTCTTGATCAATGGGAAACTCATTGGGAAATACATCAATGGGAAACCCATCTACAAGGAACCACTAGCTTGAGAGCTTCCGTTTGTTTCCTTATCTGTGTAAATTTTGCAGTCATACTTTATTTTGGAAAATGGAGTGACTGAGGCTTCAGTTCAATTTGGCAATCGTTATTATGGAACGGTTGAGTGACAAGAAGCCTCACTGTGTGCAGGTGTGACCAAAAGACCAAGTGCTGCCAACAGTCCTTTGTAACCTCCTTACATGGCAAGTTTTCCTTTGATGACTGCCCACAGATGTTCTTCAGAGAGGAGCCCAGACTATTGGCTCATCAGCTGATCCTAAGCCTTTGCTCAACCAACCAAACAGCCAATCAATCAACAAGAAGCCATTAAATATTAACCAGTCAAAAAGTATATTTTTGAACAGCTACTGTGTACCAGGTACTGAGTTTAGCACTAAGAACGCAAAGACAGAAATATAAATAGTCATTCCCTTTAAGGAGTTTATATGCAATTGGAGGAAACAACATGAAAACATACCAAATACATATAAAATACACACCAAGTAAATGTGAGGTAATCTTGGAAGGGTGGTATGAGAAGATAGAGATGGAGTTCATGTAGGTGAAGGCATTGACAATGAGCTTTGGAAGAAACTATGGGTTGCAAGACATGGTGAGAAAAAGGAACCAAAACTGTCATCAAAACAATCTGTAGGTGGCAGATATTTTCCAATCATTGCTTAAGGCTGTGTGCTTCAAAAACCCAATTAGATTTCAATTAAAGCAAGTAAATTGAACAAACATCCTTATACACCTGCTGTATGCAATGCCCTGCAGTAGGTGCTAGGGATATGAGGACAAACATGAAATAATCATAATAATAGGTAATAGTTATATAGTACCTACTATGTGTCAGGTACTATGCTAAGCACTTCACAAATTTTGTCTTATTTGATTCTCACAACAACCCCGAGAGGTAGGCGCTATTATTATCCTGATTTTATGAGTGAGGCAAACAGGGGCCAAGTGACTTCCCCAGTATCACACAGCTAGTAAATGTCTGAGGCTGGATTTGAGTTCAGGTCCTGCTGACTCCAGGCACAGCACTTTCTGTGCCTGAGTCACCTAGCTGCCCCCATCATAGTTACTTAGGTATATCTTAACTCCTCTATTAAACTGTATACTCCATGAGGGCAAGAAATGTGAATTATTCTTTGTATTTCCCACCATGTCTAGCAGTTACTCGCTCATAGTAGGCCCTCAACAAGTGTTTCCACTTCCATAAATGACTTGCTTCCTGTTCACAGCTAATGAATGGTGAAGCTGTAACCAGACCCCACCCTACCCCCACCCCTAGCCATTCTGAAATGGTTAGTCTCCAAACTCAGGAAAGCCTTTTATCATAAACTTACTTGGGACAAGATGGCTGCTTTCAAGGTGTGTAGACCTCCATGCTCTGTATTTCCTATTGCTGCTAAATCTGATATGCTTTGGATCCATATTCCCATTAGACACATAGCTTTCATATAAGAAAATTGGTCTTATATAATTTGTAAATTTGAGAAATTTTTTCATGGCCACCTCAAAAAATTCTACTGTAAAGGTCCATGATGCTGTTGAAGTGACTCTGGTTTTGGCAGGTTCTAACTAGGCAGCTAGTGATATATACATATGTGTGTGTGTGTGTATACACACATATACACATATATACACACACATGTATACACATAAGCACATATATATACACATACAAATATATATACACATACACACACACACACACACACAAATATATATATATACACACATATCTCCCAGGACTGTTGAGAGAATCCAATGAGATAACATACAGAAAGTACTTTGTAGCCTTGGATGTGTTACATAAATGCTAGTCATTACTACTACTACTACTACTACTACTACTACTACTACTACTACTACTA
>NW_020954577.1:14277382-14292092 GCF_900497805.2 Vombatus ursinus | reverse complement strand
TACTACTACTACTACTACTACTACTACTACTACTACTACTACTACTATCATTATTATCATGCTAGAAAGATTCAAGCACTCCATTTGGGGCTTCTCTTAGGAAGGGCATTAATTAACCACAGTCTACTCATTCATCAGTTTCCTCCTTCCTGTACCCATTTAGTAACAGTTCCTGTCTTAGGAAGGGCATTAATTAACCACAAATTAACTAATTAATTGATCATTAATTAGGACCCCAAATAGAAGACTACCCAGGGGAGAACAGGATGGCAAAGGCCTTTGAGTTTATACCACATGAAGATCAGTGCTAGGTGCTAGAGCTGTTCAGCCTGGAAAAGAAAAGAGCCAGGGAGGGCCCCATCACTATTTTCACATATTTAAAGGGTTGTTTCATAGAAAGGAGATGAGGTTTACTTGACCTCACTGGGCAGAGCCAGAAACAATGGAGAGATGCTACAAAAAGGTGCCTTTAGGCCAGATGTCAAGAAGACCTTCCTACTAATAAGAGCTGTCCAAGGTGGCTTGGGCTTCTTGGGGTGGCAGTGAGCTCCTTTTCAGTGGAGAGCCTCAAGCAGAGTAGGAAATATAGAAAGAAGGCAGACACTGAGGCAGACCAGACCCCTATGGGCATCTAATACAAAGAATCCTTGGCAAAGCCACTAATTAAAAATCTTCAAGGAATGAGGGAAATTCTTTCTTTTTGGCTAGGCAATGGGGTTAAGTGACTTATGCAGGGTCACACAGCTAGTAAGCATTATGTGTCTGAGGCTGGATTTGAACTCAGGTCCTCCTGAATCCAGGGCCAGTGTTCTATCTACTGCACCACCTCGCTACCCCTGAGTGAGGAAAATTCTTAAAGCTTTCCTCATTCACTGGTTTCAATGTAGAAACAGACATGTTACATATTCTTTTCTTCTTTTATCTAAGTTTTTGCTGCTTTCAAACTGATGACTCTGAACTTTTGTGATTAATAACTTTAGTATGATATAAACTCCATAAATACCAGAGAAAGAGACTTCCCCCTCCAAGTGACAGGTAAGGGGAAGAATTCAATTCCTTTCACTTCTAAAGAGCAGAATGGAGAGTCCTGGCAAGCCAACTCCATCCCCCCAGGTCTTCCTGACTGGGGTGAACCTAAGGGTTCCAATTTTAGTTTTTCCAGCCAAATTGGCCTTCATACTCTTCCTTTTTCATCTCCTGTTTCCCTGACTTTTCATACCCCTAGGCTTGGAATAATTTTTTTTAAATGAATAGTTTTTTTTTAACTATGAACCTCAAACATATCAGCAAATGTGAACATTTCCATATATAGAGAACAAGAAAAAGGGGGATTGTATATAAAACCATGAATCTCTATTATGTGGGTTGACTTTAACATGATAGCACCAACAGGGACCCCCCTGTCTGTGTCCCCTTTATTGGAACATCCTTCAGCTTCATTTTTTAAGTCTTCCATCACACTCCCTTCTTTTCTTTTTTCCATGTTGTCACTGCCCACCCTCTCCTCCCCCAGGACTCCTCTGGGCAAAATGAAAACTCTTCCCTTGTAACAAGTAAGCCCAGAGCGAGCACATTCGTACCTGGCCTGTGTCTATCCACCTCTGTCTCATTCTGCACCTTTGGTTTATCATTTCTCTGCCAAGAGGTGGGAGGCCTGCTTCCCCTCCACTGACTGAGGTCACGATGAGTCATAGGGGTGGGAAGTCACTTGACAGACAGTAGTCCTGCTCCTTTGACTCCACGTTGGTCGTCCCAGTCTTCACAGGTTTCTCTAATGCTGTCCTCTGCATCCGTCCTTACAGCACATGTACTGCATTCTGCCCAGTCATTCCCCCATTACAGGGCACCAGCTTTGTTGCCTGGACTGTTTCTCCTCTTCACCTCCTCTTCTTAGAATTCTTGGCTACGTTCGAAGCTCAATACCAGCTTCAAAGAGATGCCTTTTTATGCTAAACCCAGCCACTGTGTTCTGCACCCAACCCCCCCAAAAGTAACTTGTGTCAACTTTGTAGGTATGTTAATTTTATAACATGCTTCCTGGCAGGTTATAAAGAGCATGTTCAGTTTTCCCTGCATGGTTTTAACCCAACACATGGAAATTTGGGGAGCCTTCTAGGAGGGAGCTGATGACATAGTGGAGAGAGCTCTGGGTCTGGAGTCAGGAAGAACTGAGTTCAAATCCCACCTCAGACACTAGTTGTGTGCCTCTTGCCAAGTCACTTAACTTCTGTTTGCCTGTTTCCTCAATTTAAAATGGGGATAACAACAGCACCTACCTCCCAGGGTTATTGTGAAGATCAAATCTTAATCACTTTCTGTCTTGAGACTTTCCCTTCCCCCATTCATTCCACCAGAAACCTGCCAAGCTCAGACCTCAAAAGCACATTTAATGACATACCCCCATAATACCAACATTTGTCATGGTTCTATTGACCTTAAGATAAAATACAAGCTCCTCTGACTGGCATTCTCTCTCATTCTCTCTCTCTCTCTCTCTCTCTCTCTCTCTCTCTCTCTCTCTTTCACACACACACACACACAAAAACAAATACACATACCCACACACCCACACATCCACACACCACATTTACACACATACATGCATACACATATAGTTTGGCAGCTTTGTAGGAGACATATTAGGGAGGGAAGAAAGATACTCAAGACAGGAAGAGTATTCACACACATACATACATACATACATATATATATTTACAAACCCTGTCTAATGATCTAATTTTTTAAAAAAATACTTGCTAGAAAGAAATTCATCCAATTTTTATTAATAATAGCTCTTTATCTAGCATTATAAAAGTGGACACTTCACATATATATCATTAATATTCTTAGCTTTATTTTATGGATAAATAAAGTTAGTCCTAGAATGATTAAATGACTTGCACAGAGTCACACATTTAGTAAATATAAGAGGACAGAACTAAATCTCAGTCTTTTTAACCATATGTCTAGCGATATTTACCCAATATTTCCTCTCTTAATCAATTGATATATGCAAGGCCTGGGAATAGAATGAAATTACCTGAGCACAATCAAATAATTTATACTTGAAGTGTACCTGAAATTTGTTATATCTATCCATGGGCATGCCTGCTAGGCTATGGGGAAGATTTCTTAATGAATTGATAGCTTCTACAGGCATTAAGAAATTAGCTTTTGAGTGTGAGGAACTGATGAATTGTGTTACATTTGTACAGTTTTGTTTCTAGGGCTGATTGCATGTATTCTTGTCTGTGTGTGTGCATGTGTGTGCATGTTTTAATGTACATTAAATATTCAGAGATCCTCAGAAAGATGGATAAACAAGCCAAGAGTCAGAGGAGACCTCTGTGCACAGATGTTCCCAGTAGACTAAGTGGCAGGACCTTCATGAGTGGGATGTGTGAAGGAAAGCACATAGTTTCCTTTTAGAATATTTTGAATTTTTACAGAGCTAGACAGTTTGAAGTTCATCTTCAGGGTCTACAAAAAGAAAAAAAAAGCCGCATGAATGTCTCTTTTTTCCCTTTAACTCCAGCAGACTCAGAATATATGTGGACGGGTGTTTAAGCCAGCAATGAATCCACCTGAATTTGGTCCAGGAGGAAATACCTCTTGGTGAATATTGTCCAGCGTCCACCATGTGAAAGGCCCTTCCTAACAGGAGTTAGGTGGTGGTGTTGAGATTATTAATCCCATCAGATAAAGAAAAGAAGAGAAAAGATAACATGCATATGACCAAGGCTCGTCAATAGCCCATTTGAGGTGCCTGGTTTTAGAGCTGGATGGGACCCTCTGCCTCTGACTCAAGAAAAGAGAAGTGAGGTGGTGAGTCTCGATACATGACCATCTCAGTTTTGGTCTTCCATTTCAACCCGTATTTGCTCAATTTGGATACAGACAACTTTCAAGGCCTCTGTTTTGATTTCCAAAGTACTCTTTGACGGTTCAGAGAAACATTTAAATCTGCTTTGAAACCATGGGACTTGTTTGATAAATATTCTTAATCTGTTTTGAATTAGGTAATTGGTGTATGTATAACAAACTGTAACAATTGAGAAACATTTGTATTTGACATAAACATAACTGACAAAAATAATGGCACATTGCATTCAGCCAGTTGTTAATATCTATATAGTGATTCTAAGAATTTTTTGATGGAATTTTTTGTCAAAGTATATGATGCATTAGCTGCACAGACAACTGGGATTCATTTTCTAAATTAGATTTTTTTCTAGGTGACAGGCAAAGTTTTAAAATTAACTTGCCAAACTTCATAGAATGGACATTCATTTCTAGTAAGAATCATTCATACATATACTACATTGCCCAGGGGATCTGTGTTCTTGTTGGGGGGCCATGCTCCTTCCAGTGTGGCAGATTTTGCAGATGGCAGCCCATCTCTGCCTTGCTCTCCATGACTCTGGTATTTGAGCTCACATTCATCTCCCCAACATGCCTTCCTTCTTTCCTTGCTTTCTCTTAACATGACAATGATACTCATGGTATTGGATGGAATGGAGGCCGTCCATTGGTTACTCCTTGCTCTCACCCGATGAACAGTCCATATTCCTTTTCAGTCCCCATTTTAATGGCATCCTTCATGTCAGTTCTTCTGCCTGATTCTCTGTTGGTGGTCAGGTGCCACAGTCTGTCCATGCCTATCATGGACCTAGACACTGTCCTCCAAACCATCCTCAGTGCCAATTCTTAAGAAATCATATTGATCCAGAGGTAGCAGCTATCCAATGTCACTGAAGAATATTGGTGCTAAAATGATAGGCCTTTGGGAAGCTTGGGATCATTCAAAGAACTTGGCAGTTTCCACAAACAGTCCTGCCCTCTCTTTTATCTTGCCAAATTCTGAGTTCAACTTATTATCCATTTGCTGTCTGTGTACAAGACACATACATTGAAAGCTGAGCTCCACAGATTGGTCACCCAATGACATAATCCAGTCCAGAAGATTGAGATTCTTGACCTACTTCATTTTCCATATGGATGATTTGGCCAACCTCATTGGACTAATTATGGATTTTAACTACATATAATACAAAACTGAAAGCAAATTTCTCCACAGGACACAGAGTAGAGGTAGAGAGATATAGAACCTGGAGTCAGGAGACCTGGGTTGAAATCCCACTCAGAACCACTTAACAGATGTGTATGCCTTCCATTTCACTTTCTTCTACTGCAAGATGAGAATCATAATAAAGGCACAACTTACCTCAAAAGGCTGTTATGGGAAAAGTGACTTCAAGTAGCATTAGAAATATCAGTCATTTGCCTGGTCAGTTACACATTTGGCTACATAAGTATCATGACCTTCCCTTCCATACACTCTACATTCTAATCTAGACCAACTGTGCTTGCATTCATCCTATATCACATTCAATCTCCCTCCCACACCTTTGCATGAGCCGTGCCCTGTGCCTAGAATGTACACTCTAATCACCTTATCTCCTAAAAACTCCTGCTTTGCTCAAGGCTCAGCTCAGTTATCATCTCTTACATGAAATATTTTCTGATGTCTCTTGTTACTGCTCTTCCTTTTTTGTATTAATCAATCCATCAATCATCATGCATTTATCAGACATCACCTATGTCAGACCCTGTGAGAGATGCTGGGAATATGAACATAAAGGATGAAACAATCCCTGTGCACAACAAATTTGCATTTTAAAAAGGGGCAGACAACAGGTATATATGAAATACAGAAAGAGCATAAATGTAACTATATAACATTGTATATACTTTTATTTATTTGTGGATATGTATTGTGTGAAGAATGTAAGCCCCTTGAGGTCAGGCACTGTTTGATTTTTGTAATCTTATGCCCAGTCCCTAACTACCATGAAGTACTACTACTACTACTACTACTACTGCTACTACTACTACTACTACTACTACTACATACATACACACACACATATAATATACACACACATGTATGTATGTATCACACACAGTAGGAGCTTACTAAATGTTTAAATTGAATTAGGATTTGGGTCAATGTCAAAATCATGGTTTAAAGGGCATCTCTCAATCTATTTTATACCTTAACAAAGATGACAGCAGGCTAGAACATACCACTTCAGTCTGGAACAAGTCACTGCCTCCAGAGTCAGCCCTGAACTGTGGGTGATGACGATGATGCTGCAGAACCAGCTTCCAAAGGTCAAGACGTGCACAAGGTCTAACTCTCAGCATCTCATGATGATTTGGGATTTCTGCTTGAGGAAGTATCCCCTGAGCTTTCTTTTCCCAGGAACTCTCCACACCTATATAGTGTTTGGCTCTATGTCAGCCAAAATACTTTACTGTGGCATTTCCCCAGGGTAACAACAAAAAAAGAGCTCCTTCAGAGTATTGTGGCAAGGTAGGCCAGCTCACCTCTGCTAAATTAGCATTTATAATGAGTCCCATACCACCCAGGCTATGTAAACACTATATCAATGGTGGTTGAAAATTTTTCAAAAGTCATTTTTCATTGTAGTTAACCAAACCAACAAGTGATTTCTTGGCAGCTGGGACCACCTGTAACCATTAGCTCTCAACTATAGATATAACCCTGGGGCAGCTAGGCAGCACCATAGTGAATAGAGTGCTGGACCTGATGTGGGGAAGTTCCTGAGTTCAAATCCAGCTTCAGACACGTACTAGCTGTGTGACCCTGGGCAAGTCACTTAACCCTGTATGTCTCAGTTTTCTCATCTGCAAAATGAGCTGGAGAAGGAAATGGTGAACCACTCCAGTATCCTTGCCAAGAAAATCCCAAATGGGGTCACAAAGAGTTGGACATAACTGAAAAAAACACTAACAAGAACAAATGGATATGCCCAGTTTGCTAGCCAAGGCACAGGAAGGTCACAGTACTGCTGCCTTCTACCCTAGGCACACCATCACCAGGGCATTGGGGTCATTTCCAGAGTCCATGTTTTGGGAGGATACTGAGAAGTTGGAGAGTGTTCAGAGGAAGGCAGCTAGGATGGGGAAGGATCTCAGGTTCAGTGCTTTGCACTCAGCACGTGCCGCTATCTAATCTAGCATTAACTTCATGCCATAGGAGAAGTAAGTTAAAAGAACTAAAAATGTTTAGCTTTGTGATAAAAAGATTCAAGAGGAGCACAATGCCTACCTTTAAGTAACACATCTCCCTTGGGAGGGTTCCCAGAGTTCTGGCTCAAATACTACATGGATTTTATCCCATCAACCAACACCCTGAATGAATACCATCTCCTTGAGAAGAAGAAGTGTTTTATTTTGGGCTTTCTGTCCTCAGTTCTTCCTAGCAGAGTACCTGACACATAGTAGGTGCTTCATGAATGTTTATAGAGTCATTTAATTCAATGCCCCATCTCCACATATGCGGCTTTGCCGTAATACCAATTATGAAATAACAGCCATCAGTCTCCCACCTCTTGGGTTCTGGGGTTTTCCCCATGGTGAGCTAAGGATGGAAAGTCAAATGCTCATATTTTGACTGGCTTTTGATTTGGGCATGTGAAAATTCATGTGATCAATGTGGTGGCAAGTATTCTGAGTCATTTCAGACAGTCAAGATGTTCTCAGATGGATGCCAAAAGGGATGAAATTAGAATAGAAAATATAGTAAAGTTTCACTTAGCCAGAATTGTTGGAGAATGAAGCATTTATTAGTCATGTACTAGGTGCCAGTCTTGGGGGATGAAATAACAAAAAGGAAAATCACAACCCTCAAGGAATTTCCATTCTTCTCTTTATACATCATCTCAGAGTGATGCACACTTAGCTGGTGGTTTGCAGAGCTCACACCAGAGGCAGCAGAGATACCCAGGACCTCAAGAGCCCTGGTAAGCAAGCCTGCAGCTGGTATTAAAAGAGTATGTAATATTTGCATAGGTCTTCACATGCCCTGTTGACTCATTTCCACCAATTAGCTGCTGTCTGCACCTCTCAGTGAAACACATCAAAGGAACGGGGCACAGGTGCTCAAAGCTCAAAGAAGCCTTCATGCTATTATGCTCCACCATCCCCAGCAGCCTTCTCACCCTGAAAGATACCTCCACCTCTCTTTAACTGGAGAAATATTCAGCCAGTGCCTCCGCCAGACATGTTCACTCCTTCACTTCCCTCCTGGGTCTCCAGACTTCTCCATCATGCTTCTGCATGGGGACCTTCTCCCTACCCACCCACTTTTCATCTCCCTTTTTTTGTATTGTCTTTTGCCCATTAGCTCCTTGAGGTCAGGGATTGACTTTCTTTCTGCTTGTGTTTGTATTCTGAGTGCCCAGTAAAGAAGGCAGGACAGCTCAGCCATGCAGGAGATAGGCAGTCACTATTGATTTCTCAATTCATTCAATAGAACCGTCTCATTTAGCTTCCAAAGTGGTCACAAACTGCTCTGCTCTTTCTTACTCACCGGAGAACACACCAAGCTTTCTTCCAATCAATCAATTAATAAACATTTATTAAGTGACTGCTCTGTGCCAGGCACTGTTTTAAGCTCCACGTGAAAGGTGCTTATATTCAGCACATAAAATCCAGGAGAAGCAGGGGTTCCCTGCTGATGTTTCAGGACATGCCTCAGTGATACCTCAGTGATGAGGCAGTGAGGTAGGCTCTTCCCCACATGATGTGGGGTAATACGCCAGCTGTGCAGACACAGAAGCCTCTTCAATGAAAAAAAAATGACCTCAGGGAGGTGATGAGGTTGAATATTGTACCAAATCCTGGGGGCTTTTGGCTTTTGGCTTCCCATTCTCCCATAGATGCCCTCTGCTCTTAATTCTCAGACCAGCTTCCCTGGTCT
The DNA here is from genome assembly GCF_900497805.2 of Vombatus ursinus. Taxonomy (NCBI): domain Eukaryota; kingdom Metazoa; phylum Chordata; class Mammalia; order Diprotodontia; family Vombatidae; genus Vombatus; species Vombatus ursinus. The sequence continues at coordinate 14,283,304 of NW_020954577.1, read as the reverse complement.
TCTTTGCCTTTTGTATCTTGGCATCCAGGGAGCTAACGTCACCAACCCTGACTGCCTTTTAGATTGCCCCAGCTCACCTGCCCACTTGGAGCGCTCCTCCCTTGTCCAGGGTAATCATTGTTCTTCCAGCCAAATCAGCAGCTCACCTGATATGGCTCACCCTGCTTCAGCCCGGGCATAAGATTATCATCCACCTTCCCTACAGGCAGCTTGCAGCAAACTGGTTTACCCTATGAAGTAGTCATACTGCAACACACACAGACTCACACTACTTTAAGTTATTATTACCCAAAATATGGTCCTTGGTTTGAGCCCAGTGGAAATATGCAGTGTGAATTCAAATATACAACCACTTGAGGAAACTAAAAATGTGGGAAGTCATAATGGAGATACTGCGCTAGAAAAGACAGGAGGTAAGGAAATTAAGGTCCCTGTAGAGTGGCTGGCCTTGGGAAGAAGAAGGGCCACCTCTTCACCTGAGGCTGGAGTGAAGAGACAGTATGGGAAAATACCCATAGAATTGATAAAGAAAAGGAGACTTTTGGTGAATGGCCTTAGGTTTGTGGGCAAAGTACGAGGAAAGCTCCTTAGCTGAAGGCTTAGATACTGTAAGAGGATTCAAGAGTGAAGGTCTGGAACATCCACTTTGGAGAGCAGGATAGAGAAGCCAGGACTAAAAATGATGTCATTTTCAGCAGCCTCTGCCCCACTTTCCACCACCATCTCTGTAAAAGTCAAAGGAGGCTACACAAAACTGGGGAGCATTTTGGTTGAATTTTGTTTGTTTGCTTGATATATTGTCATGGCCAAAGACTTTCTCACCATGTTGTCAGCACTCTGGTGATACATTTCTGTGCCTAGGGTGGCTGCTTCTTGGAAGAACCATCCTCTGTCGCCAGGACTACTCTCAAAGCCTTTTCAACATGGAAGAAACTATTGGAAAATAAGTGAAATTCAAAGATTGATAGGGGCAGCTAGTTGGTACAGTGGATAGAGTGCCAGGCCTGAAGTCAGGAAGACTCCTTTCTGAGTTCAAATCCGGCCTCAGATACTTAGCTGTGTGACCCTGGGCAAGTCACTTAACCCTGTTAGCCTCAGTTCCTCATCTGTAAAACAAGCTGGAGAAGGAAATGGCAAACCACTCCACTATCTTTGCCAAGAGATCCCCAAAGGGGGTCACGAAGAGTCAGACAAAACTGAAACAACTGAAGAGTGATGGGTCAATGATGACATCAATGTCAACCAAAAGATCCTCATAAGGAGCTCCTTAATTAGGGGTGTGACCTGGTCCACCCTAAGCCTAAATTTTAAAATTTGTTAGCTGAACTTTTACTACCTTTTTTTAGGTTATGGGAAGGAATGAAGCAAGCATTTATTAAACACTTACTGTGTGCCAGTCACTGTACCAAACACTTTACAAAGATTATCTCATCTGATCCTCCCAATAACCCTGGGAGATGGGCATTATTATTATCCCTATTTCCCAGTTAAGGAAACTGAGGCACACAGCGGTGAAGTGACTTGTAAGTCACAGCTACTAAATGTCTTAGGCAGGATTTGGACTCAGGTCTTCCTGACTCCAGGCTCAGTGCTCTATCCACCGTGCCACCCAGCTATGGTGGAGGAAGAGAAACTAAGGTTGACTGGTCACTGGTGAGTACTGGGGTCAAAGGGCTGCCCTCTAGAGTCAGAGAAACAAAGAGGCTGACTCCGCTTCTCAGAAAAGGCAGAACGGTTGCAATGCTAAGCAATAATGCTAAGCAGTCATTCTAATAGTGACGAGCAGCGCAGAAGGAGTTTTCTACATGTCTCTTCAGTCTGCAGCTTGTGTATACCTGCTGTCCATGGGGAGGTGTTGTCTTTCCCGTTTGAGTGTAAGTTTCTGTATGGCAGGAGTGCTTTTTGCTTTTTTTTATCCCCAGCACTTAGTACAATCTCTGGCATGTTTTCAGCTCCTAATAAATCTTGTTCATTGATTTTCGTTGAGATAGAGGTGCTTAAAAGAGAGAACAGCACATTGGAGTTCCTAGAAAGTAATGACATTGCTTCTCTGGCAGGGCTCAGAAATGGAGGGCCAAGGCAAAAAACAAGCTCCAGCTGCAGAAAGCGCTCCAATCCTTAAAGCGGCCGTTGTAGGAAATGTCCAGCCCCTAGAGGAGGGCTCGTTGGAAGGATAATCCTAAATCCAATAAATGCTGCTGGACGTTGATGATTCCACACTTCAGGAGATCCAGGAGGTTGCAGATGTGGGGCCTCCCTCCCTCTTTGCTCCCTCTAGTTCACCTGCCCCCTGCCCCAACCCAGGGTCTTCCATAAATCCTCCAGAGGACATCTAATCCACGTATTGGAGGCCATCTTCTGGTTGTCATTTTTTTAGCCATTTCAGGCATGTCCAACTCTTCGTGACCTCACCTGGGGTTTTCTTGGCCAAGATGCTAGAGTGATTTGCCATTTCCTTCTCCAGCTCATTTTACAGATAAGGAAACTTATCTGGAGGCAAACAAGGTAAAGTGACTTGTCCAATGTCACACAGCTACTAAGTGTCTGAGACTGCATTTGAACTCAGGTCCTCCTGACTCCAGGCCTGGCACTCTATCCATTGTTCCACCCAGCTGCCTTTTTCCATTTCATGGGTACAAGGGAGGAATTCCCACTATGCCTCTGTCTGTCTTCCCTGTAAGTTCTGCGATATCTATGTAAAAGCCAGCCTCGCTGCTTTGCAGTCGTACCTTAAGAATCATTTACTCTATTACTTTTTATAATTGTTATGCTTTCCTGATGTTCTTCCCTTAATCCTATTAATAGCTTTCAATGGCCCAAAAAGAAGAAATTGAGGAACAGTGATTTTAAAATCTTTTTCAGAAATAATCCTTTTCAGACCAGAGAGGAGATGAGGCTCATGATATTTCTCTTTAAAGATTATTTCTAAGACATTATATCGACTTTTTAAAAATTCTTCGGAACTTTTAGAGAAAATAAAGTTTGTTTTTAAAAACTAATCTGGTGGCCCCTTACAGTGTTACAGTTAAAAGGCATCGGTTAGCCTTGTTAGCAAACAGTGAGTTGGGAATCATATGTCCCTAAGTTCTGGAGGAGGGAAGAGCTATAAAGACCATGGAGGTGATGAATAACGAAACCTCATAAGCCCAGAGAAGTCGAACAGGTGGTTGAGTGGGAAAGTGAGGCTCCAAGCCCATGCCGTGTTCTCTGCCGGCTCAGGCGTCACCTCCATAACTGCTAGTGAGCAGCCTGGCTACTTAGTGTAGAATTCAACTAACAAATACTTTTTTTTCCATAAAATTGTTACAGCTCCTCTGTAGGCTTGTCTTCACTTCAGGAGCTCCTTTATACTTTAGCTGCACAAAAATACTGGATCAGTGGAATCTTGGCAGTACACTGGCTGCCTCAGGAGGTTGGTGAAGGTGGAGCTTAGTGCCAGCCTCCACCTGGCAAGAGGCAGCCTGGTGAGTCAGAGTGGAGAGAATGCCAGTCTTGGAGATGAAAAGACCTGGATTCAAAGCCTACTGCTCACACCTTCTGGCTGGTCAAGTCAAGGGCAATGCTCAAAGGTGCTCATTTGCATCTCTGTTGCCTGTCTTCATAGGTGGAGGGAGTTTCCACAGGGAGAGTTCCCCATGCTGATAAAATCATGGGTCCTAACTAAAAACAAACAAACACACACAGTGTGCCACCCTCACTACTACCACCACCAAAGTATTATAGTTACTTAAATAGTTTGCACTTTGCAAAAGTGTTATTGTCCTACAAGAGTGGGTTTGTGTAATATATGACTCAAGGCTCTACAGCTGGAAGGACTTCACTGAGATCTTTAAAAACAGTGTGAGGCTTTTTAATGCATATTTTGGGAACATGTTTTAGAAGCCGTGAGCAAGTGACTGGAAGAAACTCAAGAAGTTGCACCAATTCTCTCAGGGTCCCAGCATTTGAAAACCTCTCTCATTTAAGAAGTCAGGACCCCATCGTAGTGAAACTTGGACTCTCCGCACCCCTTGTTCCCCATCACCAGGTCTAGTGCTCTGCAGAGAGCAGGCACTGAATGAATTTTGTTTGTTTGTTTGTTTTGTTTTTTGTTTTTTGTTTTTTTTTTTTTTTACCATGAAGATGATTGTGATGAAAGGAGTCTTGGACATCAGGAGACCTGGGTTTAGCTGTTACCTTGAGAAATCACTTAATCTCTTATCTCAATTTCTTTACCCATTAAAAAAAATTCTTTGGTTACCCAATCCCTACTACTTTCTGATGCTTTTTAAGACATACATATCTTTCCCTAGAGAGAGCTGTTATCACTTTTTTTGGGGTTCAGGTAAGAAATGATGGCTGATCTCCACCATGTGGTATCCTGGGAATCTAGAACAGGTAAGGAAGCCTCCCAATGTGCATAATCTAAAACCAGAAGATATCTTTTGCCTTAAGAAAATCTGATGCATTGAGAATTGTGGAGAATATTTCAAAAATATACATAGCTATTTCTTTCTCTTTTTATATTATATGTAAGGGATGTGTGCTGTGTTTTCCCATATAGATTATATGTGTCCACTTGGATATGTCTAGATATGGCACATGAGGAGGCATGAATAAATATCATAAACTCCCAGGCCTTAATTCTCTAATTTGTATATAGCATAGAGTATGGAGATGACCCCAACTTTCTTCAGGCTCACTCTTCCTGAGTTGGGGCTAGTTCACTCAGCTCAACCGCACCCAGGCTGACAGATTAGGATAGTTCCCCAGAGGGGCTGTCCACGTAGCTGCAACAGATTCTCAGTATCCTGGGAAAAACTATATATCTATTATTGAGTACAATAATAGCTCCTGAGCCCTCACCAGTGTGTTTCCCATTTAAACAAATGAGTCAAAGTGATACTATTAACTGTAAATCATGAAACATTTACTGACAAAAGACAAAGTGAAAATAATCTTAACTGTGTACCCATAAATCTAGGTCACACTCTGTCCCCAGTGTACACAATGTCCAGAGTGGGCACAAACTCACAGAAATCTAGAAATGAGGCATATGGATAAGGAAACATATACTTACAACACTTACAATTCTAGTCTCTAGAACTTGGTCCCTTAAGCAGTCCTACACCTTTTAATAAACAGGAACCTTAAGTCTGGGCTATACAGTGCTTTCAGGTCAACTTCCTTAGCTCACCACTGTGGTAGCATTATATTCTTTGCAGTTTCTGTAAGCTTGGGGTCTCCACTGATATGCACCCTATGGACTTTGAGGAAACTCCCCTTCTTGAATCACAGAAGGCAGTAAAGGGCAATGAAGACAAGCCTCTGGAAGGTTCCCTTATATCAAATTGTAGATGGCACTAGATGGCAAGGCATCTTTCCCCAGTCAGCCTCTGAAATGGTAGAGCATTGTTTTCTCCAATCAGCTCCCAGCAACTGGGTTCCTTCCATCAGAACCCATCAGTGTATCAACAACAGAACTTGTCTATCTCTAGTCATAGATGGGCTAAGCTCATAGCAGCTGCTATCAGCTTTATCTTCATTGTCCTCTGCTTTGTTTCTCTGCTTCTGCCAGCTTCCAGCTTCTGCCTTATAACTCTCCTACTTTATAATTCTGTCTCTCTTGGCTGCTAGGTGGCACACAGGAGAGAGCTGGGTTTGGAGCCAGGAAGTCCAGTGTTCAAGTCTAGCCTCAGACACTTATTAGCTGCAAATCACTTAACCTCTGTTTCTTGCACTGTAAAATGGGGGGTAACTATATGACCTCCCTTGCAAGATTGTTGTGAAGATCAAATGAGATAATATTCATAAAGAGCTTAGTGTTGTGCCTGGCATCTTTAAGACATTATGGACAGAACCTGGTAACATCCTGCCTACAGGTAAATTAATGTTAGTGTGTGTGTGTGTGTGTGTGTGTGTGTGTGTGTGTGTGTGTGTGTG
>NW_020954577.1:14236469-14277372 GCF_900497805.2 Vombatus ursinus | reverse complement strand
TGTGTGTGTGTGTGTGTGTGTGTGTGTGTGTGTGTGTGTGTGTGTGTAATACCTTACAACATGGGAGAGTACATAAAGTAGGGAAGGGGACCAGGGGGTAGAAATGAATGTATGATGTTCTAGGGTCAAATCAAGAACTAGCGATAAGACGAAGGTGACCCCTGTAATCTCAGAAAGAGAAGCGCTTACAGGGGAGTGGGTGAAGAAAAGGGAGAAAATATTAAAAATGGAAGGAGAAAGAAATTCACTTTGGGGGTGGGAGGGGATTTTACTGATGAATGCTCCTATGGATGAAAAAAGGTGGTCTCTGAAGGGACATTGTGTTAAATGTGGCCTAGGGTATATGGTGCTTGAAAAATTTACTCATTCTACCTTGGGGTGGGGGTGTTAGAACTCCTGGTGGCAACTGGAACCTGAGGGAATAAGAGAGCATGAACCTAAGGAGGAGATTTTGAAGTAAATGGGTTTAAAAAAAATGAACCAGGGGAGGGTATAGATCAATGGTGGGCTGCATAATTGGGAGGTGGGTGGGGCGCTGTCCTCCCTGACACCTACAATAATTGGCATTGTTCTGGGAGTGAGACCCAATAGAAAAGGGGAATCCATGAGTTAAGTTTTACAAGGCAGTGTCAGAAAGCACTGAGGGGAGAGCCTAGAATGGAAACCAAGAGAAAAGATATGACTGCACGGAACTTTACAAAAATTGACCATATGCTAGAGCACAGAGATATTTCAAACAAATGTAAAATTAGAAATGTTTTTTTAAGGTAGAAATAGTTAATACATCGTTTACAGACCATTGAACCATAAAAGAATTCATTGGTTAGGGGACCACAAAAAAAGATACAGACCTCAATGGAGAATTGATAATGATATCTTAAATAATGAGTAAACAAATACAAAACAAATCATGGAAACAATGAATAACAATTAATAATAAAAGAAAAGGATAATGATGAAACAACATACCAAAATATCTAGGATACAGCTAAACCAGTCCTGGGGAGGGGGGAAGATCACCACCCTGCAAACATACATTAACAAAGTAGAAAAGAAAGGATTAATGAGCTGAATGTGTATTTAAAAAATTGGAAAGCCAAAAATAAATGAACCTCAAATAAGCACAGAGGAGGAGATATTAAAAATTAGAGAGGAAATAGATCAATTTGAAACCATAAAATGTAGAAATGGTAAATAAAACTAAAGCTAGTTCTTTAAAAAGACCAATAAAATGGATAAACCCTTAGCCAATCTGATTAAAAAGAAGAAAGCAGAAAATCAAATCAATATAATGGCAAATGAATTAGGTGAAATCATAACAAAAACAGAAGAAATAAAAAGAATAATCAGAACATATTGTACGGTTACATGCCAACAAAACTAAGAACACAAAAGAAATAAAGGAATACCTTCAAAAATATAAAATGCCCGACTATTAGCAGAGCAGGTGGAGATCTTAAATAACCCAGTGTCAGAAAAGTAAATAGAAGTAGCTATAGAGGAACCACCAAAGGTAGGGGGGGAGGAAACTCCTTGTCCTGATGGATTCACTGCAGAATCCTAGCAAATTATTAAGGAATAATAAGTGTCCATGCTTCATAAATTGTTCTCAAAAATTGAGAAAGTACCCTACCTGAATCCTTTCATGAGACAAATATGGTCTTAATCCCTAAACCAGAGAAAGATAAAACACGGAAAGAAAACTGTATTATTCATATCATTATCAATCACCAATATCATCGATGAACATGGACTCAACATTTTTAAACAAAATCCTGTCAGACAAACTACAGTGATTTGTCAAAGAAATCTTTCGTTATGACCAAGTGGGATTTATACCAGGGACACAAGAATATTTCAGCATTAGGAAAACAATCAGCATAATTAATCACACTGTTGTTTACTTATGCCTGACTCCTTGTAAGCCCATGTGGGGCTTTCTCGGCAGAGATACTAGGGTAGTTTGCCATTTCCTTCTCCAGCCTGTTTTATACATGAGCAACCTGAGGCAAGCAGGGTTAAGTGACTTGACTAAGGTCACACAGCTAGTAAGTGTATTTGGACTCAGAAAGATGAGTCTTCCTGATTCCAAGCCCAGTGCTCTATCCACTGTGCCACCCAGCTGCCCCATAATTAATCATATTAAAAACCAAGACATCCAAAGTCATGAAATCATCTAAATAGAGGCAGGTAAAGTCTTTGACAAAGTACCGTGCTTTGATGCTAAAAACCCTGCACAGAATAGGCAGGAACAGAACTAGAAGGACTTCTCTGTGTGTGTTTCATCCCCACCATACTGCTCTTTTCCATTGCCCTCTGGCTGATTCCCATTTTCAATTCTTCAGAGCTTGGAGGATTCCATGCCTTGAAGCCCTACATTATCACTGAAGGAAGACTGGTATTAAAAAGATGGGCAGAAGAAATAGTTATTATTTTTTAACCTAAGGAAAAACATTTAATGCTAATAAAGACAACTTTATGATACCTGTGTCGTCAACTAGAATTTATTAAGCACCTACTATGTACCAGGCACTGGGCCGTATATACTTATTTATATACAGTTAAAAAAAAAAAACCTTCCATGATTTTGTTGTATTAGCATATTTTCTCCCCCCCACAAGCAAGGCAATTCTTACACATATTCCAGATCTCATTAAAGAGAATAAGACAGTCCCAAAGATTCATGTCCCATAAGATACATATTCAGAACCTCATTTATTTAGATAATCATTCTGTAGCACCCACACTCCCCCCTTCTAGTGGGGCTTTCAGGCACACGATTTCAGAGTCTTCTGGGTTCATGCTAGACTCTGGACTCTGACTGCCAATATCTGAGTGCCTGGTATGAAAAATGCAGCCACTGTATTTAGCAATAGCACCAATAAATCCTCCTCCAGCTGCCTGGGAGTAGCAAACCACCTTCTTAAATAGATGTGTCTGTCATCAGGTTTATGGGCTTCAGGCTGAAAATGTCAGCTGCTGGCTTTGGGTGCAGGAATTTGTGTGGGTATAAAGGTTTTGTTTTTGTTTTTCTCAAAATGTATTTAAAACAGACACACCCCGTACCTGGGCCTTTGTCAGCGATAAAGAAAAACTCCTATGATTCTGAGTTTGGGAAACAATCAGAGCGCCCTGTTATATCCCATTCCTGGGGCTGCCGGGGCCTGGTGTACCCATAACACACGCATTCCTCAGGGGTGACCCACGTGGCCCTCAGTGGTATCGCCACCTGACCCCGGCAAAGTCCCTGATGACACACGTGCAAATGAAGCCAGATCAACAACTTGATGCCAGCTAAGGAAATATTGCTTAATGTTTGGTCCTAGGGAAAAAAAAAATTAGGGGGAAAATGTGCCTTCTGGAAACACGCCGGGATCCTGATGCTGGGTGCTGGAGCTCAAGACGAGCGCTTCCTTTGGCCCAAAGTAATCATTTCTTTCCACCAAAGCAGAAATCACCTGTGAAGCAGGCATCCCCCTCCCACCTGGCTGCAGATCCTGAGGTACCACCCGGGCACTGCCTCATGGAAGACGGGGCCTGAAGACAGACACATCAGGAACCTGATAAGAAGGCAGGAGAGGACAGCACTGGCTTCTCACTGCCCAGAGAGATGACTTACCTTTATTGGAAGCCCTCTGATAAAACCTGACATTTGAGGGCAATTAAGGTTTGGAAAACACTTTCAACGCATAATTTCATTTGAGCCTCACAATGATCCTACCTTGGAGGAATTTAAGGTATTGTTATCATCATTTAACAGACAGGGAAACAGAGTGAAGAGACGTGTAGATAACCATGGCCGTGATCAGTGGATTTGAAGCACTTTCTCTGCTGACTCCAAGGGGGATGGTCTTGGCCAGGGGCAATTTTTCTACCCTCCCATGGACCTGGGGTTGCACAGGGTTCGGGCCTCCCAGTGTGGAGACTCATTCCACCAAGAAAGATCTACAACAAGTATTCAATTTAGAGGCTTAGAGAGCTGTCTAGTGACTTTTCAGAGTTGCTTGGCCTGGACTTGAAGCCAAGGTTTCTGACTCCAAGGACATGCCTTTGTCCACATACATACAGGCATTGTTGCCTTTCAAAAGATGCTACAGGGCAGCTACGTGGCATAGTGGAGTCAGGAGGACCTGAGTTCAAATCCAGCCTCAGACACTTGATACTTCCTACCTGTGTGACCCCGGGCAAGTCACTTAACCCTGATTGCCTTACCAAAAAAAGCAAAAAAACAAACAAAAACAAAAACAAAAAAACAAACAAAAAAATAAATAAATAAAAATAATAAAAAAGATGCTACAGTGTAAACAAAAGTTTATGAAACAGAGTCCTTATTCTCAGGGCAGCTATAATCTAATGGGAGAAAAAGAAAACACCTCCACCCACAGATAACTACAGTAGAAAGCAGTTTATTATGGGTGTTAGGTGAGTAATCCAAGAAAAATACTGTAGAGTTTCAGAGGGGGAGGGTTGAATTCTCACTCATGGAGGAAGTGAAGTGTTGGATCTGGACCCGGAAGATGGGCGGGATGTCAATAGATTGAGATGGGGGATGGAAGGGAGGGCATTTCAGGAGGAAGGTACAGCATGAGCAAAGATGTGGAGGTCCAGAGGTCTCCATTAGCAGACACTAATGTTTGGTCTACTTTTAGATCTCATCTGAATCACTAAAGAAGTATTAAATTCTCTTCTGTATGCTGTGATTACCATTGCCTTGATAACTCACATTTCTTCATTGTTTACATAGAGCTTTCCTCTAGCAACTCCCCTGTGCAGGGAGCACGTTTTCACATGACGGAGGTGAAGTGACTTGGCTACATTCACCCAGCGAGTGAGTGGCAGGAAGCAGGGTGCCCCAATGGCTTTCCACTGGCTCTGAACTCAAGTGATCTGCTTTCCAACCTGAGCTTCTGTTCTCTGACTTAAAAAATGAGAAGTTTGGATCAGATGACCTCTAGAACCTTCTAAATCTAGAATTTGAACCCGGGACTTTTGACTCTAATTCCAGCACCAGGAAGGCAAGACAATGTACTGAGTCAGACAAATTTCCATACAACTTGGGTTAAAACAGACAAACAGACTTCTACATCATTTATTTTACAACCACGTCTTTACTGGCTATTATGTGTGAAGTGCTGGTGCTAATGAGACAAAAAGAGAAATAAAACACAGTTCTTATCTTTAAAGGAGAGGGAGGATAGAATCATACACACACACACACACAAGACTGGAACATGATGCAAGAACACGAGGGAGGTACCAAGGACCACGGAAGATTTGGGAGAGGAAACATAACTTCCAAGGCAGACTCACGGAAGATTTCATAGTAATTGCCACATTGGAGTTGAACTCAGATAGATGGCCATGATTTCAGTGAGGGGAATGAAGGGCAAGGAATGAGACAGAAAATTCCTAGATGGAGAAGCTCAATCGAAGGAAAAGAGTCAAGAAATTCTAGGTAGCATGGTACCGTGGAGAACTCTGGATTTGGAAGCAGACCCTGGGCTCAAGGCCCAGCCCAGCCCCATTCTTTCTGGAGCTTGCCATCCTCCACATGTCTGTCAGATATCTCAGGCTGGACGTCTTGCAAACATGCTTTCTCCCCCCACCCCATTAGATTATAGTTGCCCTGAGAATAGGGACTCTGTTTTATAACTGCTCCTGTTTATAACTCCTCTGCTCTGCCTTCTCTCCTCTGGCACAGTCCTCATCACTTCACACCTGGACTAGCTTGCTGGCATCTATGCCTGTCTAAAGTTTCTCTCTACTCTAGTCTATCAGACAGAGACATTCGACTGTCAAACATGTTTCTCCAAGAAAGTGCCTCACCCACAGTGAATGAATGCAAGAAAGAAATTTGAAGGAGAAAGAGATAGTGTAACAATGAATCAGTCAATATGCACTTAAGCACCTACTATGTGCCAGGAACTGTGGTAGGCTCTGGAGATACAAAGACAAAAGTGAATGCAGTTACTGCCCTCAAAGAGCTTTCTTTCAACAAGGCATGGCGATGCTTGTGGGTAGATACAAAATAGATACAGACATATACATTATATTAGTCATTCTTTGGGATTTAGAAAACATAAATCAGGATGATTTCAGCAATATGGAAAGTGAAAACTTTTTTTTTTAAGTATTTCTCTTTAAACAGAAAATGAGTCACTGAGGAAAACAATGGAAGCTTTGTACACAGCCTCCATACTCCCTGATTCATCTCCATGAGCAGGCACCAGGAAGTATACAGCTAAGAAGGCTAGCCACAGTCCTGGAGTCAGTCACTCTAAGCCCCATGAGTTGAGATGGAGTAATAACCAAAGAGTCATGGCGATGATGCATGCCCATTGCCCCCATGATGAAATAGTGATGGGAATGTGAAACGATGGCAGTAAGAATTCAAGGAGGATCTGAACCAGCAAGCAAGGCACGGCCACAGAAGGTGGTGGTGCTGGCCCTTTCTCTTGTGGTTGGTGCAGGTGTTAAAACATCCTAGGACTCCAGGGGCAAGTCTCAACACTCATCCTAGAGAGACAGCTGCCACACAGTGTTTCAATTTCAAAACAGAGGCTCTACTCTGTTCTGATTTGGATTGCTCCACATAGATTGATTATTGTTTTGATGATTAATCAAAGGAGGAGCAGTGAAAAGAGCCTGGGGTTTAGAGACTGAACACTTGGGTTTGAATCCTGCTTCTGGCAGCGGTGAAGTCACTTCAACTCTCCCAGACTCAATTTCCTGATCTGTCAAATAGAGATGATAATATCTGTACTGCCTGTCTCCCACAGTTATGGTAAGGAGAGTGCTATAGAAATGTGAGCTATTTGTAGTAAAGGAGAATGCAGAAGTCATTCTGATGTCCTGCTAACATCCCTAGAGATAGCAAAAATATAAATGGAGCCTGTGCTCTGGAGCTACTATACCATCTTCTACACTCCCTAACAAATTGGGTCTCCAGAATGTGGCTATTATGTTTCCTCCAGGGCCTTAGGGCAATCCTGAGGGACTTCAGGAAAGGTCTTTATAATGCTATAGTTTATAGCTCCTACTGACAATGTGCTTCCCACCATGATTATCAGTTTATATCAATTAGTCAGCCGGAGCTAGTTTCAACAAACTTTTTCTTAAGTAATCAAAATATAGTGATGGTGAAACACCACAATCACTGAGGAGCTTTTATGGTAGATAATTCTATTTGGTTAAGACTTATTAAAAGGATGACATTGTAGAAGGGATTGGGCTAAGTACTAGTCACATAAAGAAAGAAAAATGACATGATCTCCCATCCTCAAGGAACTTGCATTCTACTGTTGTGGGGCGGGGGTAGCACTTGACATTCCCTGATTACTATCATAGCAGAGAGTAAGTGATGGAGCAAATGTGAGATTCAGAGAAAATGCTCTAGGAAAACTTGAGAAGGGAGTGCCCATCTTCAGTTGATGGTTAAGGGAATGTGTGGGGTAGTAGATGTGGTGATAGTTAGAAAAGATTCCCCTTCCCAAAATGCTCTGGGCAGAAGGTACTTAGGAAGAAGAAAGTAAGATGGGGAGAAGCAACCATGAGAAAAGAGATAAAACAGTCCTTGCCTCTTTTTGTATCCTCAGCACTTAGGACAGTGCCTGGCACATAGCAGGCACTTAATAATGTTCATTGATGATTATCTATAAAATGAAGGAGTTGAACTCAGTGGGCTCTACTCTGTCACCCAACTGGTCTTTCTGTGTTTATTATATGCTGGATAGTGTAGGGGTGCTCAGGGAAGGCTAGTGCTTCTGGTGGGAAGGCTGCTGAGGCCTTTTCAGGGCTGCTTTCCATTCTTGGTGTCCACCTGTTCCACCCAACTCTCACCTGTGGCTCCAAGAAGCTGGAGCGTGCTCAGCAGCAACACACCGGTAAACCATTTCAGCACCTAGGCTAAACGAGGTTGAGGGTAACTGAGGGACCTCACACCCATTGTTGAGTTAGAGGGAAGTCTACCCTAGGCACATGAAGATTTTCTCTGGCAGAATGAGCAGATGGGCACAATTGGTTATAACAGTCATAAAGGCGACTGAGGCAGGCATTGCAGAGTCCTTAGAGCTTGGTCTGACACTGAAGAGGACAAAGTCATCCAGTGCATCACAAGCCATTGCCAATCATCTTGACTTTGTCTTGCCACTGGACAGCGATGACTCTGGAAGAAAGAGTGAGGCTGACGACTTCACACAACTCTGCCTCACTTAAATCCAATTTACATGCAAGTCAAAACATCGCCCGTACCATTTTACTATTTTTACCTGCCTCAGAGTCCTGTGGTGACAGGTAAATGATAAAGTAATAAGTGTGGATACACTGAGAGCTATAGTCACAACCCTGAAGAAAGGCAGCCCAGGCCATTGGGTCGTCTTCTCACTGGAAGCATCAGTGGGATTCAGTAGCCCCCTAGGTGTCTGAGCAGCCTTTTAAGGGTCATACTGCTCTGCTCTATCCTCTCTGAGGAGGGGGATAAAAAAATGACCTAAAAATTAGCTGCTCAACCTAACCTAACCTTGGCCTGCTTACCATGGCAGCCAGGGATCCTACCCTGTGGTCAACACATACACACACGTACACACACACAAACACACACACACACACACACAGAGTACAAAAACTTTAGCAAAGATGATCTCAGTCACTACTGATCCATGGAATGTGTGTGTGCTTATGGACAACATGAAATCCAGTAGACCTGAAAGACAAACAACTCTTGTTGTGAGAGAACTCAGCAGGCATTACATTCAAATAGCATCCCTGAGTGAAACAAGGCTGGCAAATGAGAGCCAGCTGACTGAAGTCAGAGCTGCATGCACGTTTTTCTGGAGCGACCAGAAGGGGAGTGCTGTAAAGCCAGAATACTTTTTGCAATAAAAACTAATCTAGTCAACAAGCTTGTATGCCTTCTCAAAAGAGTGAATGACAGACTCATTATCTGTATGTGTATATATATATATATATATATATATAATCTTTTTGTGTGTGTGTATGAGAGAATATCTGGAGGCCCTCATCATCAATGTGTCAAAACAGGATAAGCTTGTAATTCTGGGTGACAGTGCCAAAGTGGGCATAGATTAACACACATTCCTTGAGAGGAATGGAGTAAAAAATAGCAATAGCAATGGTCACTTACTACTGAAAACTTGTGTGTCTTATGACCTTCTCATCACCAACACAATCTTCCATTTACCTAAATCAACAAAATTTCATGGATATACTCTCATAGCAAACATTGACATTTAATAGGATATGTCATTGTAGGAAGAAGAAACAGATGGTATGTGAGAGTGACAAAGTTGATATGTGGTGCAGAGTGCTGGACTGATCATAGACTTATCCTCTTCAAGCTAAACATTTGCATTCAACAAAAGTAGTGATCCCAAGGCAAGATGAGTATCAGAAGACTTAATGTCAAAAAATTAGAGCATTTCTCTGTCTGTGAACAGTTTATTTCTAACTGGGAGGGAAAGCTGAGCCAACACACAGTTGGTAGTGATGGAACAGAAAAGAAGTGGGCAGTATTCAGAGATTTGGTGTACAGCACCACATTTACTCATCTGGGCCAGAACACTCACAAACATTGAGATTGGTTTGATAAAAATGATGGGGAGATTCAGGAGCTACTAAATGAAAAACAAGAACTCTACAGGTTTACCAGCGTGATAGTTCATCCATCTCTATGAAGGCAGCTTTTAACTCCATCAAAAGTAAAGTGCAAGCCAAATTTAAAGAGATGCAAGATTCTTGGCACATTAAGAAGGCAGATGGAATTCAGTTTTACACCGACAGTAACAATCCAAAGTACTTTTATGATGCCCTGAAGGATATTTATGGGTCAGAGACTTTTGGTGCATCTCAACTCCTCAGGGCCGATGGAGCCAATGAAGGACATGATCCTGGAGAGATGGGCTGAACACTTCCATAGTGCTCTCAGCAGACCATTATCAATCAATGCTGAAGCCACTGACCATTTACCTCAGGTTGAAGTTAATCCTTCCCTAGCTGAAGTTCCAACTGAAGAAGAGGTTTTGAAGGCCATTTGGTTCCTCTTGTGTGGCGAAGCACCATTCAAGTAGAGACCTGCAAAGTAGGGGGTCCACTGCTCACACAAGGGCTGACAAAAATCTTCCAGTTTTTATGGCAAGGGGGTTATCCTCCAGGATTTCAAGGATACTTCCATTGGTCATCCCTATAAAGGAAAAGGGAATAGATTGTCCTATGACAATCACAGAAGCATCTCTTCATTGCTGAAAAGATTCTTGCCAGAGTCCTCCTTGATAGGCTGATCCTTCATCTGGAAGATAGTCACCTCCCCAAGAGTCAGTGTGGCTTCAGAAAGGGCTGAGGAACAGTCAATGTGGTGTTTGATGTCTGACAACTCCAGAAGAAATACCAGGAGCAGAACAGAGGTCTGTACATAATGTTCGCCAACCTAACCAAAGCCTTTAATACTGTCAGTCATGATGCCCTGTGGAAGATCATGGGAAAATTTGGTTGCCCAGAGAAGTTCATCAGTACTGTACACTAGTTCCATGATGGCATGCTTGCATGAGTTCTGGATAATGAACAATGTTCTTGTGCTTTCCTAGTCAGCAATGGAGTGAAGCAGAACTGTGTGCTTGCTCCCATGCTTTTTAACATGATGTTTTCAGTGATATTGTTGGACACTTTCAACAAGGACAAAAATGGCATCAAGGTCAGCTACCACACTGATGGCAAAATATTTAAATGGAAAAGGCTACAAGCCAAGAATAAAGTAGAGGGAGAGTTGGTGCATGACTTTTTGTTTGCAGATGATTATGCAGTCAATGCAGCCTCTGAGGCTGAGATGCAACAAAGTATGGATCAATTCTCTGCTGCTTGTACTAATTTTGACTTAACAGTTAACACCCAGAAAACACAAGTTCTCCACCAATCAGTGCCATACTGTCCATACGTGGAACAAGCAAATGGAGAAATTTTGAACACTATGGACAAGTTCACTTCCCTTGGCAGTATCCTTTCCAGGGATGTCCACATAGATGATGGGGTTGGTGCACACATTGCCAGAGCTAGCTCATTATTTGGGAGGGTCCGAAGGAAAGTGTGGGAGAGAAGAGGTATCAGGCTGCCTGCCAAACTGCCAATGCCTACAGAGCCATTGTATTGATCTCATCGTTGTATGCCTGTGAAACCTGGATAGTCTACCAGCACCATACCAGGAAACTGAATCACTTCCATGGGAATTGTCGTAGGAAGATTCTGAAGATTACATTGGCAAGATAAGGCACTGGGCATAGAGGTCCTTTCTTAAGCTGAACTGCCAAGCATTCAAACTCTACTGCAGAGAGCACAGGTCCAATGGGCTGGCCATGTGGTTTGAATGCC
The DNA here is from genome assembly GCF_900497805.2 of Vombatus ursinus. Lineage (NCBI taxonomy): Eukaryota > Metazoa > Chordata > Mammalia > Diprotodontia > Vombatidae > Vombatus > Vombatus ursinus. The sequence goes on along the minus strand of NW_020954577.1, from coordinate 14,265,996 downwards.
AAATGTAGGTTTGCCTAAAAGATTATTTTACAGAGAATTCACACATGGCAGATGCTTACATGAAGGTCGAAAGAAGTGCCACAAGGACCCTCTCAAGGTCTCTCTGAAGAACTTTTGTGTCAACTGTGAGACACGGGAGATGCTGATGCAGGACTGTCCAGCACAGCATGTCTGCATCAAAGAAGATGCTGTGCTCTGTGAGCAAAGTAGAATAAAAGTAGCTTCAAAGAAATGTGAGATGCACAAATTTAGAGACATCTCCATCTCGAATGGTCACGCAGACCATCTGTGCTTGACTTGTGGGACAGCTTTCCGAGCTTATAGTGATCTGATCAGCCACAACCGAACACACTCAACATTGACCCCCAACATTGTGACGTTATTTTGTTCTTCGAGCATGAAGGACAAACAACAATGTGCGAGGCACTGTACTAAGCATTGAGTGTAAAAAGACAGTAAGTCTTACCCCTGCCTTCAAGGAAATTGCATTCTAATGGAATGCATAAAGGTGTATACAAAATGGATGGAAAGGAGGTGGAGCCAAGATGGCAGAGCAGCTGAAGGCAGTATAGCACACTCCCCCCAAACTCCTCCAAATACATCTAGAAATTGCCCAAACTGAATCTTGATAGAAATTCCAAGAAAAAGTCACAATAAGGAGTCATTTTTTTCCAGCCCAGATCAGCCTAAGAAGATAGTCAGAGGGGACTGGGAACACCAGGGACAGAAAGGCTCATTTGCCCCTAAACCATGGACTTCTTGAAGACTGTCTAAGGCTGCAAACAGAACAGGTTGGCTTTTTGCTTTTTTCTTCCGTAGTAACTCATCCTGAGTCTAATCACCTTATTAATATTTGGCTTTCACAAAGGAGATATTAATGTGAGGAAAATCAGGTAGAAAATTTAAGACAATCTTGACCAAAAACCCCCAAAGCCCTTCATCCAAAATAAGGAAATAAACTCAAGAGCATATCTGTTTTTAGTTTGGAGTACCCTGGTAACTCTCCCCTAAGGACAACATTTTCATCACACCCAACCTGAAAAAGTCAGGGTTCACATAGTAGATTCTTTCAACTGGCTTTTCCGATCAGTTTGAGGACATCTGCTCCCTCATCACTGGCATCTTTTAGGTCAGGTTTTCATTAAGGCTTTTTGTTTTTGCTTTGTTTGACTGTTGGTGAACTTCGGAAAAACAAATGCAGTCACTCTGGAGATTGCTGAGCACATAACCCAAGTCAAAACCACAAGTCAAGTAAGACCCTCCTCCCTCAGAGAAACACAGAGTGCTGGCTGTAAGTAAAGCAGATTAGAGGAACAATTCTGAGAGTCTTAAAAAAAAGGGGGGGCATTCATCCCGGGATTCTAGGATTTAGGTCTAGGAGGGACATCAGATTCCTTTTAATAGAAGCTACCCTAGTGCATTTAAAATATTATGAGATTTACAAAAATGTTATTTATAGATACTGTTTCAAGCTCAGACAGAGGACACTGTACAGAGATGTGTGATCTTTATCCATCATTTTGTGATGGCAGTTTCCTGCCACTGTTTCTCCAGGCATGTGTAGAAATGTGGCTAGAGTTTATATGACTTACTTTTTCAAGAAGTGGAAGCCAAAGGAATGCCTCCTAACATCCATTGCAGAAAGGATCATTTTTTTCTTTAAAAACATATGGGAACTCCGTTGAGGTTTAAGCAGGAAAACAACTCTCGTCCAGTTTCAAATTTTACCAGGGAAATCCTTGCACTGTGCCTCTGGAGGGAAGGGTGGGGAACTTGCATATTTACAGAACACTCCACCCACAGCTACATCCCCTTGATTAATTATGTAACCAGAACTCCTTTACCATTGTCAGCTTGCCAATCAGGTAATGGCAGATTATTCTGATGCTTGTGCAGGTTATCATACCTGAACCAGAAGGGACCTATGGGAAAGAACAGTTTACATTCAACCTGGTATTTTTCCTAAGAATTTCTATACTATGATGTTAGAGTCTAGGAGTGGGGAACCTGCTTCCTCAAGGCCACATGTGGCCTCTAGGTCCTCAAATGCAGCCCTTTGACTGAATCCAAAGGACCCAGAAGACCACATGTGACCTCAAGGAAGCAGGTTCCCCACCCCTGTTAGATTTTTTTAGCCTCACTGAAATGTGATAATATCATGGAAAAGCCAAGGATTCTTAAGCAAAAGAGGAAACCAAGAAAAAATTCCCAGAGTAGATAGCTCTGTCGTAAAGATTGGTATTTGCCCATCTTCAGGAGAAATGTCAGCAAATTTATAGTGTATAAATGACTTCAGACGGTGAAGTAATAGCGAATAATTTTAGTTAGCATGGTATGGTTAAGATCTTTGTATTTGCAATTGTAATGACCTTCCTTAGAGACAGCTAGGTGGCACAGTAGATAGAACACCAGCCATGGAGTCAGGAGGACCTGAGTTCTAATCCAGTCTAAGATACTTGATACTTACTAGTTGCATGACCCTGGACAAGTCATTTAAACCCAATTGCCTTGCAAAATAATAATAATAATGACCTTCCTTAGCCCCACAGCTGCTGAAACACTAGGGGTTCTAGCTTTGTTCTCAAACACCACAAGTACATTTTACTCCGTAACCTTACAAACAAAATATACAAACAGCCCCTGATCTCCTGTCTGCTTCCTACATTTTCAAAGTTTTGCCCGATCAAGGATCTGTCAGTCAGTCTATCAAGAGCATTCATTAAGCACCTCCTCCGTGCCAGGCACTGGCTAATCACTGAATGCTTGATGAATCCATCACCTCTGGCTTTACTTTACAGGCAAACAGTTTAAAGGTCATTCATACTCCCTTTTCTCATCCTTGGACTGAACCTTTTTTTTTTTTTTTAACCTCAGGATAAGAAGAGTCCCCCACCCCAACCTTTCATGTCTTCCTGGAATTTGCTACCCTTTAAAGTTTGGCAGAACAGAAGATGAGTTTTTAGGACAGGATTTCATGATTACTTATACTTTCCTCAGCTTCACTTAGAGTATTGTTTTTGTCTTTTTCTACTTTCTGCATTTTTACTTTAACCAATAAACAGTCTAAGTTTATTTCTACCCACAGTAATTTATAATATAGACTATATTATACCAAAGTTGTATTTATATCTTTCAACCTAAATAATTTTAAATACCAAAGATGCATTTGATTTTTGAAAAGCTCTCTAATGGATATGAGATATAAATCATTATATGCAAGGCATAAGAGTTTAGAATTTTCAGTATCAGATAACAATCCTCCGTTTGTCAGTAGAGCAGCTGACTGATGGGACACGTCCCTTGACTAGTAACATTAAGATTAGAAAGAGGAAGAGGCCTAATTATATCCTAGAATGACAGTCTCCAAGATCAGGACCCATCAGGAAAAGGGGGGAAATATGCAAGTGTTCTTCCAACATGTCTTTTTTAAATACATTCGCATTGCCCTTGGGCCAATTCAATGAAACTCGTGATGATGGAATTCATTCACCACAAGCTAACCGCTTCATGGTGGCTGGGGACTTTCGAGCTCCTCCAGTCTGGACCCCTTGTTTTGGGAGCAGCTAGGTGGTACAGTGGGTGGAATGGTGAACTTTTAGTCAGGAGGTTATTATCGTTTAATTGTATTGGTCATGTCTGACTCTTCGTGACCCCATTTGGGGTTATCTTGGCAGAGATACTGGAGTGGTTTGCCATTTCCTTCTCCAGCTCATTTTACAGATGAGGAAACTGAGGTAAACAGGATTAAGTGACTTGCCCAGGGTCACACAGCTAGGCTGGATTTGAACTTAGGTCTTCCTGATTCCAGTCCTGGCTTTCATCAGGAAGACCCAAGTTCAAATCTTAGTCCAAATATTTACTGACTGTGTGAACGGGGCAAGTCTCTTAAACTCTGATTTCAGTCCCCTCATCTGTAAAATGGGGATAACAATAGCATCTACCTCCCAAAGTTGTTGTGAGGCTCAAATGGATAATGGAAAATGTAAAGTGCTTTGTTAACTTGAAAGTCCTAAAGAAATGCTATCATCATCATCATCATCATCATCATCTTATGGATGAAGAAACCAAGATCAGGACGTTTCATGACTTTATGAAGGATACACAACATGCAGACGCAGAATTCAAACCCTGTCCTTTCACTTCAGCTGGAGAGCTCTCTTTGCTGTATCTTTTGTTCTCTCCCTCAAGTACATAAATAAAATGACCCAGCTTTGTTGCTGTTAAATATTTCATTATAGCAATCAGAGACTTAAAAGGAGGATTACGCAAAGTTTGGATGCAAAATATGAAAACAAAGTGTTTTGTTTTGGTTTTTAGATTTCTGGGTACATTCAGGCTAAAGTGTGAAATGCCTGCTAAGAAGAGAAGAAGCTGGTTATGGAAGAAAGGTGCCAGACCATCGGTGGACAGCCAGCACTCCACTGCTATCCTCCCTATGTTGGGGAAGATAAGGAAGGATGTCAGTACATTGGTGGACCCCCTTTGTGAAACTTTGGGGAGGACACGGAAAAGAGTCGAGTCATATGATCGGTTGGCTTCATTGGTGGAGGAGACACACAAATCTGTCCACTTGAGTCTATCCGAAGTTTCTCAAAATCAGGTTTCCTAAGAAATAAAGAACAATTATTTTAATGAGTATTTAATAGTTTCCCTCCACTAAGTTCTATTAGATTCTATAAATCAATATATTAAGTGTTTACTGTGTCAAAAAAATATAAAGTGCTCTTGCTACAAATGGCTACTTTTTGGGATTCTGAGCCTGCTTGGGAATTCTCCCGGCTTTTGTACAGATTTAAAACAGGTTAGATTTTTGTATTCTTGGTGTGGTCAGTCAGTAAACTTTTAATAAGTGCCTACTATGCACCAGGCACCAGGGATGTACTGGGGATGCAAAAAGAGTCAAAGAGAGAGTCCCTGCCCTTGAGGGGTTTCCAATTAGTTGAGTGGCGGGCCTACTCGCAGAATCAGAGGACTTTTAAAATCTCTTTCCCCAAAAAAATAAAAATAAAAAATATAAAAAAAATCCCTTTCCCATTCAGAAGATTTTAATGTCCCCTCTCTTACCTTTGTAGTTGTTTCTGTAAATATAGCTTAACTCCTTAAGCCCTGCCTGATCCACATTAACTCCAACGCCTTCCCTCTGAGATATTTCCAGTTGATCCTATACATATCTCGTTTGTACACAGTTGTTTGCATGTTGCCTCTCCTGTTAGATTCTGAGCTCTAGGAGGACAGGGACTGGCTTTGGCCTTTCTTCATATCCCCAGTGCCAAGCACATAGTAGGTGCTGACTGACTGATTCATTTCCACCTTGCTTGTGTGGGTGCACAAAAGGAAACGGAGCAATTTTAGGGGTCCTTCAGTCCACAATGCACTTGAGGTAGAACAGGACAAACGTGGAGCGTCTGCACTACCTGATTTGACTTTTCTACTTCGGTGTTTCAAAGAGGTATGACTTCACCCCTGTGGACACCCCATTCACCAGCGCAGATCTCCACCCCTCCACTTCATGGATAGTCTTTGCACCTGGCTTGACAATGAATCTCTCCACGTGAACCTAAGCTGGTCCTTGGACAACAGATGCATTGTCCCCACCACTGGGGTGGGTGGGGATCTACTCTCAGCTACTCTCAGCCTTCCCAGCTCGGTGGGACCATGACAGAATGCAGATGCTAAACAAATGCTTATTGATTGAGTGACTGACCAGCCAGAGCCAGTGCAGATGTCAAGAGTCCAGAAACACCTGCCAGGATTGCCTCTTCACTGCCCAGTTCTACTCTTTGTGCTCCAGGCATTCCTTGGAATGGAGCTACAGCATTAAAGTGCAGTCTTTAATATCACCTCATCTGCTAACGCTAAATAAAGCAATCAAGTTACCAAGTCCCACTGGGCACCAGAGGACAGAACCAACCACCAAGCGCTCCCCCCTGCCAGACTGACCAGTGGAAGCCTGGATCCACTGAGGCTGTGCCTTCTGGTCAGTCAATCAACATTGATTAAGCACCTACTATGTGCCAGGCATTATGCCAAGCTCTAGTGAGACAAAGAAAAGCCAAAGACAGTCTGTTGCCGTGAAGAGCTCAGAATCTCATCTCCAGCCCCATCGGCTTGCCATCGGCTCTGCTGCGGCACCCAAAGTGCTTGTGGGATGTTCTCTCTGCCCTGTAGCTGGACCCTCCTAGTGTGGCATCTATTCCAATTGGAATGTGAGCCCTCGAGAAAAGGGATTGTCTCTGTCCCCAGAACTTAGCAGAGTGCTTTGCATATAGTAAGGGATCGATAAATGCATTCATTCATTCATTCATTCATTCATTCATTCATTCATGTATTCATTTATCAGCTTAATGGAGACATAACCATCATTTCACAACCCCACTTACATTTGGTCCATTTCACTGCCATAGGCAACACCCATACCCACATTCAGCTCCCTTGACATGTTTCCACAGCTCAAGAAGAAGAAAGAATGTTGATGGATTGATATAAATTGATCATTACCATTGTGCAGGTAAGAATGGGGGAAATGGATACCAACCTTGAAAATGCCACCAATATCAGTAGGCTATTAGCTCAACAGCATCATAGGAAGCTAAGTGGTATAGTAGCTAGAGCCCTGGACTTAGAATCAGGAAGAGCTGAGTTCAAATAATGCTTAGACACTCATTAGTGATACAGCCCCAGAAAATAATAACAGCTAGCATTTACATAGCATTTACTAAGTGGCAGGTGCTTTAAAAATATGATTTCGTTTGGTACTCTCAACAACCCTGGGAGGTAGGTGCTATTGTTAGCCCCATTTTACAGATGAGGAAACAGAGGTTTAGTGACTTGCCCAGGGTCACACAGCTAGTCAATGTCTAAAATTGGATTTGAACTCAGCTCTTCCTGACTCCAGGCCAGGCACCGTATCCACTGTGCAATTTCATTTGACTGAGTTTGACATGGGGCTGCTATAAGGATGCAATGAGGTAACAATTATAAAGCGCTTTGCAAACTTTAAAGTGCCAAGTCAATGTCGTATAGATTATTTTCACAATAAGAGGCACTGGGTGGCACAGTTCATAGAGCACCAGCCCTGGAGTCAGGAGGACCTGAGTTCAAATCCGGCCTCAGACACGTAACACTTACTAGCTGTGTGATCCTGAGCAAGTCACTTAACCCCATTGTCTAGCAAAAAAAAAAAAAAAAAGGGGGGGATTATTTTCACAATAGCAGGATGTCACAGTCTACCTGGAAGTGATAGAAGAGACTTAATCTCAGTGATGCTCCAATCATTGTAACCCTCATTCACAATTTACAATCCCATTAAATAAGTCTTAAGAGAACTGATGTCCTACAGTTTCTGGTCACAAAATATTCCAATCTGGAAATTGGCGATCTTGACGGTGTATATTAAAGAACCACCGATGGGCTGGGTGGGGGCCAGGGCTGGGTTTCAGATGTCTTGTCCAAAGCCCCCTTCAGGCTACACTGGATTTGGGACTCCCACCACATGGGCCCAGAGGCTGCTTCCAACTCCCACGTTCTCTGACTCTGTGGCTCTACCTGGGCAGGAAAGAACCATTTTCACCACATCCCCAGTCATACCAGAGGATCCCTCAGCCCCTGACTTTCTGCCATGTTTGCCAAGCCCAGCCCTCAGCTCTTGGTCTATGCCAGCCCTCCCTTTCTCCCTTCCCACTCCCAGGCTACCATAGGTTGGTCACCACGATCACCACGCCATGATTCACTCTATGTTATGCTATTTACGTTGAAATGCAAGTGTCCCAGGCTGGTCAGCCATCTTCCTGCCACTGAAGGGGCAGGCAGCGGAGTCTATGAGCAAGATCTGAAGTCAAAAGGCCTAAATTTGAGTCTACTGTGACTTTGGCATAGCGCTTTACCTCTGAGAGGGTATTTCCTCAATTGTAACATGGGGCCAAAACTTAGGCATCATCAACCTTCACAGGTATATGTGGGTCTGTAGGTGAGGGTCAAAGGAGACTGTGGGAGGTTATTTGAAGGATGGGAGGGAAGACAGTTCAAACCTGTGATTTCATTAGTGCAGGAACTCCCAGTGTGGAAGCACCTTCTACCACTGCAGAGCAGCCTCTGCTCTGTAACTTGGAGTGAGAGCTACGCCAGGCCGCCTGGGATGCTGAGAGTTCAAGGATCTCCTCCAGCTTAAGTGAGCCTGAGATGCTCAGATGCTGGACTCCAACCCAGTCCTTCCTGACTCTGGGCCCAGCTTTCCAAGCACCGCAGCACCGTGAGGGAGAATGCAGCAATCCAAAGGCACAAAGTTCTCTCCCTATGCCGGCAGCCGTGGCTGTTCATTTCGTGCTCTTGCTGGTGATTTCCCCATAGTAACTGTTCTAACCTTTTTCTTCACTCTTCAAACACCTATGGCCACCCAGCCTTTTGGCAGATGATGGCAGCAGACTAGAAGTCTCTCAACTAGAATGCAGGCTTCTGGAGGGCAGAGATTTGTCTTCCTTCAGCTCGCTTGGCCTATATTAAATGCTTAAGAATAAACATTTAATAAATGTGTATCCATTCATTCTGTCTCTCCTGGCATCTTCAATTTTTCCTTTTCCTTTGAATCCTTCCCCTGAAGGCCTCCCCACTTCTTTCTTTCTTTTTTATTTAAATAAGTTTTTATTGATATCTTTGTTTTTTTTCTTCATATTACCATCATTTCTCCCAATACCCTTGCCCCTCTCAAAGAGCTATTCCACATAGCAAATAGCATTTAAAACTTTTTAATTTTTGTTTATTTTTTGCAAATGGCAATTTTTAAATGCTAAAAAAAAGAAAGAAAAGAAAAAGCAGAGAAAATCAGCATCATTGATCAATAAATTGAAAAACTCTGGAAATAAATGCAATGTTCAACACTTTGGAACTCCCATCTCCCATCTGGTTATCTTCTCATATTTCTTCCTTCAAGCCATGTTTGCTCTCAATAATGACGAAAATTTGACTTCTGATTTTTTGTGTGGTTGTTCTTTCCATTTCCATTGTTGTAGTCATTGTGTCTATTATTTCTTGACTCTGCTTAATTCATTTTGCTGATATCAGTTCATGTAGATCTGTTCATGCTTCTCTGTATTCCTCACATTTGTTATTTCTTACAGCACAGTCACCTTCCATTACATTCATGTCCACAATTTGTCCAGCCATTCTCCAATCAAGGAGTATTTACACGTTTCCAACTCTTTATCACCAAAAAAAAAAAAAATGTTGTTACAAATATTTTGGTGTCTCTAGGGACTTTCTTCTTATCAACCACATTCTGCTCTTATAAAAAACAACCAACTCATAAGAAAACAAAAACCAAAAAAAAACCTATGTTGGCTCTCAAAGCTACTGCCTTCTGTTTCTGTCACCACCAAGGTTTCCATAGGAGTAATCTCCATTTGATAATTTCACTTTTGCATCACCCACTCACATGCTTAGCTTCTTTTAAATCTAGCTCCCACGACCACTCTCCTGAAGGCCACAAAATGAGCCGACTCCTGTACTGACAGATGCAGAACCATCAGAGGCCATCCACTGTGACCAATTTCCCTTCCCATCCACTGGACAAGTGGTTCGCCAGTCTTTAGGTGAGGATGGTCATTGAGGGGTAGCTCACTACTCCCAGAGAAAGACCCTTCGACTTTGGACAGCTCCGTCAGGAAGGCTGTCCTGATACCAAGGTGTGCCTTTTAGTGACTTCCACCATTTGCCCTTGGTTCTATTATTTGGGGCCACACCGAACAAGTCTCGTGCTGTGTCTTTTATATGCCAGGCACTGTGCAAAGAACCTGAGACACAAAGAAAGCAAAAAGACAGCCCTTGCTTTCAGGAGCTGACAGTCTAATAGGGACATAACATGCAAACCTCTATGTACAAACCACAGACAGGACAAATTCCTCCTCTGTGAAATACTTCAGAATGGATATCAGATGCCCCCAAACCCTCTCTTCTCTGAGCTTAAGACTTCTTTTCAGATGGCATGTTCTTGAGATGGCATGGCTGAGTAGCAAAGAGGGCTGAATTTGGAGCTCAAGGACCTGAGACAACAAGCTTACTAATTGTGTGACCTTGGGTAAGTCACTTAGTCCAACGGGGTGTCAGTTTTCTCATTTGTAAAATGAGGGCATTAGACTAGACAACCTCTAAGTTTTCTTCACCATTCTGGTGCCCTCTGTAGGATGTTCCCCATCTCATTAATGTCTTTTCTAAAATGCAGTGTGTAGTGATAGCTTTCCGTCAACCTCCATCAGCCCTAATCCTTTCTGAAGCTGATGACGCCGCTGGGTTATCCTCTCCAGTATCAGCCCTCTCTCCCCCAGCTCATCTTGGCTTTGCCCAGGAACTTTCTGTCATCTCTCTGATGGGCCCAGTTCTGTCTCCTCTGCCCACACTCCCTAAATGTGGGTTTCCCCTAAGGCTCCGTCCCTAGAGCTTTTCCCTACATTTGTCATCCACAACCACAGCGTTCCCTGGCACTTCTGTAGCAGTAACGTCCCTGCCGATACAGCTGACAAGCCTGCGTCTCCAGCTTCAACCTCGACATCTCTACGTCTCTGGTCTAGATCAGCTTCACAGGAATGAGATGGGGGAAATCTGGCCAGAGGGCAGTTCTCCGAAAAAGACTGAAAGCTACTTACGAATTAACAAGGGGATATGGAATTCCATCATTTGCTTGTTTTTAAAGAAAAAATTCAATCTTATGGCATCCTAGAAAAAGGAGGTGATTGCTGTGGGCAGATGACCGTGGGATTATTGTCTTCAGTCCTAAGTAGGACATTTTAGGAAGGGCATTGCTAAGCTGGGGGCTTGTAGCCCCATAGAACGAATGCCTTTATTGAAATCCTCTACCACACACCTGCCAAGTCAGCAAGACTGTTACTCTAGCAGTGTCTAAGGGGAATTCACCACCTCTGCAGGCAGGGTTTTTTTGTCCCCACCCCACCCCCCACTTCTGAAAGAAGTAAAATTGAAAATTTTAGGACTTAGCCCTTAATGATCAGATTCACAAATCAAGCCTGCAGAGAGCACCGAACAGAGGAGGGGAATGAGGTGGAAAGGGAGAAGACACATTCCCAAGGTCATGGGAAAAGTGGAAGACAACGGCAGATCCCACGCCAGAACCCGGGTCCGAGAGCAGAGCTCCCCTCCTTCCTTGAGGTCCGGGAATCCCCGGTGCCCCCGCAGACCCTGCCCTGGAGCCACCTCGCAGGTGCTGCCCATCTCAGCTGCAGGGAACGCAGGCTCCAGAAAACAAGCTTGGACTGTCTCCCCACCGGGGCATCGCGGGGCTGCGGAGCTCGGAGGGGCGCCCCGGGGAGCCTGGGCACCTGGGGGCTGCGTGGGCCCCCCGACGGCCACGCGCCGACAGCCTGCCCCGCACCCGGGTAAGCGGGGCCACCGCCTCGGGGCGCCCTCCCAGAGTGCAGGCGACTCGGGCTGTTGGCCTCCAGGACTTCGCGCGCACCGAGCGCAGCTGGCACGACTTCGTTTTACGGAGGGGGAAACTGAGGCCCACTTCCTGCAGGGCCCATGCCCATGTGCCGGGGGGGGGGGCTTCGGCCCGCGGCGCCGCGCTGCCTCCCAGCAGCCAAGGCGGGAACCGCAGCATCCTTCGAGCCCCTGGGTCTGGCGGGCTCCGGGTCACAGCTGCGCTCCCGACCGTACCAAGATGGCGCCGGAGGAGGGGCGGCACGTCCGCCGCGGTGACGCAAGCAAGAGGGGCGGGGCCGGGGCAGAGCCCGGGGGCGGGGCCTGGGAGGGCGGGGCGAGAGGGGCGGGGCGAGGGGGGCGGGGCGGGAGGGGCGGGGCCGGAGGGCGCGGCTGTCAGGCTGCCTGGAGGTGGCCGGGCGGGGACGCAGTTCCCGGGGTGGCTTGTCGGCGGCGGCGGCAGGAGCAGCCTCGGCGGCGGCGGCCCCGAGATCGCGGGCGGGCGGGCGGAGGAGCCGGGGAAGCCCCCGAGGCGGCGGACGCGCGCGGCCCCTGCCCCCCCCCCCCCCCCCCCCCCCCCCCGCTGCGCGCGCCCGCCGCCTCACCTGCGGCCGCCTGGAGCCCGCGCGCAGCCCGCAGCCCGCAGCCCGCACCCCGCGGGGCCCGCCGCCATGAGCGGCGCGGGCGGCTCCCACATCACCTACGCCAGCCGCAAGCGGAGGAAGCCGGTGCAGAAAACGTAAGCGCCCTGCCCACCCGGGGCGGTGTAGACGCGGCCGCTGCGACTCCGAGGCCGGGGCTGCCGTGCTTGCCGCCCCCTGCTAGGACGCCCGGCCGCATGCCTCGGGCCTCGGTTTCCTGCCCTGTAAAGCGAAGGAGCCCGGGACCCCGTGCCTCCCCCGCCCGGCCCCTCGGAGGCTCGTGCCCCGCACACTCACGCACACCCTTACACACTCACGTACACGCAAACCCACTTGCTCACGGTTACACACTCACGCGCTCACACTTCCACGCACACGCTCACACACATGCACACGCACACACGCTCTGGGGGCTCGTGCTGGTCCCCTGGCCCAGGGAGTGAAGGGCCCCCTGGCAGCGGCGCCACCCGGCTCCCGGGCCCGGGTCAGCCCCCAGCCCTTGACCGCTCGGCCACGCGGGCCCGAGTTTCTTGGGGCGGCCGGCGAGGGGCTTCAGGGGGCGGGGGAGGGGGAGGCAGGAGCCCAGAGCTGTCCAGCCGGGCCCGCGGGTCGCTCCTGGAGGCTCCTGGCGCTCCCCTTAGCGTCCGCTTTCCCAGGACAGGTTTAACCTTCGCGGGTGGGTGTCCCAGGTGGACCTAGGTGCAGGAGTCCCCTCCAGCCTCCCTGTTTATTCATTGGCACCGAAATAAAGGCCAGGAAAGCGGCTCACTGACCTAGCTGTTTGATCTTTTTGCAGAAAACTATGTCTAGGCTAGCATCCCCTGCCCCTTTTAATGGAAATACTCTTTGTCACTGTTAAATCCCCAAACTTTGAATATAGTTGTATGTGTTTTTTTTTCTTTTCCTGAACTTGAGAATTTCTCAGGAGCTTTCTGTTCAGAGTACAAAATAACAGCTGTCTTCATGTGTGATTTTTGAAAATGGTGATTTTAGAGTTGTGAGGAATTCTCAGTAGGAAACTCTCTCCACCAGTGCGGATCTCTAACTCATTGTAATTTGTAGGCTTGGAGAGTCAGCTGCATTACTGTGAAGTTGTGATTTGCCCTTGAGATCTCAGCTCCTGTTTATGAGAGAGTGACTTCAAAGTCTGTCTTCCTGAGTTCAAGTGTGGCCGTCTGTCCACTGCCACAGTTTGGGTGGTTCAAGTATACAGATGCAGGAAAGTTTTTAAAACACAAGTCTCTCTTATATCTAAAATTCATTCTTAGAGTTAGCTGTTTTCCTGTATTTTCATTTGTTGTTATTAATATATTTAATTCACCTTTGCTTTCAAGTATTGATAAGCAGGATTACAATGGATTTCGCAACTATACTCTGTAAAATTGGAAGTATTCCTCATGCATAAACATTCAAAAATAGTTGCATGCCAATTATGTTTGAAGTAGCTAGAATTAATTAATTTGAAGAAAGTTTCTTTAAATGTGAAATAGCTCATTTAAGTTTTCGAGTTTTCCTCTTTGGTCTCAGTGATCTTACTTCTTTAGAGTTAAGTCTGAAAAACCTAAATTGACATTAACGTATGAACTCCATAGTTGTACCATAAATAGACACTAATTAAAATAGCATGTACCAACTTTGACAGCAGCATCTTTAGACAGTGTGCATTATGTGGGGTTTTTAGCTGAGTCTGGGATTTCCTGCCTGCACTGGAAGTATTGTGAGCTGGTGACTTGTAGAGTAGCTGCATTGATAACTCAAACAAAACCAAACACTTTACATCTTATAAGACACTTTGTATTTAAAAATGTATTTGTGGAGTTTAGGTTTTGCTTAGGACACTTAAAATATTGGTATGTGCACAATTCGTGTTCATATGTTTATGAATAGAGTAGATGGAAAGTGCGGAAGTATTCTAGATTCCATAGATCCTTTGGTTGTTCTTCTGTGTGTCAGATCACAGGATTATGCTGCTAAAGTCATCTTTAATAAGATATTGATTCTTTTAGGCAGCTTTTTAAAAATATATAATTCCTTGTGTTTTTCACTGAGTTCTGCAAGTCATCTTAGACAAAGTGACATTTTAATATTTTCTTTGTTATCCCATCTGAGAGGCAGAGTTAGTTCTGAAGTTATGAGAAACTTCTGTTTAATCCTGAAAGGAAAGCATAGGTATTGAAAACTCTGTCATCTTTGTCCGGTGTAGATCATGTTCTGTATTTCACATCCCAGATAGGACAAGTGAGATGCAATGAAGAATGGAATGAATTAGGACTTTTTGCCCACTTCACCTCTCCTTTTCTCCAACTTCTCTGTTGTTACTAAGGGATGGTTCGCAGTCATCCAGTCTCTACTAACACGAATACCTTCAGGCCGACCGTTGCATGTGATCCACTTGGGCAGTGGGAAGAACAGGGCCCTGGTATGCAGGGGACCCGTTGGGCTGCAGGAACAGGGTCTGGGTGCTGGGGATGCTCTGAGAAAAGCCACCAGTCAAAGTCAGTGTTCTTCAGTGTCCAGTTCACATTTTGAGGGAGGTGGGAGTTGGGGGGGGGGGAGAAGGTAATCATCATTTCATTGACTTTATTCTCATTTTAAAGATGAATATAAATCATCAGATAATTAAAAACTAGAAGAGGATGAAGCTTACCCTGCACTAGAATTCTTGGGGGGGAAATCCTAAAGCTTGGCCCGAGAACTCTCTGGTCAGTTTGGTTTCAGTGCATTAAGCACTGAAGTCTTGAACTCAGAAATCTTTTCCCCGAGTCTTTCTTTCTCAGGGTACCAGAGTTTTGCGGTTGGTGGATGGATGGATCTGTCCAGTCTTGTAGGACCTTACATCGAACTCCACTAAGAACATGAGCAAGTTTGGGAACTCATTTTTTTTTGGTAGAAGTTTAATGACTTTGAATATACGGCACTTCTCATTTTAATATACTTCTAGTGAAAACGTTTTGTTGCCTTGCTTTTGGCTGCCTTTTTAATAGAAAAAAGCGAATAGGAATTTTCATTAAAGTGTGGACTCAACCTGGGACCTTCCCAGCCGTCTTGGTGTAGTAGAAAAAGCTCTGGATTTGGAATTGGTGGGGAGGGGGTGGAATTCTGGCCCTGCCCCTGTTCCATGCAAAGTAGAGGTGATCCCTGATCTCCAGGGACCCTCTCCCTCAGCTCCTAATCTCCTGACATGTGCCGCCTGCTGCAGGCACTGCACGGTTTCAGCTCCCCCCAGTGGCCAGCATAGAAGCCACATCCCGAGCCCCTGTCTGCCTCTGCTCTGTTGGGCAAAGTGCTGCCAGAGTGTTCATTGGTTTCTTGGCCGTCAGAGCCGGGGAACCCTAGCGCCTCGCTCAGTGCAGAGAGACCTTGAAGAATTGGGTGCATCCCCTGCCTTCAGGATGAGTGCCTGCCTGAGCCATCTGGGTCACATCAGAATCTATTCTTAGAGTGGGCCAGAGGAGTTTCTACTGTAGCCTCCCTTGACAACCCATTCCAGTGTTTGATAACAGCGTTTCTGCTCCCTAGTAGAAAATGCATCCTTTTATGTAGCCAGCCCCACATGTCTGTGTGCAAACCCATTTTCTGAGTGCTAGCACATTTATTATGGTGCTTGAAGCTTTACAATGCACTTTCCTCTCATTGGGGAGGATAGCGTTGAGCCCAAAGCACAAGATTTCTTGTCAGAGGACCTAGGTTGTAAGGTTGCCCCTGCCCTGTGCCATAGAACTGGCAAAGTGTCTCCCCCGAGGCCTCATCCTCCTCATCTGTAAAAGTCACCAGGGGATTTATGAGGTTCCACATCTGACCTCTAGGGCCCAGGCGGTGCAAACGTCCTCTGCTTCACTTATCCCACTGGGGAAACTGAGGCTCGGAGAGAGGCTGAGTGACTTGCCCTGGATCACACAGATGTCACAGCCAGGATTCCACCCCAGGCTCTGCCTGATGTCCAAACCATCCCCTCTCCACTCACCATAGCCACTCTTATTCTGTCTTTATTAGTGGAAGAAAAAGGGGCTATGTTTTTTTTCTTTTGATGAGGCAGTTATACCGACCATTAGCCTATTACTAAATTTAGATTCTCCAACCTTTTTGTTTCAGTAATACTTTTATAATTATCTCCGGATATGTGAGGTTTTAGGATTGGAGAAGGATTTGAAGAAGTCATTGAAGCCTATTACGAGAAAGACAAGGCACGGTATTGAGAGTCTCACATTATTGCTATTTTTAGTATCAGAAAATAGGTAAAATAAATCTGTGATTTGTTGTCATTTGCTCCTTGTTTGTATTTTTCAAAAAAAAGATTCAGTTATATTCCTTTGTAGATCTTCTGTGAGTTCTGGGTGAACATTTATCTAGGGAAGATTCACCTTTTGTCTAGGATTAAATTAGACAGCGAGATTGGGTTAAAATAAGGATGTTGCCACATGTCTTTTGGTGAAATCTGATCACAGCTGTGACATTTGAAATTGTGTTTCTTTGCCAGAGCGCTCCTGTGGCTCAGACCTCAGAGTAGAGGGGGCATCGGAAGCATCGGTAATTCCAGGCACTTTAACTAAAGTCTTGAACCTGAGCTGTTGCTTCTGCTTTCCCCAATTTCGTTTCAGATGATTTTATGAAACAAGCATGCAAAGGGCTATGGATGATTTCCTTGAAAAATTAGGCATACGAGAAAAAGTTCTGCTTAACTGTGAATTTACCCATTGGAAAAAAGAAAAAAAAGAACCCTATGAACAAATAAAAATAATTACCGTCTTCATCCTTTCTTAGTGGGAGCTTCTTACCAGAAGACAGTAATTGTTTATTAGATCACCATTTCCCCAGTCCAGTATGAACTGCTGTAGAGGCGTGCCAAGTGTTTGCTACAGCCAGGCGGTCCTCCTTCCAGGGGCTCTTGGGGCCATCGCCAGGCTTATTGGTGTGGAGACATTGGGCAGGCATCATAGTCCCATCTCTTGAAGCCTAGCGAGGTGAGGCATTTGCCCAAGGCCGCACAGGAAGTAAGTCAAGTGGAAGAGCCACGATTAGAATCCAGATCCTCTGTCTCCAATTCCAAGGCTTTTAGATACAGACAAAAATGAAAAGGTGGCACACTGGATAGAGCGCCATGCTTGGAGCCAGGGAGACTCATGTTCCTGAGTTCAAATCCAGCCTCAGACACTTACTAGCTGTGTGACCCTGGGCAAGTCATGTCATCCTGTTTGCCTCAGTTTCCGCATCTGTAAAATGAGCTGGAGAAGGAGATGGGCAGACCACTCCAGTAGCTTTGTCAGGAAAACCCCAAAGGGGGTCACGGAGAGTCGGACACGACTGGACAGCAACAAAATATGAAAAAAAACCAAAAGTTGCCTTAATGTCATTGTGTGTGTTTATTCATATGATCTGACGTGCCAGTGTTCTTTTGGTATATTGCAGAAAGTTAAATAAGAGACCTGGGGGGAAGGTATAAGGAGGCAGATTTCAACTCAGTTTAAAGAATACTCCTCACCAGTTAGCTCCTGGCCCATGAACCGGTGTCTCAGGGAGGTCGTGAGCCCCCTGACCCCTGAGGCTGTTGGGGGGAGGCAGCTCTGACTGGACTCATGCCTTAGGTTGAGGCTGGCCTCGGTGACTTCAGAGGCCTGCTCGCTTGGCAGTTCTGGAGTATTGTCGCGGGTTCATGCTGCATTCCCAGGTGTTGCTCAGAGGTCTCCTGTGTGTCCAGCTCAGTGCCAGGTGAACACCTGATGCGGGGAGTGGCCCCTCCTTTGGAGACTGACCCATGCTCCCCTGGGAAGAGTTGGGGTCTGGGCCTGCCTCCCTCCACAGCACACACAGTGTGCTCAGCATGTCGCTCACTGCCCTTCACAGTTATTAGCCTGACTGCGATGCTGTTCTTTGAAGTCCAGGATGGGGGGTACCAGTACTCGAGGATGTTTAAAGGGTTTATAAAATTGGGTCCCCAATATCAGGCAGGGCAGCGTCATAGTGGAGAGCTGAGGGAGTCCAGAAGACCTGGATTCTGACGAGCTGTGTGGCCCTGGGCAGGTCACTCAGTGTCTCACAATGACCAGGTAATCGTCAAAGTCTCTAAGGAGCTGAGCTGGGCAGATAGATCCGGATTCCTTCGTAGATATGCCGAGTCTTCCTCACACCACTGAAATGCAGGTCCCTAAAAGAGGGAAACAAAGTATGCGATTTATATCTGATGTAACTAGTTAAAATAATTACAAGAGATATAGTCAGTTTTATTCTGGTGTGATATTTCAACCATTAATTGACCCTTATACCTGGTCTCATTGTGCCTTGGATATAACCTTAGGTTTTCAAGGAGTGCTCCCACCTGCAGACTGCCAGCTTTTCTCTGTCAGCAGAGTCAGAAAGTCTTTGGGGACTGGCCCGGGGCTGGTGTGGCAGCTCTGGAGCGGCCTGCGGGCTCAGCACCAGCGGGAGAGAGCCCTTGTGTTGCCAGGGTAACTGATGAAGGACTTGTGATGTGTGTGTGAGTGGTGTGTGTGTGTGTGTGTAAGTGATGTGTGTGTGAGTGATGTGTGTGTATATGAGGGATGTGTGTGTGTGTGTGTGTGTGAACAAAGTATTTACTGCTGAAATCAGAGTCCTTGGAAGGGGTAAAGGTATTCTGTTTCCAAGTTTGTCAGTGGTTCATGCAGATGACTGCAGCAGAAATTATTGTTCACTGATGACTGCATCACAGAGAGGTGCCCCCCCCCAGCCCTGGGTGCTTCGGGGGGGGCCGGCTCAGGGAGAGGGTGGCATTTCCTAGGCTTTGCTGTAGATAGGAATTCAGTAAGGGAAACGATGGCGCATTTTAGGGGATGTTTTTCTTTGCTCTTGGATTGAAAGCTCCTTGGGGCTAACAGTCACCTTACTGCTTCTTATCCTCCCCAGGGCTTAGTACCGTGCTTTGTTGTCCTAACTCCCCCTGTGCATAAATAGCTAAGTAAGGCGGGTTTCCAGAGGAGGAGACTGAGGGTCAGGGAGGTTCAGGGACCAGGCAGATCTGCTGGTCCAGTAAAGGTGGGCACTCGGGCCCCAAACCACGAGCTTCATCTTGCAGACTAGCGTCTTCTCCACTGGGACCACCCAGCCTTTTATTCCAATGATGGCATTAGAAACCTTTCAGCTCCCATTAAAATTGTGGTACATTTTATCACCTGGACTCACAGTTTTCTGGGATTCAGGAGAAAGAAGCCTCCCTTCCCCTGGCAGATATAGGGAAAAGAAGTCTCAGCTTGGTGTGGTGACCCAGGGCTTGGAGTCAGGAGCAGGGAGCTGGATACTCACCCTTGGGCTTCCTCCTTGGGGGACTGAGCCAAGAAGGGTCTTTACCTTTGGAGGACTCAGTTTTCTCATTGGTGAAATGGGATCATCTCTGAGGTCACATTCACCTTCAAATCCAAGATTATTCCTGTGATATCATGGGATGGTCCCTGAAGAAAGAGCCTGAAGAAAGAAAGGGAGGCACACAGATAGGGAGGTAACACTGATGGCTTCTAGGAAGAACTTGGGCATGTGCCGTGGCACCAAGCAGAGGCAGAAGGTGCGTTGGAAATGCTCCCGTGACAGCATCGTGCCTGTTCCAGCCTCTTGCTTAGAATGGCCTGGTCTTTAGGACACGCCTCATCCCCTTGGCTCCCTGTGACTCTTTTGCCAAGGCATGGTCTCTAGGAGTCAGGAAACTGAGGAAATAGCAGGCTAGCCTTGTGCCTGGTGGCATCTATTGGAGCCAGGCTCCCCCCGAGGCATCTGGAGGATCGGGCCTAGCCCTGAGGTGGAAGTGGTCTCCCCTGCCGCCCAACCCACTGAGGAAATGGGCCTGTTGGGGGCCACGGGCCTCCTCTCTTAACTTATTACTGTGGAACTTATGAATATTTACACAAAATTCAATATTCATGTCCCAAGATAAACAAGCCAGGACTCTCCTTCTGTAGCATAGGGCTTATCTTTTGTAGCTTGGAAAAATGAAATATTTTAAGGGGTCAGATGACTGGAGTTTTGCTTATACCATATGTGGCTTTCTCTTTTCCTGATTTTTTGGAGATGATTTAATCTTTTGCAGGGACCATCCTTAGCATGTAGGTAGGAAGAAACATTGGGAGTCAAGTCTCTGAAATTATTCCTACCTGCTGAGAGGAGAGAAACATGGCATCGAACATTTTAAAAGCAGTGGATAAGTTGTATTTGGATTGAACATTTGGTTATTTAGATCTATACTTGTCTTATCTTTAACAAACAGATACGTTAGAAGAACTCAGTATTGTCGAGGGAAAATGCTCTTGTGATCCCGCCAATCTTCTGTCTTTTATTCTGAATTCGGATCCTGGTAGATTTAGGTTTCAGGCAGTTTCTGGAAGAGAGACTGTAAGATGGTTTTCAGGTGAAGTAGCAGTTTTCTAGAAAAGAGCCAACCTCAGGATCCTGTCCTTCCCTGAGAAGCCCAGAGTCGGGATGCCCACAGGCCATGCTTTGCTCAGGGGCCTCCATTTACCCGACGTGGGGTTAATAGCAGGCGCCCTAGTTCTGGCCAGTGATATGTAGCCTGAGCGAGGGCTCCCAACGGTTTTTTAAGCTTACTTGTCTACCTTAATATATGTTGTGTATTAAAATCATCTTTGTGCTTGGGCCGCAGCAGGGGGAGGGGAGTCAGCATTTGTTTTTCCACAAACTGGTTCAATACTAAGTGAAGCCATCTTGTCAAGTACACTCATTGATTTTCTTTTGTATTAACACCCTCCCCCCAATCTGAAGATTTTTGGCAGATCATCTTTTATAATCAATGGAGATTATACATGCGAGAGCACTTGATGATTTATAAAGGGCTCTACAGATGAGAGGTGGTAGGATAATAGAACTTTTTAGAATGTTGCTATCTTTTGTTTCTAACGTGACTTTTATTTCTGTGTATGTCGGATTTAATTCCCGACCCAATAAGCCGTCTTGTAGCAAAGAATTACTTTAAAACAAAGTTCAGCCAAACTTCACCATCCCGTGAATTGACCTGGAGTTCGGTAGCATGTGCCAGGACCTCTGCCCAGAGTGTCCTCACCACTCATTTCAGTGACATTTGTGGGAACCATTATTTTCCCTCATTTTATATCTTTAGAAAATGATAAACATACAAACCAAGTGGCTATAAATTCAGTCCTATAAATCAAAGACGGATCCTGGAATAAAATCAGGACTTAGCCTCCGGTCCCCACTCAGTCTACATTCTGATTTCGTTTTCCTAGGAAAAGAGCTGCTTTTAGCACAAACAGGACTGAACAGCCATATTTAGAAAGTCCCTATTTCTTAGATTTGATGATGGTGGAACTAGAAGGGAGAACTTGTCCCCTTTCTAGTCCTGTTGCTTTATTTATTTATTTTTTTGGAGAAGAGGAAACTGAGGCTGAAAGGATTTGTCACACATCCAAAGGCATGTTGGTATCTGTTGGTGTCTGGTTGGGGCAGAACTGGGTTTAGAACTCTGCCCTTCTCATTTACAGGCAGATTTTTTTGTGTACAAAGTATATTTTTTTCACCATTTTCATAGTACCTTTTATGAAAATTTTGAAAACTCTAACCTTTCTAAAATTGTCTGAGTTGAAATCCCCTTTTTCAGAAATCAACTCTCTTTCTCCCTCTCCTTCTCTGTCTCTCTGTCTCTCTTTCTGTCTCTCTCCTCACTCACTCTTTCAGCAAGAAGGGTAATCTCCACTAGGTTTGTGTGAAGTTTAGTTCTCAAAGTCTAAAGAGGCACCCACACTGAGATTCTGCTGCAGAGTTTCAGCTGTGAGCCGTTGAGTACAAAAGTACTGCATCATTTGGGTTTGGAGGAAAGCTAAAGAAAGCCTCTGTGAATGCTTCCAAGCAGCCAGTTACATTGAATAGAAGTACCTTGGGTGCCTGGTGACTTCATGTTTCCACTGTCAACCATCCATCCATCCATTTGTCCATCCACCATCTATCCATTTGTCCATCTATCCATCCATCCATCCGTCCGTCCATCCGTCTGTCCATCCATCTATCCGTCCTTCCATCCGTCTGTCCGTCCGTCCATCTGTCCATCCATCCATCTGTCCATCCATCCATCCGTCTGTCCGTCCACATTTCAGTGAGTCTGTGGTCTTGTCACTTCTTCCTGGGGTGTAGATCACAACCTGGCTCTGTTTTCTCACCCTTTATGACTCTTGGTCCCTTTTTCTCCCAAATACTTCCTATGGAGGTCGCCCAACATGGTGAAGAGTTCCTCTGGAGTGCTTAGAGGAGGGATGTCTATACCAGCATATTGGAGACATTACATATACTGCAGCAGGGATGACATAACAAAGAGGACAAGTGCAGGAGCTCACATGTGCGCATGCGTACAATTGTACAATGCTCACCCATGCACACATGCAGTGTGCACACGTGCATGTACATGCAGTGCCCACACGTGCACATACACACGGATGGGCATCTTTTTTACATGCCAGAGACGGACTTAGATAAAGACTTTTCCTTTTCCTCACTTAACATGTCAGTACATTAAACATTGATGTTGAACAGATGTGCCACAATGCCGCTCTCTGACATTCGGAGTGTCTCCGGCTTCATGGATGGGTTGGACTTGGCCTCTGAGATGAGAGTTGGAGTATATAGAAAAGTGCCACTTCTGTCCTCTAGTTTATAGCCTTATATCATCCAGAGGTGACTCAGGGTAATTTGACTTACTTAAGAAAAAGAGGAAAGACGCCAAGTCTGCCCCTCGAAGGCCTGCCTCAGGTGGTACTGGGATGCTGGCTGTCACATGGAGTGGCGAGTACTTGTAACCCCTCGATGTGTCAGGCTCTGTGCTAAGTGCTGGCAGTCCAAAGATGGGCTCTGCCCTCAGGGAGCTCCCAGTCTAATTGGGGAGACCAGAGAATGACGGTGGATGCACAAGACAGGACAGACAGGTAGTCAGGAGAGGGAGGGCACCAGAATGAAGAGGAGGTGAGGCAGGCATCCTGATCAGGAGAGAACACCCAGGGGACTTGGGAGAGAGAGTGTTTGGTTGAGGGACGGCGAGGAGAGCGCCGCCGCCCTGGCCTCAGAGCACTTGGAGGTGGTGCGGGATGTGAGCAGACGTGACATGTCGGGGGCTGATATTCCTGGGGAGGAAGGTCTCGGACGGGGGGTTACTGAGTGGTGGGGATGGAGGGATCTGGGCTTTAGAAAGATCAGCCTTGACAACGGAGTGCAAGACGGTCAGGAGACCCACCAGCAGGTATTTGTGGGCAATAGGTGGCACAGTGGGTAGAGCGCTGGACTAGGAATCAGGAAGACCTGAGTTCAAATCCAGTCTCAGACACTTACTAGTTGTGTGGTCCTGGGCGAGTTACTTAACCTCTGTTTGCCTCATCTGTAAAATGGGGATAACAATAGTACCCACCTCCCAAAGGTGTTGTGAAAACTAAGTGAGATAATAATTGTAAAGCATGTAGCACAGTGTCTGGCACATGGAAAGCAGTATATACATGTTAGCTGTCATCATCATCATCATCATCATGTAGGCATGAGAAGCCGAGGGCCTGCGTCAGAGTGGTGGTAGTAGTAGAGGGGAGAAGGGGGCATATGGGAGAGACATTATGGAGGTACAGTTGATAGGCCTTGGCACCAAATGGGATTTGGGCAGTGAGAGGTAGTGAGGAATCGAGAATGCCACCTCCATTGTGAGCCAGAGATGGGGAGGATGGCAGTGCCCTGGGCAGTAATGGGCACGTCTGAAAGGGGGGAAGGTTTGGAGGGAAAGATAAAGACGGTTTTGGATGTCCAGTTTGAGATGTCTGACAAGCAGCTGGAGATGTGAGATTGGAGGGCCGCAGGGAGACTGGGGCAGAACAGGTAGATCTGAGGATCCTCAGCATAGAGATGGTCATTAAATCCGTGGGAGCTACTGAGATCCCCAAGTGACATAGTCTAGAGGGAGGAGAGGAGAGGGCCCAGGGCAGAGCCAGGGGGGACACCTACACTTAGCGGGTGAGATCTGCAGCCAAGGAGACAGAGGAGGGAGAGGTCAGCTTGGTAGGAAGAGAACAGGGGTAAGGAGGGGGGTGTCCCAAAAACCTGAGGAAAGAGAGTATGAAGGAGAAGAGGGGCGTTGACAGTGTCTCAGGCTGCAGAGAGGTCAGGAATGATGCAGATCCCGTCTCTTTCTCATGTTCTCCCTGTTCTTACCTTCCTTCCCATTCCCTTTAAATCAGGGGTAAGCATATTTTATCTCAAGCAAATGCAAAGCACCAAACAAAAGAGGTTTGCTCTCAAGTGCTTGGCTGTCACAGGCTTTTCCCCAGCCATTCCAAGTGCACTAAAGTCCTTCTTAGTGGTGGTATCTGTTGATTCAGTCCCACAAGCCTTTAGTGGCTGGCCGCCTTCTATATGCCAGTCACTGGGCTTGGCACTGGGGATGCCCAGCAGAAGGGAGCTTATGTTATCCCAAAGAGACAGACCAGATAAACAGCCCCTACAGGTGTAGTGATTGGAGGAAAAAGGAGGGGATACTCAGGACCGAGGTGCTCAGGAATGCTTCCAGAGGCCCTGGTGAGGGAGCTGATCAC
Organism: Vombatus ursinus; assembly: GCF_900497805.2. NCBI lineage: Eukaryota > Metazoa > Chordata > Mammalia > Diprotodontia > Vombatidae > Vombatus > Vombatus ursinus. The sequence goes on along the minus strand of NW_020954577.1, from coordinate 14,241,383 downwards.
TGAAGGTGGAGGACAGCCACTCTTGCAGCCCCCAAGCCTGACAGTCTTGGAGACGGAGGCCACCGTGGCTGAACCGTCCGGCACAGGAATGGAAATGCCGGGCCCTAAGCCTGGATCCTGTTTGCCAAGGGCTTAAGACATCAGGGACTTGCACAGGCCGGTGACATGCTAAGATGCGGGCTTTGTCCAGGTCCTGGGGCAGCTTGGCGAGGATGGGCCAAGGAGAGGAGAGCCTGCAACCCAGCACCCACCACCCAGGGTCTGCAGCAGTCAGCCTGGTGGTGCTGGAGGCAAGATTAGATGATAATGCCAAGCTGATCGCTACATTTCATCTTCCCTCTAATGCAGTCACTTAATCTTCAGAATTATTTTAAAAACAGTAATCCCTCTGGCAAGGGAGCCGCAGCACAGTGTGGTTGGAAGAGGCCTGCATGTGGAGTTAGGGAAACCTGGGTTCAGATGCCTCCCCCACAACTTAGGGAGAATGTGGGGTGCAAGGCAGACAATGCTGTGGTCTTGGGTTCCAGTCCTGATTCTGGCATCCGCCGTGTATGACCTTGGGTGATAGTGTTGCCTCGCTGGGCCTCAGTTTCCTACTCTGTAAAATCCGAGAGGGTTGAGGCAGATGACCTCTACGGTTACCTCAAGCATCTTGCCTACTATTCTGTCAGCTCACTGGGCCTCAGTTTCCTTACCTGTAAAATAGAGATGCTAGTTGCAGTATTTCCTCCTAGAGCTGTGGGGACGCACAGATGAGAAAATGTCCATCCAGGTCAGACAAGTGCTACCCTCAGAGAGCTCCCCTTCTGATGGGCAGGGTTTCAGCTGCAAGGTCAATGGTAAAGCCCCTTCCTAAGTCCTTAACAGACCAGGGGAGGAGGGAAGAGATGGTACCCAGCATGGGCTTGTTGGAGAGATCCAAAGCAGTGGCCCGTGGGAAATCACTGTGCTGAGCTCCTTTAAGTTGAGGCCCTGCCGGCAGGCAGAGCAGGCCAAGGAGAGGGGAGGATCAGGCAGATTCGGTCTTGCGGCATAATGAGATTCCCCAGTGATGAGCTTCCTGGGAAAGGAAGGCATGGTGGAGAGTCCAGGGAAGTCCAAAAGCAGGGCAGCAGTACATTATAAAGAGCACACTAAGGGGAAAAACAAGCTGAAGAAGGTATTTGTGTGCTGGCTAGTTCCAGTTGTCTGCAGGGTAAGAAGCCTTGCCCCCCAGCCTCCATGAGGCCGAGAAGCCACGCACACCCTCATGTGCGTGGGCTGCTTTGCTCCTCTCACAGGTGATCATTTGAAAGAGTAATTTTGTTCTCAGCAAACTCCTTAATTGATGGGTCGCTGTTTAATAAATGGCCATTTTTAAAAGCTGTGATGCATACTTAAGCATTTTTACACATAGTTCCAATTAATTTTATTTTCCACTCACTTTTTTTGTTTTAAAAAAAGGTATATTTATAGTTGGGAAGAGTCAGCTAATAGTTTCATTGTTTGTGCCTGAGGAAAATATCTCAGCAGGAATTGTGATGGAAAGCTTCAGCAGAAACATTCATGGATGTATGTGATGCTTTTTGTTTTCTAAGACATGTGTGTATTTTCCCTCCAGAGTAAAGCCAGTGCCATTGGAAGGAGTCAAGTCCAACCCGTCCAAGAGACACCGCGACCGGCTGAACACAGAGCTGGACCGGCTGGCCAGCCTGCTGCCTTTCCCCCAAGATGTCATCTCCAAGCTGGACAAGCTGTCTGTGCTCAGACTCAGCGTCAGCTACCTGCGAGCTAAGAGCTTCTTTGATGGTGAGGTGGCAGGATTTCACTGCTCTAAGCTTGCTTGTAAAGTAAATGAAAATACACCAGTATGTGCATTGCATCTGTTTGGGCATTTAACATTTTTAAAAAATTAGCCACATGTGAGTAAAATCTCAAGTTCTTTTTCTCCATTTGAAGTGTGGCGGCAAAGCCAAATACATATTGGCTTTGAAAATCAATTTTCCAGTTTCATTCATCAAACCAGATGTCACCACTTAAATGAAATCTGTCAATGAACCTTTGAAAATAATAGATTTGAAAGTAATGTTTCCTTCATGAATATTCCTGATCTCCCTCAGCTTTTCTCTCCCCTTCAGCTTGCTCAAGTTTTTCTTTTCATACGGTTCTCTCCTCCCATCCATCTCACATACAAATATACATAGATGTATAGATTACCTCGACTGCATTATCATCACAGTTGCAAAAGTGTATTCAGGTGGATTTGCACTCATCTTTTTTTTCATTGAACCCTGTGGCTACCTGATTTCTTCTAGCGTTGACCGTGACTTTTGCTTTCTTGTTTTGGGGAGGCTATGGAACTTAGTAGATAGAATGTACGAGTCAGGGAGACTTGGGTTTGAATCCATCCTCAAACACCTACTAGCTTTGTGACCCTGGGCAAGTCACTTAATGTCAGTCAGCCTCAGTTTCTTTATCTATAAAATGGGTATAGTAATAGCACTTAGCTTACAGGGTTGTTAGGAAGTTCAAATGAGATCATGTATATAATGAAAAATGCTTTGCATACCTTAAACCTGACTATATCAATGTGAGTTATATTTAATCAAGTAAAGTAGATAATGCATACGCAAACATACATATGTACGTATATCTGTGTGTATGTACGTCTGTATGTGTGATCTTATAACTACCCATAACCAGGAGTTACGATACTTTGGTCCCTGTTTCTCACTCACTCGACCATGGTTTTCCTCTGTTGTTTCCTGCCCATTGGCCTGTGCTCCCAGGACCTCAGGGGATACCTGCTGGGAATGACCAGGGCTCATGCTGGCTCTTCGCCCTGACCTCAGAGCCTGGGACAGCAGATGCTTAGCAGGGTCCACAGCACCACAGTCATTTATCTTCCATAATTCTTTTGTGGTAGCAGGAGGTGTCTTGCAAAGATGGGGTAAATTATGCAATTGTGAAGACTGAAAAATATCTTTGAAAATGATCCCGTTGTGACATAGAAGTAGATTAAAATTTGCAGCGATACGTGTTTGTGACTCAGAGGACCAGATGGACTTTACTTAGAGCTGAATCAGTTTGACTTCTCACCTAAACACATGAAGAATTTCTGCCCTTCTCTGCATCTCTTTGTTTCAAGGATGTTTGGGGAATCTTACAAAATGCTTATAATTCCTTATTTGGGGGGTTGATGTTGGGTGCCATGGAGGGAAGCTGGGACAAGAGCAGGCCTTGGAGGCAGTAGCCTCGGGGAGGTCTCAGACACATGTGGGCACATGACCCTTTATTTATCAAGACGTGGCTGTGCCCCGAAGCTATCCACCCCTTTTGGTCTTTTTTTTTTTCTCTCCCAATTGTACAAACACATCTGCTTCTTAATTTCTATATGTGAGTAGTGCATGGATATGGAAGAGATTGAAGCTCAACCCTTCTGTGATAAGGCCTCCCATGGCTCCCATGGTCATTGCCTTCTGGAAGGCTGGGCACCCAGGGGAGCATCCGTCGGGGGGAGTGTGTGGTTCCTACTGCCCAGTAGCCGTTCATTCCCACGAAAGGTGAGGTGATAGGTGACCCCAGGTACTGGCTATGGGACTCTAGGCCAGTCACCCTCTCTGAACCTCAGTGTCCTCTGCTGTTAAACAGGGGTGATCGTGCTCAGTCTACCTGCCTGGCAGTGCTGCTACGATTCAGTGTTTCACTTTGCTTTACCACACACACAAATTCTTGCAAAGTCTCTTCTCAGGGAGACACAACTAGGTGGAGAATGAGAAGGCGGAACAAAGTCTGCCCTCATCTGTGATTTTAAAGCTTGGAGGTCACTGTCCCAAGGGGAAGTTACAGCCTGTGACTGGAGCACCCTTTACCTGGAGAGTGTGGAGAGGAGTGTGGTGTGGCCAGTCGGTGATGGCCAGGGCGCTGTCTGCAAATAGCCAAGCCGGCCGCCGCCGGGAGGGAGGGGAAGCTCCTAGTGAATAACAGGATGCCAACGGGGGGCGTGGGAATTCCTGCGGAAAGAAAATAGAAACGAGTAATCATATGATCTCGTGAAAAAGGAAACCCAAGTTTTTGCTATAACAATAGATATTTTTCCAAGAAAATATATCCATTTATTCTTGGTTTAAATAATCCAGCCTGAGTGGGGTGCCAAGTTTAGCAGCCCTGACATATACCATGAAGGGCTTCTAAAAAGAAACGCCTGATTGTGAATGAGTCTGCTTCACCCCCCCTTTCTGAAAACGTCCCCAGAAGACACTCTGAACGTAACTTCAGAATAGATGGGAACGCTCTCAAGCCGTATTGAGATGCACTGATAACCCGATAAGTGAAGTCATCTCCTTGGTTTACATGCAGTTCACTTAAGCTTATACTCTCATAACAGAAACCCCTCTATATAGGTGTGGTGGGTGTGTGTGGGTGTGTCTGTATATGTGTGTGTATGTTTATATGCGTATTGGCATTTCTCTGACATTTTACAAAAAGGAAGAAAAAATCTATAATTTCTTTACTTTTTTTGATTCAATTTCACTTGAAAGAATTGGTCATTGATTTAGGGTTTAAATCCTAAATTGATCCTATATTTCATTTCAAGCAAGTGTATTTATTTATTGAACAGCAGTGTGACATAGTGGCTGGAGACCTGGCCTCGAGCCAGAAGGACCCGGATTCAGGTTCTGCCTCTGGCATTTCCTGGCTGTGGGGGCTCCAAGGAACCCTCCTGGTAGCAATACAACTACAGCTTCAGCCCCTGGGCCTGTCCTGCCTGCTGGGGGCCAGGTGGGATGCCGGCTGTGGGAAGAGACAGAAACGAGCAGCCCCTGTCCTCAGTGGAGTCTTATGCTCCTGCGTAAAGTCTAGGTGTTCGATTCTAGAACATGGCAGCTCTCTCTTCCTTTTCTCCCCTCTGTCTCTCCTCTCTGTCTCTCCCTT
>NW_020954577.1:14225472-14236459 GCF_900497805.2 Vombatus ursinus | reverse complement strand
CTCTGTCTCTCCCTTCTGTCTCTCTCCTTTCTCCTCCCTGTCTCTCTTTCTCTCCCCTTTGTCTCTTCTCTTCCTTCTCCCCTGTATCTGTCTCTTCTCAGTATATGTTTACAACCCAGTCCTCAGCCAAGTGTTTTGTTTTTTTCCCCCTTATCAAAGAAACAAATCTGTGGATTATTAACATAGGGTTCACTCTTAGTGTTTCTGTGCCAGACACCCCCAGGCTGGGTCCTGGGGGTGCAAACACAAAACCAAGACACACTCTGCCCTGAAGAAGCTTATATTTTCCTGGGGTAGGGGGGGCTCAGAAGGGGGGAGATCAGCAAATGCAAATATAAGCAAAATAAGTACAAACAAAATAAAGTACAAAGGCCCCTTGAAGGAGGGCTCCCAGGGCCACGATGAGGAGACTGCCCTTTCAGGCCAGGGCTGCCTGGCTGCCCAAGGCCCAGCAGATGCTATTGGAGGGTGCTGAGTTCTGGACCATCCAGCAGGCCAGGAGGGGTTGAAGGGAGTGATACCTCATAGGCCCCCTGGGAAGGGAGGTTCAGCCTAGACCTTAAAGGCTTAAAAACACGGCCGCTCTGATGGCTCAGTAGACAGAGCACCAGGCCTGCAGTCAGGAAGGCCTGAGTTCCAATCCAGCATCAGACACACTACTTGTGTGACCCTGGTCACCCCTGCCTCAGTTTCCTCAGCTGTAAAATGAGAATAATAGCACCTCCCTCCCAGGGCTGTTGTGAGTCCGTAGTTGGTGTTTATTCCGGAGGCACTAGGGAGCTTCCCGAGTAGGGCAGGGAACGACGTGGTCATGCCTGGGCTTTACAAATATAGTCCAGCAGACGAGTGAAGGCTGGACTGGAGAGGTCAGAGGTCAGGCAGAGAGACCCAGCAGTCCAGTGCAAGGCCCTAAGGCCTGAGAGTCGTGTGAGGGGGGTGAGATGCAGAAGAGTGAGATGGGGTGACCTGGGCTTTCGGGAGAATCCTTGCTCTCATCCCTGATAGCCAAAGGCTGCCTTTGGTGACTCAGTATTGAGCTGCAGCCACTGTCTCAGGGCGGTGTCTTCTCCCCTCCTGCCCCCATCTGACGTGGGGTGACGCAGAACCCTCCCAACAGTCCTGCTTCCAAGCTGCTCAAAGCCACTGTCCCGTGGCCCACGTCCAGAAAGCCCCCACCCCGATCCAGCCCATCCCCCAGCTCTGCCTCCTCTTCCTCCTTCTGCAGCCTTCTCTGTTCTCGTCACCTTTGCTTCTATTTCTTCCTCTCGCTCCCTGTCTTTGCAGCCTCCATTTGGTTATATTTTATTAGTTTAAAAATCATCTGCTGTGTCCTTTACCTCTAAAGGTTCTCAGAAATCTGTGATTTCATGAGTTTGATAATCCCTCCACAGATACAGGTAACATCCCTCCTTTCACCCCAGACTTTAGTTAGACAGTGGCCATGAGTCAGTGGGGGTGAACACGTGGTCACCTGGTGCCCAACCTTGATTAATGAGCCTCTGGGCTGGAAACCAGAGGGCAGATCTGTCTCTATCCTGGGGATCTTTCCTTCTTGGTAGAATCTGCAGGGATTCTGTATAGCCAGATCACACGCCAGTCCCTTTGTAGGAAAGGGCCATTGGGCAGCAGCCACAAGGAAGATGGCGTGGGAGTAGGGAATAATTAGAAAAGGACAACTGAATGGTTGAGGGGAAAAGTGGACCCCTCCCCCACACCCCCCAGGGAGGACTGACCGCCAAGTAGGCCGCAGGTGGAGGAGAGGCTCCATGGTCCAAGTCTGCCGAAGCGTGTGACACGTGTTCAGGGAAAGCACAGTAACGTTCCCCAGATCTTGACTGCTCTGTCCCTGATATGTTTGGGACCATAAAAGGGCGTGTCTTCTCCATTGCTTCTTTATAGTGATCCAGGCTAAGAACAGAAGCAGGTTTTTGCACATTTAGGTGGATAGTGGATAGCAGCTGCGGTTGTTATTAAGGTAGTCTAGGCCATCTCGAGCATGTGCACCTCCTATCTGAGGGGGACGGCTTCCCAGTGTGGTCCCTTGGCATCACTTTTAGGAGCAAGGAACCACCGTCAGAGCTAATGCTGCCGAGGTTCTCCGCCGAATTCCTTCTCCATTGCCTCAGAATGGCCCAGGAAGGGATTTGGGGTCCTCGGTGCCAAGGCCGATAGATCATTGTGGGTTCTAGCAGGCCCCAAAGGCTGAAGGTATAGGTCTGGTGAGGAATCACGTGTCTGCCGTGCGATGACCAGCGTCCTCCGTTGTGGAGGTTGGCTTTGCCATCATTCTTGTCTCGGAGGTGGTAGAAGTTGGGGAATTTTCCTGCCTCCATGAGTCATGATGAGCCCATCTACTGAGTGGTGTGGGGAGAGAGATATGTCATTAGAAGGCAGTGCCTGGCCTGGCGAAATCACAGAGCCTTTAAGCCCCGCTTTCAAAAGAAAACAAAGTGGATTTATCATCAGCTTACGATGGAATTCTTCATCTTTTCCTAAACGGTTGTTTAATTTTGAACACATCATGTTATATGTTATGGCATCAACTTTAATTGGACTTTGCCAGTAAACAGAACAGCATCCAAGAATGGAAAAGGGCTAATCCATCTTTTCTAATTAGCCACAGCTGTGTCAATTTTCTTGGTCTTCTAATTTAGACTATGGGGGGGCTTATAGGAAATCCTTTAAAGACTTTCAATAAATTTAAAAATCAGAATGCTTTGTAACCATTATTTTGAGCTGAAAATATGAGGTGTCTTCTAAACGGGCCTTTCTGGAGTGGCCAGGCCTTTTCATGTGACTTGTAGCATGTTTGTTAATCTAGCTAGAATTCTAATAGGTTCCTCATATGTTTTCCGTAATTAAGTCTCATTGTTTACAGTCTTAGAATCACGTTGGAGCATTTGGCTATTAAGGATAGTGCTGACTTTTGAGAAATGTAGCAGAAATTGGGATACGTTTCACACCTTACGGATGTTCATAGAATTGTTTCTGTAGGAAAGTGCTATTTGCATAGTCAGTTACTTACTGGAAAGATTCAGAGTTTTGAGAATCTCAGTATTTTGTGTGTGAGAGGGGTGGGGGAGACTCTGAAAATGTTTTCGTTCATTTGACCTTGATGTTGCGTGTTCTTTGTTGACTCTTCATTGAATTAAAAAATGGCATCTCTTTCTCCATTCTTTCTGGAACTTTCTGCAGCTGCTTTAACAGTTCATTCCCAGTTCATCAGGTTTTACAGAAAAGAACTCTTGTGTTTACACTTCTGCTTAGCTTGTGCATTCCTCTGGATTGCAGTCCTACTTTGGTATTACTATAACCAGCGCATATTTCTTAATGATATATGGCCAAGCCAAGACCAAGTTCCAACAAATAAGTTAAAGTGAATTAGAACGTGGGCCTCTATTAGGCTGGTGTTTTTTCAGGCAGTCGCTTTGGTGATGAAGGGATGATTCTGGGTGTGCCAGGCTCTACTCCAAGCTCTGGCGACACAGAGAAAGGCAGCAATAGCCCCTGCCCTCAATGTTCATGTTCTGATGTGGGAGCCACATGTGAGCTACCTGCCACATAGAGAAGGGAAGGGAGGCAGCTGCTATTGGGCAGTGGTGAAGGGGAGTCTGAGGTGAGTCTTCGAAGGAAGTCAGGGATTCTAGGAAGCGGGGATGAAGGGGGAGATGACGATAGGGATGGGGGATGGCCAGTGTGAAGGCAGAGAGGATCATATGAGGAGAGGAGCAGGTAGGCCTGTTTGGCTGCATCATCACCTGTGCGTGGGGAACAAAGTAATAGATTGACAGGTGTGGCCTTTTCATGAATTATTGTAATTGGCATCATCTTTACAGTAAATGGCAGGTCAGTGCCTCTCCCCCTCCCCCAGGTGAACCCCAGGGGCTCTCTGTCATCCCCCGGATCAAACCAAAAACCCTCTCCTTTCCCACCAGCTCCCTGCCCTTTCGCATCTTCTCACGTCCTCCGTCCTCCCACCCTGCACACACAGAGACACTCTTGGTGAGCCGGTGGGTGAGCTGGTCTCCTTGCTGTTTCTCCTGGCCCATCCCCCAGGCCCGACGCTGTGCCTGCTCATCTCTGCGACCTGGCTTCGCTCACGGCCTCTCTCAGGAAGCCTTTCTCTATGCTCTTAATTCTGGTGCCTTCTTGTTGATGATTTCAAAGTGTTCCTGTGTGTGTTTTGTTTATATGTAGTTGTTCGCATATTGTCTCCCCGAATAAACTGTGAGCTCCTCAAGGGCAGGGACTGTCTTTTGCCTTTCTTTGTAGCATTGGTGCTTGGGGTTTAATAAATGCTTGTTGACTGACTGACATCCGGTGCTAAAACCATTCATATATGTTTAAGTGCTCAAAATGTAGCAAAAGCGATTTGCTTATAACAGAAGAGAGGTATAATGCAGGAATTTCTGCTAACAGAGTAGCTGAAGTCATCATGAGGAGAATCTGGGCCTGGCACACAGTGGGTGCTTTGGAAATGTGGAAGCTCCCAGTTGTAAGGGAAGGGGCCCTCCAGGCAGCCTGGTCCTGCCTGTGCCTGACAGACAGTCTTCAGTGTCCTCTTAAACACTGACAGTAACTAGAAGCGGCTATGTATGTCCAAGTGGTGAAAACGTCCTTTCCACTGACTCCATTGATGCAGAACGTCTCCCCGTACCTGCTGTCCTTGGCCCAGGGCAGAAATCGGATTCTTCTTCCCTGTGGTGCCCTTCCTCAGAGGTCACCGCTTCCGCTAGCATTCTAGCCTACGCTCGGTGCCCCCCGCTGGGAGCCCTTTGGTTGTGGGGGGCCCAGGGCAGCCCAGACCCCTCACGCCTTTGTGGTGTTGCTGTTTGACCTGGCCCAGGTCCAGACAGGATGTCTCTTCATTCCACCCATTCTTCTTCATTTTCCTCCTAGTCAGCAGGGCCAGCTGCACTTGAGGACCCAGGTCTCATATGTCCTCCTCACACAGGAACCCTTCAGATATTTGGAAATGGGGATTGTGTTACCCCCTATCCCAGATCTTCTGTTCTCCAGTACAAACCTCCTCAGATCCTTCAAGGAACCCTGGGAAGATCTGGTGTCCAGGGTTCTCATTATCTTGTCACTGCTGTGGGAGGGGGAAGGAGCTGAGGTCTCCCGCCTCGTAGTGCGGGGTTACTTCCATCTTACTGGGACAACTGAGGCTGGCATAAGCCTATCAGAGGCAATGTTTCCAGTGAATGAGACCGCTGAAGAAGAGAGTCAGGGAATGCAAGAGCTGAGGGACAGACAGACAGACAGCATGAACAGGATGCAGAAAGCCTGGCCTCACTTGGGCCTCAGGGGCTCAGCCTGGGGGTAGCCTGACTGAAACCGAAAGGTGCACCAGAAATTCAAGGGCTCCAAAGTCATTTCAGGGCACCCATCTCTCAGCCCCCTTTGCTCCATTTAAAATGAGTATTTTCCATACTGAAAGTTCTGTGTAGTACTGTCATCCTAGCTGAGAGCTTTCAGTTCCTTACTTGGAGGGCTGGATTTGAACTCTGCTCTCCCTGATTCCAAGCCCCACCTCTGCCCCTGACTGCAGCAAACAGAATGGCGTATGTCTCTCATGGGCTTGTTTGGTCACCGCAGGATTTCACAATCGCCCCTATTCAATTTCGTCTTCTTGTCACAACCTGTTTGGATCATTTTAAACTCTGATTCTGCAGTTCTACTTTCCCCTCCTTCTCAACTCTGTCTCTTTTTGGGTTTGACAAGGAATTGTCTTTTCAGCGGGCTCCTTGGGAAGAGTGGAAAGGGGGGAAGGGTCCCTGGCCAGCAGGCCTCCCCACTTCCCCACCCCCAGGTCTTAGGTCAGATGACCCGAGGGTGCCTTGCACCCTCAGACTCAGTGATCCTGGTGTTAAACTGGGCACCACACAGAGACAGATGTGGCCCCCACACTCCCAGCACATAGTCTAAAATGACAACTTTTAGACGCAGAAAAAGAAAGACACCGTGCATGTGATGGAAGATTAATCAGTTGAAATTAGAGAAACGTCAGTCATTTAGGATTTTTGTTATTAGTTGCACCCATTTTTCAAAAAGTGCGTATCCCTTTTTTCTGTAACACAGTTTTTAATATCTGTGTTCTTCTGGGATTAACTTTATAGTCTGATGAATATTAAAAACTGTTCTTCTATTTTATATATGTATATGTGTGTATATTATATATATGTAATGCCCATTCCACAAGCCCCTTAGTGAGGCTGTTCTTATAATTTATATGTGTATATATTATATATCTGTAATAATATATAAATAATATATAAGACATATAAATGTATATGTGTGTGTGTGTACGTGTGTGTGTATAATGGGAAAAAAATCACCTACTCTCTATCCTATGGCTGCGCATTCCACAAGCCCCTTAGTGAGACTGTTCTTCTATTTTATATATGTAATAATATATATAACATATAAATATAATATACATATATACATGTATGTGTGTATATATATGTATATATATGTATGTATGTATGTATGTATAATGGGGAAAAAAAATTCATGTACTCTCTATCTTATGGCTGCCCATTCCACAAGTCCCTTAGTGAGGCTGTTATAAGGGAAAGAAGGCTGGATGAAAAGTTAGGAAACGGGGCCTTTGGTCCCTGTTCTGTCACCAGCTGTTTGAGGGATCTGGAGCCAGCCCCATCACCTCCTGGGGCCTCAGCCAGCAACATCACAACTCTCTTGGGGTATTTTGGGAGTGTTGGCCTCCTTTGTAAATGTTTGTTGAATTAGCAAATTAGTCATGAATAGTATTATAAACAGAAACCATGATTGTACGTGGTGTTAAACCAGAGGAGTTACATCTGTAGACATGCTGGAACCATTGGACTAGCTGGTCTTTGAAAGCTGGAAGAGACTGTAAAGGTCCTGGAGCCCAAGGCCTTTGTTTTACAGATTAGGAAACTGAGGCCCAGAAAAGGAATGTGGCTTGCCTGAGGATACACAGCTAATTAGTGACAAATTCAAAACATTTCAAGCAGCCCGGTAGAGCAGGGGACAAAGTGATTGACCTAGAGACAGGAAGACCAAAGTTCAATCCAGCCTCAGACACTTAACCAGATGGGTGACTCTGGCCTAGCCTTTCTTTCTATAGCATTTTATTTTTTCCCAGGTGTATATCAAGACGATTTTTAGCATTCATTTTTACAAGATTTTGGGTTACAGATTTTTCTCCCACCCTCCCTCCCCTCTCTTCTTCCTAAAATGTAGGCAATTTTATATATGTATGTATGTATGTATGTATGTATACGTATATGAATATGTGTGTGTGTGTGTGTGTGTGTGTATCTCTATCTGTCTATCTATAGTCCTTCGTTCTTGAAGAGGACCAGATGACGTCACTGTGTTAAGAGTCAAGCTGCGGTGTGTCCAGCTGTGGCTGATCAGAACAATACGTTCCATAATGCCCTCTGTCTCTTGTTTGGTCATGGATTCTTCCCTTCGCCAGAGATCTGACGGGTGGACTATTCCTTACTCTTCTCATTTGCTTCTGGTGTCACGCTTGCAGAGATTTTAGCCTCAGCTGTCCTGCCCCACGACCACCCTCCCCACTCTGATCTGCCCTCCACACGGTTGCCAGGGTGGTCTCTGATCCAGTCAATCCCCTCCTTAGGAAGCACTGGGGCTCCCTCTGGCCTCCAGGATCAAATGCAAATTCCCCATTCAGCATTTGAACTCCTGCTCCTCCTCAGTTCCTCCTACACAGCATTCCACCTCTGGGCTGTTCCTGGTGCCAAGCACCTTCCTCTTGATCCCCACTCTTAGCATCCCTAGTTGCCTGTAGAGCTGAGCTCAGATGCCACCTTCTCCATGATGCCTTTTATGACCACCCCTACTCTACCCTGCTCCCGTCTCCTTAAATTACCTTGTATTTACTTTTTTCATGTTTTGTATAGACTTATGTGTGATCCTTCCCCACCAAAGAAAGGAATTATTTCATTCTTAGCTTTGTGCCCTCATACCTGGCACAGTCCTGGGCACAAAGCAGGCACATTTAGGACTGAATGATAAGGGAGTTTGATCCAGCAACGGTGTGAGGGAGGAGCGATTGGAAATGAGAGAGATGCTCTGAGAACCATGGGAAGGCAAATGTGCTGGGCATACAGGACCTGAACCTGGGATAGCCTGAAGGATAGAAGAGGGGAGGGCTTGGCTCAGATAGAATCCACAAGACTTGGCAGCTGATTGGATACGGAAGGCAAGGGGGCTGGTGGGATAACGTTAGCCATTGGGCATGGGGGGCTGAGTGTGTGGGCGTCCCATTGATAGAGACTGGAAAGAGAGGAGTGGCTTTGGAGGGAAATTTGGCTTTACTTATACTGAGTTGGAGGCACTGGGAGGGAATTCATGTAGGGGGGCTTCTGAAAATAAGGGTCTAGAGCATTGGGAATAGATGAGATCATCAAAGGAGGTTTGATAGAGAAGGAGAAGGTGAAAGGGTAGGGCTGTGGGAAGGCTGACATTAAAGGTAGAGAGGTGGAAGAGACAGCGGTAGAGGGCTCTCAATGGCCTCCCAGCCAAGGCTCTTCCATGTTGCTGTCCACCTCTAGGCCTCTCTGCACTCCAGGAATGTGTGTGTGTCAAGAGTCCTGCCCCCTGGACCATGGGCCATTCACCTGAAAAAAGGGAGAGCATGGATGCCCTTCTCAGGGGTAAGGCTTGGTCCGTGAGGGTAAAGCGTGTACGAGTTGGGCCTGGTTCCCATAAATGGCAGTGGAATTGAGGTATGCTGAAGATGTAAACTGGGAAGTTTTAAAAATATCATTGATCGTCATCTTTGCTAGACTAAACTAATTTAGGGATGTATTTCTTTCATTTCAATGCATTGTTTAATGCCCTCAAGTTTATGTTAAGGCTTAGATGTTTTTGTGGTTAGGTTTGCAAAGAAAAAACACAGCAGATTTGGTGACTTATGCCTGTGTCCTGACAGAAATGAAACTTACCATGACTTGGTAGTTTTGGCATTTAGGTTTCAATACTTGGTCATATTGTAATGAAATGGTTATTTCTGTATTTAAACTTTAATTAGGGTTTTAAAATCTGTGACATCTCCATTTCTTTCTGGTTCAAATAAAACTTTTTTCTCCGATTGGCTTCAGAGACTTAAGAAGTCCTGGTGCCATTACATCTGGAAAAACAAAGTACTAGAAACCTTTTAAGTGGTGAAGAATCATAGAATGTGTAATTCAGTGAAATGCTCATTCCCATTTCTGCATTAGATCTAGAAGAAAACTGGAGGTTTGGGATGGAACTTGAGAGAAATGATGGCGGTAGACTTGGGAATGATCTACATGGTTATGGTAGTTGAATCTATGAAAGAGACTTTAGCCTGGGAGACTCATGAGCAGTTATTGAATAGTCCAGGCGTGAGGTGATGAGGGCCTGCCCCAGGGAGGTGTGTGTGAGAGATGCTGCAGAGATGAACTCAGCAAGCCTTGGCACCAGCTTGAATGGGGCGGGGGTGGGAGGGCGAGGAGTCTAGGGTTGTGAGCCTAGGAGAATGGGGTGCCCTCCACAGTAATAGAGAAGTTAGGAAACATGGAGCATGGGGAAGGGTTCAAGATTGTGATTTCGGTTTTGGACATGTGCAGTTTAAGATGTCTGTGGGATGTCCAGTTTGAGGTGACCAGCAGGCTATTGGAGATGTGAAGTGGATAGTCAGGCAAGAGTTTAGGGCTGGCCGAGTAGATTTGAGAAACATCTGCATCGAGATGGCCATTGAATTCGTGAAAGCTGATGAGTTCCACAAGTGAAGGAGTGGAGATGGAGAAGAGGTAGTGAGGGAGGTATAAAGTGAGGGCCCAGTTACTCCTACAAACTGGGGACGTGGTGAAGGCATTTAACCTTTCAGAACAAAAGACCTGGGTGCTGTTCGTGAAGGACAGAGAGAGTCCAGTCAAGAGATGGCCTTGGCAGGGAGGGAGAAGAGTTCCAGGGTGCTGTCCCCGGAGCCAGGCTTTCCCATGGCACTTTGCTGCCTTAAACACAACATGCTGTGCTTTGTGTGACAGACACCAAGCATTCTTTCTACCTCATAAGTTTCTGCTTATTGACTTCACAGAGTTCTTCATGGAAGAAAATAAATCTGGCCCTAGATGTGGAAGGGAGGTCTCAGCCCTCTCTTTGTCCACTTCCAAAGTCTAGTTAACATTTAATCAGTTATAGTTCTGGCATGATAACTGATTCCCAGGAGCCGGAGTAATTAAGTTACTCATATTACTTAATTTACATTTTGGGAACACTCTTTAGATTTATGTGACTTGTTCTAATGCTTAATTAACGTAATACCAAATACATTTTGGGTGCAATTTTTTGTTTTATTTTGCTTATTTTTATTTTCATTTCCTCTGTGTGGAATAGGCCATGGCATCATGTAAGAGGTTATGCGCCAATGTAAACCGGGAGAATTTTTTAAAAGACCTGCATTGGGATTTTGTATTTGGACTTTGATGATTTACATTATTTCCAACGTTTCAAATTTCATGAGAGACAGTGTTGGATAGAGAGCCAGTCTTAAAGTCAGGAAGACCTGGGTCCAAGGACAGCCTCAGAGCCCTACTGGCACTGGTCCCCGGGCAGATCACTTACCACTTCAGTGTGCCCACGCAGCTTTCTAATCCTCTGAATGACAGCGAAATGAAAGATCTCCATTGCCAGAGGCATTCTCTCTGCTGGCAGCTCCCATTCCAGGGGAAGTCTGATGGAAAGGCTTCCTTGTCATGCCTCACAGTGTAGGCATCACCTCTGGTGGTCCTCCTGAGCTGGAAGAGCTTTCAGCACTGTCTTAGGGACACCTTGTGAGTCTGACAGGAAATCAGCTTAGCAACGTTCAGTGAAGTTCATCTCCAAGGGAGCCGCAGGGTCCTGACATTTTGTGGCTACAACCGGGTTTGTTGACCGTCCAGCGAGGCCCAGAGGGCAGAGTGAGACCGTCCAGCGAGGCCCGCAGGGCAGAGTGAGACCGTCC
>NW_020954577.1:14185667-14225462 GCF_900497805.2 Vombatus ursinus | reverse complement strand
AGAGTGAGACCGTCCAGCGAGGCCCGCAGGGCAGAGTGAGACCGTCCGCAGAGTGAGACTGTCCAGCAAGGCCTGGAAGGGCAGAGTGAGACCGTCCAGCGAGGCCTGAAGGGTCTGAAGGGCAGAGTGAGACCATCTGCAGAGTGAGACCATCCAGCGAGGCCTGAAGGGCAGAGTGAGACCGTCCAGCGAGGCCTGAAGGGCAGAGTGAGACCGTCCAGTGAGGCCCGGAGGGTAGAGTGAGACCGTCCAGCAAGGTCTGAGCAAGTATAGGTGCTGACAGGAAGCAAGGATTTTGTAGAATTGTTCAGACTCGTAGAGGGACATTTCTCTTGGAGAAAGTTTGCTCTTTTGTCATCCAAAACAAACGTTTATTTTCTGGACCATTATTAAGAATGGTGTCAGATTTAGAGGCAGAAAGAACCTTGGGGCATTCTGTCCAGTTCTCTCATTGGACAGAAAAGGACACCAAGGCTTGGACAGGCAGGGAACTCACTCCCTGACTGTATTGTTCTCTCCACCATAAGAGAAACAGTTTTCATTTGGGTGGAGGTTCAAAGTTTTGCTTTGCCAGGCTCTAGGACTGGCAATGAACCTCAGAGGTCCACCCTAGTCCTGCTATCTCATATTACAGATGAGGAAACTAAGGCCCAGAGGAGATAGGACTTGAACTCAGACCCCTGAATCCGAATCTAGTTCACTTTTTACCTGTTACGCTGTGCCAAAATTAGAGTTCGTGCTCAGCAAACGAGTACCTCCATTTCAAGTCTCAAGAAGAAGTATTTCACTTTGAGAGTTTTTGTGTTCATTTTGTTTATTATCAATAATTTACTATTGGTAGTTCCTTTTTAACTAAGTAAAGCTAAAGTAGCATTCTGTTATTCATGAGTCGGAAGTTGCTAGGTGGCATAGTGGATAGAGTGCTGGGCCTGGAATCAGGAAGATCTGAATTCTAATCTGGCCTCAGACACTTATCAGCTGTGAGACCCTGGGCAAGTCACTTAACCTCTGTTTGCCTTAAACCACTGGAGAAGGAAATGGCAAACCACTCCAGTGTCTTTGCCAACAAAACTTCTTGGACCATGTGGTCATGGGAGCACCACTGAATAACAACAACAAAGATTCATGGTTGATGGTCTTTTACAGCCTTAAGTAAACTTGAACTTCAGAATTTAAATGATCTCTTATCCATCAACAAACCTTTGTTAAGTGCCTTCTATGTGCCTGGCCCTGTGCTGAGGACTGGGGATACAATTCTAATGAGTAAAATAATCCTTACTAGTAAAGTGCTTACAGCCTACTGGAGCAGACGGCACACACTTGCATTACTCTGTGGAGAACAAATACAAATGCATGTGCAACGATCGTGGCTGATCCGTGCTTCCTTATCCCCTGGGATTCTGTCTGTCTGCTCCTAGAATTCCTCCAGAGAGGACCCAGGCAGGATGCCGCTGTGGGACGTTCCTGGTCTACACGTGCAGCACTGGAGCTGTCCAGGTGACACCCAACAGCCCCGTGTCCTTAAGTCAGCACTTTGAGAACATGACAAGGTGCCTCGGCGTTTTCTTTCCTCTTCTTCTATCTTCTTGAGAGAAGCACACTCCTCCTCCATACTTTGGTAATAACAGAGCCCTTAGAAGAAGTGGAGGAGGGTCTGAGGAGGCACAGTCACAAGCTGGGCTTCACTCATCCTGCAGTTCATGCCTTCTCCTTGTTCCTCAGACTATGGAGATGTGGCCTCAGGTGCATCTGAGACATGTTTGTGACCGGCTGTCTGTGCCTGTTCAGTGCAACAGAAGCCACACATGACGCCAGGAGTTCCAGGTGAAGCTGACACTTTGCTCCTGGATTGTAGGATCATAATCTGAGAGCTGGAAGGGACCTTAGAGTCCATTCTGTAGAAGCTTGTCCCTTTACAGATGAGGAAACAGAGAAGTTAAGTAACTTCTTCAGGGTCACACAGCCCATAAATATCAGAGGTAGGATTTCAGCCCAGCTCCTCTTGACCCTGAGTCCAGTACCCTCTCCACTAAGCCAAGGTTGTAAAATGTTTAATTCTCAGTAGAACTCCACTGCAGTCTTTCTGCAGTGTTTCATGATGACATGGCAATTACCTTTGGTTCTAGAAATTCTGAGAACATAAGTCCTGGTAGGTCTTGCTGGGCTGGAATGGCTTTGAATCCTAGCCTTGCCTCCCCACAGTCCTCTTTGTGCTAGGAGTGAGCTTTGCAGCCTTGGCAGTTTTTGAAAGGTGTCTTCTGAGGCACTGTTGGGATGTGTCTGCGTTAGCTGAGGGAGGACAGGTGCCAGCAGAGCATACAGCCCTGAAAGATTGGGGGGAAATCTCTTCTTTCTTTTTGATTTCAGAGTTATCCAGAAAGAGTGTTAATGGATCTTTCTGCTTCACATCACCTGTATTTCCCAGGCTATCTCTCCCCCTCCCAGAGAGCCATCCCTCATAACAAAATGTTTAAATGGGGAAAAACAGTTCAACAAAAGTATACAGTCTGACCTCTGTTGTTCACTCATTCAGTGGTGTCCAACTCTTTGTGACTCCAAGGTGTACTGGCCATGCCAACCTTCTGCCGGCCACGCGCCGTACCCTCTCCTCCTATAAGGAGCAGGCTACCAGAGTCATACTCACTTCCGAGTCTTCGGTACTCAGCCGGATAAACACACAGAGACGAGCCATCGGGAGGCGCCAACACCAGAGCTTTATTCAGAGGCCATCACAGCAAGCCATCACAGCAAGCCCAAGCAGCAAGGCCAGAGCAACAGAGCAGGAGCCAAGAGAGAGCGCGATCTGACCACGCTCATTCCTAAGTACCTACTTAGCCCCTCCTCCCCAGCCCGCTTACAAGCCAATGATTGTAGGGTCAGATACCGGAAGGGGCTGTCTGAGTTTAGCACACCAAGGGGGAGGGAGTGACGTAGGAGGCTAGGACCGGATACAGGAAGGAGGCGTCTGGGATTAGTGCATAGACAGAGTACGTGACCTAGGAAGTCAGACTCAGATACTGGGAGGAGGCGTCTGGGGTCAGTGCTACACAAAGGGACCCAGGAAGTCAGGAAGGTCACAAGATGGAGGCGTCTGGGGGTGACGTAGCATATAGGGAGGGGACTAAGCAAAGGGAACTCAGTCCTCTGCCGTCCCACTCCCACGTGGCACCGCCCCTTGCCTCAGGAGCACAAGCTCCGCTACTTCCTTGTACCCAGCTTATCTCACATAGCACTGCCCACTGCCTCAGGGCTTCTCCGTACCCAGCCCATCCCAGTTCACCACGACTCTGCCTACCACAGCCCCTGCCTCGACTTCCAAATATACCTAGATCTTACCCTAATCTTGCCACAGCGCCCACCTGGTAGTTGCTAACATCAGACAGTCCCTCACACCAAGGACCATAGCGCACTGGGTCCTTCTGTCCTCCACCATCTCCTGAAGTCTGTCCAAGGTCACGTTTGTGGCTCCCTTGACACTATCTCTCTATCTCATCATTTGCCATCCCCTTCTCCTTTTGCCTTCAGTCTTTCCCGACATCAGGGCCTTTTCCAATGAATCCTGTCTTCCCGTCGTGTGGCCACAGTATTTAAGCTTCAGCTTCAGTAGTTGTCCTTCCAATGAATAGGCTGAATTAATTTCTTTAAGCATTGACCAATTTGACCTCCGTGCTGTCCAAGAGACACACAAGATAGAAGTGTACTAGGATGATGTTGAATGCTTTGTTATGGCTTCTAAAAGGTATCATTCTGTCATGTTGGAGATTCTACCCCAGCTCTGCTTTTCTCACCCTTTTGTTGACCATGAGGACTGCTCCATTTTTCTGAGGGATTCTTGCCCGTAGAAGTCTATGTGGTAATCACCTGAATTAAATTCTCCCATTCCTGTCCACTTAAGTTCAGTGACATCCATGCTGTTGATGTTTAATCTTTCCATCTCCTGTTTGACCACATTCAGCTTCCCTTGGGCAATCGATCTGAAGTTCCAGGTTCCTACACAATATTGATCTTTGGTCACCAGACTCATCTGCAGCTGAGCTTCCTTTTGGCTTTGGCCCAGACACTTCATTGGCGCTGGAGCTCCTTGTAGTTGTCCTTTGCTCTTCCCCGGTAGCATTTTGGACACCTTCTAACCTGAGGGGCTCAATTTCCTATGATATCTCTTTTATCATTTATTATTGTCCATGGGGTTTTCTTGGCAAAGATACTGCAGTGGTTTGCCATTTCCTTCTCCAGTGGATCGCCTTTCGTCTGAACTCTACACTGTGACCTGTCCGTCTTGGGTAACCCTGCATGGCATAACTCATGGTTTCAGTCAGCTATGCAAGCCCCTCCACCACGATCTGTAGTATGTGTTATGTGAAGACGTTCCACACTCAGTTTCCTGCTTTTTCTTTGGGACCTCCCTTGAAGTCTGGCTCCAGACCCCCTCGTTCCTCCAAAACTGCTCTCACCAAAGTTACCGGTGATCTCTTGGTTGCCCAATCAAAGGCTTTTTCTCGGTCCTCATTCCTCTTGACCTCCCTGTGGACTTTGCCACTGTCGTTCACCCTCTCCTCCCTCTCTCGGTTTTCCAGGACACACCCTGTCCTGTTTTTCCTCCTACCCATCTGACCACTCCTTCTTGGTCCCCTTGTTCTGTCTTCATCTGCTGACCGAGGGTGTCCTCCCAGGCCCTTGCTTGGCCCTCTTCTCTTCTCCGCCACACTCCTCTGCTTAGTGATCTCATCAGCTCCCACAGATGCAGCGCTCTCTATGCAGCTTACTCTCTGGTCTATTTGTCCAGCCCTAAGCGCTCTCCCGACTTTGCCTTTCTGTGTGTCCTGGGGGTTCCATACTTGAGGGCTGGAGAGCATTCCATTTCCTTTATTGTTTGTGGTCATGTGTGCTTTGCTTGCCTGGTTCCGCTCATCAAGGGAAGGGCTGATATTCGAATTAGTGGTTTTCTGAATTAGCTTGCCTTAACTTCTCATGGAAAATAGGAAAAATAGAGTTAAAGTCTTGGCAAGACTCTTTAAATAATCAGAGTGCATATATAGGTGGTGATATATTTGATATGATCTGTTCTAACAAATCCTACCTTAGATTCTTTTAGAATTTCTCCTCCCAGTGTGACAAAGCACTTCTCGTGGGGCAGGAAGTGACCAACCGTCAATCTTGGCAATTCGCTAAGCTTGTCATTGTTGTTTTTGTAAACTCTCAGGTATGACTTCCACTTATTCTGGGAAAGTCAAGGCCTAGAGAGGTCAAAGTGCTTGTCTGAAGTTGTGTGGCCTGGTTCAACAAGAATCTTGGGTTCTGCATTTGGAGTCAGTGCCTGGGCCTTTCTGCTAAAGTGGGAGAGCCCCTTTACTGAATAATGCTGTAAGGACAGGGGATTGTAGAAATGGTATGGTGGCGATCATGGATATTCTGGTCACATGTAGTTAAGAACTTTGACTAAGTTAAGCATCTCGGATGATGGGGGGAGGGAATCCGATGCTGTGGAGCAGCGTTTTTTAAACCATGGGTCATGACCCTGAAAAATTTGGCAACGGTAAAGTGTTTCTGAATGCACAATGACGAGAATTAATTAACCATCAAAAGCATAATGAATCCGAGATGTTTCTGGCAGCACTTGCCCGTGGTGCCTCGAGCAACTTCACTGCAGCCTATGTTCTGAACACACAGCATGCGCACTTGCACCGCGCACACCCTCAGGCCACGCAACATCAGCTAACATGACCAAAACTTGAAAAGTGGAAAAAGCTCAAGGGGCCCTAGCACTGAGAGTCCTCACCGCCCAGTAGTTCTGCCGAAGAGCGTTAGCAAGAATTTCAATCCAAAGGTTTGCTGAGATGGGGAAAGAAGGGCCGGGGCAGTCAGTCCTGTTAGATGCTCTTTGGTCTTCTCTGTTTCTCGTTCTTCTTACTTGCTTGTTTGCGCCAGGAGGTGGAAGCCGTACTGTGGGGTGTCCCAGTACGATGGTCAGAGTGCTGTCCGTCAGTCACTCAGTAAATGGTATGCTGAGCACTGAGGACACAAAGAAAGGCAGAAGACAGTTCCTGCCCTCAAGGAGCTTTCAGTCCAGTGGGGGAGGCAGACATGCCTGTACATAAGTGTTTCTTCAGTTCTATGGACTCCTGCTCTCCAGCACAGCTTCCGTGGCAGTGCCGGACGTGTCCGGTAAGCAGCTAAATAAATTGAGGTGACATGTAAAGCTCTTTGCAGACCTTAAAGTGGCTTGTAAATGAAGGTGTTACTACTGTTAGTATGTCATTTGCCATTTTCACACCTCTGGTATGGATAATCAGTATCTGTTTTGAAAAGAGTGACCTCCGAGGTAACAACTAGTGAGGAGCCTCATACGGTCTTAATATTTGCCTGGGAGACGCGGTTCCCATGCAGGGACCATCTGGGATGAGGCTGGAGGCAGGAAAGATCCCATCGGGTGGGGACTGAGGAAGACTCAGGCAGCCGGTTTTCTTGAGCAGGGACATTTTCTGGCTTCCGATTTTGTGATTGTTCTGGAAAGCTGAGGAGGGCCAAAGTCTGGCTGTTGGACAAATTGTCCCAAGTCAGACAAAACTGCTTTGGGGCACTATGTACAGTCACATTCGTTAATTCAGATGCCTGTAAGTGGGAATTCCATGAATATCATGACAACTTCCCAGACCAAGACAGCCTCGCCATCGCCTCTTGTAGGAGACTGGGAGATGTGTTCCAGTGTTGGAGAGGCAGAATGAGTCAGGCCCTGCCCTCCAATGCCTGACCTTCTGCCTCAGCAGATGTAAATGCCTAGTAATCTAAGGAAAGAGAGTCAACCAAGAAGGTAGTCAGGGAAAGCTTCCATCAGGAGCCAATACCTTTGCCCAGCCTTGAGGGAAAATTTTGACAGGTTAGGTTTGGAGAGCAATTAGAAGCTCATTCTAGATAGATTGAGGAGTCCATGGAGGCAAAGTAACATAAAATCAGTAAGGTTGGAGAGGTGGATTGGAGCCCTTTGACCCCCGGGCCTTTAAAAAGTGAGCATTTTCTCCTGAAGGCCACGAAGAGCCTCTTTCGGCTTCATTAATACAGACCTCTGCCTTCCTTTGGCAGCTTTGTGCAAGAGAGATTGGGGGCAGGAATGGGAGGAGGGGACTGGATGCTGAGTATGTCCAGGTGAAAGATGATAAAGGCCAGACCGGGAGGGATTTGTGAGTGCACATAGGAGGGGGTAAGTGGGTATGAGGGACATTGGTGGAAGTCAGAATGATGAGATGTGGCTGCTGATGGGGACGTGGGAGAGAGACAAGTCCAAGGCCACGTCATGTGGACTGTTGTGGCGTCCTCAATAGAAACAGGTGATAGTACGTGGGAGATGCTGACTAGGCTTCAAGGGAAAATGTCCGTGAGACAATTGGCAAGGTTGGCCTGGAGTGCAGGAGAAAGCTGAAGGCTGATATTAGGAGGAGAGGAGTCATTGATTGCTTTGCTGTAATAATTCATGGGAGCTGATGAAGTCACCAAGATGGTGTGGAAAGAAAAAATAGGGGCACCCTGGATTGGGGGGCTTCCTCTATCATGTGTCACATCTGCGCACGGCCGCTATCACAGGAGTTTGTAGGGAGCTACTCTTGGCAGCAGGAATTCAAATTCAGTGGCCCAGAAAGAGAATAATTAACAATAATAATAGCTAACATTTTTATAACTCTTACTATGTGCCAGGTACTATGCTAAGCACTTTACAAATATTATCTGATGTCATCCTCACAACAACCCTTCAGAAGCATTTTACAAATGAGGAAACTGAGGCAGACAGCGGTGAAGTGACTTGCCCAAGGTCCCGCAGTTAGTAGATGGTTGAGGCTGAGTTTGACCTTAGGTCTTCCTGACTGGCTGTCCTTGGTTGTGTGGGGGGTGTGGATCAGTCATCATGGTGACTCAGAGGGGAGGAGGTATGGGAGAAGGTCCTGTGCTCCCTCCTACATACACACAGCTCGTTGCCTTTGTCACTGTTTCAGATCTCATGTGAAAACAAACCCCTGAATGCTTTTTTTCTCCCCCTTTTCACAGCTGCACTAAAGTCTTCCCCAGCTGACCCGAATGGAAGTCGGGAGAACAGCAGAGGCCAACTGCAGGACAGCCTGCGCCTACAGGAAGGGGAACTCCTGCTACAGGTGAGGGATGGGGCGGGGGGGGGGGGGGGGCGGGGGGGGGGGGGGGGGGGGGGGGGGGGGTGGCGCGAGGCCGAGGTGATTCAGGTTCTTGTGGGGAGGGATTCCTTGGACAGGCTGACCAGCACGCACTGCCTTCTGTCCTTTCTTATGTTAAAACCCTTTAATGATCTCACTTCATTTACGGCTCAGGGCCTGTAACTTCACACAGTCATGTGTAGTCGGATGCAGTGGAAACAGTTATAGCATCTCACTGATAATCAGTGCCTGAGCTGGGAATTGAACCCTGGTGTCCTGCTTCCATCAGGGCTCTTCCACCATACCATTTTACCTATTGCAAAAAAATGGGACCCACACACCTGCAGGTCCTGCTTTTGACAGTGGCCCAGCATCTCTGCCCTCCCCACTCGAATGGCCTGTGCGGGTTCTGTGTGGCCACGTTGTCCAGTGCGGGGCAAGCTGGGATGGCTTCTGAGATTGGCTTCTAAATGCCCTTGGAATCTGTGCCTGCCTCACCCCCTCATATGGGGGCGCATCACCTTTCCTGGAGAGTTCTGACTCTTGGAAGCATGAGTCATAATCAGACTTTGGAAACTGAATCACCCTATTTTTTTATCTAAATTTTATTTTATTTTTCTCAATTACATGTAAACAAAAAAAAATTTAACACTTTTAAAAATTTTTGAGTTCCAAATTCTCTCCCTCCTTCTTTCCCCCCACCTTTGAGAAGGCAAGCATTTTGAAATAGACCATACATATGTAGTCTTGCAAAACACTTCCATAATAGTCACATTACAAAAGAAAACACAGACCAAAAAAAGAAAGTGAAAAATGACATGCTTCAATTTGCATTCATACCCATAGCTCTTTCTCTGGAGGTGGATAGCAGTTGTCATCATAAGTCCTTTGGAAATTTTCTTGGATTATGGTATTGCTGAGAAGAGCTAAGTCTTTTACAGTATTGCTGTTACCATGTACAATGTTCTCCTGGTTCTGCTCACTTCACTTTGCTGCAGTTCATATAGGTCTTTCCAGGTTTTTCTGAAAGCATCCAGTTCATCACTTCTTATAACTCATTGTATTCTATCACAATTACATACCATAACTTCTTTAGCCATTCCCCAATTGATTGGCATCCCATCCATTTCCATTTTCTTGCCACCACAAAAATAATTGCTGTAAGCATTTTTGTACATATAGATCTTTCCCTTTGATCTCTTTGGGGTACAGACTCAGTAGTGGTATTGCTGGGTCAAAGGGTATGTACAATTTTAAGTCCTTTGGGCATAGTTCCAAATTGTTCTCCAGAATGGTTAGGTCAGTTCACAACTCCACCAACAATTCATTAGTGTTCCAATTTTCCCACATTCTTCAACATTTATCATTTTCCTTTTCTGTCATATTAGCCAATCTGATAGGTGTGAGGTGGTACCTCAGAGTTGTTTTAATTTGCATTTTGCTAATCAATAGTGATTTAGGACATTATTTCATATGATTATAGATAGCTTTAATTTCTTCTTCTGAAAACTTCCTGTTCATATCCTTTGACCATTTATTAGTTGGAGAATAACTCATATTCTCGTAAATTTGACTCGATTCTTTATATATTTAAGAAATAAGACCTTTATCAGAGAAACTTGCAGAAACTTTCCCAGTTTCCTGCTTCTCTATTAATCATGGCTGCATTGGTTTTGTTTGTTCAAAAACTTTTTAATCTGATCTAACTAAAATTATCCATTTTATATCCCATAATGCTCTCTGCCTCTTCTTTGGTCATAAATTCTCCCCTCATCCATAAATCTGACAGGTAAAATATTCCATGTTCCCCTTATTTGCTCATATCACCCTTTATGTCTAAATTGGATGCTCATTTTTACCTTATCCCACTGTACCCACTGTATTCACTGTAAGATGTTGGTCTATAACTAGTTTCTGCCAAACTACTTTCCAGTTTGCCCAGCAGTCTTTGTCATATAGTGATTTCTTATCCCCAAATCTAGCATTTTGGGGTTCATGAAACACTGGATTTACTGTGGTCATTTACTACTGTGTATGGCGTACCTAATCTATTCCATTGATGCACCACTCTATTTCTTAGCCAGTGCCAGATTGTTTTAATGATTATAACTTTGCAATACAATTTGAGATCTGGTACTACTAAGCCACCTTCCCTCACATTTTTTTTTTCATCAGTTTCCTTAATATTCTCGAACTTTTGTTCTTCCAGATGAATTTTGTTATGATTTTTTTTTTCCTAACTCTATAATGTTTTTGTAATTTGATTGGTATGGCACTGAATGAATAAATTAATTTAGGTAGGATAGTAATTTTTTTTATTATATTAGCTCAGCCTACCCATGAGCAATTAATATTTCTCTAGTTGTTTAGATGTGACTTTATTTGTGTGAAGAGTGTTTTATGGTTGTGTTCATATAGTTCCTGGATTTATCTTGGCAGGTAGACTCCCCAGTATTTTATATCGTCTACAGTTATTTTAAATGGAATTTCTCTTTCTATCTGTTGTTGCTGGACTTTGTTGGTAATACATAGAAATGCTGATGGTTTATGTGGAACTTTGCTGAGGTTATTAATTATCAAATAGTTTTTAGTTGATTCTCTAGGATTCTCTAAGTATGCCCTCATATTGTCTGCGAAGAGTGATAGTTTTGTTTCTTCGTCACTTATTTTAATTCTTTTAATCTCTTTTTTTTTGTCTGATTGCTATAGCTAGCATTTCTAGTGCAATATTGAATAATAGTGGTGATAATGGGCATCCTTGTTTCACTCCTGATCTTATTGGAAAGATTCCTAAGTTATTATCCTTATGACAGATAATGATTGCTGATGGTTTTGGATAGATATTACTTATCACTTTAAGGAAAGCTCCATTTATTCCTTTGCTTTCTAGAGTTTTTAATAGGAATGAGTGTTGTATTTTGTCAGAAGCTTTTTCTGTACCTATTGAGATAATCATATGACTTTTGTTCATTTTGTTATTGATATGGTAAATTATGATAGTTTTCTTAATATTGAACTAGCCCTCTTTCCTGGTATAAATCCCACCCCCCACTCATAATGAATGTCTTTGTGATATATTGCAGTAAAGTTTTTGCATCAATATTTGTAAATGAAATTGACCTATAGTTTTCTTTCTCTGTTTCAGCTCTTCCTAATTTAGGTATCAGCAGTATACTTGTGTTGTAAAAGGAATTTGATATGACTCCTCCTTTGCCTATTTTTCCAAATATTTTATATAAAATTGGAATGAATTGTTCTTTAAATGTTTGGCAGAATTCCTTGGTGAATCCATTTGTTCCTGGGGATTTTTTTCTTAGGGAGCTCATTGATTGCTTGTTCAATTTCTTTTTCTAAGATAGGGTAATGTAAGTATTCTATTTCTTCTTCAGTTAATCTGGGCAATTTATATTTTTGTAAATATTCATCCATTTCACTTAGATTGTTAGATTTATTGATATATAATTGGACAAAGTACCTCCTAATAATTGTTTTAATTTCCTCTCCATTTGTGGTGAATTCACCCTTTTCATTTTTGATACTGGTAATTTGGTTTTCTTTTTAAAAAATCAAATTAACCCCCTTTTTTCTATTTTGCTGGTTCCCCCTCCCCCATAAAACCAGCTCCTAGTTTTACTCATTAGTTCAATGGTTTCCTACTTTCAATTTTATTCATCTGTCCTTTGATTTTCAGGATTTCCAATTTGGTGTTTATTTGGGGATTTTTAATTTGTACTTTTTCTAGTTTTTTCTTTTTTAGTTCCATGCCCAAGTCATTGATCTGTTCTTTCTTTTCTATTTTATTGATGTAAGCATTTAAATATACAAATTTAGTGCTGCTTTGGCTGCATTCCATCAATTTTATATGTTGTCTCATTGTTGTCATTATCTTAAATGAAATTGTTGATCGTTTCTAATAATTTGTTCTTTTACCCACTCACTCTTTGGGATTAGATTATTTAGTTTCTAATTAATTTTTAATCTATGTTTTCCATAACCGTTTATTGAAGGCATTTTTTACTGTATCATGTTCTGAAAAGGATTCATGTAATATTTCTGCCTTTTTGCATTTGGTTGTGAGGTTTTTATTCCCTAATACATGGTCATTTTTTTTGAAGATGCCATGTACAGCTGAGAAAAAGGTATATTCCTTTCTATTCCCATTCAGTTTTCTCTAGAGGTCTAGGATATCTAACTTTTCTAAAATTCTCTTCACTTCTCTAACTTTTTTCTTTTTTTTTTTATGGTTAGATTTATCTACTTCTGAGAGGGGAAAGTTGAGATCCCCACTAGTACAGTTTTGCCATCTATTTCCTCCTGTAACTCGTTTAATTTTTCCTTTAATAATTTGGATGCTATGACATTTGGTACATACAGTATTGATATTAATTCATTGTCTATGATACTTTCAGTAAAATGTAGTTTCCCTACTTACCTCATTTAATTAGATCTGTTTTTGCTTTTGCTTTGTCTTAGATCATGATTGCCACCCCTGCTTTTCTGTTTAACTTCAGCTGAAGAATAATAGATTCTACTCTAGCCCCTTATTTTTAACTGTGTGTATTTCTGTTTCAAATATGTTTCTATAAACAACATATTGTTGGATTTTGATTTTTAATCCATTCTGCTATCTGCTTCCATTTTGTGGGTGAGTTTATCCCATTCACAGTTATGATTATCAGCTCTGTGTTTCCTTCCATCCTATTTTTTCCCATTTATCCTCTCTCTCTCTTTCCCTCTCTCTCTCCCTCTCCCTCTCTCCCTCCCTCTCTCTCTCTGTCTTGCTCTCTCCTCTCTCTCTCTCTTTCCCTCTCTCTCTCTCTCTCTTTCTCCCTCTTGCTCTCTCTCTCCACCCCTCTGCCCCCTCTCTCCTCTCTCTCTCTTGCTCTCTCTATCTCTCTCTTCCCCCTCCCCCCTCTCTCTTTTCTCTCTCTCTCTCTCTCCCTCTCCCTCTCTCCCTCCCTCCTTCCCTCCCTCTCTCTTCCCCTCTCTCTCTGTTCCTGCCTCTCCCTCTCTCTTTTCTCTCTCTCTTCTCTTCTCTCTCTCTCTCTCTCTCTCTCTCTCCCTCCTTCCCTCCCTTCCTCCCTCCCCCCATCCCTCTCTTCTCCACTCCTCTCCTGCTTCCCAGTAGGCTAAGACAGATCTCTATGCCCAACTGAGTATGTTATTCCCTCTTTGAGCCAGTTCTGATGAGCGTGAGGTTTGAGCGTTGCCCAATACCCCCACCTCTCCATTTTCCCCTCCATTATAAAAGCTGTTCTTTTAATGCTTTCTCTATGTGAGATAATTCCCCCAGTTCTTTCTCTCCCTGCTCCCTTCTTCCAGTGCATCCCTCTTTCTTACCCTTTAATGTTATTTTTTTTAAATCATCCCATTGTAGTCATCTCACACCCATGCCCTCTATCCATGTATGCTCCTTCTAACTGCCCTAATAATGATAAAATTCTTAGGTGTTACAATTATTATCTTCCCATTTAGGATTGTAAACAGTTTAACCTTTATTGTGTCCCTTATGAGTTCTCTTTCCTATTTTCCTTTTTATACTTCTCTGGAGTCTTGTATTTGAAAATCAAATTTTCTGTTAAGCTCTGGTCCTTTTTTTTTTTTAGCTCTTTTTTAAGCTCTGGTAAAGCAGGATTGCTTGAAAGGCTTCTATTTCATTAAATATCCATTTTTCCCCTCTGAAGGATTATACTCAGTTTTTCTGGGTAGGTTATTCTTAGTTGTAATCCCAACTCCTTTGACTCCCAGAATGTCATATTCCAAGCCCTCTGATTCTTTAATGTGGAAGCTGTTAAATCTTGTGTTTTCCTGGCTGTGGTACAGTATTGGAACTATTTCTTTCTGGCAGCTTGCAATATTTTATCCTTGACCTGGGAGCCCTGGAATGTGGCTTTAATATTCCTGGGAGTTTTCATTTTAGGATCTCTTTCAGGAGATGGTCATGGATTCTTTAATTTCAATTTTACATTCTAGTTCTAGGATATCAGGGCAGTTTTCCTTGATAGTTTCTTGAAATATGATATACTATAGGCTCTTTTTTTGATCATGACTTCCAAGTAGTCCAATAATTCCAAAATTATCTCTCCTCAATCAATTTTCCAGGTAAGTTGTTTTTTCTAATGAGATTTTTTTTCATATTTTCTTCCTGGTTTTTTTTTCATTCTTTTGATTTTTTTTTATTATTTCTTGATGTCTTATGGATTTATTGGCTTCCACTTGCCCAATTCTAATTTTTAAGGAATTCTTTTCTTCAATGAGTTTTTGTACCTCTTTTTCCATTTGGCCAATTCTGCTTTTTAAGGAGTTCTCTTCACTGGATTTTTCTTCCTCTTTTAGTAAGTTCTTGACTCTCTTTATAATTTTCATGTATTACTCTCATTTCTTTTCCCAATTTTGCCTCTCTCTTACTTGATTTTTAAAATCCTTTATGAGCTCTTCCGGGAATTCTTGTTGGGCTTGAATCCTGTTCGTATTTTTCTTTGAGGCTTTCCTTGTAGTTGTTTTGACATCATTGTTTTCTTCTGGGTTTGTTTGTTGATCTTCCCTGTCACCGTAGTAACTTGTTGTGGTCAGGTTTTTTTGTTTTGTTTTGTTTTGTTTTTGGTTGTTGTTGTTTGCTCATTTTCCCGATTTCTTGACTTTTAACTTTATATTAAAATTGGGCTCTGCTCCTGGGGTGGAGGGAGCGCTGTCCCAGGCTCCAGGCCTTTCTTGCCTCTGTTTTCAGAGCTAGCTCTGCAGGTCTGTAGGTTTTTGGTGTTTTCCTGGTAGTATGGTCTAAGGAGAGGCGTGGTCACTGTTGTCCTGGCCTGTGCACGTTATGACCTTGTTCTTCTGTAGCCACCAGTACCAGCATTCCTCTTGGCCCTGGGACTGTGACCAGATCCCCTGCTGTGCTGCAGCTGCTAGTGCTCTCCTCTGTCTTGGAATTGAAACCAGGGTCCCTGCTCCCTCATGAGCGACCCCAAGACCTCTCTGCCTCGAACCACCACCAAGGCTCCTGCTCCACTGAGGCTGGTAGTGCTGTTGCTCCTTTTGGCCCTAGGACTATGACCTAGAACTGTGTATGGACAAAGCAACAGTGTCCTGAACCCAGCGCCAGCAAAGGGTGCCCTGGCAATCTCCCGCCAACCAGTTGTTGTCCCCACCCTCCACCCTCCACCCCCCACCCTCCACACTCTGGCTGTGGCCCGAGAGCTCCTGAAGCTCCTGCTGCTGCCACGGCAGCTGCCCCCGAGTCGTGGCCTGTGCTGCACTCTGGGGTCCTTCTGGCACAGTGTGAGACAGAGCTTTACTGCAGACCTCCTAAGCTGTCTTGGACTGGAAAGTGGTTTCCCCCAGGGTTTCGTTGGTTCGGTCACACCAGAATTCGATTTGACACGTTGTTTTAGTGTTGTTTGGAGAGCAATTTGGGAAAACTTGGCCTTGGCTCTGTCTCTCCCTCAGACAATTTTGAAATGATTCTTAGTTTTTCTTCATGTGTCTAAACAAGAATGAAGGGCTCTCTGGGTTGCACCTCACACAGTTATCGTAAATTAATTATTTGTTAGCTTGATCCAATATTTAGCATAATTAACAGATAAACTATTTTGACAATCTCCCAAAGAATAAGTTCTTACCACATAACATATAACTTATAGAATTGTCATCTTTTTTGTTCTATCAAATATCTGGAACTTAAATGTTATCATCAGCTATCAAGAATGAGGGTGTGTTAGAATTTTGTTTATTTAAATTAGAACTTTGTGACATCATTAATTCAGTATCTCCATTATAAAATTCACTTTCTTTCTCCCAAGACCCTCCTCTCTTCTGCACTTCCCTCCCCTTGGTGAGGGTTCCTCCTTCCTCCCAGTCCGCCTGGCATCCTTGCTTGCCTGGATTAGGACAAGAGCCCTTTGTGTGGGCCTGGCCCCCAGCCCCTCCTCAGCCCCCTCCAGCTGCCCAAGAGGCTTACCCGCTCTGCAAACTCCCTTTTGCCCCAGGATCAGATCTGACATCCCCTTTGGCCATGGAGTCCTGCCCAGTCTTCCAGTTCTCTTAGGCTTGCCTGGCTTCCATGAATCCAAGGATCTAGGATGCCTCTGTCTGTTGACCTCAGGTCCCGGGTCATCCCCAGGCTCCCAAGGCTCTCGTTCCTCCCCTCTGGCTCCCCTGGGCCTCAGCTCAAAGCCAACCTTCTGCTGGCGCCTTCCTTGAGAGAAACTTGAACGTGCGGTGTTTATCTGTGGTCTGGGTGTCCTCCCTGGCGCGTTGTTTCCCCTATTAGTGGGAGCTCCCCGAGACCAGGGCACTGCTGGGATTTTGCCTTTTTTGTATTCCCACCATTTGGCTCAATGCCTAGCATCTCATAATGCTCGCCCACTTAACTTAATGTATCCACATTTATTGTGTTCTCAAGCACCCTCCTAGGAATTTTCTTGTTTTTAAGCATTGTGGGAAATTTTAATAGTTGTTATTTGACCAGATAATGACGTTGTCAACTTTGAAGGTTATGTCTGAGTTAGGGGGCTAGGGGAAGGTACCTCTGTGGAATGCCCCAGAGTCTGTCCTAGACAGATGGTCAGAGCTACAGATGACTTGGTGCTGTGATAATTCCCACGCTGGCTGGCAAAGTTAGGATCCCAAAATATCTTGGGGGGAGGCGAGGGGCATAAGCACACGTATCTACGTGTAGGCTGCCCTGGTCAGACCAGCTCTAGGAAGCATCCAGGTGAAGGGAGCCAGGATGGGGAAGGGCCTGGAGGCCATGCTCAGAGTGGTGTATGCAGCCGGGCAGGCTCCATGCTCTTTGGGTCAGGCCAGCAGTTAGTGATTTCTGTATCTCAGACTTAGCATGTCCCAAACAGAACTCATTACCTTTCACCTCAAATCAACCTCTCTTCTGAACTTCCCGACTTCTGTTGAGAATGCCATCATCCTTCCGCTCTCCCAGCTTTGAAGTTGCAGGGTCACCCCTGACTTCTCAGTCTCACCACCACATAGCCAAGCCTCCTCTTCCACCTCTTCCTCATCACTGAGCATGTATTTGGCACCTGTTGTTTTCCAGGCATTGCGCTAAGCAGTGGGTCACAAAGAAATGAAAACATGATCCCTGTCCTCAAGGAGCTCTTTTCTTATGGTGGAGACAACACACTCCCTATTATCTATAGGATAAAACATAAAATATTATGTACATACAAGATGTAAATGGCATAAGGAGGCGATAGTCTCAGAGGGAAGCCACTAGCAGCGGGGGTTGGGGAGAGGAGAGGGAGAGACCTCCTGCCAAAGGTGGGATTTGAGCTAGGTGGTGCAGGAAGCCAGGGGACAGAGGGGAGGATGGAGGACATTTGGGTGTGGGGCGGGCACAGAGTTGGGAGGTGGAGGAAGGAAAAAGAATCCTCCTGGGTGAAAGAAGTTAGGACAAGAAGGGTTCTGGGTTTGATATGATTTGGTAGATGGGTCCGCCAGAATACATTCTTTCTTCTCCATTTGTTATTAACTTATTAACTTTTCTTCAATTTTGTCAGTTTAGCAGTAGTTTTTTTATATTTTCAGAATTTTTACTTTTGCACTAGTTTGTAGATTGTCCATTCATTGATTTCCCGGTGGGTTTTTTTTTATCAAAAATTTAAGTCTTTGATCTTTTTTTGGTGATGGTTTTGGGGATAAAAAATTCTGCCTTGATTCAATTTAACCAACATGGTGCTTCCTTTAAATATTCCTCTTTTCCTTTCACTCCCGGGCCCAGCTCCCACGGACTACTTAAGCTGAATCATACAAATGTTGATATGCTCTCTCATTCTCATTTCCCTTTTTCCATCTGCATCTGGGATTTCTTTGGTGTAGGGCAAGATGCCCCTTGGTGAGGAAGCTTCCCCTTCAAACGCAGCCAGCTCCATTCTGAGATCTGTCTTCTTAGAGAGTTGCCTGAGGCCCAGGGAGGTTTTTAAGGGACCTGCCCAGCCCAGCGTCTGCGTCCGTCCCAGGCAGCTCTGGAGGCCAGCTCTTCCTGACTCCAAGGCCACCTCTCAATCCATCAGGCCAGATTTCCTCTGACATTTCCTTTGACATAAGTATTTGTTGTTTGACCCATTCATTCTACATGACTAGGTTTTAAGTCTGAGCTCTTCATTCCAGTTTCCCTTATTGATTGCAGTTTTGTTTGAGCGCTGATCTTTATAAGATGTGGGGATATTTCAGCCTTTCTCTATTTAAGCTATTTGTTTCTTACATCATTTCAATTATGGAAAATTAGAGCATATTTAATTTTTGATAATATATCTCATATTCAACTCTTAAAAGCAAGGACTTTTTTTTTGGTATCCTTAGCACTTACACAGTGTCTCACACTCAGTAAATGCCAGTTGACTTGGCTTAGCTTTACTTGAGGTAGTCTAGGCCCGAATCCAGACAGGAGAGAGATTCACTGCAGGTAATGGGATCATTCAGATGCTCCTCTTTGTAGATCCACATTGTGTGAATTACACCAGGCCCTGGAATATTGCAGAGCCCTAACAATGCTCTCCCCTCTTCCCCCCAGAAAGCTTCCTCTGAACAGATCTAGAAAACCTCTTCTGGGCTGGGATTTCTGCTTTAGTTATTCCTGAGACCCTGCTCTACTGCTGTTTGCTTCTGAATTTCCTCCCTGCTAAGCACACAGCCCAGGACCTGTCGCCACTCCCTACCACCGAATGCAGGTCTTTGCCTACATTCCCTTCTTAGTCCCCTCTGTGACTTGAAACAGAGTAATGAGCAATAGAATTGCCAGTTGGCATGAGGCGGTGGTCTGGAATTGGTCTGTATATCCAGGTTCATAAGCACCAGAACTTCCCATCTGCCTGATGAGGACCGAGTGCAGCAGTATCTTGTGTTGCCCAGGCCCAAACTCAGGTCAGGAACCTGCAGGACTCAGACCAGAGACAGCAATCAGACTCTGCCCTGGATCAGATCACTGAAAATTTTTAAATCCTTGGCCTGAGCTATCCCTGAGATCCTGAGAACACTCAGTGCCCTATGAAAGCATTAACAGGACCAGCCAGACCTTTGCTCTAAAAGTGGGCAGAGTCTGGCCCCAATATCAAATCTGAAGTCAGAAGATAGCCTGGAAAATGAGCGTGCCAAAAGCGGAATTCCACCACAGACAACTATTATGGTAACAGGGATGCTAAAGACGGAAGAAAAGAACTGCCCCAAACCATCTACAAGCAAAGCCTCAAAGAAAAACACTGCTTGGGCACAAATTCAACTAGAATTCCTGGAAGAAATGAAGCAGAAAAAAAAGTTGAAAATGTTTTAAATCAATGAAATGTGAGCATTAGAAGAAAAAAATGAAAAAAGGAATGAGAAGTTTGGAAGAAGTATTTAGAATGGGGATTAATAGCTTGACACAAGGGGCACAAAACCTCGCTTAGGCAACAAACTCCCTTAAAATTAGAATGGATGAGATAGAAAGCAATGAGGCCACAAGAAATATTAAAACAGTGAGAAGACCCAAAAAAAATGGAAGAAAATGTAAGGTATTTCATAGCACAAACAACCGGCCTAGAAAACAGATAAGGAGAAAAAATTTAAGAATCCCTGAAGTCTTTGAATGCCATGCCCCCAAAAGAGCTGTGACACCATATTTCAAGAAAATTGCCCACATGTCTTGGAACCAGAGGGAACAGTGGAATAGAAAGAACGCACTGGTGACTTCCTGAAAGAAACTCCAAAGTGAAAACTCCCAGGAACATGATGGCTAGGATCCAGAGCTTCCACAGCAAAGAAAAAAATACTGCTATCTTCTAGAAAGAAAGAATTCAAGTACAGTAGGATCGCACCCTGGTTAACAGGCACCACTCTGAAGGAGTGTGGGGCCTACACTGCCAAATGCCAGAAGGCAGAGACCAGTCTTACACCCAAGAGTGACTTACCCAGAGCAACTAAGTATAAGAATACAAGGAGTGGGGGGAATGGACTTTTGATGACATAGAGGATTTCTATCTCAGCTTTCCTGAAGAAAAGACCAGAGCTACCTATAAACTTTGAAGCTCAAGCATAGAGACTAAAAAAGGATAAACTGCATATCACATGTAGGGAGACGGTGCATGTGTCCTCTCTGAGTAGTCATAGAGGGAGTGTAATTAGACACGGCCATGGAGTGGTTAAGAGAAGAATAGAAAGAGCAGGGAAGAGGAGTGTACCAGGTGGGGGAGGAAAATAAGGTTAAGGAAAGTTGTGTCAAATAATCAGGATGCACAAGTAGACACCTGGACAAGAAGGAGGTAGGGGTCAGAGGGACAGCCGACCAATGAACTTCACTCTCATCTGAACTGGTCACACGTGTTCATACATGTACACACAAAGCGTTAGGTAGAGAAAAGCATTTCATTCAACGGGGAATTCAGCAGGGAGATAAAGGGGAGAAAGAGATAAGGGAGACTTAGGAAGAGATAGATTAAGAGAAGGATTGGTTCCAAACAAAAACTCTTAAGGATGTACAAAAGTACTTATAGCTCTTTTTGAGGTGGCAAAGAATGGGAGTCTAAGCAGTGCCCATAAATTGGGGAATGGCTGAGCAAATGATGGTATGTAATATGGTGATGGAATACTGAAGTGCTCCACGATGATGAAGAGGATGGTTTTAGAGAAGCTTGGGGAGATCTGAATGAACTGATGCAAAGTGAAGTGAAGAGAACCAGGAGAACAATTTATATGGTAACAGTAGGGTAAAGAATAACAACTTTGAAAGAATTAGGGGCTTTGATCAGTGTAATGACCAACCATAATTCCAGAGGACTGATGATGAAATGTCCTACCCATTTCCTGATGGAGAGGTGAAGGACTCAGTGCAGAATGAGGTGTTTGGCTTGGTTTTGGTTTTGGACATGGACACTGCAGAAATGTTTTGCTTAATTATACGTATTTGGCATGGGGCTTTTGTTTTTCTTTCAGTCTAAATTGAGGGGGCAGGTTGGAGCAGGAGAGAAAAGGGGCAAATTTTTGCTCATTAAAAAAATTTAAAAAATAAAATAGGCTTTTAAAATTAAACTGTAAGTCACTGAGCAAAAGGGAGGCCCTTGATGCTTCTGAGCCAGCTACAAGGTATTACCAACAAATAAATTCATAAGAGATCCAGCATAAACGATAATATTAAGAAGGTATTATCAGAAAAGGAAGTAGTCCTGTCCTGTAATGAGGGCAAGGGATGACAACGGACAGTCTATGAGATCTTCGAGAAAGCAATGTGGATTGTGATGCTCGAGTTTAAATGGGTGGCTCCACTGGCCTTGCTGAAGAAGAGGATTTATTACAGAAGTCTGGACCAATCCTGTTTTCAGCTGTTCATCGCCTCTCTTTTCCTTTCTCGCTTCAGTGCCCAGGGGATGAGCTTCTAAGTTGGCCTCTCCCCAGCACTCCTGAAAATGGGTTTTTCCTTGCTCTGCTCTGCATTATTTCATGAGACAATAGTCCTGATGGTTTTCTGTCATATTCTAAGAGTTTATCCATGCACACGTGTGTACATACACACACACGTACAACATACACGTGCAGTGCACATCGTGTATACACGCACATGGATGTATATGTGCATGCATGCCCACCTATAGTTTCCATGTTTTGCTTCTCAGCTGGGAGATCCTGTGTCTCCTCCCTCAGGTGCTTTCTCACCTCTTGGTCTTCTCGTGGGAACCGGTCAGGATAAGCTTCCTTTGGAAGAGGTGATGATGTGTGCTGCTGTCTCTTCTTTTATCCACATGCTGTTTTGTTGCTCTCAGTATCTTCTTCTTCTTCTTTTTCTTCTTCTTTTTCTGGCAGTTGGGGTTAAGTGACTTGCCCGATTTGGTCTGAGGCCGGATTTGAACTCAGGTCCTCCTGACTTCAGGGCCGGTGCTCTATCCACTGCACCGCCTCACTGCCCCCAGTGTCTTCTTTAAACGTGTGCAAGAAGGCAGTTGCCTCAGTTGTTAACCCTTGTGATTCGGTATTGCTTTAGGGTTTGCCCTGGCACATCAGTGATCGGACTGTGCAGAGACCTGCTTCAGAAGTGACTGCCACACCTGTGTCCAGCTGTTTGTTGGTCTGTGCTGTTACTTGGTGACTGCTCTATGTCCTACCTCCCAGCCGTCCTCTTTAAGAGTGGTCACGATGCTGTGACAGTGGGAAGGTTTGAGGGAGCAGGGCCTGTGCTGACATGTGGAAGTTAGACGGGATCTTTTGTCTCATTGTGCTGCAGGAACTTTGAAGTCTTCACTTTCCAAATCTAGGCACACCTGGGGAGGTGGGTGATTGAACGCGTTCAGAAGCCTTCATGTTTCTTTCTTCTCCTCCCCTCGCCTCCCCAGACTCTCTCTGCCTCCTCATCGTCTCCAGTGGCCTTGGCCGCTCAACTTCTACTCGTGCTCATTGAGGCCTGGTTCTTGGTGCTCGCCACAATGAGACGACCGGGACACCGGGCATGGATCGTTGATTGTTCTTCCTGGTTACAAATGAAGCCAACTGTGCCAGCTTCTGTGTGTCTCTCCAGAGAGAGCCTGGAAGTCACCCCACGGAGAGCGTCAGGCCTGAGGACCTGAATGCTCGTGCTAGACCGAGATCTTTCCCTCACAGTGGTTAAGCCTGATCTTTGAGGAGGATCTGAAAACCATGTTGTTTAGGGCACGCACTGCCCCCACACATCAAGGAGTGAGGGCCATGGCCAAAGAATCCATCCCACGTGCTCAGCCTACTGGTAACGAGCCTCCATCCTGAAGGCCATTCTCAGAGCCTTTCAGCATGACTAAAACCTGACAGTCTGTGTTCTGGGGGTGTGGCTTTATGAACCGCAGGTCACCTCCACCCCACGTGAGCCCCCACTGAAGCGGGGGAAGGGAGCTTTGTGAGGCCCAGATTTGCAGGAGCAGTCTAATCTGATTTCTTATCAATGGTACCCACTCATGGGGGCTCCAGGGTCAAAGTGACCCTGAAGAAGACAGAACCTGAGAAATTTTTCATTTCCTGCATGCATTTCAGTTTTCACAGTGTGAATCTTGAGGCTGCTGCTGCTCCCTGTTATTTATAAGCAGATGACCTGGTCCCTTTGGTCTTTGAGTTGTGGCCTTCTTGACATCTTTGTGGGGCCAGCCCCACAGGACTGGCTGCTGTAGGCAGGCTTGGCCCTCAGTGGGTCTGAGCAGACTTGGGTCCCTAGGACCTGATTTTATAAAGGGAGAAATGAAGTGACATGAGGTCTGTGATTGAAGGTATATGTCTTCTCTTCATGGTCCTCCCTCTTTGGATCTATACTAACGTTTCTCAGCTGTGGTTGTGGTCAGATTATCCCACGTAACAAAGACACCTGTGATCCTGGGAGGCCTATAGGTATGAAGTGTAAGCAACTGGAAATCTGGGCTTGAAAAGTACTTAGGTGGTAAAGGGTTAGAGATGCAGTTTTGAGAACTAGTTTCCTATAGACATCTTCATCTTAATTTACAGGCAGAGATTATAAGCTGTTCAGATATTTAGTGAAAATATTTTATGCCCTGGATTCAGGAGGACCCAAGTTCAAATCCGGCCTCAGACACATAACACTTACTAGCTGTGTGACCCTGGGCAAGTCACTTAACCCCATTGCCTAGCAAAAAAAAAGAAAAAAAGAAAAAAAAATATTTTACTAATGTATAATAACAGCTGCTAGAATTAAGGGACCAGCTTTTAAAATAGTTTTAAATACTTTTTTTCTTTAATCATTGCTTTAGAGTAGCCCACCAGAATTTATTTGGTAGAGCACCATTTTTTGCTATATTTGAATTAGCTAAAACCAAATACATATTTATTTAAGATTTGGCCTCCCGGTTTACTCCCAAGATAACTTGAGGCAGTAGGCAACTTAGGGAAGAATTTAGGTTAAACTGTAGTTTATAAAACAATGACATGTTAACAGAATCTGTCTAATCATCTTTTAAATTTTAATCAGTGACGAGATTTAAGAGGTTCTGAGATTCACTGAAGGTCCCCTTGCTAGTCAGAGGTAGATGTGGAGTTTGAACCTAGGTCTGATGGTGTCAAAGCTGGGGTTCTTTCCACTGACCCGAATAGGCCTCTGGAAATTATCAACCCATCTTCCACGGCGGCTAGAAAAGCATCCCGGAGGTGTGCGTGTGGCAGGCCAAGTGCCACGGGGCTGCCCTTGCCTTGGTGGTTCTGTTCTCTGTTTTCCACAAGCTCTCTGCTTGAGACCTTTCATGTGGCCATTGCAGCCAAAGGGCTTCCCCCGTCAGCCTTCAGACCTTCTCAAAAATTTCATTGGAGAGTTCCAGTTAAACCTCTGCTACCTCAGGGCATCCAACGTGAGGAGCAGGACCAGAAGGAGAGGACCTCCTTCTTCCTGCCCTCCCCTGGTAGTTGTTCTGTCCTGCAAAGCCCCAGGCTTCTGTCTGGGGGCAGGGCAGCAATTCCTATCCCAGCAGGCCAAGCAGTGTGAAGGCTGATCAGATCATGTCTCCTCCTGGCTATTTTTTTTTTTTTTTTTGTATTTTAAGTGTTTGTTTCTAATTTCACAATGTTAAAAGTGAAAAGATTATCGCTGTTTAAGTTATTTGACTGGCCTTTGTGTGCTTTGTGCTTCTAGGCACTCAGTGGCTTTGTGCTGGTGGTCACCAAAGATGCCCTGGTCTTTTACGCCTCTTCTACAATCCAGGACTACCTGGGGTTCCAGCAGGTAAGTGGCTTTTGTTCATATCTATTGAAAAACACGTTATTCTGTGAGTCACGGGAGACAGAGGGAGAGTGGCATGAGCCTGGTCGTCCAGGAGGCCAGGATTCTAGTCCAGCCTCTGATATGTGCCTGCTGGGGGAACCTGGCAAGATGTTGACCTCTCAGTGCTCTGGGCAGCTCTCCGAGGCCTTCAGGTCTCAAGCAGATGCTGGCCAGTGTTGATAAAGAGGGAGTCTTCCCACACCAGGGAAGTCTCGGGTCTAGAACAGAATGGAAGTTTTCCACCTTTTTAGGGGCACAGTTTGACCATTTCATAAAAGGTTCTACTTATTAAGTATTCTCTGCCTATTATTGTTCAGTCATTTTGATCATGTCTGACTTGGGGGTTTCTTGGCAAAGATACTGGAGCTATGTCCTACTCTAGATCATTTTACAGGTGAGAAAACTGAGGCAAACAGGATTAAGTGACTTGCCCAGGGTCACACAGCTACACACAGTTGGAGGCTGGATTTGCCTTCTTGTCTGTGGGACGGCGCTCTCTCCACTGAGCCACCTTAGCTGCCCCTCCCTGACTATTACAGATTGTGAATGACTGTTTTGCTTATTCAGTGGAGTCTGGGTATTGAACAGCAGTGGGTGCCCCTGGGGCCTTTGTTAGGCAGGAAGAGAGGCATTCTGGGAACTAAGAATAAGAAGTCAGAACCATTCTTTACTTCAGATGCCGTTCGGTTCTGACTTGTATGTGATTCCCAGGAAATGTTTCGCTCTCTGTTTAGGCCGCACCATCTTTAAATAAGACTAGATCCTTCCAATGAGTAAATTGTTATGTAAAGAGGCAGCTTCGTTCCTCCTCCCCCACTTGCAGTTTGCTTATGTCTGAAGGGGTGAACCAGATGTGTGGGCTGAAATGACAGCGCCATCGAAATCTCGCGTCATGGGATATAGACGTGTCTTGGTAGATGGATTGGTGGATGGATGAAGGAGCAGAAATTTGCATGCAGAACGCATGAAACCTGACTGTTTCTGCTAACATTATGCAGTCAATGGAAATCTTTATCAATTAAGAAAGTGAAAGAGGTTGGCTCCAAGTCATTAACTTCTCTTCAGAAATGCTCTATTTACAGAAAGAAAACCTGGAATGGACAGAGATGAGGGGGGTGGGGGTAGGAGAAGGGAGGGGCCTGAGTAAAGCCACAGGACAAGGGAGGGTCCAGGAACGTCCACCGACACTTTTGATACACTCCCTAGTACAAAGCCTGGCATGTTGTAGTCTTCTGAGATACTTTTGAATGCACGAGGCTCTGAGAAGAAGGAGAAATGAGTCATGGGGCTTGCCTTCAGCAACCTTATCTGCCAGAGACTCAGGATTGATTCAGATGAAACAGAAAAAAGCAGAGTATGGAAGAAACTGCTAGCTTCCATACTGCAGGTCATAGCTGCCACCGAAGTACCGAAAAGCATGAGATCACCAAGGGTCACGTGGGAGACTTGAAGGATGGACGATGGCGTTGGGATCTAGGTCGATAGCAGAGAAGATGAGTATGAAGTATGAGTATGGTGTGGTCTTGGTGTGGTCTGAGCACAATGAAGAGATTGCCTTGACCAGAGAAATGGGTTTGTCTGGGGGGTTGTTAGTAGTGAAGTAAAATAATGCCCTGGGGAGGCACCCTCATGGCAGCCTCCCAAAGCTCCTCAACACAGGCCCCGAACCGAGAAGAAAAGTAACGGATGACCCACAGGTAGGAGAGCTAGCCAACACACTGAATGGGGGATTCAGTGAGATCTTGACAGGCTGGAGCATTTGGATGATTTCAGTAGTAAACAAGATAAATAGAAAGTCTTATCCTTGCATTCAAAAAACAGCTTGAAAAGTACAGGATGGGGAAGCATGACGAGGCATCGTTTCATCTGAAAGAAAGATCTGGGCAATTTGGGGGGTGCCAAGCTCAAGATGAGTCGTCCCTGGGGCGTGGCAGCTGACAAAGCTGAATGATCTCAGACTACATTCCCCAAAAGCGTGGCACCCTGGACCTTGGTGGCAATAAATAAATGTCCCTGCTTTTCTTTGCTCAGCCTGGGTCGGACCACAACCAGAGTCCAGTGTTTGGTTCTAGGGGACAGTCTTTGGGAAGGACTTTGAGTCCCTAGAGGAGGCTGACCGC
The DNA here is from genome assembly GCF_900497805.2 of Vombatus ursinus. Lineage (NCBI taxonomy): Eukaryota > Metazoa > Chordata > Mammalia > Diprotodontia > Vombatidae > Vombatus > Vombatus ursinus. Next base: position 14,198,487 of record NW_020954577.1, on the reverse strand, counting down.
GAGGTGAGGGACCTCAAACTGATGCCAGGTTTAAGTTGGGTGAAAGAATGAGATGTGTTTCATCTGGAGAAGAAGCCTTGTCTGTCTCAGCTGACTGTTTAGAAAGGAAATTGGTGTAATTGGGGCGGGCACAGAGGGCACATGATTGTTCTCTGAAAGCTTTTGAAGGCCTGTCATGTGCAGGAGGGTTGGGCTGGTTCTGCTGGGCCCCAGAGGTCAGCATTGGGAGCACAGAGATGTGCTGGAACCATGAGAGCCACCTGGAAAAGGGAGGGCTGCCCTTCAAGACAAAAACCTTGCCCTCCCAATGGACTTCCAGGGACAGCTGGACAGCCCCTTGTGGAGGAGAAGGTGCCAGCTGTGCCCAGTACTGGAAGGGCTGGCCCACAGGGAGTCCCGAGGTGGGCTGGGAGCCTTGGAGACTTTGCTTCAGGAGAAGCTTGTCGTAGGGAAAGCTGTCCCCCAGGGGAATGAGCTGCCTCCTTCGCTGGAGGTTTGAAGCCAAGGCAGCATGACCGCTGGCTGGGTATTATACACCAGTCTTTCTTTTCCCCTGGGAGTTGGCCTCAGTGGCCTCCGTCTTCCCAGAGAGGCCTTCTGCCTCCTTTGCTCCCCCTTTACTTGCTGGTCCCACATTTCCCACCCACAAAAGAGAACAGAGCCATTTTCACGCGTTCCCCAAAGGAGTCTGTCGTCGGGGCTGATAGATTTCACTTGACTTTCTCCTCAGTCTGACGTCATCCATCAGAGCGTGTTTGAGCTCATCCACACCGAAGACAGAGCGGAATTCCAGCGTCAGCTGCACTGGACGTTGAAGCCAGGCCAGGCTGCAGACTCAGCACCCCAAGGACAAGGTGACCTGGCTTCCCAAGTGCTGTTGTGGCCGATCTGATTCAGTTAAAGGATGGCTGTGGGGTGTCTGGGAACTATACCCCGAGCCCAGTTTTCTCAAGCACACAGATCCCTTTTGGCTTGACGTGGGTTTTTAGGCCCATTAGGGAGACACCCGGCGCTGTCAGTTGTCTCTTTGACACGCTGACCTTGGCTAGGTTGGGTAACCGCCCCAAGATGTCTCCAGCCATTCTGGGAACCCTGTCTGCTAAGTCTAGGTTGCACGGGGAGCCAAAGAAGCTTTGATTGTTTGTCTCTTTAGATGAGATGGTGAAGTGATAAGAAAGGCAGGAATGAGGGGATGGAGAATGTACCTTCAGCTAGTAGGAAAACAGAACGCAGCTCTGCTCTAGCCTCGTGGACAGCTTCTGGACCATGGCAGGGACTGCTCTCCCAGGCGGGGGATTCTTCACTTAGCACAGAACTGATGCTCAGGCGCCATATAAATGAGCTGTTATTACTGTTAATCATCGTCCTTCAACTTGAGAGGATTTTATGTTTGTGAAGGAAATCTATAAAAAACCATTTTCCTAATTTAAAATTAGGAAGTTTTATTGTGAGTAGGTAATTCACTCTTTTCATCCCTTGTTTGATGGCAAAGGAGCCAGCTTTACCTTCTAGGGGCAAGATTTCCTTGACAGCAGCTCTTCAAAGCCTTGATTACAGCGAGGGAGGCAGAGCTTTGACCTTCCTTTGTGTTTCTGTCTTTGGATTTCCACAGAAGGCCATGGCCTGAACCAGACCTCAGGCTTTTATAACCCAGAGCAGCTTCCTCCCGAAAACTCCCCTTTCTTGGAGAGGTGCTTCATCTGCCGCCTCCGATGTCTCTTGGATAACTCATCTGGCTTCTTGGTAAGATGAAATTCTTAAGATGATAGCATCATTTCTGCATTAAAGTATGAAAAAGGAAGGCCTTTGTAAAAGTCATGAGACTGACTTTGTGTGTGTGGTTTTACCTTAGGGAAATGAGAGCCAGCAAAGGAGTTTGATAAAAGAAAGAGATACTGTAAAATAATCATAACTTTCTTTCAAGGATGCAGTATTAGCTGTTGTATGAAATATAATTCAGTTTTGTTTATCTAATCTCCCTCGAGGTTACATCTGGGATAGGTGTAACAAGCAGACTTCCCCATCTCTATCAGAGCAGAATGCTCATGACTTTGGACTGGCCTACATACTGAGGAGACCTCAGCTTACCCAAGAAGAGAGCTTCCACCATTCTCCTGTATCTTTGGATGTCTTTGTAGAGACCGAGTGGCAGAATAGATTGGAGTTTTGGATTTGAAATCAGAGCACATGGGTTTGAATTCCCCTCTTCCCATGAACAAGTCATTTAACATCTTAGAGCTTCAGTTAGGGCTTCATTTTCTGCATTTGTCAAATAAGAATTATCTTCCTTATACTAGGTGATTGTGATGAAAACATTCTTAAAATTAGAAAGGGCCACATATGTAAATGTGAATTGTTGCTTTGAATTCTATGGGAAAACTGTAAACTTTCTGTTTATTTCCTTGTTTAATATTTTCTCTTTTGTCCAAAAACGTAAGCGCTTAAAGGGGCAGGGGTTTTTTCCCTTCATTTATGTCTTGCATTCCCAGGGCCTAACCCAAGCTTTTCCCTGTGGCTTAATGAATAAATGCTTATCGAATGCATTGCATTGACCTTATGAGATGTCAAGATAATAACGTTCATAATAATTTACATTCTCTTCTTTGCACGATAGTAGGTTAGTTTCGTGGTCACTTTTCAAGTGTGAATTCTCTTCTTTTTGAAAGGCCATGAACTTTCAAGGACGGCTCAAACTCCTTCACGGCCAGAACAAGAAGGCCAAAGATGGGAGTTCCCTGGCCCCTCAACTGGCTCTGTTTGCAGTGGCCACACCGTTGCAGCCTCCGTCCATCCTGGAAATCCGGACCAAGAACTTCATCTTCAGAACCAAACACAAACTAGACTTCACTCCTACAGGCTGTGATGCCAAGTAAGTGGGAGGTCTGCTGAGTAGCTGTTTGCATGTGAGCTCTTGGGGGGCAGCCACATTTTGGGATGCCATTGTAACCCCAGATTCATCCCTGTGCCTGGCACTTCATATTTCTGTGCTTAAGAAAGACTTTGGATTTGAAGGAAGCATCCTTACTCTGGTCTCTGTTAGACTTTTTAAGATGTATAACTGAATACAGATTAATACTCCTCAGTGATTCGTTCAGCATAATGGCCCCTGAGATTTAACAACTTCTCAAGGCTTACAGAACATCTTACTGTCTTGTAAAATGTGCGCAGTCATTTCTGTACTTACCGTTGTTCAAAAGATGATAAACTGGCTCTGAGGAAGACTGGGAGCTTTGGGCCCAAAGGCCCCAGAGGGTGGATTTTGGAGCTTAGTATGATTTTAGTCCCCAAATCTGTCACTCTCAAGGCCTGGTTGTAAACCTGCCATCCGTAGCTATGCTTTTTCCTCCCTGTCCCGACACATATGTTGTCCATATGGCAACAGCAATTCTGGGGGACACAGCTGGAGAATCAATAACTTAGAGACAGTAGGAGTAGGGTAGACCGTAGCTTAGCATTTGGGGGAGAGGGCTGGTTTTCTGCTAGTGCAGGTTCTCCTGGGGGCACTTCCCAATTCACTTGGTTGTCTTATAATTTGAACTTACATTCAAGGTAGAAGGAAGAACCAGGATAAAACTTTAAACTTATAACTGCCCGAAGAAAGATCCAGCACCCCAAGTGCAATTCTGCTTGCTAATGTGAAGTTAAGAGAAAAAAAGAGATCGTTTCAAGTTAGACTGTCTTTGGAAATTGGTTCCGATAAAACCGTGTTGTTTCTTTCCTGAGCGTAGCTCTGTTTTGATTCTCATGGTTTTTCTCTTGCAGAGGAAGACTTGTTTTAGGGTACACCGAGGCAGAGTTATGCATGAGGGGATCTGGGTACCAGTTTGTCCATGCTGCTGATATGCTGTACTGTGCGGATAATCATCTCCGAAGTAAGTGGGTCTCACCAGGATGGTACTTTCCCCTTGCAAAATGGTAGCTGCTACGTGTTGGGTTGGACTGTAGGAGGTGGTGTTTCCAAGGATGCATGTAAAGCACTGAGTGAAAGGACATGTGCCACCCCGTGGGGCTTCATGTCCGGTCTTCATGCCAGCCTCGGGTGGTTCAGTCGTGAAGCAGACGGCTGTCAGACCCATGGTGCTCTGGATGTTTCCAGGAGTGTGTAAGAAGCCCAGTCAGATTTGGGAACTGCATCTGAATTGGAATGGCCATTAGAAGCTCAGCCAGCGCAACCCTGCTTTTGGTTTTCAGAGGCAAGCAAAGGAGCGGGTGGGTGCAGTTTCTGCCACCGTTACTTAGTGGCAAATTGGAAGGGCGTTCCCCTTGAAGGCTGTTCTGTGATACATGCTCACATTTAAGCAAGAGTCCCAAAAGCATAGTGAAGCAGATCTTTGATAAACATGGAGATGGGAGACAGGGAACAGGCCCGGGACTGGCGGATACCATCCCGACGTTCAAAGGGGCGTACTGTAGGTCCTTTGGTCCGTAGCCACTGAGCTACAGAAAATTCTTGGCCACATTGGTCAGGTTGGGCTTTGTGAGCCTTTAGAGAGGGCCTCACAGAGCCTTCATGGCTTCAGCGAGAAGCAGCTCTGCTGGAGTAATGGATAGATGAGGAAACACCATCGATCAGGGAATATGATCCAGTGGAAAAGGGGACACATTTGGACTCAGAGGACTTGTCACTGTGACTGGTGGCAGGTTCCCCCCCACCCCGCCCCGAGGCCTCAGTTTCCTCCTCTGTAAGCAAGGAGCTGGATTAGCTAGCTTCTCAGATCCAGTACAACTCCAGCCTGGGACCCTGTGATGTGGAATATTTGAATTTCAGCAGGACCAGGATCTCCCAGGAGTCTCTTAGGAGACTCTTTTGGGGGTGGGTGGAACCAGGGCTTGGGTGAGAGGCCAGCTGTGGACTTGGGAGCTGCCTGAATGATGTCCCCTGTTTGGGCTCCCTTGGACCAGAGGGCCCCAGGCTTGTCCTTGACCCAACAGTCTTCTCAGTCATTTGGATGCAGGCCCCATCAGGTAGGTTTCCATGGTCTTGGAAGGTTCCTGTTGGTGGCCGTCTTTAAGCAGAGGTAGAAGAGCATGTATTTTGGGTCTTACAGGGAAGGAAAGGAATGCCTTCTCAGTTGTAGCTTATTCAGGTTGGTCAGCGAGGCCCTGCCAAAGTTGAGAGCCTATGAACTTGGACATTTTTAATATTTGTAATAAAATCCCCTTGTAGGGATGAGATAACTTTAATTTCTAATATTTCCATGTCTCCATTATCTTATTGATGAGGATTCTGCTTTTAATGGTGTACTCACAATAAGTTTCATGTTAATAAGGAAATTTTTTCCCTTTTTGATTGAATCTTCATTGTGATTTTTTTTGTTTTGTCTTAATATTCTTCATGCTGTGGTTCTCTTGAAATATTTGCATGAATTACTGGAATCCTTTTTAATATTGTTTTAAAAAACCAATAGAAGAATAAAAAATTTATTTTGATACAAAAGATGCTTAAAATACGTTTCTACAGTGTATTTATCTATAATATTAAGACAGTAACATCATTTAATATGACATTAAATATTATTTAATTACAGACAGTTCTCACTTTACATAAATTCACATTACACAAATTCAACTTTATGTGAAGAATTCTGAAAGAAACCTGCATTCCACAAGCACCGATGTGGACTTTACTCGACAGTACTGCGTTCGCTTCTATTCCTACCCCTTGGCTCCATGGCATCCCACCCTCCCTCCTCCCACCAAAAAAGAAAAAAAGAAAAGAAAATCCCTAAAGTGAAAGCAAAACAGACCAGCTTGGAGAGCCCTCCATGGCCTCTGCTGGGGGCACAGCTCGAGATGTGGCCACCTGGCAGAGGAGGCGCCTATCCACACATCCGCCCCTGCCTGTCTGTTAGCCCATGGATCTGTCCACCCCACAGCTTCCTCCTCCTGTTCTCACTTCTCCCCCCTCGCTCCCACATGTCCGTGTGCCCTATACCGACTCCTTCCCGCCACAGGCACGAGGTCCCTTTCTTCCCTCCCCCACTTCTACACATTCGATGGCGAATTCACATTATGTAAAAATCGCTTTACATAGAGGTCTGTGGAACAGTCGATTCACCTAAAGCAAGAGTTGTTCACATCTTTAATTAATAAAATTCTTAAAATATAAAGTGAGAATAGAAGATGGAGAATATTTATTTTTAATATCTTAAATTTTACTACTTAGTAATTAAGACTGTTGATTTTTCTTTCATTCTAGTGATTAAAACCGGAGAAAGTGGCATGACAGTGTTTAGGCTTCTCACCAAGGAGAATCGCTGGACCTGGGTTCAGTCGAATGCACGTTTGGTGTATAAGAATGGAAGACCAGATTATATCATTGCAACACAAAGACCACTCACGTGAGCATGCAGACTTAGTACATATCATTGGAATTATGCAATGGCATCTGTGATTTAGAAATCATTTGGGGGAAATAAATTATCCTCTCCAGCCAGAATCAAACTAGAAATGGAAAAGCTGCTGTTGGGATATGTATACACTTCTTCATGTGGCCTCATTGTGTTCACTTCCGCCATGATTGCGGATGGCAGCGCCTCCAAATGGGAGTCAGTCAACAAGCATTTATTAAGCAAATTGCTGTAAATAACTGGGTACATACAAGATACGTGTGTGTGTTTATATATATATGTGTATATTTACATATATACATACATGCGCATATATATACACATATATATATATATATATATATACACATATATATATGTGAGGGCAAGAGAGAGAGCTAGTGAGAGTGCATGTCGTTGGACGGTGGTCTCAGAGGGGCATGGGAATGCCCTTCAGGAGGTGAGATTTGATCTGAATCTTGAAGGAAGCCACAGAAATTCAGAGAGGGAGGTCATGTGGAAGAGCCTCCCAGGCACGGGGGACTTGCCTGGACAAAGGCCCAGAGGTGGGAGATGGCATGTCTTGTGTGAGCAGCAGCAGGGAGGCCAGTGTATGTAAAATCCCAGAATGTGCAGGATGGAGTCAGGCCTAAGAAGGCTGGAGGGGTGTGGGCAGCCTGTTCCATAGTAGGCCAGGCACTAAATAAATGGCTCTTGGTTTATTCATTTGATTAGCCGAATGAATGCTAAGAGAATGAGAGAAGGAAGAAGAGTAAGTGGTGAGTCCAAGGTTCTGAGCCTGATGATTGGGGAAATTGATGGGTCTTGGAAGGTGGTAAAAATGGATCCCTAAGTGTACGGAGTCGGTTAGGCTCTCCATATTGGGATGAGGCGTTCAGGTCCAGTAGAGACAAGAGTTCAGGTGGTTCCTATTCCATGCCTCCATTCTCTTGGGTCTTGTGTGTGCCTGAATGCCCAAGGTCAGTGTTGGGACCATCATGTATTTTCTCATTGGGTGTATTTAGAGTAGGTGGGGTGAACTTTGGAATCGATAGCTTACCATGGAAAACACTGACCAAGGGACCAGCCAGCGTGGCGTGCCCACGTCACGGAAGGCGCTGTGCTCCATGAGTGAAGTAACTACAGGAGCGCAAAGGAAGTGTGAGATGCGCCAACTGAAAGACATCCTTTCCAGATGTTCCATAGACTATGTGTGCCCACCCTGAGGTAGAGCCTTCTGAGTGTCGTGGGGCTGATCACTCTCAGTCAGACACACTGTGCCTTGACCCCAAAATCGGGATGTCCTTTTGGGGCTCTTTGAGCAGGAAGGACAGCTGCCATTTAGGGGAGGTGGGAGGAGTTGCCCTGTGGCAGCATGGACCTTATGAAGCCCCCTCCTCTGGCACGGCCTAGCCCTGTTTCTTCTCTTCTCTCAGTGGCCACAAGGCAGACCCCACCCAACGAAGGCCTGATGGAGAGAGTGGCTTCCATGGAGAGATTCTCAAGGAAACACTTAGTCAAAGATCATTCTTTGGAAAGACTTGACCTTGGTCCAAAGTGTCTCGTCTTGAACATGTGAACAAACCCCATGGGCTCATCGTCCAGTGATGGTTTGAGTGAATGGAAAGTGTTTCCTTAGAGAAGCACAGTCATTCGTTGTCTCCTCCCTTCCTTTGTGGCTCATAGCTATACGAGCTGCGGCCCTCCTGGAAGACTCAGAAGCGTTGGCCTAGTCACAAGCATTAAACTTTTGTGAGAGTAGACTGTGTGGCATAGTGCCGTGTTGTCTGAAAAAGTCTCAGTCACTGCCCTTTTTTAGAATTTAAATAAAAATATCATCTAAATGGTGCCTTAGTTTCCTAACAGATTTCAAGCCTCCTGTCAAAGTTCCTGCCTGAGTCCAGGAGGCTGCTGCTGGCAGTCTGTGTCCACAGAAGGATTTCCATTTAGAATTGCCTGTTGGTCCCAGGTTCATCCGAGGGCTCTTTTGGCTAGTGACTTCTCCAGAGTGTCTCTCTAAAGTAAGAGGCCTCCTCTCATTTCTAAGCCATTCTCCTCTCTCATTTCAGCGATGAAGAAGGAATGGAACACTTAGAGAAACGCAACACGAAGCTGCCTTTCATGTTTGCCACGGGAGAGGCCGTGTTGTATGAGGTCACCTTCTCCTTCCCTGCGCTGATGGACCCCACGCTGGTGAGAACAAAAGGACCTGGGACTGGGAAAGACGGCGCCTCCAGACACCCTCAGAGCCAAGAATCGTTTCACCCCAGCTCGCTTCTGGGCGCCATGCTGCAGCAAGACGAGTCTGTGTACCTGTGTCCCCCCGCGCCTCAAGCTGCGCCCCTGCAGAGGGGCTTCGGCACTGAGACGGTAGAGGACCTGAGCAGGATCGTGAGCGGGGACTGGCAGGAGAGCCTCGTGCCCTTGGGGGGCGAGGACGTGCTGCAGCAGGAGCAGATGCAGCTTTCTCACGAAGCCAGCTTGGATCACACAGGCCCCTTCCCCGACAGCAGAAACAGTGAATTGCATGGCATCATGAGAAGCCTGGGCATCGATTTTGAAGATATCAGGCACATGCAACAGGAGGAGTTTTTCAGAACTGACCTTTCTGGTGGGGACGACATCCGAGACATTGATCTGACAGATGAAATCCTGACCTATGTGCAGACTTCCTTAAACAAGTCCACCTTCTCCCATTCAGGTCCCCAGCCCCAGCCTCCCCTGCATCCCCAGCCTCCCCTGCAGCAGCAATACCCTCGGCAGTCCCAGCCTCCCCTGCATCCCCAGCCTCCCCTGCAGCAGCAGTACCCTCGGCAGTCCCAGCCTCCCCTGCATCCCCAGCCTCCCCTGCAGCAGCAGTACCCTCGGCAGTCCCAGCCTCCCCTGCAGCAGCAATACCCTCGGCAGTCCCAGCCTCCCCTGCAGCAGCAATACCCTCGGCAGTCCCAGCCTCCCCTGCATCCCCAGCCTTCCCTGCAGCCCCAGCCTCCCCTGCAGCCCCAGCCTCCCCTGCAGCAGCTGCCGCAGGGGGTCCCTCACGTCCCCAGCTCCAGCTGCATGGTCCAAGAACAGTTGGAGCAGCAGCGGCGGCAGCAGCAACAGCATCTTTGTCAGAAGATGAAGCACCTGCAGGTGGGCGGGGTGTTGGCCAGCTGGAGGCCGGGCGACCCCGAGCCCTTCCCTTGTTCCCAGCCAGAGACACAGTCCTATGACCTCTTTCCCGATCCTGAGTTCCCGTACAAGTCTGAATTCAGCACTCTGCCCTATGCCCAGGGCTTGCTGTCCTGCTCCCAGGCTCTGTTCCCCCAGCCGTCCACCCTGAGCCACTTAGACTTTCCCATAGGAAGTTTTGAACGGTCACCATACCCAATGTCTCCCTTAGGAGACTTTGCTGGCTGTTTACCACAAACCCCAGAAAACGCAGGGTATGGGGGCCATTCGCAGCCCACCCTGGCCGCCCCTCCAGCGTGTTATGCGGGGGCTGTCTCGATGTTTCAATGCCAGCCCGAAGGCCAGGCCTCCAGCGAGGGTGCCATGCAGTACAACCCCATGGCCTCCAGTCAGAACACGTTGTTAGACAAGGTAAATTGTGTCCTAATTCAGTATTTCCTCAGTGTGAGTCATCGCGTTGGTGTTTGTGAGAAGTGAGACTAAAGATTTCATTCCTTTGATTATGGATCCTTTCCTCAGTGCATGTTGGAAAGGATGGAAATTAAGGGCAGAGCTGCTCCGAAGGGCCCCTCCACTTCAGTGTGTGAGAGCCTCCGCATTCCTAACGTGGGGGTGGGAGGAAATCCTCTTCTTTGGAAATTGGGGTAGTAGGCAGCAAGTTCACCCTTCGTGTTCCAAGGGCTTTCATCCCCAAACTAGGACTGCAGCTTTTTAAGTCACTTACTTTATTTGGGAATTCCATGAGGAGGCCTGAGAAAAAGCCCGAGTTTAGCGGAACAGAGCCGCAGAAACTTGTTCGAAGCCCAGACTAAGTCTGCTGTGAATTCTTGTACATCCTCAATCCTAGAAGATGGATATTTTGCAAATAAAGACTTAGTCTCTTCCTCGATTTTTAAAAAATCAACTCTGTCCCCTCATTTAAGTTTGTCATTTTAAGTAACTGATTGATAAACTTTCCTGAAGGCATTTTGACTCCAGTTTCTGATCAGTCCCTCACTGAACATTTGGTGAGCACCTACTATGTGCCCATTTTCTGCTAGGAGTGAAAGTCCTGCCCTCAATGACCTTTCAGCTACCCAGATAGAGCTCTGTGGAGATCCACACAGTGGGCCTTCTGGTGGCCTGCTAGTGTGATGGAAGCTTGTAATGGAAGTGAGAAGAGGAAGCCAAACACCTGTGGTTATTGGTGGGGAGGGCGACGGAAAGATTTCACCTACAAAGTGGCCCTGTGCCTGAGTTTGACGGGCACTGAGGGCTTGGAAGAGGCCAGAGTAACGAGGGAGAAGAAGGCAGCCATGGGGAGCGATCGTGGGCCCAAGCAGGGGGGTGAAGGATCCCCTTGGGGATCAGTGCGAAGGCCAGTTCTGGCTGTACCATCGATGTGGAAGAGGAGCGTGCCCCGGCCTGGGTCTTCCGTCGGCTCCTGGCCCAGCTCTAATTAGGGGCGTCCTTCTATGGTGACCTCCTTCCTCCTTCCCTCAGCGCCTCCTCAGGAGGGATGCAGACAGAACCCAGCGGCCCCTCTCCCGACGCTCCTTCTCCAGGCTGCTGGCATTGCCGTCCGGGCCTCTCACTAATCTTCCACCTCTCCCTCTCTACTCACTCATTCCCTTTATTTTTTTGTGGGGGGTGAAGAGAAGGGATTCACTTGTACTTTATTTACATTGCATATATTTAGAGATTAGTCCCACTTCATGAGAAGCCTCTTCTATTCTTAAATGAAAGTAAAAATTGCAGCCTTGTCCCCCAGCCCCACTCCAGCTCCAGGGGCTTGTTCTCCATCCTTGCGTGTACCTTGAGCGTTTTTGCCAAACTGGAGAATAATCAAAGGATGTTTAAAACAAACGAAATTAGAAATGTATATTGTTATAATAATATTTCAAGGCAAATTTTTCTGATGCCTTTTCCAATTTAAGTGCTAATGATCATAGACAGCGAGGTGGTGCAGTGGATAGAATACCTGGACCTGGAGTCATGCTGATCTGAGTTCAAATCCAGCTTCAGACATTTATCGGTATGGTGACCCTGGACAAGTCACTTAAACTTTCTACCTCAGTTTCCTAAAATGGAAGCATTAATAGCACTTACCTCTCAAGGTTGTTGTGAGGATTGCAAATCATTTTGCAAACTTTAAAGTGCTAAAAATGTTAGTATCATCATTATTATTATTATTTATCATTATTAAGCTCATGACTCTTTTTTCCAGTTTCAGAATGGTTTAAATGGAGACATTTTAAATGAAACCTACCCAGCTCAATTAGACGGCCTGAACGACCCTCAGGCTGCTGCCTGTCTCCACCAAGCAGAAGCCAGACCCTTCCCGGACTTACCATCCAGTGGGTTCCTATGATGCCTGCCCCGGCCTGCTCACCTGGCCAGGTAGATACTGCTTGTAAAGATCGAGAGGAGCCTCAGGCAGGGACACTGCCAGAAACAACCAGACCAGGAGAAGCATCCAGCACTTATCCATCCAGAACAATGCTCTGCCCAGACTGGACCGTGGGGCAGACGGCCCCTGAGACACTGACTCAGGAAGCCCATGGGAGCATCTGTAGGCAGAGCTGGGAGGGAACTCCCCCTCCTCCTCCCATGGGCCGCAGCCCCACAGGGCCGGGCCCTTCTCCTTCCAGCTCTGACTTCGGCCGCTGCTCTCCGTGCGGTCGTCAGCTGCTCCTGGGCAGGAGGTTTGGGCTGTGGGGGTCCAGCCTGGAGAGTCCTGCCCCGGCCCCAGCGGGGTGCATGCCTCCTCCACGGCCACCCAAGTGCCTCTGGGAGCGCAGGGATTTTTGATAGTAAAGACCATTTCCTTTTGAATAATTGCATGGATTTCAGCCTCTCCCTACTTCATTCTGTCATTTGGACTTTCAAAAAGTACACTCTCGGTGCAGCTCTATTTTACCTGTGGTCGTCTTCCCTGCTTTTCTTCAGGTAATAGAAGGTTAAACGAAAATATTTATTTAAAAGAAAATAATTGATTATCTTGCTGTTTACTTTGAGACTTTAAATGTTTGCAACGTGCCTTATCTTTTATTGAAATACAGTCCTCTTCAGAAACAAAACTCATCTTTTCTTTCCAAATAATAGTCATGAAATTTATATTAAAAGAGTAACACTTATGGGGCAGCTAGGTGGCACAGTGGATAGAGCGCCAGCCTTGGAGTCAGGAGGACCTGAGTTCAAATGTGGCCTCAGACACTTGATACTTACTAGCTGTGTGACCCTGGGCAAGTCACTTAACCCCGATTGCCTCACCAAAAAAAAGTAACATTTAAATTGGGGCCCCTGTCTTCAGAAGGAACTGTTGGAATGAGGACGATGTT
>NW_020954577.1:14009282-14185567 GCF_900497805.2 Vombatus ursinus | reverse complement strand
TCTTAAAAGTCGTGGGAATGATTTTTTTTTCTCACATTTGAGGATTGTTAGAAATGAAGCCACCAACGTTTGGTGCCGAGAGTTGTTCCAAGGGAAGTTCAGAATTGTGTCTCCCTGGTGGCACGGTGTCTTGTCGATGGAATGAAGAAAACTGTCCTTTGTACAATAGTTAAAATATTCCATTTTTAAATATTATGAGTCATATCTAAATACACATAGCTATCATAAATTTGAGCTCTGTATATGTCAGTTAACGGTGTCTTTAAAAAGTAAAATAATAAACCCAAATATGCTTAGGTTGGTGTCCTGTATTAATAAGACAACCACTTGTTATTTGCAGTAATCAGATATCAGGAAGGAACTTTTATGATCAACAGTTTCCAAGCCAAGTGCCACTTAGTGTCCGGCCCTTCATTATCTATTATTTGAACCCTGATTGTTAAAGGGCAGAGACAGCTGTTGTCCCTGTTGGACAGCATCAGCTGGGATCTCAAATGGAAACATAGCAGAAGGTGTTCTTTACAATTACTTTTACAGTAAATGAATACGTATAAAAAAGCCAAAAATAAATTTTGTCAGTCTATTCATTTTCAGGAAAAAAAATCTGTAGAATGTTATTTAAGTATTAAGCACAAAATTGGATTGTCTAAAACATTTCACAATTTTTCACCATGAGGTATCATTAAAATTCAGACCAATAGTCTGAATATTTTTTTTAATTTTCCATCTAAAATTTTCATTAAAAGTCTTAACCACTTTCTGTAGAATCTTCCATTTTTTGGAAATATGTATTGAATGGAAGAAACTATAGATTTTCGATGAAATTGTGAATGTGACAATCAGTTATATATAGGTAATGTAAAACTGAAAAATAAAAGGGATATTGTGTATTTTTATCAATAAAACTATTAAATTTAACTTGTCGAGAATAATAAATACTGCCGAACCAAATATACCTTGTCTGTATCGCTAAGTGCCAAAGGAAGCAGTAATACCTCGTAAGCGAGGGATTTGTTTAGCCTTTTTGCGTTAGCTGAGCCTGTGAGGGATGCATCATTGTGTTAGGAGATGTAGTTTTCTCGTTGGCTCCACAGAGCTACCTTTCCAATCCCCCCCGAGCCTTTCTAAGGCAGGCTCCCGTTCTGAAGCTTCCAGTTGTTAGAATGCATAGCCTAGCATCGTTCAGTATTACTGTACTTTGGGTAATATCTTCATGACTGTATTTCTTACATCTTCCATTTGCTATGGCTTATACATACCATCGAGTAATTTCCTATTTAATATATGGTTTGTTGTGTTATTTCCCTTCAAGTAAAACTTGTAAATGGTAATATATGGTAATAAAATAATCTCCAAGTCCCCCCAGGTCTCAGCAGCTTGTTCTTTGGCAGGAACTCTTCACGGGAAAGTCCGTATCTCGTCCTGTATTCCAGCTTCTGCTCATAAATCGATGTGTGGAAAACTTGATCTGTGTGGCTCAGTCAGGAAGACATGAACTGACCACTTCTGGGATGAGAAAGCTCGGGCTTGCCCAAGTGCAGGGCAGAGCGCCTCTCAGCAGTTCCTTGAGGGGTTTTAAAACGTATTCATGTTTCTACCACATGCTCCTTTCATGGAGGTGGGTCCCTCGCTTCAGTTTTCGCCTGCCGCCATTCAGGCATTTAAAAAATATGGTCCGTTGATTCAATTCAGCGGTTATTAAGTGCTGGCAATGCACATGCCTTTGTGCTCTGTTCTGGAGCCATGAGGACAAAATCAGAATTGATATAAAATGCACCTTCCCAAGTCAGTGGAGCTCATTTCAAGAAGGGAGCACTAGGAAGTGCGGGCATAAGGAAAGGATTCCCTTAAGAGGTGACCTGAGATGAAGCTTGCAGGAAGTTCAGGATTCTGAGAGGCAGAGGAGGGAGGGCATTCTGGCACTGGCCGCAGCCTATGAAAAAGCATAGGGGTGGGAAATGGAATGTCTGGTTTGAAGAACAGCTAGAAAGCAGTCCAGCTGGAATGCTAAGTGAAGGAAGAGGGGAAGTAGGGGGCAGCCAGATTGTGGAGGGGGTAGATGCCAAGATGGGGCATTTGTGCCTTATCCTAGGGACACCTAAGGTTTTTGAGCAGGGAAGGGCCATGGTCAGAGCTGGGGGGTTAGGAATATTAATTTAGCAACTTGGGGGTGGGTAAGTGTGGATTGGGGAGGGGATAGATTAGAAATGAGAATGATTAGGAGGCTGCAAGAATTAACGAGCATCGGAACTAGGATGGTAACCAGAGCACCAGGCCTGGAGTCAGGAAGACCTGGGTTCAGATCCCACCTTAGACGCACTGGCTGTGTGCCCCGGGTAACCTTGGGTACCTTCCTTCTCCTGCCTGAGCCTTCAAGGTTCTAGAAGCTGGGGTCATCCTCCGTCACAATAACCGGTTATTATCAGTACTCATTCTCCTCATTCTGAGACCACATCATGCCAGGGTGGTCACCATCCACTCTCAGTGGCACTTTTAGAAGGGTCTGAACTCCCCCAGGCGATCCTGAGCTAGCTCAGATTTCACTGTGGGCTTGGTATCGGGCCGTGTGTCTCTTTTGCCAAGGACTGGCTCAGCTGAGCGTCATCAAGCTAACAACCTAGGGCCGAGCCCCCAACGGCGGGTACACAGATCTCAGAAAGTGTTGAACCAATGCAGACTGAAGGCTCGAGATGTTTATCTTCCACATGGGTTTCCAAGGCACCTTGTTTAGAGGTCGGCTCCAGAAAGCTCAGACTTAATTCAGAAAGCACCGTGAAAGGGCCTTCGATGGGCCAAGAACCATGATTGATTCTGGGGACACAAACAGAAACAAAATGTTCCTCACCCCCAAGAAGTTTATTTTTTCCTGCATGTACATGGATAAATAGAAGAACACAAAGTAGTATCAGAGGCACCAACGGATAAGCAGCAAAGCGTCACCTGTCTCCAAGAAGGGGCCTTGAGGGAGGTCAGTTGTGCAATGTCACCCACAGTAAGCAGCAAGCAGAGTGGATGGGTGGGAGGAAATCTGAAGTCAATCTGGAAAGATAACATGAAGACTTTAAATGCAAAACAGGAACTTTATTTTATCCTGGAGGCAATAGGGAGCCAGTGAGCCTTCTTGAGGGAGTGCAGTGATCAGCCCTTTCAGTACTGTTAGTGATAGTGGTTTGGCAGCCATGCAGAGAAGCAGCAGAGGTCTCATCCTCACGATGGCAGAGCCCAAGCACCAGGCAAGTTCAGCCCTGTCATACCTACAACAAGGATTAAAAATATGAAAGCATCGGATCAAGCAAAAAATCAGGAAATCCAAAAAGAAGCTACAGCAAGGGCATTTTGCCAAGCAGGGTCCTCACAAAAGCCACCAGAAGCCTGTGATATCTGGGTGGGGTCCAGACAGAAAGGCCTGCCCCAGAGGCAGTCACCGCAGCTGTCCTGCATGGACCAGAGACAGTCCAGGGAATCCTAGAGGCAGGAGTGCAAGAGATCATGGCGCCCCTGCATCAGACCTCCCAGGTGCAGGCCATTGAAAGAGCACCTACTATGTGCTAAGAGCCTTACAAATAGCATCGCCTTTGAGCCTCACAACCACCCTGGGGAGAGGTGCGGTTATTCTCTACATTTTATGGATGAGGAAACTGAGGCAAGCAGAGATGGAGGGACTAGCCCCTTCTGTCTGAGGCTGAATTCAAACCCAAGGCTTCCTGACTTCAAGTCCAGGCCTTAATCCACTGTGCCTCTGGGGTCTTCTCATCCTATGTGAATTCATCTGGAATGTGGAGACAATCACAGTTCCTCCTTTGCAGAGTTGGCCTGGAGGTAAAAGGGCCATGTTCACATAGAGCCAAGCAGCCTCACTGAAGCAATTTGGATGTTGGGAAAGACGGTCTGGGGAAAGGCAGGTGGGGTGGAGAGTGCAGCCCACACACGGTTTGACTGGGACCCAGAGAAGAATTGGAAGAAAGATTGTATTCATTGCCTGTAATCCTACCACCATAAGAACATCGAGTCCAGCACCCCCCTTTTGCAGGTAGAGAGCCAGGTGGCAGGTAGCAAAGCCTGGAGTTTTACCCAGTTCTTAGGCCCTAAATTAATGTCTCTTTGTGGCATAGAACACAACCTCTCACCAATATCCTCATTCTCCAAATGGAGAGGTTCAATGGGCAAAGTCAGTTGACTTTCCCAAAGTCACCCAGCTGACCAGTGGTATAGCTGGCCTCCCCAGGCCACAGGGGCAAAGAGAGTCCTCCAAAGGGGCTTCCTGGGAATATTGAATGTGTGAAGAAGGGGTGGGTTAGGAAATGACTCCTTCAGGAGGACGACAGATGCTTTAAAATGAGAAAGATTGAAGAAGTGAGAAAAGACTGAAAATGTTTGTTGGTAAAGAAACTCATGTAAGTAAGAAAAAAGAACACATGTATTTGTAAAGGGCTTTAGGGTTTGTGGATGGCATGTTTTATCTGGAAAGTAGGCATGTCTTTTCCATTTTACAGACCAGGAAACTGAGGCACATAAAAGGTAACCAAACCAGGGTCATGCATCTGGTCTGAGATTGACAAGCTCGCTGCCTAACTCCTAGTCTCCCTAGGAGATCAAAGCAGAGTGACCACAATGACCTAGCTGACTATTAATCTTTGTCTCCGAATAACCATTTCTAAAGCAGAACTGCCAACTGAAACAGCTGCTCTGGCAGCCATCACCAAGGCCGCCCTTGGCCCAGACAGAGGAAGAAGGGGTCTGGGGGCCACACTTCCCCCTCTTCCGTCTCCTTCCTCTGGAGCAGCTGCCCCCAAGACAGGCGAGGCTGGAGGGCCAGGCTGAAGCAACCTCATCTAGGCCCCACAAAAAAGAGGAAGAAGGCGTTCAACACAGTCAGCACCATCTTTCCCCAGATGTCAGGTTCATGGTGGAAGCCAGGAAACGTTCCACTTGCAGCCTCACATGTGTTTGTCAAGTTCACTGATAAGTGTGTCTCGTCTGTCCAAAGAACCCCACAAAGCTGGCCGGCTTCCCGGAGGAAAGTGTAGTCAGGACACCATTGTGAGAATTGCTCTAAATCTCTCAAGGTCTAAATCTTGGTGGTTTAAATGAACAGATTAGTGATTTTTCAGGACCTTTATGAGTATTCTAAAAAAGGCAATCCACCCAACATTTGTTAAGCTCCTACTATGTGCCAGGAATTTGGGATTCAAAAAGAAAAAACAAAATCCCTGGCCTTCAGGAGCTTACATTCTCCTGGGGAGAGGAGAGACACGCAACAGGCATACAGAGTAAATACACAATCTATACACGGTGAAGACAGTCATTTCACTGGGGAGAGGGCACTGAGTGGAGAAGGCTTGTAGAGTCTTGTGAAGGAGGCTGTGCTTGGGAAGCCCCTCGGGGGACCCAGAGCTGTCTCTGCTATCTAAGAGCTGCTGGGCTGACTTCCCCTGGCAGATGATAGAGACTATAGAAATGGCAGTGTTGTATAACGTATGAAAGGTGTCATAGTGGAGTAGACAGAGCCAGCCTTGTAGCCAGGAATACCTGAGCTCAAGTTTCACCTTTGACACGTACCGTCTTTTGTTACTTGTCCGTGTTACTTTTCCTATAAAATGAGGATAAAAAACTCTACACTAATAATTCCCAGGAATGTTGTGAAAAGTGAACTTTATAAGGGGGCTTGTAGGGATGGGAGCTGTTTGTTTACCCTTAAATAGAAAGAGGGGGAGAGAGAGGGAGAGAGGGAGAGAAGAGGAGGAGGGAGAGGAGGAGAAGGAGGAAGAGGGGGAGGAGGGAGAGGAGGAGGAGGAGGAAGAGGGGGAGGAAGAGGAAAAGGAGGAGGAGGAAGAGGAGAAGAAGAATGAGGAGGGGGAGGGGGAGAGGGAGGGAATGAGGAAGAGGAGAAGAGAAGAGACAGATATTCAAGGTCTGGACCTCCTACCCTTTGTCTACCCATGTTAAAAAAAATATCAAGTACACTGTTGTGTACCCAAAACAATGTGTGAAGTAAACATACTCTACTCAACATATTCATTCATTCATTCATTCATTCATTCATTCATTCATTCATAGAATCTTAGAGCTGAAGGGATCTGAGGCCCTGAGTCCAATCCCTACCAGGATCATTTTTCTCTCCACACTATCCATGATAAGTGGTCGTACGGCTTCCATTTCAACGTTTCCCTCGGCTTAGCCCATTTCATTTTTGGATGGTTCTAATTCTTTAGAATGTTATCAAGGCTCCTGGAGATAGCATTGATCCAAGGATAAATTTAGGGGCCCAGCCTCTATTCAGATGGTGAGAAGCAAGCTTAGCTATTGTAACCTTTGACATGGTGTTAGAGAGGCAGTGAGGTCCATGAGGTGAGTGTTGGGTACGGAGTCAGAAGACCTGAGTTTAAATCCTGCCTGGTATGCTGGTTACCTGTATGACCTGGCTAGTCACTCATAGCCTCAGTTTCCTTTTCTGTAAAATGATCGTGTTGGACAAGATGGTGGCTGGGGTCCCATCCACCTCTCAGTCATTGACTCTGTCATCTCAGACTTTGCTGTCTCCGTGATTTTGAGCAAGTCCCCTCTGAGGTCCCTGTGCTCTTCATATTTGAGTTTACATCCTGACTCTGGTGCTGTCTATGAGATCTTGAGTAACTTGCCCTCTCTGCGCTTCACTTTACTCATCCTTAGAATAAGGATTCGGATTAGATTCTTGCTAAGGCTTCCAACACTTGAGGCCATACAGTATCCCTGGGAGAATCATAGTATTGAATCATGGTCTTGTAGCACAAATACATCCTGGCAGAGGGATTGTAACTCCTTATGTGTGAGGACCTGGCCCCTTGGGGAGTCTGCATGGACCCCCAATCAGAATCATGTTTGTGACCACACCAAATGGAAAACATGGGGTTACCCAGAAAGTTAATCCTATGGAAATGTAGTTATCAGAATATTTAAAGACACAAATCCCCAGACCCAGGCTAAGAAGCCCTGCTCTAGACTATTGTCTTCCATGCAGAGTTCAGGCTGTTGTCCCGTTGTGGTGCTGGCCCTGGTCTGGGTACTGATCAATGAGCTGCCCACGCAGCTTCATGCCATGTCCTTCCCAACCTCATGAACACAAAGTGTAACTAAAATTCTTGATTATCTGACTGAGAAGGTTTTGTTCTGGCAATTGTTGACCTGAATTGTCAAGAAAGACTAAAAGAATGGTACTATTTACTGGAATTTCAATAATTCTCCTAACTCCTAATTCAAAAGGAATTTTTATTGAATTGGAATTTCTCTTCCCTGACTCTTCCCCCTTCTTCCCATTAGCAATGGGGCTTGTTTTGTTCTTTCATTCTTGTGGGCTTTTAAAAAGAAAACTTGGCTCCTTCCAATAATGCCAAGCTTCATGAAGCACCATCGCATTATATCGTCTGTGGCCGGTCTTGTGGCTGAGATCTTGCGGCGTCTGAAATGAAGCAGCTCCTACTGGTCATTTGTTATCTTTGTTAGATCATTCCTATGAGAGAGGCAGCCTAAATACTTCTGCTTTCTGACGTTGCCAAGGACAACATAACAAAGTGAGGGCAACTGCTCTATTGTGAGTGTGAAGCCCAGCAAAGGAGTCCAGGACAAGCCCATCTCTGGGGGAGATGGTTGTCGATGGCTACACAGATTCACAGTGGTAAATATAAATTCTCAAGCTGGGATTTTTTAAAAAATCAACTTCTTATATACAAGATAAGGAGACGTGACGGGATAGTGGTTCTTTGGAAAAGCGCAAAGGGTGCTGGTAGATGTCAGTCTCAGCGTGATGTGGCAATGATCTGAAACCGCGTGAAGAGGGACATAGCCTTCAAGAAAGTGGGGTGGACACCCAGTCTACCTTGCCTTGGATAGAGCATGTATGGGGCATTATGCCCATTTCTGGAGGCCACCTTTTAAGAAAGATCCTGGTAAGCTGGAGAATGGCCGGAGGAGGGCAGCCGAGATGGGGAACGACCATGAGTCCTTGCCATGAGCACCAGGTGAAGGCACCAGAGATGCTTAGCCTGGAAAAGAGAAGGCTTGAGGGGACGTGGTAGCTGCCTTCAGCTATCTAAAGGGCTCTCTTGGATTAGCTGGGTAGACTTCTTTTGCTTGGCCCCGGGAGGCCAAAAGAACCATGAGCCCTGTGGGACGTGCAGTCTTGATGTCAGGAACAGTTTCCTCCCAAAGTCAGATGAGCGGCGTTGGAGGGTCGTGGGTTTCCTGCCATCAATCTCCTTTAGCACAGTCTTGTGGGGTACATTGTCCAGGGCTGGATGGCCCTCACAACCCCCAACTTCTGGGATTCTGTGACCTGGTGACACATGCCCACTCTTACAGCTGGCAGGACGCAGGGCTGGGTCCGGTGAAAGCCCACAGGCAGGTGGGGCCCAAGGTCAAAAGGCGGCTTAGTCTCTGGGGGAGATGCTCTCACCAGATAGTTATCCTATGCCTATTTACAGCCTGTGATCCTGACCATGGATCACAAAGGGCAGATACCAGATCCGGGGGCTCTCTCTCTTTGAGGTGAATATGGGGCTTCCAGGAGCTGGACATCCAGCAGCATGGAGAAGTCCCTCCACTGACACAGATTGCAGCCGCTCCGTACTGACTAGATAGCACAATTGACCTAGCAGTTCTGACCCACAGGGCAGGCACCCTAAAACCCTCTGGGGGCAAAGGGTGAAGACATTCCAATGAGGCAGTGAGGAGATCTGGGGCCCCTGGACGTGAGACATAGTAATAAGGGCGGAAGGAATGGAGAGGGGCTGGGTCAGGAAGAATCCCCCTGCCTGTGCAGCCTCGGGTTGGAGGAAGGAGGGGAGGGAGGGGTGTCACCTGGCAGCCTTCTATTCTCAATAGTTATTCTTCCTCTAAGGACTCCCCTCCCCCCCAATTCTATGGATTATTTCCTAACTGACTTTTCCTAAAGGCATATAGTAGGCCCTGGGACGATGCAGCTCCTTGGAATGCCTGGCTTTGCCTCGGGCCTGGCAGTGTGACCTTGGGCAAAGCAACACTAACAATTATAAGCAACAATCGCACAGCCTTTCCTGTCCGCACATTATCTAGTTTGAGCCCACCTCCTGGGAGGTGGGTTTCATGGATGTTAGCATCTCCATTTTACAGATGAAGAAACTGAGGCAGATTTACTCATGGTCCCACAGCTAAGCTAGCAGGTGTCAGAACTAGAGCATGACGGGTGCTGCAACCACTAGGACACCCTGCTTCTCTGAGCCCAGAGGAGAGAAAGTGTGTGGAACTTGGAGGCAAGAAGACCTGAGATTGAATCCTACCTCAGACACATCTGAGCTGTGGGATCTTGGCCAACTCACTTAACAGCCTTAGCCTCAGTTTTCTCATCCATCAAGTGGGGATAATAATATTACTTCAAGGGGTGGTCTGTGAGGATCAAATGAGGTAATGCACATATAATTCATGTGTATATATACTGACACATACATGTAAAGTGCTTTATAAATCTTAAAGTTTTTTTTATAAATTTCATTATTTATTTTTGACTTTTTTTTAATTTTGAGTTCCCGTTTCTCTCCCTCCCCCAGCCCCTTCCCCACCCACTGAGAAAGCAAGCAATATGATATCCACGATACACATGAAATCGTGCAAAACATATTTCCATATAGCTATGTCACCAAAAAAAGAAAGAAAATGAGAAAATTCTATTTCAGCTAACACTCAAGTTCAGCCACTCTCTCTAGAGGTGGGTGAATGTTAGCTACTGCTGTTTCCATCTGTTTGTGCCATCCAGTTCCAGGGTCATTGGAAAGCCACAATAGAGCAGTGGTTAGGGCACTCTGCGATGTCAGTAAGGGACATCCGAGGAGTGAGCTGAACTTTGTTTGATGGTGTGACATTGATGCTCCTGATCGAGGAGACTTCTTCTGGATGGCTCGTGATCTCCCCTAGGTTTGTTACCTCTCAGGCGAACAAGGGATGGGCCAGGACGCCGAGGCAGGGACGTCTCCTTCCTACGTGCCCGTTGTATGTAGCTCGTCCACAACTTAGGTGACAGTAGCTGGACTCACTGTGACCCAAGCATTGGAGCCGTCTTGACCAGCCCTTTGGGGAGGAGCCTCTGGACGCTTGGTGGGGCTCGTCTTTGGACGGTGGGCGCACCCGCTGTTGCTTGGCCCCGACCAGAATGTTTTCCCACTCGTGGCCGGAGTCATCTGGGTTTGCATCCAAGCCTGGTAGGGAACAAGGTTTTGTTGTGGTTTGGCCTTATTTCTGATTAGGTCACATAGCCAAACTCTTTTCTTTTATGATTCTATAAATGCCAATAGTAAAGAGGATGACTGGATGTAAAATGCTGGCGGCCCAAATGTGACATAAAAAATTGACCGGATGGAGTGTTGGAATCGTGCAGAGCCAGCATTGCTGGCCAAGTCTTCGCTCTTGGTTCTAAGGAATCGGTCACACTGTTTATTCCGGTATGTTTTCCAGAAGGGCAGGAGGGTCAAATCAAGTCAATGTAATAAGCATTCATTAAGTGCCTGCTATGTTCTAGGCACTGTGCAGAACTCTGGGGCACAAAGAAAGGCAAAAGACAGTCCCTGCCCTCAAGGAGCTCGTAATCTAACTGGGCAGGGAACATGTAAGCGGCGATGCACAAAGTGCATACATAATATATAATATTATGGTATATCTACACATATTTACTATACAATGTTATAGTATAAATAGGCACACATACATATATACATGCATACATACATACATACATAGGGTAAATAATTTCAAATACCTACACAGATTTAACATACAATATTATAGTATAAATATGTATGCATACATACATACATGCACTGGGTAAATAATTTCAGAGGGGAATGCATTCAGAATAAGGAGGCCGGCCTGGGAGAGGCTTATTGTAGACTGTAGGGCCCTAGCTGAGCCTTGAAGGAAGCCAAGTGAAACCAGTGTAGACTGAGGGAGAAACACTTGAAACTTGACGTCCAAAGACCTGGGTTTGTGTCCAAGCCCTGGAGCCAGTGTGTGTCGGGGCAAGTCCTGCGACTTCTCTGAGGCTGGCTTCTACTAAATAAACATTTATTAAGGGCCTCTACGTGTATCCTCCAAAGATTGTGGAGAGGAAATGCTTCATGACTGGGTTCCCAGCCACTTCTCTGGCCTTTTTGCAGAGTGCTGTCCTTCACGTTCTGGTCCTTGCTAACTGGCCTTCTCATTGTTCCTCAAGTATGTCCCCCACCTCCATGCCCTTGCGTTGGCTGTGCCCCCCACCTGGAGTGCACTCCTTCCTCATCTGAGCCTCTTAGAATCTCTGGTTTCCTTCAAGGCTCAGCTGAAGCCCACCTTCTGTGTGAGCCCCCTTCCCCACCCTGCCCAAAACTTGCCTTGGATTAATCTTATACGTGTTTCACCTAGACCTCTGCATGTCTTACAGGCAGTACAAACTCCCCGGGGGCAGACACTGCCCCCCTCTTGATTTCTGTGTCTCTAGCATGGGGCCTGACCCATCATACATGAGCAGGCTCATTGGGAATGAGTTTTGGTGGGTCGCTGGCCCTGCTAACTGTAAAGGATCATCCCAGATGCCTCCCAGACTATGTGCATCTCACTTCTGCCAAATCCCACAGTCTAACAGACAAGGAGTCCCATGTATGCTGTAAGCCCTATCTTGTCCCTCTTCCTTCTTCCCCAGCCAGGCTCCAAAGTTGGGACATTACCTGGATGGTGCATTTCCACTAAGGAGCTCATTCTATTAATAAAGGTGACCTTCACATCCGTGTTCCTACCAAGCTTGGTGTAAAGAGAAAAGAGGTCATTTCCTAGGCTCCACCCAGACAAGAAGAGGGCGGACTGTGCCCCCCACCCAAGAATGAAGGCCCAATTTCTTAAAGGACCTGTGTCCAATGCCCCTCGATTAATTAACCTCAGAAGACAAGGGACACCTCAGTCTCAACAAAACACCTGGCAAAGTGTCTCATGATCTATTTGGAACAAGATGGAGCTGGGTGGGACTTGACAGCAGCAGGTTCAGGGGATTAGATCTGGTCAAATGCCTGGACCTCTGGAGAGGTGAAGATGGGATCATTTCCAATACAATGCCACCTCTCTACTATCTACCCTACTATCCGTCGCCTTCCACACACACTCAATCCCTAAGTCTGGATGGGGCCAGTGTGAAGGTCTGTGAAACTTGAAAGTGGATTCTATGGCATGGGTTGATGCCCTCCTGTTTTGCAATGCTGGGGCACCCCAGTTGGGAAATCCTGGGCCTGACTGTTATACAGATAAAGCAGTATTAGTAAGTGGAAAGCTTCTATACAGAGACGGGGGACTATGGGTATGGAATGCTGCACATAACGTCAGACTTTTCAACATGCTACTTCTGTTGTCCTCTCATTTTTTTTTCATTCTTTGTGATAAAAAACATCTCTTTGGGGAGGGATGAGCAAAGGGGTGCGTTGGGAGAAGTAGATGAGGTCCTAAAAAACCATCAATGGGGCAGCTAGGTGGTGCAGTGGATAGAGCACCGGCCCTGAAGTCAGGATGACCTGAGTTCAAATCCAACCTCAGACACCTAACATAGCTAGTAAGTAGCTGTGTGACTCTGGGCAAGTCACTTAACCCCAATTACCTCAAAAAAAAAAAAGCTATCAATGAAGATGTATTTTAAAAAAACATGTGAGCGGAAGGATGATTCCTGGTGTGGAAGAATCAGAGGTTGATTGTGATCTCAGTGAAAGCTGGATCAAAATAGGTTGAGAGGCTAGTCGGTTCAATTCAATTCAATGAACGTTGATTAAGTGCAAGTGTTATGCTAAGCATTGGGGATACAAAAGACTCTCTGCCCTCAAGGAGCTTACAATCTAACGGGGAGCCAACTTGCGAGTATCTCCGGGTAGATGGGAGATAATCACAGAGAGAAGATGCTGGGATTAGGAGGATTGGGGCAGGATCACACACCGGTTACTGAGCCTCGCGACGACTTTTACTTGCGGTGACTTGAGTGTAGGAAGTGGACTGGATGCACGCACCTGGAAAGAGAGGTGGACGTGACGTTAAGTAAGACCAAGAGAGCGCCTGTGGGCTGCTTGGCCGTGCTGGGATTCCTAAGGTATGGACAGAACCGGAGGCTTCCAGAGCACGGGTCAGGCCTCTGGGGGATCGTGAGGGGATTGCCTGGGGACGAGGCACCGACAGTATGGCTCCTATCTGCCTTGGGAGGAGAACGTGCGCATGAGAGAGCCATAGCGCTAACGGAGCGTCTTGTTCCAGAGTGGGAGAAGCGGGGCTCCGTTCCCAGATCCCCATTTACCCAGAAACAGCCAGAGGAGGCACCTGGAGCCTAACTTGCTCCTTAACTGACACAGCCAAAACCCTGCCCTCTAATTTGATATGAGTCACCACTTTCCAAACATTTAAATGGAACAACGGTTGTGGAGGAATCATGGTCGCTTCCCTTCCACTGTCAAGGCAAATCTGTGTGATTCACTTTTCCATTATCTGCAAACGCAGAGTCTAATTTCCCCTGGACTTTGTCTTTGGCTTTCAGTCTCTGCCCCCCCCCCCCCCATCGGACTTCATGTCAGCCGTGTGATCCCAACGCAATTTCTTGGCCATCGATGCCAAGAGCCAGTGATGGGAGTTCAAGTGGCGTTGATTTAAATGAAAACCAACAGAGGCCAGTGATAGGGCAGCAAGAGATTTCAAGTGTGTAGTTTTTCTTGGATTCCTTTTCAGATCTTGTTATCAGAAAAGAGATGGAAGACCAGAGCGGTTGTTTCACTGGACAGCAATGTGCTGAGTCAGTGGACGGCTCCCTCTTGGTTCAGTGGGAAGCAGATGTGGCTTTGGGCAGTGGGCACCCTCAGATCATGGCTGCGGTCACACAAATAACACATGAACGACTCAGGGCTGGACAGGCTATCCTCACGCTGTCGATACCAGGGTGCAGGTTGCTTTTCCCACTTGAGTACCGAGGAAAGAGGATGCATTTTGACAATTCTGCCTTTGGGGCCAAAGCAAGGCATCTTTGATCTCTGCAGGAGCACCATGTATGAGCTTCGTCCTGTAGGCTTTCCTTCAATACACGGGCAAGCCAAATCTCTCATTACCCTCGCCCAGAATATCCAACATCAAAAGATGGACCGCGTGGTCAGAGACCCCCCCCTCCCCAGATCAATGCTAAGATTTTAGACTGAAGCAAGCTGTAAGCTGCCTGTGTACCGGGGACCTTCACTCCCCTCCGTTGCCCCCCAGACAGCAAGAAAAAATTAGGGAAATGGCTAATCAGCGCCTAGGAGCTGGTCCCAATCCCTCTTAATTCTAGTGAATTCTCTCATTGATAATCTCCAGTTTACTCTGTCTATAGCTTGCATGGACATGGCCTCTCGCCTGGGATTGTCTCTTCTATTAGACTTTGTCTCCCTAGGTCTTAGTGCTCACTGAGCCTGGCACATGGTAGGTGCTTAATAAATGCTTATTGACTGGCTGGTGAATGGAGAAGTTGGGGTGGTCCTGCACAATATTGCATGTGGATGTTTGCATCGTGATGTTGTGAACACGTTGGGGGAAGAAGAGTCTTAGATGAGCTCTCAATGAGGCAGCTTCTTCTGATCTGACCTGCCATGATTTTTTGGTTGATTTGGCCTCTATCTTTTCGTCATAGGATTATTGATTTGGAGTCAAATGGGACCTGAGAAGTCCTCTAACCCACTGGCTCTTGTTACAGATGAGGAAACAGAGATTCGGACACCTGTTGCCTACCCATCCTCACATGAATAGTGGCAGAAAGGGGGTTTCAAATTCAGATCTTTGGACAACAGATCCAGCACTCTCCACTGGGTCTTGCTTGATGCCTAACCCTAAATCCAGCACTCAGAACAATGTGCCAACACCTGGCACATAGTAGGAGCTTATTGATTGTTGATTATTTATTGATTGATTTTTATTGATTGATTATTGATTGAGTGATTATGTTCCCAGTAGAGTATTGGAAGTTCCTTGAAGGCAAAGAATTTTTGTTTCTTTTTTGAATCCTTGAGGCCTAGTGCAATGTCCAGAATATAACCAAACCTGTGAAGGAGCTATGATCTCATCATGGGGGAGCCAGAGGTGTGGGAACCGCCCTCCCCCTATCCCCACTGCCAATACAGAGAAGATCGGCAACCCAGTCTAGGATTTGGTAAACACTTCCTAGGGAGTTACCTCAGACATAGTGAAGCCTATTTTTGGCTCAATTTTATAATTTTTAGCCAAGTATAAACCTATTTTCATTTGTTTTGTTGATTTTTTTTTTTTTTAAAAAAGCTATGGTTCTAGTCACAGCTTCTTAAAAGTCCATATTTGGGTTGAGCACCAGGAAGTCTTAGGGGCTTTGGTTTCAGGCATTCTGGCTTGGGGTTTGCATTTTGATGTTGTTCTGGTGTTTGAGTATGTAGGAATTTAGGAATTTTGCAAATATCCCTGTTGGTCAAATCTAATGGTATGCACCTGGCTGGTCCTGGTTTGGCCCACAGATTGTATCTACAGGCTCAAGCTGAGAAGAGAGTTTGACCAGGCAGCTCAGTTCAAAGTAAGGTTGATAACTAAGTCAGCACGTTGGCTAGCACACTGTAAAGGAAAAGAGCTCACTGGACTCAGCAGTCAAGGAAGGGATGAATAAGTGGTCGATTTAGTGGACAATGATCAAGCCAGTTTGTGCAGTTAGACGTGAGTTCAAATTGCACTTAGGTAATGAAGTCATCTCCCTCCAATTTAATTTTCCAATTAAAAAAAAGGAAGTAATTAGCCCTGAAGTGATGTCTCTCCTCCCCCTCCCAAATCTGGAATAATGGGGGATGCTGAACACCCCAACTCCCCAAACCCCCCTAAGCAGAAGTGGGTTCAGAGCTCCCTGTCTATGAGTCCAGACCCAATCTACATCAGCTCCAGTAACAAGGTGAACTACATCTCTGAAAACTGGCATGAGCAACGGTCAGATTAGGAGGGATCCATGCCCTTTTATCTTAAAAAATATATGAAAAATATTGAAGGTGATTTTTATAATGAAAACATCTTTTAAAATTATGTAATGCTCCTTGAGTCCCAAAGGCCTTAAGTTCAACTCACCTAGCTTTAAAAGATCAATGAGTAAATCATGGATTGAGAGGACACATGGTAAACCATGCAGAACATAAGGAAGGAAAGGAAGGGAAGAAGCATTTCTATAGCACTTACTAATTGCTGAGCACTGTGCTAAGTGCTTTTTACAAATATTATCTCATTTGATCCTCACAACAACCCTGGGACTACAATTATCCCCATTTTATAGTTGAGAAAGCTGATGTAGACATAAGTGACCTGCCCAGGGTCACCCAACTAGGAAATGTCTGAGGCTGGATTTGAACTCAGGTCTTCCTGACTCCAGGCTCAGCACTCGGTCCACTGTGCCACCAGCCGCCTCTGTTTACTATCATTTCACTCTCTTTGTACCCAATCTAGCATAAATCCAAATGCTGATCATCAGAGACTATAGGCACTGGTCTCTATCTCTTGGTCACTGGCTGGACATTGGTACATCTGTAGAACCAGTGAATGGAGCTGTAAGGGGTTCTTGGGTCTGGATTCATAGACAGGGAACTCTGAACCCACTTCTGCTTGGGGGCATTGGGGAGTTGGGGTGTTCAGCATCCCCCATTATTCCAGATTTGGGAGGGGGAGGAGAGACATCACTTCAGGGCTAATTACTTCCTTTTTTTTAACTGGAAACTTACATCATGCTTTTTCCTTCCAGCTTCTTTATCATTCAATTCAGTTTAATTGAGCTCAAAGAAGGGAAGGAGGAAAGGGTGTTTATTAAGTGCCTACTGTGTTCCTGGCACTGTGATTATGCAATCCCTGCCCTCAGGGAGTTTATGCTCTACCAGGGCATTACATGGTTATGTTGGGCACTGGGGAGGGAGATGTGGAAAGGGCCAAGGAGAGACCCAGATAGCAAGCTCCTTCAGGGCAGGCAGCATGGGACCCTCGATCTGCAGCTGGAAGTCACCCTGCCTGCCTCCCATTGTACAGATGAGAAAAAAGAGGCGTCGGGAGGTTGGGACTTCCTCATTCAGACAGTAAGGCCCAGCTCAGATTTGAGCCCAATCCTCTGATTCCAACTTTGACCTCTTTCTATTACATCATGATGCTCTCCCCATCAGCGGCGTCAGGCACAGACCCAAGAAGGGTGTGAGCCCACAGCATTTAAGTGTTCCCCGGACCAGATCTAAATGTAACTGGGAAGTGTGTAGCAAAATGAATAAAAATACGATAAAATAGATAATATTAACATACGGCTTTAAAAGTCCATATGAGGCATATAGTGAGTCTCATTTCTATTTGAGTCTGACGATTCTACTCCATGTAAACACCTGCCATGTAATGATAGTGATGATAACTAGCCTTGCTCTAACACTTCAAGGTTTGCAGAGCATTTTACATGCACTTATCTCATTTATACGTGGCCACAACTCCACAGGGCAAGTACTACAGACATCACCGCTCCTATTTTATAGATGAGGAAACTGAGGCTAGGAGATGGTAACCGATTTGCTAGGGTCCCACAGCTAGTAAATGTGCAAAGATCCCAGGTCTTTCTGACTGCAGAAGGTCAGTCCAGCACCCTCTGCTTGATGTCTCAGGGTCAAAGCACTAGGACCAGGAAAAATACACATGACCAGCAACGCTGTCCTCAAGCTTCCATTACACGGAAGAGAGGGGAGATAGAGTCACTGAGTTGTGCTCAGAGTCAGAGGCATTTGGGGTTAGGCCAGGGTTCTGAGAGACAGAAGGGAGGACAGAGGCCGTGGTGGGCATGAGGGAGATGGAATGGCCAGTTCAGGAAAGACCAAATGGACCAGTCGACAGCTGAGCAGACTTGAGCAGGACCCAAGGACTGAGGGGACCCACATTTGGCTGCAACTTGGGGAAAGTGCTTCTTGTCTCAGAAACCTGAAGGGCCCCAAGGTGACAAGTGAACTACTGGGAAGAGACTGGATTCCACGGCCTGCTGTTTGCTCTTTCTGTTCTTGCCTGCTCTGTGACACCTGGAATGAGCCCCTTCCTCCAACTTGCACATATGTGCACACGTGTGCACACACACGCACACGCACACGCACACACAAAACACATACATGCGTGCACATACACACTTTGTCTCCAGAGAGGTGTAGGATCTAAGTAAGTAGTAAGAAGATACTTGTTAGGGGGAAAAGACCATGGCTTTAGAGAGAGTTTTGTTTTTAATTGCTGTTGTCTATATTTTCTTTTCATTTTCTTATGCCGCAACGAACAGAGACTGAAATAACAGCAGCTTTGTCATGGCGGCTTCCACATTCATGTGAGATGAGGGCGAGCTTCTAGAAAGTAAAACCACATGGCCATTTCCTAGGCATGCCAAATATTTGCAGCAATACTCCCGAGTACATTATATCCATTTGAAGCTTTGATCGTGTTCTTTTGGAGACAGTAACAGCACTCGGGGATGCATTCTTGAGATGAAGCATCTTGCAGAGCAGTGTGGCTCAGCAGAAAGAATTTTGGACTTTGAGTCGAGAGAAAGCAGCTTTCAAATTCCAGGTCTCCAAAATTTAAGGGTGCTGTCACCCCCATAGTCCTTCAGCTGCGTGGGAAAGGACAAAGATCCAGGTGTCCTCAGAGGACCTCTAGTCTAGCTGCATCATTTTACAGATGAGGAAATTGAGGCAGGTGGCAACAATCCCACAGGTAGTACGTGTCAGGGCAGAATTTGAACTCAAGTCCTCTCTACACCTAGGGCACTTTCCACTGTTCTACGCTCATTTCTGTTTTATGTTTTATCTGTTTTGTTATCTGCTTATCATTCCCTGGTCTTGAGTGCAGGGGATTTTCATTTTTGTTGCTGTGTCCCCAGAGTACAGACACAGTCCCCTCTGTGGACTTTCTTTGTGGAGGAATTTCTTTGAATTAAATTGAAGCAGAAAGTACTAAAATTGTAGTGACTTGGGGGCTTCCACTCCCTGTTTTGGATCCCTTTTAAAAAACCCTCCAATTTTGGCCAATCCTTTGTCCTTAAAGGGAATGGGTGGGGATGTGCCTGAGGGAGCAGGGAGTGAAGGGAAGGCAAAGACGCCCAGGGCGTCCCACTAGAGGGTGACTGAACAGCAGAAGCCCTGAATGTCAGCCTGGCCTGCTTGGGGCTAGCTGTCCCAAAAGACTTTGAAAAGAGTGAATTTTAACCCATAACAGAAACACTTGTTAAGGTGAGGTACCAGTCAAGACTGATAGGGATGGGAGAGACGCAGAAAACTGCCTTCAGGGCTGGTAAGACCAGCTCACCGATAGAAAACATTTGATGATATTGGGAAGCACTTTCCATATGGGATAGCTTCCCACAGCAACCCTGTGGTGGTTGCTTACATAGTAGCCCCATTTTACAAGGGAGAAAATAGAGGCCCAAAGGCATTCACTGGACTTGCCTAAGGTCACCAAGCTCCCTAGGGCAGAATTTGGATTTGAAGGCAGTTCCTTTGACTCCAAAGGACTTTGCACTGTTTAGATTCACCTTTTTTTTAGCTATTGACAACCTTGTGCTCTTTCCCCTGCATGGATCTTTCTCATCACTTAGGCTTGTGTGGGACATGTTCTCACAGTCAGCAAACTTGTGTTTCAGGCAGGTGAATTTAGTTCCTAACTGGTTGGGTCGGGTTTTCTGTTTTATTGTGTTTCATTTCCTTTGAAAGCTAAAAGCAAAGGTAAGAAATTTGAGAGCTGTTTGAAGAAGATGGATTCTTTAGGGATCCCACAGACTCACTGTGACACTATTCTTTATTGAAACAAAGATCAAATGAAAAGGCTGCTTGTTGGACACTGGCCAAGGACTCCCTTCACATCCTTGCTCCCACGGTGATGGCTGGTCTGGATGGGGTACTTTAAGGTCTACAACGGGCTTTATATTCCTGGGGTCATTCGTCCTCACACCAATCCTGTGAGGGAGGTGACAATATTGTCCCCACTTTACAGATGAGGAAACTGAGTCTGGGAAAGGTTAAGTAACCTGCCCAGGTGTCTCCAAGTCCAGCAGTCTACCACTATGGCCACCTTATGGGAACCTTAGGAAGAAAGTGCAGGATGGATGGGAGCTATTACTTCCTCACCTCTATGGCTCTGAGATCTCATTGACATGGTTACTCTTCCAACAGTTTTGGTCTTAACCCATCAGCAACATCTCTCATCTTGTATGTACAAATCTTGTTTGAGCCTGACCATAAATCCTCCCCAGGAGGCTCCTCCTTGGTCCTGGGGGCCTTCTTCTGGTTCTTTGACAATGTGTGGAGACCAGAGGAGCATGGGAGCGATTATTCATTATTGTCATCATCTCTCACATAAGACAATCCCACCATAGCATTCACCCAGAAGACAAGGTCACTTCAGGGCAAAATGGTGTAAATCATTTCTATAGCCTTAGAGGTCTGCTTTTCATTGTGAATATGCCTGCAAAAGTCCACAGGCAAAAGTGACTCTGTGGGCTCCCTTGCCAGCTTGGAAACCATGATATCTAAGCCACTTTTATTTTTATTCCCAAACACCAAAACTTATTAAACAATATTAAGCGCTGCATGCCTGCCAAGATATTCCAACCAGGTTTTTTTGTTATTATATAAGCACAAAAGCATCCAACAGTAATAAACTTCTATTTTTCTTTCATTGTTTGGATAAATTAAAGCAGTCGAGCCATTTTTTTAGCCTTAGGGGTGAAAAAGTCTGCAAGATTAGAAAGTACGTACGGCCCAAAGCTGAAAACTCTTCCCAAAGAATTTACTGGTTCCCTCAGGTTACTGCCTTGTGTCTCTTCTTTGGACAGCCAAACTCTTAGAGAACGTTGTCTAAACTAATGGCCTCCACCTTCTCACCTCCCACCACTTTTCACCCTCTGCTCATAGACCTTTAGCCCCTGTGACCCAACAGAAGCTGCTCACATCTGGGTCACCAATTTCTGTTGCTACATCCAAAGGTCTTTTCAGGCCTTATCTTTCTTGCCTTCTCTGAAGCATTTGACACTGAGAACTCCCTCTTCCTTCTGGGTTCTCTCTGCATTCTGAGTTTGTGTGACACTTCTCTCTCTCTTGATTCTTCTCCAACCTGGCGGACTGATCCTCTTGGGTTCTCTTGTGCGTTCATCATCTTTTTCCTGCTGCCATGTTTTGCAAGGCTCTGTCACACTCGACTCTGCATCCTCCCTCGCCCTCCATATCGTTTTAAATTCTACTTCCTCAACATCCGCTGCATCCTTCTCCTAAATGTCCAGTCACATAGCCACTACTCTAGTCCAGAGTTGATGCCACAGGGATGTGAATCATGAAATGCCAGAGTCTTCAAGGAATCAAAATGATAGATGGCCCAATGGGCCATGTACAGAAGGATACATGGCAGGCTCAGTAGGCTGTGCCATAGTTCAAATGATGACTTGTGAGCAAGTAGAACTACGAAAACAACCAATTAGAAAAGAAGACAGGCTCATCATGTCATTTGAGTTAAGAATAACAAACAGATTGGCATCTGCGAAGTGAAGTGAAGGGGGTCTGAGCATGATTTCCAGTGTGCTGAGTGGTCCTACTCCTGAGAAGGTGGCAGTGGAGAGGAGCACGATCATACTAAGACATAAACAATAATGGCCTTGGATGAGGAATTGTGGTTGGATCGAAATCTTCCCCGGTGGAAGGAATGTCTACATTGGTGAGGTCTGAGATCCACCACAATATTGCAATACAAGTGCATGAGTATGCTATGCTGCTCACGCTGAGTTTCAGACTTTCACTTTTTTCCCTACAAATTCAATGTGTTCAGTTACTTTTTTCGTTTTGCTCTAGACCATGTATGTGTGTGTATGTGTATGTATATGTATATATCCATACATACAAGTATATCCATATATACATTGTTGTAAACATACTTGTATGTGTACATGTATGTATATGCATACATGTGTGTATGTATTTGCATATATATGTGCATACCTAGTATAACCATATGCCAGTATATAGTTACTAGTGGTAAACATTGGAGCTTGATCATGTGAATGTGTGTGTATAAATCTGGACTTGTGATTCCATTAGCATAGGAAAATTCCTCGTGTGGGAACTCCCTCTCCCAAATAGCTCATCGTCTCCTCTTTAAATTATAGTCTCACCTCAGAGCTTCCTGGGGTACTCAGAGGTGAAATGACTTGTCCACAGTCACATCATTTGTGATTGCCAGAAGAAAGCCTTGAACCCAAGTCTATCTGACTCCAAAGTCAACATCTAGCCACTACTACTCCACATTATTTCTCCTGGATGTTCCTGCTTGTTAGAAAATCAAGATCATTGGAATAAACACAACTCAATGAATGCCAGAGATCTGGGGATTTTTGTTTTGTTTTGTTTTGTTTTGTACTGTGTAAAAATAGAGGATGGGAGTTGGATTACCAGTGAACACAGGGCCAAATTCTCCCATTAGATGCAGCTTGAGTTTGTAGAATGCCAAAGTCAATTTAATGAAGAAATTTAAAAATAAGAACCACATTTGTTTCTGCCTCTAAAGCCTGCTTTTTGGCTCTTGAACATGGGTTTTCTTGAAGAGTAATTAAGGAATGCTGGGACTCTGGCTGGGCTAATAATACAATGGTCGGTAAGAGAAGAAACAGGCTAAGATAATGAATGGAGAAAGAGGCCCCTTGGAGTGCCCAGATCAGCTGCCCTGTCCCAACAAGCAGCATTCCAGTGCTTGGTTTTAGCTTCCCGAGACCCCATGAAGCAACCTCACCAATACTGAAACTTCAGCGTAAAGAAGGCAATGGAAAATGTAAAACATTCTCGAACTCAGAGTATTCTTAGAACTTAAAAAGTGAGGTTTAAAGGCATGTTTGGAGTAGTGTTGTTTCAAAATATTTATACTGATTCTAGCCACAGGGTCCTGCAAACCAGCATCCTTTGAAGAGTTGTGAGGATGGCTTTGCAAAAGGCCTCTTGGCTTTCGGCATGTAAGTAGCTCTACTGTCAAAAGCCAAACTGATATCACATCAGATCAACTGGCACTGGCTGAACAGTGGACATTTGTTTTTAGAATCATAGAATGTCTGGGAAGGAAGGTACGTTAGGGGCTGGCTTGTCCAACCTGTACCTGACTGGGAAACCACTCAACTACGTACTGGACAGGTGGTCTCCAGCCACTATTTGAAGACAGATAATGAAGGGGCTCCCAACACCATCCAAGGCAGCCTATTCCATTTGGGGATAACTCTGATGATAAAGAATGATTTTATTAAATCAAACCTCAATTGGTCTCCTTGCAATGTCTACCCACTGCAATTCTATGGCCAAGAAGCTTCTAACAGTCTCTTAAATACTTGAAGATAAATATTATACTATATAGAGTTACAAAACATGACAATATTGACTGAACTGAAGTTGAAAATAACCTAAAAGGCAATGATAAGACATATGGTGGGCGTCATTAGGCTGCAACATATCACAAATGAGGAATTTTACAGGGGAAGATTCTTAAGGATTTCTTCAAAGGAATGAATGACTGGGGGAAAATAAATGGGCCAAAAACCCACCAACACAACAACCATGTTGGAGGTCAGATGCAATATTAGCCACCAGTAGTCCTCTGCCTTTTAAAAAAAGGAAAGGAGGTTCATTTTCTCAGCTCTTTTCCAAGGCCATCCTTGCTCGTTATGATTGCACGATGGTCAATTTCATTTTATTGTTCTTTCCATTGACCTCATTATTATATTGTCATTTCCATTGTCATCATTATTATATTGTTTTCCAGATTCTGCTTATTTCATGCTTCATTGTCCTATGCCATCAATCCTATTCGGAATCTTTCCTTACTCCTTATGACACAGTAAATTCCATTCCATTCATGTACCATCATTTGTTTAGCTATTGTAGGTACACAAATTATATGCACAAACGCATACAATTTTAAATAAACATTTTTAGCTAAAAAATTTGTCTTTCTATAGGATGTAGGTATTGATTTCCATGAGAGTTCAATTCTTGTATTTCTGTGAAGACTAAAAGCCCCTGGTTACATACAGAAGGCAAGGGAATCTTTTTTTTTTTTAAATATTGAATGAAGTGCACATAAATGTCTCAAACAATGTCAGATTCCTCAGTTAGATGCAACTTCTGTGTTATGTATAACTAGAGTAAATTGAATGTGTTGTAAAACTGTTTATTTAAATGTGGATACCATATGAGGTGTATGTAACAATGTAAGGAATCTGATCTCTGTTAAGTAGATAGGTAGTTCATTACTTTATAGTCACACAATATGTCTGAACTTGTATACTCATACTATATATCTGACAGACACTTCTTCGCCAAACTACTCCATGTACACTCAAAATAATTCATTTCTAAATCACTAGAGAACATAATTCTAAATTGCTTAATCTTTCTTCGACAAATGTAATTAGTTGTATTTCTGAAAATGGCCCTTTGTTCAATAAACTGTCCAAAGATATAATTACAACAACAACAAAAAAAAAAAATGGGCCAAGTATCCACAAGGTGAACAGGGACCATCTGATGAATGAATGAATGAAAAAGCATTTATTCATACACTTGCTTTGTGCTAGTCCTAGAGCCATAAACACAATTAAGCGTGGTTGGCCCTGCCCTCAAGGAGCTTACATTCTGATAGGGGAAGACGGTGGAGAGCTATAAAGAGGGAAGTGGGCCATACCCAGCACCATGATTTGGAAATTTTCTGGGAAATGGCATGGAGGTCTACTCCAGGTAAGATAAAGAAAAACTCACTTGTCAGAGCCCAGGGTGGTTCCATGGACAGATTCTAAGGTTCCTGTGGGAGGGGAATCAGGAGGATAGCTGGAGTTATGTGGTTTGAGAATGGCTGAGAAATGAGGCTATCATTGGACTGGCAAAACAAACAAACAAAAAAAGGAACCGAGAGCATAGTGAAAGAAGGTCACAACCAATGAGCGACTTTCGTGTTCCGTGCGCATCCCTGTAACGACAAGAAAAGGCGAAGAATGCCCTCAGCACGGTGCAGGCGCATCGACATCCTCTGCTGAATTTGTAGGACATGAGTCAGCCGTTTCATAGAATGGGATGGCATGGAGGTGAGTAAACGTCATTGTCAGGGAAAAAAAAAAAAAACATTCTCGTTGATAAGATCATAGACATACTGGAATAACGGAGGAGGTGGCAGAGTCTGACCTAGATTGTGCCTTTTCTTTGAAGTATGATGACACCTTCCGGGTATGACATGGAGAGCCTCTGTGATGATCCAAATCTCTGAAGGTTTTCCGTTTTATAAGGAGAGGCAGTTTAACAACCATCTTGTCTAGAACCTGGAGCCAAATCTCTACCTACGACATTGACAAAGCCGCTCCCCTCTAAGGTCTTAACCTCAGCACAGATGCCTAAGCTCTCTCTCATCCATGGTGCTGAACGTCACTGCTGAAAGGTTCTAGGAGACTTCTGTTGGAATAGTCTCCACACGCTTGATGGATTACTTTGCCACAGGGTAGACACGCCCTTAGTTCATTTCCCCAGTAATTTGGGAGGGGAAAAGTAATTTGAAAGTGAAAACTAAGAGGGAAAAATAAGTCAGACCATTTTTTGTTAAGGTCAATGGGAATTTTCTCTTTTCCATTCATTGCAGTTTTCCAGTTAACCATCATGAACCAAACTCCCCATGTGTTCCACATGAGAATTCTTTCAATTTATTTAGCACACATTTATTAAGCCCCTACTATGTGCCAGGGACTGTGTTTGGTAATGGAGATACAAAGTTAAAAAAACAAAGCAAAACAAAACAAAATAACCTATGGTATACTCTAAATCTTCTACAATGTTCCACTATTAATTTCCTCTTACGGTTCATGTAAACCATCCACATTGCCAGCAGATGAGTCAGGTTTGCTCCTGATATGCCCATTTCCTTGGAGTGGACTTTTGTTCATTGTTTTCAGAAAAAAAAAAACTGAATTTCATCACTATCTTTTTCTCCCTTAGAGCATATCAGGTGCTGCTTTCAAGGGAAACCACTATGGGAACAGTTATCTTCTTAGGTGACTTTGCCTGCTATTAGGGTCTTCTCGCCTGCCTCATCCATGAGCTCGGTGCCTGCCCATAGTAAGAACTTAAAAATATTTCTTGCTTGCTTGACTGACTTCCAGAGTTTTAGGTTCTGATTTTTTTTTTCATATTACTAGTATTACAACCACCGCCACCATCATCATCATTGCCACAACAACAACAACAACTACTACTACTACTACTACTACTACTACTACTACTACTACTACTACTACTACTACTACTACTAATTACCACCACAAACAATAATAACAATAGTAATCATGATAAACAACCTTCCCGTCA
Organism: Vombatus ursinus; assembly: GCF_900497805.2. Classification (NCBI taxonomy): domain Eukaryota; kingdom Metazoa; phylum Chordata; class Mammalia; order Diprotodontia; family Vombatidae; genus Vombatus; species Vombatus ursinus. Next base: position 14,159,183 of record NW_020954577.1, on the reverse strand, counting down.
GGGAGCTGATTTTTATAGTCATTGATGCTGCAAGGTCTAAAGGCAGGAAACTACTTCCTGATTCCCCCAGTGATCATTCACTTTCCTTGCCGTCTGGGGAGAGATGACAGCAGCCATAGCAGTCACCTGCACTCACTCCTGCAAAAGTAAAGTCCACCTGCAGTCCTGTGGAAGCCCAGTTTGGAAGCTGGGGAATAAGAAAGTGAGAAACAGAGGTTCCTGTGACGTCTGGGGCCCAGCAGCCAAACCTAAAGGAAATTCAGGTCATCATTTCAAGGAATGGTGATATTCATAAAAAGATGATGCAATTAAACAAATTAAGTTTAAATAACCTCTCAGCCCAGTTAGCTATTTGTAGAAATGTTCAATATTAATATTTTAATAAAACAACTTTTAAAAAACAAACAATAAGCACTCTAATTCCTACCTCCTATTAAAACAGAGCATGTTCACTTTCCACTCTAATGATGGAGAAACTGAGTCTCAGAGAAGCAAAGGGATTTTCTCCTGGTCACATAGTAGTAAGAACAATGGGTCTTCTTGCCTTTAAGTGTTCTATATATTAGAACACAAGGCTTATAAAGGAATATATAAATAGACTTTGAGAATTTCTGTGACCAAAATCTGAATTGCCAATCTGTTAATAATAATAATTTTTTTAAAAAAAGCTTCTGGGAGGCTTTGCTGGGTAAACAGTCTCTATCTCTGGACCCAGATTTTAATATTTCCAGAGGGGTGAGACCTGCTAGAGTTTGGACCCTTCTGACACAGCCTTCAAATCCCAAAGTCAATACCATCATAAATGGAGGGGTACCATCATAAAGGGAATAAATATTCCTTATCAACACACCTGTGTATTGATGTTGAAATCATATCATAGGTTTTCTTTTATTTTAATGCTATTTTAAAAATTTTCAGATATATCTTTCACAAAACTTTCATTTTCAGATATATCCCTATCCATACCCTACTGAGCAAGTTAGGTAACAAAGAATTTTAAAAAGAGAAAAATTCATCAACCAAGACATCAACTGAGTCTTACAGTATGTACAATATTCCAAACCCATGGATCCATACCTCTGCAAAGAAGGGAAAAACATACATTTTTAAAAAAAATTCCTTAATGAGGCTATGCTCGGTTATTATAATCACACAATTTTCAATTTCCTTCTTTTAATTCTTTACATTTTATTAGTTATTATGTTTTCCTGGCTCTGCATGCATTTATTTGCATTGATTCATGCTTTTCCACTCTTTTCTGAATTTTTCACATTCATTTTTTCTTATGGTACGGTGATATTCCATTACATTTATATGCTGTACTTTGTTTAGAATTTCTTAATCAAAGGACATCTTCTTTGTTTCTAGGTCTTTGCTACCACAAAAATAGTGCTGCTGTACATATTTGGTGTATGTAGGACCTGTTTCTGTCTTTAACCCTTGTGGAACATATACTTCATCACAAGATCTCTAGTTCTAAACATTTGAGTCACATTTTTCATCTCAACAATTTTTTATCCAGAACAGTTGGAAAGTTTCTTAGCTCCATCAGTAGTGCATTAGTATGCCTGTCTTTCCACAGTCCTTCCAACATAGACTACGTCCATCCTTTGTCACTGACAATTTCTTCGGTAGAAGGTGAAACTTTAGAATATTTTTGATTTGCATTTCTCTTGGTGAGTCAGAGAAATCTTTCATATGGTTATTACAGAAAAATCAACTTATGAGGGATATTTGGGAGGCTGGTGGTATGGATGGATTTTGGGAAACGTGGTAACATTTAAAGACCCAGGAACTGCTATCGACAGGGCCCACTGTATCCTACAATTGTGACTTTTTATTTAATAAATAGGGTCAGAGTTTTGTATTTAATACACAAACACATGAAGGTTCTATGATTGAGAACTCCATCATGAATATTTCCTCCACCAATGCAAATCACAGCCAGTTATGACAGTGAAAAAGTCAAAGGGCATAGGCTGAGGCATGTAGGTATTAAGGGGCTTTTCCAAGATCACACAGCAAGGAAATATCAGAAATAGAATTGAACCCAGGACTTCCTGACTCTGAACCCAACACTATCTATAATACCATTTTACTTCTATATAATGGGGGAAGCTAGGGGGTGCCATAGTGCACAGAGCTCTGGGCCTAGAGTCAGGAAGACTCAACTTCTTACTTTCAAATCCAGCCCCAGATACTTATTAGCTGTGTAACCCTGGACAAAGCACTTAACCCAATTTGCCTCAGTTTCCTCATCTGTAAAATGACCCGGAGAAGGAAATGGCAAACCACACCAGTATCTTTGTCAAGAAAACCTCAAATGAATGCAGATAGGTGGTGCAGTAGCTAGAGCACTGACCCTGGAGTCAGGAGGACCTGAGTTCAAATCTGTTTTCAGACACATAACACTTACTAGCTGTGTGATCCTGGGCAAGTCACTCAACCCCAATTGCCTCACAAAAGAAAGAAAGAAAATCTCAAATGAGATGAAAAAGAGTTGGACACAACTGATACAACTCAACACTAACAACCACTATGTAATACAACAACAGCTAACATTTATATTGTGCCTAAGCTTAACAAGGCACTTTACCGAGGTTATTTCATTTGATCATCATAAAAACACTTTGAGATAAGTGCAATTAATGTCTCTATTTTACAGATGAAGAAACTGAGGTTGACATAGCTTGCCCAGCATTCACACAACCAGAAAGTTCCTGAAGCAGGATTTGAGCTCAGATTCTCCTGATTCCAAGCACATCATTCTATCTACCAGGTGACACTGCCTTCTATATATTTAATAGAGATCTTAGTGTTTAATATCAGCAATTGATATATCACTGTAAATATCTGATATTGGCAGTAAATGACTTGACTTTTATATATCGGAGAAGTGTTTTTTAAACAAACAAAAATAAGACCTAAACATATTCCTAGAGCTCATATGAACATGGGTTTAAAGGAAACATACAGAGAAGCATTGAGAATAGATTGACTCAGTCTGAATCATTCTTTTGCTGAGTACTTATCTCTAGGAAGAGGAGCCATTTCTAACATATATTTGTGAGGGGGAGAAGGCCGCATATTTATATGTTTTCTTTAATCAAACAGTCCAAAGTGTTCTGTTCACATCTTCCTAAAAATGGTTTACGGTAACAGTTATGGAAGCAGGTTGTAACACAATGGGGGAGCGTCTGATCTGAATCCAGCTATATATCAAATTAAGAGGCCAGCTAACCCAGGAATCTTCTCATCTTCCCCAGAAGGCATGTGGACCCTGAAATTTCTTTCTTTCTCCTTCCTCCCCAAATGGAAGATTTAAAAGGAGGTTGAAACCAGAATCCAGAACATCAAGCCCACAAAAATGTTGTGGCTGTATGGAAATTTAACCTAATGAACCATTAGGAAGACTTGGGTGGGGGGTCCTTTAGTTTCTGTTTGGGATGAACAGCAGACTTCAATCTAGGAAAAAAATGTTCAGAAGTTCCACAGTCACTTCCAATATGTGATGGCTTAGAGAGGAGAAAAAGCCAAGGCCTTTTCCCTCCTCTTTAAATGAAAGATGAAGTGTGATAAAGAATTCTGGAAGAGAAAGAAAAGGAAAAGAAAATCTCCCATCCCTAAAAATCTTCACCGATTTCTAGAGTTGATCCAATTTTGAACTTCAAAAACATTCAATTGCCTTTTAGTTTGATGACAGCTAACTTACTCCATGTGAAATAAGCAGCTTAATCAGTTATTGTTTTAAAATAAATTGTTCATCTTCAAGTCACTCTTCTGTTTAAGAAACTCCAGTGGCTCCATCTTGCCTCTAGAAGAGGCAATTATATTTATATAATCATATTACATAATGTGTGTATGTTTAAACATAATTTACACAGTGCTTGGCACTTTAGATGGCAGCTAAATGGTTCAGCAGAATCAATGAGTCTGGAGTTCAAATCTAGCCTCAGATACTTACTAGCTGTATGACCCTGGGCAAGTCATTTAACCTCTGTTTAGCTCAGTTTCCTCATCTGTAAAATGGAGATAATAACAGCACCTACCTTCAAGGGTTGTTGTGGGGATCAAACCAGATAATATTTGTAAAGTATTTTGCCAACCTTAAAACACTATCTAAACGCTCACTATTATTATTATGGAATTTCATTTGCTCCTTCCAACAACCCCATGAATTAGATCCTATGGGTATTGTTAGCTCTTGTTTCCAAATGAAGAAACTGAGGCAGACAGAGATTAGCTGACTTACTCAGGATCACATAGCTACTAAGTATCAGAGGTCAGATGAAAACTCCTGTTCCTACTGATTCCAATTCTAATGCGCTTCAATATACCACATGGCAGGTTGGGCTTTTAACCATAAAGTAACCCAATAAGGCAACTTTCTGTGGCTTCCTACAGTCAGGCATTATCGATTTCACAGTACAAGGGCTTCACATGCAGTTGCCTATTTGAGACCCTTCTTCCCCCACCACCAGCCTTCCAATACCAGCACTTCAGGGCAGAAGACAAATTTTACAGGAATTCCTTCTTCCCTTGCTCTGGGACAGTGGTGAAGCAGGCTATCTCTTGTATTCTCAGTCACACTCCTGTCTGCTGCTGTCCACTGAGTACTTTAGAACAGCAGGAGAGGAAGAAAGTGTCGGGTAGGAAACCCTTTGTTGGACTAGTCTATGGGCTCCAGTTCTCCGGAGTGTGCCCAGATCAAGGATGAGAGGGGTGTGTAGACGTATCCCCCTTCCCTCATTGTGGCTACCATCTTTCTTCAAAAGTCCAGCCTCTCTGCTTTTCCATTTGGATTCTTCCATCTGGTTTTGAATTTGACTTAGATTCCACTCCAAAGCTCCTGCCTAGTTGACTTATTCATTGAGCTTAAGGATATACCATGGGATGGTTCTTTCTCTCCCTTGTGAGATTTGTGAGTATCAGAAGTAACATCCCCATGGATGAGGGCACTGGTCTATTGCAATATTGGAGTCAGTGACTGGTGAGCACCATCCAATTCAACTCTAGACCACATTTCTTTGGCTGTTCTAGATCAGAATATTCATGTATGTGCTTTGTTTTCTTTTGTTTTTAACTTGCAAAGAATCCAGTTTTTTGTATATGAAATCATGAATCCCTTTCCATACAACTTATTTTTAAAGTGTCTATAAAAGTTAAGAAGTGCTAGCAAATTTGCTTTTTGTATCCGCTTCTGATCTTCCTTTGTTTCCTTTTGCATTTTTTTGTTTTACTGATACTCTTGGACACCAAGGTCTTCCTTTAGCTACTAGAACCCATGGGTTTGATCCAGATTTTGATGATGTCCATTGAGTCCAAGGGTGCCTGGTGCTGGACCTCTTGATGACCTCCTAGACCTCAGTCTGTGAAGAAGAATGGCTTCCTCATGAAAGAGTGTTGAGGACCAGACAAAGATGATTTTGAGAAATGTCATAAAGGACCATCAGATGAACTTTGCCCGGTCAATTTCCTAAGGGGTCTGCCATTAACCATTGGAAGGGAAAGCAGTATGATATAGAGGAAAGTCTGGGGGATTTATCATCAGAGATTGTGGGTGACTTCAAGCCCCATTACCTTTACCAGTTATCGGCACCTCCTTGGGCCTCACTTTCCTTGTCTATAAAGTGAGGGGATTGGGCTAAATGCTCTCTAAGATACTGTCCACCAAGAAGAGATTCCTATGTCCCAGAGCAGAGTGGGCTGTAAACATCTTGGCCATTTCCTCATGAGAGAGTTTCTGTGACAGCCTTGTTCTGGGCAGTTGAAGGGAGAAGGGCTATGACATGACAGAGGGAGCGGTGGGCCTGGTGTTTGAGAGGGGCTGGAAGCAGCTGCCACTGAAGGAGCTCTGCTGGCCGGTTTGGGCCTGGGTGCCTTCTTGGTACAGGGCCTGCACTGTTCGGTTCTCCCTTTGGTCCAATGATAGCTCTCCTGGGTCAGGCTTCAGTCCTTTGACAGAAGGAACAAGGTCGCATCGACTCACCCTAGTGGCTATGCATTGCTTTATGCTAGGACCCAAAATTCCATCTAGGCAAAATTCAGAGGCTCTCCTTAGGAGCAATGATCCCAAACCCCACTGCTTCCCCATGTAGGAGGGGCCCTCCCAGACCCAGACCCTCAGGCAAGGTCATGCTGGCCTCCTTTGTCTGTCCTGTGGGCTGCTCTTTTCTCCTCACGGCATTAAGGGGCTTTGGAAGGGGAGGGCATTGTCTCTAGAAACCTTCCATGACATGGAAAAAAAATGGTAGCAGATTGATTCAAGACAGTATTGGAAGGGGGAAAGGAAGGAGGGCATCACACAGCCATCCCAGCTGGGACTAAGGTCCGGGTCAGCCGGGAAAACTTGGGAGCAATCGGAGGGGAGAGCCCAAGGCGGAGCTGGCTGACTGAGCGTCTTTACTCACTGGAGAATGGCTTGCGTTGGAGCTAGACGACTCTCTTTGGAGGGAGGCGAGAGGGTCGTAAAAGGACCCTTCTTCAGGCGTGAGTATGCCTAAATGGGATCTGGTGGGCACAGGACACAAAAGCCGGTTCTCCCTCCGCTGCCCCTGCCCTGGGTGCCACCCCTCTGGGCTTTCCCGGTGCCCTGCATACTTGGCCTCATCGGGAGGCTGCCCCCAGCTGTGAGGCATGGAAAGCTCTGCCTGTGCCCCGACAGACTTGAACATTTTTCACTCTCATCAATTAAAGTCAAACTAAAGGCTCCGCCCCTCTCCTTGCTCATTTTCAGGCCTAGGGCACTGGGCCAGAGCCAAGAAAAGAAAACAATTCCGAGAAGGCCGAGCTTCCTGCTATCAGCATCCCGGACCCTGAGTGCAGCGCCCGGCCGGCTCCAGAAGGAGCCTCGAGTCTGCTTCTGTAAAATCCTCCCTGGGGATGCGAGAACAAAGGACCGCCCTCGCTTTGGATCCTGGGGCTGCCGCTGCCTACCCGGGACGCCTGCCTTCGCCACTAGCCCAGTCATTCCCCAACCTGGGCCTCGGTTTCCCCATGTTCTAACATCAGGGGATTGAATACAATGTGACCCACAAGTTAGAGGCACAATGGGAAGGGGCCTCAACGGCCGTCTGACATTACCCCTTCATTTTACAGATGAGGAAACTGAGTCCGAGAGCGGATAAGTCTTGTCCGAGGCACCAATGGGGAGGTTTATACAGAGGCTTCCATTTTGATTCCTGCTCCAAGCACTCACTCATTATGTGATTGTGGGCAAGCCAGCTGACTCGCTAGAGCCTCCATTTCCCCACCTGCAAAGCTGGGGTAAAGAACCCCTCCACCACCTCCTCCCCACCACAAATCCTCCAAGACCTGCTGCTATCACAGTAATTGTTTTTCTATAATTCCAATCCATGTTCTTTAAGGAAGTCTTTTCTTGCCACGTCAGTATCAAGCCATCCCTCCCAGAGCTTGCTGACGCCCCAGAAAGAGAATCCTTCATCCAGGTTGTCGAGCTTCCTTCTCGCACCGCCCTGTCTCATTACCTGTTCCCAAGGACGTTTTCCCTTCACCCGCACCTCTCTTTGGTCACGTCCTCAAGGGCAGGGATCCTATCTCACACGTCTATGGTATCTCCACCCTCCCACCCGCCCCACACCTGCCGACCTCAGGGCTTTGTTTCTGTCCTCTTACCGACTGACCGACTGCTTGATGAGTTCAACTGTAGTGTCTCACATCCAGACGACCCCAGTCAAGAGAATAAAAATGCTTAGAGAGGCACGAACATCCCAGACTGAGCTTTTCCGGAGGGGGGGGAGGGCATTTTCAAACCAAGTCCTTGACCAAATTATCCCCATTTCTTAGTATGGTTCTGGAATCAGAGGGCATTGGTTCAAATCCCACTCCTGATAATTACTTTTGTGTGACCCTGGGAAGATCACTTCAACTCTGTCTGCCTCAGTTTCCTCACCTGCAAAATGGGGATAAAGATAGCATTCACCTCTCAGGGTTGTTCTGAGGCTCAAATGAAATAACATTTGCAAGGTGCTTAGCACAGCGTCTGGCACATAGTATGCATGTACTATACAACTGTTAGCTGACATTATTGTTATTCAGTAAAATGAAGGCATTGGACTAGATGGGCTCTGAGCTTCTCTTAGCTCTAAAGCAAAATTCAATTCAACAAGTACTAGGTGTCATGCACTATGCTAGGCAATCGGGCAAATACTGGGACAAATACAGAACTGTCCCCGCTCTTTAGGAGCTTATATTCTTCTAGAGAGCTCATTCTTATGTTCCAAAGGTATGGCTGATAAGTCACTAGTATGTGCGCATTTATTTCTGCTCTTAGAAGAATTTTAAAGAATACCTTTAAATATGGTCCAACAGATGGAGTATTGTCTCTGAAGTCAGGAAGATCTTGACCTGCCTTCAACACTTCAACACTTGGGCCTCCATCCGCTTCAGTTTCCTCATCTGTAAAGTCAAGGAATTGGACTAGATTAATCAGTCAATAAATATTTGTCAAATGCTTACTACCTGCCAGGCACTGTGCTGAACTCCAGGGATACAAAAAGAGACAAAAGACAATCCCTGCCCTCAAGAAGCTTACAATATAATGAATTGTGTCTGTATCTATTTGTCTATATGTAGATCAATTAGATTAGATTAGATAAAACATTGATTAAATGTTTATTGTGTTTCAGGCTAAGCACTGAATCTGTAAATACAAGAAGACAGTCTCTACCCTTAAGGAACTTATAATCTAATGGGAGAGAGAGAATGCAAACAAATATAACAAAGCAAGTTATATGTAGGATGAAGAGGAAATAATTAGATAGCCTTCATGGTCTTTTCCAGAGGGTTTATAATCCTAGATCCTATGAATGACTAGGAAAAACAAACAAAAAAAAGATGGCTGTATCATTGGATCCAGGGCCCATTGGTCGAAGCTCACATGTTCCATTGGTTTCTGTGAAATGTCAGGAGAAGCTGAGAGTGGCCTATGTCAAGCGGGGCAGCACCTTTAGGGAGAACTTGGGGAGGTAGTGGACAAGTGCCTCATAGGATGAGTCCTGGAGGTCCTAGACCTCCATCAATCAGATCCCTGATGCAAAGTTTGCATGAAAATGTCAGGAAGTAGAAGAGTCACTTGAGAAATAATAAAATGGCGCCATTCCCTAGAGTCCACTAGTCAAATGTGTGTGAGATGTTCTAAAGGATGACAATTTACTAAAACAAAATAAAACAAAAATCCTCATCATTGTTGCCTCTTTTGTAGCTTGTCTTTCTCAATCCAAGGATTCCCAAGGGTCTTTCCCATGGTTGCTAATCTAAGCAAGCCAACATCCTTGTGAGCCTGCTAAGAGAAGTAGGTCAGGTGGCAGCTGTTTTCTCAAGTGAAAATTCTAAAGCCCAGGGCAGTGAAGGGGCCTGCAGCAAGTCCTTTGACCAAAGCATAATGGGCATGGATTAGAACCTGCCCCTTCCAACTGAAAGCTCCTGAGCATCTATTCAATGCCCCACAGACTCTTGAAAAATCAATGTTCACACGAACATAATGAATTCCGATGAATGACATTTCCTTTGCTATTGTGCCTTCTACTAATGTTCCCCAGTGTCCCATTCTTCTCCAGGAAATGGCTAACTACTGCTTCCTCTTCAAGGACTTCAAAAGGCAGTGCAAGAAAACTGACTTGAATACCCACCAAACTGATCATGGCAGGGGCCTAAATCGACTCTTGCTAAAAGCCGAATTATGGCAAGTGTGGTGCAGTCACATAAGGTTGGGCTACATGAGGAACCCTGCCTCTTCTTCATTTTCCATATTAAACAAATGTAGAGGTCATAAGGAGTCCAAGAAAATGCTTTTTTCCCTCAATCATTCTGGGTCTGGGATTGGGTTCCATAGACCTATGGGTTCAGTATTTCCCAACCTTTGAAAAAAATATGCTAGAATGTTTAAAGTGCCAAAATAGAAGAGAATGGCCCTGGATTTGATTATCCACCACTGTCTAGAAAAAAAAAAGTTATCCTTTGGGAATACTTTGGGATTTGGGTATTCTTGAATGGATGTCTTTGGTCGATCAATTAATAAGCATTTATTGAGCTGCTATATTCCAGACACTGTAGTGTTGGGGATACCAAGAAAAACAAAAACAGCCCCTACCCTCAAGGTGGTTACATTTTAATAGGGAAAACAATGAGGCAGATTGCAACCCACCTAGGTCCTTCAATTCTGTGCTCTTTTGTCTCTCCAAGCCCTGATTAAGGCACTTGGAGCCTTCTTCTGGGCCTTTAATTTGTTTCACAGATATCATCTTTTGCAAAGTCACAAGCATCAAACAATCTTAAGACAAGACCTACCTTTTCCATTATACCAGCGTAGGACCCTGCATTTCTTATCTCGGTTTCTCTTGGTGGTCCAATCCCACATTGCACCTTCGCTGCCCATTTTTCCATGAACTGGGACCAGCAATAACTTGGCCATCTGCAGATCACTTCCATGGATCCATGACCTCACTTCTTCTAGTGTTCCACATCATGGCCCAAGTCTTCTCATTTCCTGGAATTTTGATCCACGTCTTCCTGCAAATCCTTCAAAGAATATAAAAATGTGATAGGGAGGCGTCATTAGACAATAGTTGGTCTGAAAAATACCTAGAGGTTTTAATGGACTACAAGGTCAATAGGAGTCAACAGCATGGTGGGCATGCCAAAAATGCTGATGTGACCTTAGCCATAGGTTCTAGCGCTTGGGGCTGCTGGTCTTATTGTACCCTGCCCTCATCAGTCTGTAGCTGGAACAGTCTGTTCCATTCTGAGCACCATATTTTCAAAAGGACATTGAAAAGGTGGAGAATAACCAGAGGAGGACAAGCTTATTTGGGCTCTTGAAGGAATTGGGAACGTTTAACATGGAGAAGAGAAGACAATGAGGGGGACGTGTTGGTGGTCTTCAAGTATCTGGGCAACTGTCATAAGGAGCAGAGACTCGTGTTTGGTCCAGAGAGTGGAATTAGGAGGTGCTAGAAGTTCACTCACTCTTCCTAAATGACTTTTCTTGAAGACCTCCAGTGAAGGGGGACCCACCCCACCCCAGGCAGCCCCTTCCACTTTTTGACAGCTCTTGTCATTAAGGATTTTCTAGATATTGAACCAAAATCTGCAAGTCTGATAAATGATGGCAGTGTTCTTCCCCCAAAGCAGCTGAAGTCAAGAGTTTGCAGACTCTACCCCAGACATATCCAAGTTTATCTGAGCCTCACTTTCCTCATCTGGAAAGAGGGCATTGGGCTAGACAGTATGTTTCTAAATCTATAGCATTGAGCTGTCTCCAGACCTTAGAGTTCTTCTGTGTACAGTGAGAGGATTGGGCGAGGTGAGGCAATGGGGGTAGGAGAGCAACGGAAGGAGAAAACCTGGGTCCAGACATCTAGAACAAGAAGGGACTTCAGAGGTAGTTTAGAAGGGACTGCTCCAGAGAACAGGGCTGGGCCTGGGCCCAAGAGCTATGAGAAGGTATCTTCCCCAACTCCTTTGCAAAAATGGCAGGTCCATAGCTGTAGAACATGACTTATGATGTCAGAGCAATGTTTGATTTCACTGAATATTTTTTTATTACTCCTTTTTCTGTTTTTAGGAAAATCTTTGGCATGATGTTGGCTCTTTGGGAAGAGAAAAAAAAGAAATACAGGGGGAAATCTAGGTGATAAGGAAATATCTATTAAAAATAAAAGTATCATTCAATTCAGCCCTCTCCTTTTACAGGTGAGAGTACTGAAGTGACTTGCGAAAGGTCTCATAAGGAATCAAGGCAGAGTGAGGACCACAGCTCAAGCCTTCTGATTTCAGGTTCAATACTCTTTCCAGTACACTATTCTGGTTCAAATCCTGACCTCGATTTACTGCCTGGGTGACCTTGGGCAAGTCGCCTTGACTCCATGGGTCTCAGTTTCCTCATCTGTCAAACGAGAGGCATGACTTCCCTATCTGGCTCCTGAGGTCCCTTCTAGCCAGTGATAGGCTGCTGCTAAATGTTTAACAATTATAGGAAAACAAACAAACAAGCAAATTGTAAACAGCACCCACTTCGAAGTTTAATATGCATCTTCTTAAATCTAGACAATCAACGAAAGGAAAAGTCAAGCCCTGCCTTGTGGTGTTTGCCAATGTGTAGGTATGGCTGCTCACCATGAACATCTAACAGTTGACTGATTGATAGCCTAGCTCCCAGGTCCAAGATTTAGGACCCTGTTCCTACTTTAATCCCCACGAGCACAAGTGAGCTAAGGTTTTTTTCCCCTTTTATTTTTCATCTGTGTTAGCTCCATTTGGTAACAAGCATCACACCTCTCCTGGTGCTATCACATCTGGGAAGTGTTACTGGCATCTTCATCCTTTGACTTTCTTTTGATCTGTCAAAATTATGAGGTCTCAGCAATTAGACTTTACTGTAACTGATTGGTGGTGCTCCTTGCCTCTACCCCTGCCTTCTTTTCCACTGCCTAGTAATTTAAATTTTCCGTTCCTCTGGAGAGCATGTCAAAATTCAAGGTTCTGGCAGATTTTCCAAGGCTTCCCTAACCAGGCTGATGGTGTTTCCCTAGGCTGCTTGAACCAAAACCCACTCTTGCTTTTCAAATTCCATATCTCCCCCCCCAACCCCGTTCCCTGTCTCCCTGGAGTCCTTGTGCTTGAACTCTTGGTTACAAAAGACCAACGCTTCACTGGTTACCAGAGCTGGAATGGGATCATTTGGTCCAACTTCCAAAGGATCACACAAAGCGACAGAGCTCAGAGGGACCTTAGAGGTCATTTCATCTAACTCCTTTTCCACAGATGAGGAAACTGAGGCCCCTATTCACCCTTATCTCCCTCCAAGGCCAGTTTTTGAAGGGTCCTCCTCTTTTGTTAGACCATCTCTGATTGAAGGTAGTCTTGGAAGATATATCCTCCCCGTATGACAAATTTCTTTTCTGGAATCACATATTTCTGTCTCTTCTCTCCCAAAAGCACAACCCAGCAGCCCGTCTTGAGCTGAGTAAGGTCATTGGCCTTTCCTTGGCCTCCTCCTTTCTTGAGGCTGAATCGTACTGTGACAGATGCAGAAACAGCAGCACCGGAATTGGGGGCCAGAGAATCAGGGTTCAGACACTTTGCTAAGCTCTAGGAATATAACAGGCTGTGCCCTTGAGGATCTCGGTCTAGTGGGTTTAGGGCTGCAATGAGCCTCCGGAAGGAGGCCTATACCTTGACCAGAAAGCCAATCTTGCCTGTACTCAGACTGTTATCTAGCAGAGACACAAAATGACTCTGGAAGAGGCCAGGCTCTCACCCCCTCCACCAGTGGGGCAGCAGGCCACGCCAGCAACCTTTGGACAGACGCACAAATTTCGCCTGGCAGGATCATAAACCTCAGTCCACCACAACAGCAGATAGGAGCAAAGCCTTTCCAAACAGAAGCAGGGCTGGGCCTCTCAATCCTTGTATCATAGGCTGGAAAAAGGCAAGGGCTTCTGGGTCCACGCAGGCACTGCTGCAGGTTCTGGGGCGTGGACACGTGTCTGCTTCCTTGCAGACCTGGGAGTTCCTTTGTTCTGGCTTCTTTGCCTCCAGAATCCCAGGCTGCCACCGAGAGACGTGTGTCTCAAGTTGACCTCTTTTTATGGGAATCTGTAGTCTCAGCATAATGAGTTTTTATGAAATCTAATTACGAGGTCTCATTACTAACCAAAGAGAAGAACATTGCCTTGTAAATTATTATATGAGGTCATTATTTTCATCTGGAAGCCCCCATCCCAAAAGAAGATGTGGGTTTTTGTTTCTTCTTTGTTTGTCGTTTTTCTACACGCACATTTCAGCTCACCTGAGACCGCCCTCACTCCTCCCCGACCCTTAATGATCCAGGTAAAGGGATCCAGTTTCCTTGACCTGTGAATCATGCCATTTATCTGCATTTATTTATTTCTGGCCTGGAAGCAAATTGTTTTATAGCCTTATAATTTATGGTGCCATTAACCTAATGACGAGTTTGCAGGTTTTCCTTACAACTTGCCCTGATTTTGCTTTAAATATGTACATACATGAATTCTGTAGATGAGAACAGGCTGGAGAGGGGAAGCCCTGGGGGCAGAGTCCAGAGGCCTGGGGCCTACTTCTGGCTTTGACACTAAGAAGCTACGTGACTTTGAGGGACCACTTGGGTACCTTTGAGTGAAAATTCCTTCATGTACAGCTCAGACTAGAAGCATTTGGGGGCCCTTCCGACTCCTAAATTCTGTGATTCCCTTCTGTAGGCTTTCTCAGGAAACTGAGGCAGAGAGAGGGTTAATGATTATGTGGACTTACACAGGTAGCAAATGACAGAGACAGAATTTGAACTCAGGTCTTCCTGATGCTAAGCCCAGCACTCTATCTCCTCGGTTGTGCTCTGTGAAGGGACAGGACCGGATGACCTCCAGGGTCCCTTCTAGTTCTGATGTAATAGAAGGCTTCCTCCTTCTCCTTCAATGAGCTCTTTGGCTTTTGAAATGAACGCCCAAGTGTGCTGCACTACGCCGCAGGCCAAAGGAAGCCAGGCACGTTGGCCAGCGCCAAGGCCTGTCTCCCAGAGGTCTTAGCCCTTAACAGGGTGCCTCCTAGCAAGGCCTGTGTCTATGGACCGACGGACGTTTATGTCCCCTCTGAGATAAAGCTCGCAAGGGCTAATCCCTCATTTGAGGCTCAGCAGGTGGTTTCCCTGAGATAAAATCCCCCCAAAAGTGGTCATGGGGCTCATTGGGGCAAAGTCTGAAGGACTCTGACTTTCAGACAGTTCTGAATGCTATACTTAATTTCTTCATCCCAGTCAGAAGGCATAGGTAGGACACTCTTCCCCCACAGGATTAATAATTAGCCCAGAGGCTGACCGGACACTGCTGGATCTTGTTGTTGGTGAATCGTCGGTCCTTCGGTTAGGTGGCAGATGCCTCAGGAGAGACCCTCAGCAGGGCAGCCCGTTAGCCACGGTCCTGCCCTGCTCAGCAGTGCATCCGACGATGAGTCTGTTTCTCCCCTCAATGGTTTATTTGTTCTCAGTCTGAACGGTCTGACCGATTTTCTCAGAACCTGCTTAGGGAGCCGCTGAGGGATAACCTGTAGCCCGTGGCCTGTCCTGGAAAATGGTTGTACCATACACCTAGGCATGTTGAGATCTTCAAGAGTCTGTGTGTGTGTCTATGTGCACGTATGTAGGTGTGTGTATGTGTATGTGTATGCATTATGTGCATGTGTGTATGTGTATACACGTGCATGTATGTAGACTGTGCATGTATATGTGCATTGCATGTGTCTATATAATGTGTATGTGTATATGCATATGCATGTATGTAGATATGTATATGTGTATGTGTATGTGCATTGTATGTGCATGTGTAACATGTGTATATGTGTCTGTGTGTGTGCCCATGTATGTAGATGTATGTATATGTATAGGTGTATGTGTGTGTGTGTGTGTATATTTTTTATATATATATATATATATATATATATATATATATGCATATGTGTGTATGTGCCAGGATATCCATCACTGGGTGCAGGAGTACCCCCATGCTTGCTAATCCCCAAAAATCTGGGCAGCCCAGGAGAGGACTGCCTACCTCATGCCATGAAAGAAAGTTACCCCCTAACAATTCTTGCTTCAACCAAAGTCCATCCATCTTAGATGACTGATGGTGGGTTTATAGTACAGTGACTAACTGAAATTGTCCCAACTCTAAAGGGCAGACTTTCATGGGGTCATAGATTTAGAGGTGGAGTGGCCTTTGCAGTCATTTCCAGCTAAGGAAACTGAGGCCCAGAGACATGTGGGTGACTTGCTCAAGTTTGCCTCAGTTTCCTCAGTTGTAAAATGAGGATCGCAGTGGTATCTACCCCTCAATGTTGTTGTGTGGATCGAACAAGATAAATGTATAAAGTGCTTAGCATAATGCCTAGCACACAACAGGTGTTTAATAAATGCTGTGTATTATTATTAGAGATGGATCCTTTAGCAAATGAATGGCTCCATCTCTAAAGCAGCAAACAGACCTAACCAAAGTGAAGACAAAATTTAAATTCTAGGTTAAACACAAACACATGAAAGCTCCACTTTTGAGTTGGAAAAGTGTGTCAAAAGACAATTAAGCTTACTTTTATTGAGTTAAAAGGCAGACAAAAACAATAAAATCACCTTCAACTCCCATGAGCAGGTATCTGCCAAGTGTATACAACTGTGTCTACATGCACAAGATTCCAGAGTCCCCAGTGAAAATTTCCGGGTGTCGGATTT
Source organism: Vombatus ursinus (assembly GCF_900497805.2). Taxonomy (NCBI): domain Eukaryota; kingdom Metazoa; phylum Chordata; class Mammalia; order Diprotodontia; family Vombatidae; genus Vombatus; species Vombatus ursinus. The sequence continues at coordinate 14,142,928 of NW_020954577.1, read as the reverse complement.
AAAAGTTGCTTTTAATTTGAGAAGGGCTGTCAATCTGAAATCAGCTTCTTAATGAAACTGTCAATTAAAAATTTTAATTTTAAAAACCCTTGAGATGCACCTTCAAAGACTGGCAACCAGGGGGCTGTTGGGTCATCTGAAATAAAGTTTATGAGTAAGCCCTTAGCAACAAAGGAGACAATTGGAGCCACCAAACAAGTTCAGGGGCAGCTGCTGCTTTGAAGCCCAGCTGAGACTGTTTCCCATTTGGGGTTCTCTGCTTACAAGCACTCTGGGAGATTTGGCCATAAAAGGGAGAAATGAAGATGATTAAAGGGTTGATTTGGTTGCCCTGGAGAAGAGAAGGCTGAGGGTGATGGTCACAGACCTCACACACATTAAGAATTCCTATAAAGGCATTGGTGGTTGCACTACTAACGAGATGGAAGACAGGGAGACTGGTTCGGGCCCCAGGGAGGACTTCTTGGCTATGAAGTGATTGTGAATGTCATCGAGGAAGTACAGCCCCCCCAGCTTGGGTCAAAGATACAACAGGGAGATCATTAGGAGTGTAGAATTTTTAAAAAAAATTAAAGTAACTTCTTCATTGAAATTGGGTCCACAGGATGGGGGTCGGGGCAGGGATCATCCTCCCTCTATAAACAACTAGCCACTTGCAAAATTTGGAATGACAAAGCCTGGAAATCGGCTCAACCATTTAAAACATTAGTGAGTAGAAGCAATCTCTCTTGTGAAGAGAGCCAGGGCTTCCAAGAGGTGATGACTGTCTTAGCATCTGCCTGGCATCTAGTGAGCATTTTGTAAATGTTGACTGATTGATTGAAAAGACTAAGGAGTCTGCATAGGAAATTCATCAGTTAGTTCAGATTTTAAAAAGAAGATGAAGGAAAGGAGAGGAGATGATGATGCTTGAATCACCTAAAAAGAAAATAATATAAACAAAAAATAAAAAAAATAAAGTTCATCACATTCTGAGATTGATGATAAATGCTGAGGATAAGAAAAGGAACCTTTGAAAAATCTTCGTTGGATGCCAGAAGTTACAGAACACCTGCTGACCGGCACTGCTACGTGGGGTTTCCTTATTCTTATCAGTTCACTATACCAATAAAATCATGTGTCAGGTCTTTAAAAAAAAAAAAGAAGTTAAACTAAGAGAAAGGTCAAAATGATGATGATTAAGTTAAGTCCCAGAATGCTCCAGGGCCTCTTCAATGAGATCTGTGACCATTTAAAAGAGATTAACCTGACAATCCACACAGGAAAATTTAAGTGGATGAAAAATGTGTTTCCCAGCTAACAATATGTCACAACCTTTGACCTCAGTAGTCATCAAAGCTCAACCCATATGTGAAAGGAGTCCCGTGATAACATCCAGCATCTGTCTGAAGACGTCCAAGAAAGGGGAATCCACCACTTCTCCAGGCATCCCATCCTCCTTCTTTTTAGCTTGAATTGTGAGGAAGCATTTTGAATTTTTCACTCTCTACAGATATTTGGGCCAGGTACTGAGAGCAGACGGGATTCAACTAGAGAAATCATATGGGCTATTCAGTGATCCCTGGAGTCAGAAAGACCTGAGTTCAAAACCTACCTTAGACACTTATTAGTTATATGATCCTGAGCAAGTCCCTTAACCTCAGTTTTCCCAAATGTAAAATGAGTCTATTAGTACTGCTAGCCAGGGTTGTTCTGAGGATCAAATGAGATAATATTAGCAAAGTGCTTAGAATAGTGCCTAGCACAGAGTAGGTGCTTAATAAATGCTTGTTGCCCCATTCCTCCCTTTTCTTTCTCTCCTCCTATGGCTCCTTCTATCTCTTCCCCCCACTCCAGCCAAGTTTTAACTATGGAAGGTTATTCTACACAACACCAAAGTCCTTAAAACATTTGGGGATCAGGGCACAATTCAGAAGACAGATTCTAAGCATGTCAGAGAACTCACCACCTTCCTCAATTCATGGGATTGAAACAAGTTGGCAGATAGTCTTGGAAAGAGACAGTTGTCTCTGAAAAGACTTGCTCTCTAAATCTTAGGCTTTCAGCCATTCAAATGGTGACTCATGGATTTAAGTTGGATTTGGCTCAGATTTCCACTATTGTTTTTCTCTTTCATTAAACTTTCTTTGTCTTTGACTGTGAGGTTATGAGAGTGAGGTCATAGCAAGTCTTCTGTGGGTGTGGGGTTTTGTTTTTTAGCTGTTCTTCCCCCTCCCCCCAAGCACCTGTATCAAGCCACCATCAGCTCAGGTTTTGTTGAGGTTCATTGTCCTGCTTATTTTAATTTTCCTTCCATGTCTTTTTCTGATAGTCATCCTTTGAAGTCTCTCCAAGTTGTCAAAAATCCCCTTGAAGTTTGAAAATTCAGAAATGAAAATGTTGTTTTGAGAAACACTCAGACCAGAGCTTCTTAACTTGGGTTCTTCAGACCCCCAGTGAGTCCATGGAGGGATCTCAGGGCATCTGAGACTCTGGATGGAAACACAGGACATCTTTACTTTCACTAACCTCCAACTGAAATTATTGAACATTTCCTTCGATTATTAATTAATTTTTAAAGCTTCATTATTGTAAGAAATGGTCCAATGGCTTCTATGGATTGCCAAAAGTGTCCATGATACCAAAAAAGATGAAGACCCCCTGACCTAGATACATGAACCTTCCTACTTAATATGGACGGATTTTCCAAATTCTTATATGAAGGGTGGTTGAGTTCAAGACCAAGAAGGGGGAGACAGGGCCGTGCCACAATGGAAGAACTTATCGTAACTTGCGAGGTGAGCCTGAATACCAAAACATGGCAGCCAAAAAGCCTAGTGCTAATTAGTTTAGGCTTCTTTGAGGGGCAGAAGCTTCCCAACAAGAAAGTGAATTCTGCAGCAGTCTGGTGCTCTGTTCCAACCTCATCTAGAGGAGAAATCACAGAGTTCACAGGGACCTCAGAGGTCACTGATTGAGATCTTTCCCTGACCAAGAATCCTTCTTACATTATCACTGGCTAGTAGGCATCCAGCTTCAGCTTAAAGGGCTCCATGAGGAGCAGCCCACTCAAAGCACTGAAAAGAGTTTTCTTGCATCAAGGTAAAATCTGTCTCTGTCGGCCCCCCACCCAATTCCTGGTTCTACTCTCTGGAGCCTTCCAGAACATGGTGAAGTGGTCCTCCATGACAGCCCTTCTAATGTGGTGATTCTGCCACTTTTTAGAAAGGGCTATGTTTTGGAATGTGACTAGGGTACTGGGGACCATGCCATAGGGGGATAGATTCAAAAAACTTCAGTTTTCAGAAGAGAAGACTTGGAGGAAGGACAGGAGACCTGTCTTCAGGTATTGAAGGATTATTACATGGAAAGGGAGATCAGACGTGCTTGGCTTGGCCCCAGAGTGAGGAAGACAAGCAGAGGACAGAAGGTGGAAATTTCAGTTTGATGTCACCCAAAACTTCCAAACAATGAGCGCTGTCCCAAAGCAGGCTAACTGGTTCCAGGAGGTTGGGGGCTTTCCCTGACTGGAGATCTGCAAGCAGAGGCTAATGACCCCTTGTGGGATAGGATGGAGAGGATTCCTGTTTGGGCCTGGGGTACACCAGATGGTCTCTGACCTTCCTTCCAGCTTTGAGATTCTTTGATTCTGAAATGTGGCTTTTATGCCCAGAGTTCTATGTGTATATATGGAAACAAACCCTTAATCATCTAGAGAACCAGTTCTTAACCCTTTTTATGCCATGGACCCTTAGGGCTCTGGCAGTCTGGTGAAGCCTTGGTATCCCTTCTCAAAATCATGTTTTTAAATGCACAAACCAAAATATATAGGATTGTAAAAGAAATCAATTATATAGAAATAATTATCAAAATATTAGGAAAAAGTCCATAGATCCTAGGTTTAGAACCCCATGCTGGGCCATGTTTTCTAACTTTTCTCTTCAATCATGCATTTCCAGATTTCTAGATTTTTTTGGTGGCATTTTTAGTAAACTAAGGCATCTTTATACCCACTGATGTGCCCTATAGGAATGGAATGTTGATGTAGGACAATACTAGTAGACATAAGGAGGGCTTTTGAATGGAATATTTCATTACCACAATGGAAAGAAAGGAAGGAAGGAAGGGAGAGAGAGAGAGAAAGAAAGAAAGAAAGAAAGAAAGAAAGAAAGAAAGAAAGAAAGAAAGAAAGAAAGAGAAAAAAAGAGGAAAGAAAGGAAAAAAGGAAGGAAGAGGAAAGAGAAAAAGGAGCGAGATGGATAGAAAGTGGGATGGAGTGGACAGAAACGGGGGAAAAAAGAAAATGAAAGAGGAGAGTAAGGGAGGGGAAAGGGGAAGATTGGAAAAGAAGAGAAAGAGAAAGGAAAGAAGGAAGAGTGGGATAGAAGATGGGGGAGAAAACAGAAAGAAAGCTATGAGCCAACAGAACCCAACAATTAGTTACAGGAAACTTATCTTCCAGTAAAATATGAGAATCAGTTTAAGGACCATGGGGCACTTGCAACTGAGGCAAGGGTGGAGCTAGCTTCCAATCAATTAGTCAACCACTCAGCCAGTATGTATTAAGCTCCTACCAAGTACCAGGCACTGGGGGATACAAAGATAAAATGACATAATCCCTGCCCTCCAAGAGCTTACATTCTCTCATGTGAGGTGGGTATGGAGAACATGTATACATATTATATTAAGATGGATACAAAGTAACTACAAGGTGGAAGTGAATGTACTAGAGGTGGGGGAGGGGGAATCAATGAAGGCTTCATGTAAGAAGAGGCATTGGAACTGAGGTTTGAAGAAAAGTTGTGATTCTAAGAGTTATAGGTGGGGATGGCGGGGAGCAGGGGGACACACTCTGGGACTAAGGCGACATCTATGCAAAGGTGTGGAGCGAGGAGATAACAATGATATGGGTGAGAAATAGCAAGGTCAGTTTGGCCAGGCCACAGGACTCGTGAAGGGGAGGCATATGGAATAAGCCTGGAAGGGCAGGTGGGACCCAGGTGGTGAGGGGTTTTGAACACCAGATGACCCTAGAGGTAACAGGGAGCTATAGATGCTTACTAAGGAGGGTCATGGCGTAGTCAGCTTGTGGGACCGGGGCATATGGACAGGAATGAGCAAACAAGGAGACTGAGCCTAATCGGGCCTTCACCACATGGGTGATTCCCATCCCTTTGACTGGAAAGAAGCAGTCTAGACAGAGAAAGAGGTGACCATCCCCATTATATCATCTTAGATGTGGCCAGGATCTTAAAGTTGTTGATTTTCCTCAATTTTCTAGAAAAAGAACCTGGGACCTTTCCCATGAGTAGATTGTAAGCTCCTTAAAGGTAAGGCTCTTTTTGCCTCTCTTGGTGTCCACATAGCCTAGCACATAGTAGGTGCTTAATAAAGCCTCTTTGGCTTGACTTGACTCCCGGACCTAATTGGCCAGGATTTTGGAAACTCAGAGTCATGGGCAAAGTCACAGGTTCATGAGACTTAGGAGGGGGCTGTGGCCCCATCCTGCCCTGATGATTGGCCTGCATCAGATCCAATCACACCTCTTTGCTCCAAATGCAGAAATACTAGGAAACATTTCCTTCAAGTTGTGAGTGCTTTTCAATCCATTTCTAAGCACTCTAATCTCAGGGCTATTGAGGTCAGATTAAATCATCAGCCTAGAAAGTAGATCCTGTCTATCATGTTGTCTTTTGAAGGAGAAAGCTTTGAGGAATGGGTAGAAATAAGAGCAAGCAATGTTGACTGCCCCAGGCTTAGGGAGACAACAGAAAGAAGCAATCATGATTGATTCCCTGAGTATTAGAGTTATTAATGGAGTGGCGAATGCCAAATGCAGTTAATTACTGTTGGGTAAAGAAGGTTGGAAAACCAATGATTGCTAGGCAAGGAAAAGGCTTTCCCTTTCATTCCTGAGGAGTGTACAATGGTGAACAGGCAGTTTTTAGCCAGAGCACTAACAGACATTAGAATTATGTTGAAATACAAGTTTTCGTCTCTTTTATCTCAGAATCTATTATGTGCTGGCCAACCAGTCAGTCAACTATCTTAGCACCGTCCTAAACTCTCACTACCCCAGGATAAAGAATAAAACCAGCCCTACTTTCAAGACGTTTACATTCTAGTGGAGGGGGAAATGAGGACACATGTAAGTAAGACCTAATAATTAAACACAAAAAGGTAGTTGAGTAAAGGCAATGAAAGGACAGATGATGAAGTAGACTTCTCTTCTCTTCTTTAGAGAGGTGGGGCATTGTGGCGGAATACATTGGCCGCCAAGGTCACTGCTGGGTGATTTTTCTTACTTCTTTTTCTGGACTGAGGAGGGTTCTGGGGAGAAATGATATTGGACAATATCTGTAATGTAAAAAAAAGTCATCAATAAAACTTTAAAATTTAAATATGTTGAGAACATGATGCCCCTTTAGCTGGATGTTGTTCACTGGTGTTGGCAGGGGTGGCGGTAGGGGCTCACAGCCTCATGTCCTCTTTTCCTGGGGGTGGTGCAATGCAGACCTGAGAAGTGCAGTCCTTTCTTGTAGAAACTGACCTCCTAAGCTGTCCATTCCATCCCCCCCACCCCGACACACACACACACACACACACACACACACACACACACGTCCCCTTCTAAGTGCTTTAGTCTCTCTTCCTTCCCGATGGGAGCAGGCTTTATTTCCCCTTCCAGGAGAAGACCACCCTCCACTGCACCTCTCCCAGATCTTATCTTCATGCAGCTCTCCATGCTTGCAGACTGGGCCACCCTCCTTATGGGATGCTAGCTGAATGGGACTGCCCCTAGGATTCCAATGGGGCACTCGGGATGAGAAGATTCTCTCCCAATGCAGACCAGCACCTGCCTTGCTCTTTACAGCCTCAAGAGCTGCCTGGAACAATGAGAGACTTATCCAGAGGCGTGCTTGAACCCAGGCCCTCCTGACTCCAACATTGACTCACTCTGGTACCAGAGATTCAGAGGTGGAAGAGAACAGAGAGCTGCTCTTTCCCTGGAAACCCCTGGTTAGCAAAGAATCAGTGGGCTAAGGAGGTCAAGGAACCTGTCCACAGTCATCTGGGCAGTGAGCATCGTAGTCTCAGCTCTGTTTCAACTTACCTGGACATGAAAGACCCTACGTTACTATAAAGCACTGTCCTCAGCTGGGTCCTGGGGTCCCGGAATAGCCTCTATAAGTCAGATGAGTCCTGAGAAGCCAAATCTTTCTTTGGAGATGAATGAGAACAGTATGTCCTGCCCTGACTCCTATCACCTTCCCCACCAGCCGAAGACCCACATCTGCAACATCACAATTTTGTTCCCTCACTTATTGCTGCTGCTTTCCCCCCTCCCCCTTCCCCAGGGGATGCACACACTCCTGTGGTCTAGTCTGCACCAGGACTTCAGCTGGGGATGTGAATCTTATCTTAATTCAATTACCTTTTCTATATTAAAAAACTGTAATACAAGTAACAAAAACTTGGAAAGATTACAAATTGAGGGTGGGGATAGAGAGAGACAGAGATAGAGAGAGATACACACAGTAGAGACAGAGACAAAGAGAGAGATATGGACAGAGAAAGACAGAGATAGAGGCAGAAGCAGAGAGACAGAAGGTGGGGGAAGGAGAGACATGCAGCCCCAATTACGGTAAGAAAAACCATATGGATAATTAAAAGTATGTTTTCTATTGATATCTCCTACAAATGCTGAAAATAGATACACATGTTTTCAGCTAATCAGCAATTAGCCTTGGGTCGCTATAATTTGCTTTTCTGTATGATACAAACACCTTTTACTCACCTGTTGCTCAGATGAATCCATTAAGCCTCCAGGGTCTTACACTGGAGGTAGGAACTCTTCTGATTCTGTGAGGCTGATGAGGGTGTTCAGACAGCATCGACAGGCACAGAAGGATCATTAGAAGAGCAGTTCCATGCATCTAGCGTTTGGCCACAGAACTGTGGACCAGCCAAGAAGGGCCATTCTGGTCCAGTGGCCCCTACTTCAGGAGAGTAAACTTATGGTAATGCATGGTCTTTCATGTCCAGGGCACTTAGAACTTGACACTGTATGACTTGGGCAAGTTATTTACTATCCCTAGGCCTCAATTTCCACATCTGTAAAATGGGAGGGTGGTGGTAGAAAAATTAAAGATGAAGAATGTCTGTTGCCCAGCCCAGATCTCATCCCACACCTGCGTGGACTCCCTCTACAACCTGTCTGCCTCGACTTCTGCATGCTGTGAGAAGTGATACAGGGGATGGTCAGTTGGGCCCCCAGGGAGATAGTTAGGCCTTATTGCCTTCTGGGAATTACGAAGCTCCTTTAAGAACTCCAAACTCCCCATGGAAACACAAGGCATCCTTTCACCAGTGTTGCTCTAACGACCAATTGAAGATGGCCCTCCCTCTCAGGGCAGTGGAGAAGGGAGGGGGTGATAGGTGTGAGCAGCTGCACAGGAGGAGAACCCCAAAGGCCTGGAGGGATAGGCTTCATCACAGCCTCACTGGGGCAAGAGCTCCAGATGACAAGTGGACAGCCAGAGAACTTGGGGGCCTTCCCACTGTCTGGAGCCCGAGTGGAAGGCCTCTCGAACAGCTGGTCTGCAAAGTGCTTTGGGGGGATTATAGTCAGTCAACATACATTTATTAAGTGCCTACGATGAGCTCGGCATTGTGCTAAGCACCGGGGGTAAGAAGAAAGCCAAAAAACACAATCCCTGCCCCCAAGGAGCTCACAGCTAATGAAAGCAAATAACTATGAAAATTGCATGTGACGTAAAGTGCCGGGCCAAGGAATTTTCATTTGTCCCCGTAGAGCAGAGGGAGCCACCGAATACTTCCGAGTGGAAGAGCTACACAATCAGATCTCGGCGAGAAGATGAGGCTTGAAGACGGGGACTGAGCCGGCTTGCCTCCTGCCTCTGGCTCTGGAAACCTCCCCTCACCTGCAGATGCCAAAAGGCCGATTCCCCTTGCTTTTACCTGAAGGATCCACGGAGTGCCTTCTCCATCAGAGTCGCCTCTCTTGGCAAGCTGACAGGCCTCTTCTGAGCAGCACGAGAGGGCCATGGCATTAAAGACTTGCTGACGGGCACCAAAGCTTTCATCTGAAGAGGAAATGCAGCCCCCTTTTTCCTTTCTTTTTTTTAAGAAAAGTTTTGGGGCATTTTGAGTCCGATTAACTCTGTGGTTTCTTAGCACAGTCATTCTATGGGCTGAAATAGCTGATGGTATTAGAGATTAAAAAACAGATCTCTCTTGGGAAAAGCTCAAACCACCTACCCCCATACAAAAAATGAAGGACCCCTGACTTTTTAGGACAGAGAACTCCTCATTTGGAACCTGACTCTGCCAACATCAATGGCAGCCTGCCTGTGACTTAATAGGTAAATTCTGGGAAGTGACCCAAGGGTCAAAGGTTAAATGACTTGCCCCAGGTCACATAGCCAGTAAGTGCTGCAGGCAGGCCTCCCTGGCCAGCTCACCAGCTGCTTCTCCCACCTATCACAATGTCCTCCAAGGCAGAATTTCAAGCACCATCTCAGTATCATCTCCATCTTTGGATATATGTATACCCACTGCCTATTGAATCTTCCTTCAAGGTCTTAATGCCTTGTGATGGTTCATGGAAACCCTACCTGGAGTTCCAACCCTACTGACAGATGTGCTTTGAAGTCATTTCATTAGAATTGTCTGCCGGCATAGTTGGAATTATCCCATGTAGAATGTCATCACTGGAGGGGGAGATTACAGACTGATGAACCCACTTTCGGTGAGGGGAGGGGTAACAATTTGCTTTCTTTTGGAGTTTAAGTTCCATTAGACCACAGCTAGGGAATCAGAGCCTTTTTCTGCAGTCTACGGGGATTTTAACATTGAATTTGGCCTATGATTACAGGTTGAAAAGTGACTCTGTCCAAATATGTTTCCTTTCAATTTATTCCAAAATCAAGATGCTACATTGGAATGGTTTTCCATTATAGATCTCAGCCTTCAGGTCACATCTCAATACCTTTCTGTTCTACTCAAGTGAAGTTCAACACAACTTATTTTCTGGAAGACACCATGCTAAGCACTGAGGAGAACCATTCCTGTCTTCAAGAAGCTTATATTCTAGAAGGTGGTGGGGGAGAACACAGCTGGTACTCAGGTAAATCCATGCAGACTATATTCAAAGCAGTGTTGAGAAGGGTACACAGGCTTCCAGCTGAGGAGGGAGAGAGGGAGGAGAAAGGCCTTGCATAAGAGATGGCAGGTGAGCTCAGCTTTGCAGGAGGACAAGGACTGATTGTCAGAGGCAGAGGTGAGGAGACACTCATTCCAGACATACCAAAGTGTAGAGAGAGGCCAGAGATGAAATGCCACGCCCTGGGAAGATGAAGACGCAATCCAGTTTGTCTGGAATGGAAAGGGAGTGACAGGGAAGGATGTTACATGCAGGGCCAATGCGGTATATAGGAGAAGACAGTGGGGGGCTGAGGATTCTGCATTTTATCACTGAGACAGCAGAGAGCCATGAAGCTCTCTGGGTAGAGGAGAGACATGGCCAGGCCTCCCAATCAGCTTGGCAGATTAGTGGGAGAGGGATTGGGAAGGGGAGAAACCAGAAGCAGGCAGATGAATTTGGAGGCTCCTGCATCAGTCTGGTGTGGAGGGCCTGTGTTCAAATCTTCTATCTTCTCTCCCCATAAAGTAATGAGACACGGAATTTGGCGGGGTGCTTTGTAATCCAGCCCGTAAGTCAAATAATTGTCCGGTCCTCTTTTCAGGCAGAGGGAGGCCCCCAGTGCAATCACCAGACGCTGAATGAGTCGAAGACAGGAAGTTCAGAGGTGGAGCCCGAGGGGGCATTTGAAGATAGTCATTTTTCTGACCATGATCCCCTTCAGAGACTGAGATAATTTGCCCTGGAAAAAACATGGAAAACGTCGTTATTGTGTTATAACACAGTGTGAAATCCCACAAACCACTTGAAAGTGTTACACATAGGCTAGAATTTCAGCCACACTGTTGATGCTGTTCCTATTACATCGATTCATGTCGGGTTTAATTCACTAGCGCTTCCTGAAATGCATGCTATTGATTTTACCCAGGAAGGACTGTTCTGACCATGCATGTGAATCATTGGATGACACAGCCGAGAGCAGAGACATTTTTTCATAAGATCATATACCAAGAAGAGATCTTAGAAATCATTGAATCTAGCCACATCTTTTTACAGATGAGGAAACTGAGGCTGAGAGAGATTAAGTTACTTGGCCAGAATCACATAGTTAGCAAGTGTCTGCAGCTAGATTTGGACCCCCCGACTCAAACCCAGCACTCTACCGACCTATCTACCTTTAACTGAGTTCTCTCATTTTACAGAGAAAGAAAATGAGATCTAGGAAGAAGAAAGGACTTTCCCTACATCACACAGATAGCTAGAGGAAGTCTGGAGTAGACAGAACATAGAACAACAACAACAAAAAAAAATCAGCAAAACCTGAGCTCACTGAGGACACTGAGTAGCCATTGTGATCCAGGGAAAGTTGCTAAATATTTCTGTGACTCAGTTTCCTCATCTACAAAGTGAGAATACTATCTGTCATACTACCCTCCTAAAGTTGTTTGGAAACTCCATTGAGGTCATATTTGCAGCACGCTTTATATCACTCCGTCAGTGACAATGATTATCGCTGGTAACTGAGGCCATTGCCCTTCCTACAATGCCAGCCTGCCCTCCAAATCTAAATAACCCATAGTGTGAGCCAATGATGCGTTTGACTAGCCCCTAAGGATGCGTGTATGCCCAGGTTCTTAAACCTAGAGAGCAGGCATTGCCGCCCCTCCCACCTTCCTATTGGCCTGGCACACTTAGATTGTTTCTGATGTTCTCCCCTCTTTCTTCACTCCTTATTAAGCAATTAGAAGGCACCCTCATTTCGCCGGTGTCTGTCAGATTATAGCAGAGCAGCCTCTGGTTGGTGCCATCTGGCTCTGTGTCTAAAACGCCATACCAGTTGGCGCCCTGAGGGCTCTGGACTGAGAAAGCCCTCTTGTGGTCCCAGGTCTGGAAGCCGCCACACTAGATGGGGCCAATAGGAGGTACACACGTGAAGCATCTGCTCTCCTCTTCTCCGAGTAGTTCCCATGGCATACTGCTATTCTTTGTCCAAACTCTCCCACACCACACACAGAAATCAGGGTCTTCTGAGGTTCCTGCCAGGGTCCCACAGTAAGACCCTAACCCTATGGGTTAGGTAGGTGTGGGGTACAAAGGGAGACCAGCTGGTTACCCATAGACTCTCACACCTGCTAAAATAAAAAAAAAAAAACAGGGTCAAAAAGCACCTACGTAATTACCTCCTTTTTTTTTTCTTTCAGTTCTAGCAAATGACTTTCATTTTTACACCATGTCTATTGGGATTTCATAGCATCGTGTTTATTTATGTCCTAGATTTCCCATTGGGCAAGGAAGCCTATTCGTGGCCTGCAGAAGGAGCTTTGGACTGGAAGCCAAAGGAGCTGAATTGGAATTCCACCTCGCTATTTGCTAGTTGTGTGACCCTGGCCAAGTCACTGAGCCCTCTGAGCCTGGGTAGCATTCTCTTTCAGTTCCTCAGAGACTGTGGTGTTCTGTGTCTCATAGTCATTCAGTTATCTTGGCATTAACCAGTTAGGCCTCTGCTCCTGGGAGGAGCTTGGAAACTTTAAAGGAAATTGGCCATTTTTTTTTTTTTGGCTGAATGAGATTGTGCAACTTTGGACTTCTTCCATGAATTTGAAATGATCAGGATGACAAAGCTTTTTCATTAGCAAGCACACCCGGAAGTCTTCATTCCCACACTCAGACTCCACCAAAAAGTCACAGACGCTTTGGAGATGGCGTTTCTCCGGACCTGAGGGTGAGAAGTCTCTTATTTATAGATTCTCTTCTCTGTATACAAGATTGCGGAACATTTAAGGTCTTCCCCCCCCACCCAGGGAAGAATTGTGTCTGCTTAGCCCTGACCAAAGTTTATGGCTTGTAGAAACATGCTTGTACTGCTGTTGGGATGCCTGATTAATGACCCCTGAATAACCTGGAAATTCCTTCCATTTAGACCTAGAACAGCACTTTAGGTCTCCAGTCAGTGTCTGATATTTACAGTTAAAACAAAGTTTAGAGGTGGGTGGATTGTGTGTGTTTCTTTTTTCAAGTAGTAGGTTCTAGAGGGACAATGTGACCAGACTCCCAATATCCCTGGCTTAGAGAGTGCTTTCTGTGCGCTCTTGGGTCTTTAGCTCCAAGATCTAGTCTGAAAAATCATAGAGTCATCAACTTTGAGCTTCAGTCGAATCCAGCTTTTTCATTTCACAGATGAGGAAACTGAGGCCTGAAAAGATGAAATGATTTGCCCAGGGTCACTCAGCCAGTAATTGTCTGAGGTATTTGAACCTAGGTCTTCTTGGACAACTCTATGCACTTTGCCGTGCTGCAACTCATAGAAAACACAAGATATTTAATGCTAGATGAATTTAATTGAATTGGAAGAACTTTATAAGATCCTCCAAATTAAATTCACATACATTTTAATACTCAATGCTATTAATGCAGAGGCAGACATAGGAGACTATGAAAAATTTATTCAAAATATTTTTAAATATTAAAAAATTAAAGAGGCCCAAGGGCTTGAAGACCACACCAAAGCCTCATACTTCCTCCAAGAACACTTGGGTGTTAGACATGGTGAGCTCTGAATATCACACGTGAACACACACACACACACACACACACACACACACACACAAATAAAAGTGAAGAATGAAAGAGAGTGACTCTATCTTGACAGGAAACCATTTTTGAATGATTAAGCGCGTGTTCACTCCTAGTTTACACTTTGTTTTACTGACTAATTCCATGGAGAAGTACGGGTCTTGTGTGTTTATATTGATAGGGAAACTACCCCCTTTGCATTTGTATCCCCGGATATCGGGGCACATGAGGTGCTCAGGGAGGACCAGTACCTCCAGGCTGAGGGCTTGCCAAGCCCTTTCCAAAGCCTTACATAATTATTAGAACAGAAGAACATGAAGACAGCTTGTAAATAAATATATACATATTGGGGTACACACGCAAACATATCTTCCTTTCAGAGTTATTTAGCAAGATAGTTTGGAGAACACGGGTATAATTAACATCATTAAGAATTCCTTCCAATTCGAAACACACTTTACTCTCTCAGAATCTACCATAGGCAACATATGCTAGCTGCGTTCACTGGAGAGCTACCAGTCAAGAACTGAAACCTCTGGCTGCTTGGAATTTGGGTGAAGGACGTAGACTGGGGACTTTCAGTTTTGACATTGACATTGTGCTTCAGCAGGCTGAGCTGAGGACCCAGAATGTAGGAAGCCCTCGTGGGAAGTCACCCTTCCTGTTCTCTGATCCTCGATGCCCCAAAGCAGACCAAAATTAGTGTGTGTATGCTCTTAAGTTTTCTCAAAATAAAGCTGAATGTTAAACTTCCAGAGTTAATGGATGAAATCTCTGATATGCTGGAGCCAAAATAGGTTCAAAACAGAAAACTTCTCTTCAGAAGAATTAAGTATGAAAAAATATTCTTGGCTAAGTCTTCGGGGATTAGAGAATGCTTGCCCTTTCACTAGAAGCACAACACGTGTGTGTGTGTGTGTGCCAAATGTATCTTTTTGTGAGGACATAACAGAGACAGAAAAATAAAACAGCACCTAAAATTACCACAAGCAGCAGGGACACATGGGACTTTGCTCCAGGCACTGATTTCCAGGGGAATGGCTTCCACTTCACAACAACCACTTTCCCTGAACCCCCAATACACCCTCTAGGTCTGCTGCCAGCCTGGGCAACCTTGTGGAGAAGCTACCATCCCCAGGGTTCCATTGCCAGGATGCCCTTCTCCTGGTACCATTTTCTGCTCCACACCCATGGGAATGAGCTAGAACATCCCATATCACAGCAAGACTGACTGATTTAGATCACTGGTCAAGGAGGCATAGATGAGAAAAGGAAAGAAGCTGATCACCTACCTACAGCTCAAGAGATGACGGGGTCCCCGATTCCCACGTAATGTCAGGAGACCTCGAAGGAGGCCCACTCCCTCACCCACACCCTGGGGTGGCCCTTTGTGAAGGATTTAGGGGGATGTAGCAGCAGTCATAGAGGATGAGCAGCTGTGAGTAGATTGTGAGCTATGGATCCCCGCATCACTGTGGCCACAGATCTATCAAGGGTAATACTAATAATGACCTTTACATAGGTCTAATTATATGGATCCATGGTTATAAAGCACATTACAAATGTTATCTCCTTTGATCCTCACAACAACCTTGGGAGGTAGGTGCCATTATTATACCAATTTTACAGATAAGGAAACTTGCCGGGACACGAATAATCCAATCCCATTCATTCCCTTTTGTTTTGTCAAATACTGAGAAAAGATGGAATGCAAGGAGTCATTTGAGCTAAGTATATATCATGAAATTATGCTAGTAACTTTTGAAAATAGACCATTCTTTATAGTCTGAGCTGGCAGATACAGAGGCTGCAAATGGCAGCCCTCAATCAATTTGGGGTGGGCAAATCCTGCAGTTGGATTGTTACTGGAATCTGGGGTGTTGGGGGTTTTTAGTTACTTGAAATACTTTTTAGTCATATGGGGCTTAGTAATTTCCCAGTATTATTTTGTACTTATTCCTCCTCATTCCTCAATTTGGATATTTGGAGGAGGATGTAATCCATGTGTTTCTCATTCATTGACACTTGAGTCATTAAAAGGAGACTCAAATGAGGTTCTCGTGTTTCCTGCCAGTTGGATCTGTTAAAATTGACTTTTTCCTGATTGAAAAAAAAAGTTCATGCTTAACTTAAGTGAAGGGTCCCTGCTTCTCATTTCCCATTATCAGTTTGTTAGCCATGGGACCAAAACTTCTCTCAAAATCTTCTTGCTATCTAAGAGATGGGTCAAGGGCTTAGGCATGGCAAGTTAATTCCTTAGATTATGGATGATTTAATTCTGTCTCTGTCATTGCAAATGGTCAATAAATCCATACATGACATTGACAATCCAAATGGTTTAAACAACTCTTCACCAAAATAAACCCCACAAAAATCAACACAAAATCCCAGTTGAGAGAGAGAGAGAGAGAGAGAAAGAGAGAGAGAGAGAGAGAGAGAGGAAGAAAGGAGGAGAGAGACAGAGATAGAGACAGACAGACAAAGTGTGCGTGCATGCATGCACGTGCAAGTGCATGTGTGTGTGTGTGTGTGTGTGTGTGTGTGTGTAATGTAAACCCACTTGTTTGAATGTGGAGCCACGCCTAGCCTTTGATCCACCCATTTCCAGAGGGGGTTATGCATTCTTCCAGTGAAAAGAGGTATGGAAAGGGGGAATCAGGATGGGGCACAGGGGGAGCAGACATTCAAATTTCCCTGCTGTCTCATTTGTCAATTAAAGAATTTCCAAATTTCCAAAGAAAGAATTTCCAAAGTGCACATGCATGCCCTTTGTACTTACATTTTCAGGGTCTGTATACTCTTCCACTAATGTACATATTTGTGAGAGTGGATATTCCAGGCCTATGGAGGAACTATTTTATTAGTATTTTTTTCTTTTTCTTTGCTATTTCATTAAATGCCTTTTCATGAACTGATCATAGCCTCTGACTGACTAAAGAAAAAATAAACACGTGTGTGTGTGTGTGTGTGTGTGTGTGTGTGTGTGTGTGTGTGTGTGTGTGGTTTATGAGCTATGGTTTCAGGGGACACATGCAAAGGCTAGATAGTCCATTCAGCTCAGTGTTTTCTTTGACTAATAAACCAAGGAACATGATGTGATCAGGCAAAGCTGTCAGCTCCAAAGGTTAGGGGCATACTCCCAAAGCAAAAGCAGCCTACTTTCCCTTAATAGCCCAGTAAGGTATACTAACCAGAAATTCCTCCAAACCCTTCAAAGAGCAAAAACATAGTGTGCACCACCTCTTGGGACAAGGAGTCTCCTAAGTTTACTTTATAAAGAATACTTGCTTCTACTTGTCCTATACTTAGCCTTTCTAAGTTTTAAGGGGATCTTTTAGTTCTAATAAACCAGGACTAATTTTTTTTAAAAAATCCTTTCCTCTCAGCCCCAGAGGAGGAGAGGGGCATCTAACTTAACAAAGTTAATCCCTCCGTGTTCTCTTTAAAAAAATCTGCTCAGTTTACTTTATAAAGAAATCCTTCCTTCTATTTATCCTACATGTGTGTAAGTTTTAAGGGAATCTTTTAGTTCTAACAAACCAGGACTGAAGGAAAGAGCTCTTTCCTCCAGAGGCAGAGGACGAAGGGTACGAGTTCCATGACAAAGTGAACCCTTCTGCCTATGCTTTTGACCCCATCCTATCTGGTGTCCTAGGGGATTTTTCCTCTTCAATCCTTCTCCCTTTTCTCATCTCTCTCCCTCTTTATTTCCCCTAAGTATGCTCAAGGGCCTCCCATCCTCACGTCATGGGCCATTGGGCCAGGGGCCAGTCTCATATGACTCTTAATTTTCTCTTGATCCTCAAATACCTTCAAGCTGCTAACCTCTATATGTCTTCTCTTTCACCACCAAACATCCAGAAAAAGTAGCTGTCTACACCCCCCTCCATTATTCATTTTCTTTTTAGCTCTTCCAATCTGGCTTTAGAGTCCACCTCTCTATGGAAACTGCTTAATTAAATTAGTTTTTCTCCTTCTTCTCTGTGGACTGATTCCTGCTGATCTCTTTTGCTAGTTCATGATACACTTCCCACTCTCTAAGCATAGAGGACACCCAACACTTTGTCTTTGGTCCTCTTTTATTTTTTTTCTCTCTTCCCTTTCTCCTAGGAATCTCATCTATTCCTGGGGGCTCAATGATTTCCGTTAAGTGGACAACTCCCAGATCTTTCTGGCCAGTTCTCATCTCTCCCTTGAGCTCCAACCCTACACTGCAACTACCCACTAGGCATCTCTGCCTGGATTTCCTCTGGGCATCTCAAATTCTGTATGTTAGCTATTCAGTCAATAAATATTTATTAAATGCCCACTACACACCAGACACTGTGCTAAAAACTAGGGATATGAAGAAACATCAGAAAGCAGCCCCTATTCTCAAAGAACTCGCTGTCCAATGAAGGAGACCACATGCACACAACTACATACCAAAAGCCATTGGCATGATAAATTAGAGATAGTCAGGAGACTTGAGGCAAGACAATTACAGAGCTTTGGAAAGTTTTCTTCTAGAAGATGAGGTTTTAGCCAGGACTTGAAGGAAGCCAGGCAACAGAGATGAAGAAGAGAGAGAACATTCTTCCCTCAGGTCTTCTCCAGGACGAAAGCCACCCAGGATGGGAAGTTAGAGATGAGTCATGATCTGCATTACTGGAAGGGTTACACAGATCACTGAATTAACATATCTTAGCAGAAACGAAAACGAGAAGTACCATATCTTAGAATTTCTACTATGCAGAGGTCATGGAGATGAGTCAGGTCTTTAAGGAAATCCAAGCTTTTGTCTCTAGGGAGTCAAGGTAGAGGATGTGTTCTGGATCTTATGACTGAAAGAGAGGGACACATTCTAATCCTAGGCCTATAGGTGAAACCTCCAGGAATCGCTCCTAAATGACCTCAGATGCTTAGAGCTTAAAGCTAAAACTTAGAGCTTTAGATGCTCATGTTTACCCGGGGCTGAACCAACTAGGAGCTGCTTTCCTCACCAGACAGTGAGGTCGATAGTGCAAGAATTGGCCCCAATTTTACATACGATAAAGGCTAGGTAGATGAGCCAGTGATAAGGCCGGTGGTTGTTCCTAAGCCTCTGGACTGTGTATCTACAGAGTTACATCCACTTCTGAGCCTCACAGGCAAAAAGAGCTGATGTGACTTAGGGATCACGTTAGGACACAGGGAGGTGGCTCTGCTTTACGTGGCTTTCATCATACCTCTAAAACATCACGATCAGTTCTAGGAACCACCAATTAAGAAGAACCATGATAAACTCCAGAGGATGGCAAAGGGCCTTGGATCCTTGACAGGTGGGGACTGGTTGAAGGAACCATCAATCAGTCAATCAACAAGCATTTTAAAATTTTTTATTTATTTATTTTTAGTTTTCAACATATGCTTCTATAAGATTTTGAATTCTAAATTTTCTCTCTCTCCCTCCCCTCCCCTCCCCCTCCCCAGCATGCAATCTGATATAGGCCATACATATACATTCATATTAAACATATTTCTACATTAATCATGTTGTAAAGAAGAATTGTAACCAAAGGGAAAAAACACGAGAAAGAAAAACAAAAAGAGAGAGAGAGAGGCAGAGACAGAGAGAGAGACAGAGATAGAGACAGGGACAGAGACAGAGAGAGACAGAGGGAGAGACACAGAGAGAGAGACACACACAGAGACAGAGAGAGAGACAGAGATACAGAGAGAAAGACACAGAGAGAGACAGAGACAGAGAGAGACAGGGACAAAGACAGAGAGAGACAGAGACAGAGAGAGAGACAGGAACAGAGACAGAGAGAGAGACAGGGACAAAGACAGAGAGAGAAACAGAGAAAGAGACACAGAGAGAGAGACACAGAGACAGAGACAGAGAGAGAGACAGAGACTGAGAGAGACAGAGATAGAGAGAGAAAGACACAGAGAGACAGAGTCAGAGAGAGAGAGACAGAGATAGAGATAGGGACAAAGACAGAGACAGAGACAGAGAGAGACAGAGGGAGAGACACACACACACAGAGACACACAGAGACAGAGAGAGAGACAGAAATAGAGAGAGAGAGACAGAGACAGAGAGAGACAGGGACAGAGACAGAGAGAGACAGAGAGAGAGACAGGGACAGAGACAGAGAGAGACAGAGAGAGAGACAGGGACAAAGGCAGAGAGAGAAACAGAGAGAGTGACACAGAGAGAGAGAGAGACACAGAGACAGAGACAGAGAGAGACAGAGATAGAGAGAGAAAGACACAGAGAGTGACAGAGACAGAGAGAGAGAGACAGGGACAGAGACAGAGAGAGAGACAGAGAGAGACAGACAGAGAGACAGAGACAGAGAGAGACACACACACACAGAGACACACAGAGACAGAGACAGAGAGAGAGACAGAGAGTGAGACAGACAGAGAGAGAGAAAATGGTATGTTTCATCTGCATTCCAACTCCATGGTTCTTCCTCGGGATGTGGACAGCATTTTCCAACATGAGTCTTTTGGAGTTGTTTTAGATCCTTGCATTGTTGAGCAAGGCTAAGTCTATCCAACCTGGTTATCACACTGCATATGATGTTCTCCTGGCTTGCTCTCTTCACTCAACATCACTTCATGTAAGTCTTTCCAGGTTTTTCTGAAATCTGCCTGCTCATCATTTCTTATGGAATAATAGTATCCCATCACATTCATATGCCACAACTCAACAAGCATTCATTAAGTCTATATAGTGGCAGGCACTGTGCCAGGCGCTGAGGGCAGGTAGACAAAGAATGAAGCAACTCCCACTCACGATGGTGAGAGAAGAACCCGGGCCACATCACTGGCGACTTCAGGTCTTCGGAGGACTCTTATATGGAAGAGAGAGTCAATTTGTCTTGCTTGGGCTCAATAGGAAGAGCCAGGATTGATGGATGGAGGTTTCCCCAGAAAAGCAAGTTTAGATTTTCTACAAGGAAAGACTCTTGACAATGAGAGCTGCCCAGAAGTGGATGGGGCAGCCTCCAGCGGCAGTGTGTGCCCCTTCAACGGAGGTCTTCAAGCCCAGGCTGGATGGGGGGCCACTTGCTTTATATTTTATAGAAAAGATTCTTTTTCAAATATGAACTCAACTGTGTCCCGGGTGAGATTCCTACCAACTCTGAGATTCCGAAAGAAAAAAAAAAGAATTCATAAGCAGATTGTCTCTTTTTTATTATCTAAAAACGATTTTTATTTAAATTTAATAAACCAAGACAGGGAGTCATGACGGATATCCTTTTTAAAAAAATCTCCCTTAAGCTTTGTTCCTGTTGTTCTTAGAACATAAGTCTTCCTTGGAGGCTAGAACATCCTTCTTTCCTTTCCGGAGTAGCCACCTTGGCCTGTTAGCAGTGTCGTTTCCATTTGCAATGAACTTTTCTCTTCCCTTTTTGTATTCTTTCTCTCTCCCTTCAATAAGTCTCTTCATTGCCAAGTTTTATGGAGAAAATACAAAGAAAAGAGATGAGAAGAAAGATCGCATTGCAGTCCTGCAAACCAGATGTTTGGCCTTCAAGCCAAGTGGGCCAGAGAGTCTCCAAGCAAAATTACCATATTGTACTGTGTAAGAAAAGAAACTGAGGTATTCTCATGAACCCAGTGGGGAAAGCTGGGGCTCTGGCACAATCTTTGGCTCCATTTAGCCCCCCTCCTAATATCAAATAGCACTCGTTGGGGGCAAAGTCAACTGGTATTGATACGCTTCTTTGTAATTCCGAGTTCGAAGGACCAGACAACACAGTGGTTCTAGAATGTGTCTTGTACCATTGGGTCACAATTAAGGCACTTATATCCCTCCCAAATTCGTGTAAAGTGACACCAGAACTGGCCTCCCTCAGGTTGCTGATATTCCAACAGTTCAAGACAGTCGACATGCTCTTGATACCAGAGACAGAGAAAAAATGTGGCCTCCCTTACTGGGCGCTTAATTGAGTGTACTTCCTGGGCTGTTTCCTAAGCGGGGCTTTCTCCTTCATTTGCACACGGCTCACAAATAAGGATAAAGTTACACCAAACTGGATGATGGTGAACCATGTGTTGCTGGTTATGGGATGTCTTATAGGAATGCTTTTGCTGAGAGAAAGACTTGTTCAACTGTCAGGAGGAAACCTTCACCCCTGGCAAGAAAAGGCCTTGGAAACGGGAAGGAGGCCCCAGACTGAGAGCACACCCAGAGCTTTGAAGATAGCTGGAGTCAAAGTGGGTTTTGTTTTTCCCACCCAGAACAGCACCTAGCTCATTCTATTGCAGCTCACTTGATCTAGGGTGCAAGCTCTCCTTCTGTGGGTACATAGTGAAGTAACTTAGGGATTTCTCACTATGTCATTGAATGTCTTGGGGAGAGTGAATAGAGACCCCCAAGCCCTGGGTCTTCCTGACCTAGAAAAAAGTAGCCAGGTGAGATTGCTAAAGGAAACTCTTGCCAGTATCTCCATGGAGATGGGGAGCTCCCTAAGGATACTCCTGATGTAGGAGTGGCCGTCACTATTCACAAAGGCTTCTCTAGGGTACTGGCCTGGGGTTCCTTGAACTTGGCAGACTGTTCTGATGGAGGAGGTGGAGGAAGGGGCAGATGACCCAGAGTTAGGAGCCTAGACTTTACCTTGGAAGGGTCATAATCATCACCCTGCACCTGCTCCTCTGTCCTCCAGGACAGAGACTTGCATTTCTGTATCCAGATCCCTAGCATGTGACCTAATGCCTGGTACACAGTAGGTGCATAATAAGTATTTAATAATGGGTAGATTGATTGAATGACAACTGTACATCAAAGGGACTTCAAAGTTTGGAAAGCATTTTCCACACAGAAAATATTTCACATTTGAGTCTCACATCCCTGTGAGAAGATCACTAGATCACAGCTCATGGATTCCAACCCTCTTAGTTTACAGATAAGCAGATCTCAGACAAGAGAGGGAAAGTGATTAGCCCAAAGTCATACATGGAGTTAGTGGTAGGTCTTGGATTTGGACCCAGGCCTT
Organism: Vombatus ursinus; assembly: GCF_900497805.2. Lineage (NCBI taxonomy): Eukaryota > Metazoa > Chordata > Mammalia > Diprotodontia > Vombatidae > Vombatus > Vombatus ursinus. Next base: position 14,120,233 of record NW_020954577.1, on the reverse strand, counting down.
TTAACTCAAAGTCCTCCAATAGACCCATTTTATAGATGAAGAAACAGAAATCCCATGAGGTTCAGAGATTCCCCCTGGCTATCCAGCTAGGTGGTATCAGAGAAGCAGGATTGGAACTCAAGTTCCAAGTCTTCAGGTGGATTCTGGATTACTCCTTTTAGGGGATGGTGTTCAGGCGCGAGCTTTACTAGCTGCCCCTGACATTGCTGCCAGCTCTGAGATTGTATGATTTTTCTCTCCCATTCCAGCACTCTATCCACTTTTCAATTTACAGCTGGGGAAACTGAGGCCAAGCTAGAGGAAGTGACTTGATCCTTACTAATTGTGTTATCTGGAGCAAATCACTTCATCTCATTTGGCACAAAATAATGAGGGGAGGGTGGGGAACCATAGCATCGATTTTCTAGAGAACAAAGTATCCTGAAAAAAATCAAGGCACCAACCACTGTGTTCATGAGTGAGCCTGCGAGGGTCAGTATTAACTGTTCAGCATCTCCAAACTCACAGGAAAAAAAAAAACTGTCTCAAAATGTTCTCAGCTTGAAAACCAGAAACTTCTTACATTCAATCACTTTCTCTTAGTATTTGGCCAAATCACATGAAAATGTGAGGTGGTTAAACCGTGTGTAAATTCAATGTATGATATTTAGTCGATTGAATAGAGTGCTATGATGTCTCTGCTTCTCATCGCCTCTGTTACCTCGGGCCTCTCCTGGTCTCAGCGTCCTCATCTCTAAAATGAGAGGATCCCCTTAGCTAACTCTCGGGTCTCTTCCAGCTCTAAACTGATGTTCCAATGTTCATTTATGTGTGCTGGAGTTTATGTTTTTCTTGAGCTTTAAAACTAAGAGAGACAGCATGGGATAGTGGACAGACAATGGACTTCTGAGATGTGATCTTCTAGATTCAACTTCCATCCCGGACACATCCAGGCTTTGTCATTTGATGTTTTAGATAACTCACTAAAACTAGAAATTCATAACCATAATAATAGGGGCCTAATCAAAGCTGAAGTGCCTACTGTCCTAGGGCTGGGGTGAGGTTCAAATGAAGATCTCTCTAAGGGTGCGTGGACCCTAACAGAGATGGGAGGTGCACGCTTGGATCCCTTGCTCATATTTGGTGTATCTGTCACTAAGGTCAGATAGTTAGGTGTCTGGGGGTGAACTGAGGGAGTCAGGGCAGAATAGAAACCCAGGTTGTTTGACCCCCTTGTTCAGGCTCCTGGTCATGCAAGGGAGTCCTAGAAACACTGGTTTTTAGAGTCAGGAAAGACTCCAGGGGCTGACTAGATTACACCGGACTAGAACCACATTCCCTCCGTAACATCCTCCAGTCGTGGTCATCTAGCCTTTGGCTGAAGACTAGGAATAAGGTGTTTCCAAACACCTCCTTGAGCCATCCATGCCAATGAATGAAAGCCTTCACTGTTAGCAAGTTTTTCCTTATTTGGACGCTCTTTGTAATCCCACCCATTTTTCCTTGTCCCAATCTCTGGCACCAGGCAGAACAAGTCTCATCCCTTCTTGTCCATATAATGATTCTTCAAATACTTGAAGACAGGCATCATGTCCCTCCCTATGATTCTTCAGGTTTATACTAAAAAGAAACCCAGTTTCTTTAATCAATACACGTATGGTATAAACTCACTACCTGACATCACCCTTGCTTCTCTCTTCTGGTCTCCAGGTCCTTCTATCATGGTCCTTCCTAAAATATGGTGCCCAGTGCTGAATACAATAATCCGATGAGACAGAAGAGACTGTAAAAGGGAAAATAAGCAATTTTGACTACATAATTAAAAACACTGTACAAATAATAACAGACAAATAGAATTTTGATGATAAAGTGTAAGTAAGAAATATCACCAACAAAAGTCTGAAATCAAAATATACAGAGAATTGCTACAGATATGTAATACCAAAAACTATTCCCCAATAGACAAGTGGTCAAATAATATGAGAAAAAAAATTTCAAAAGAAATATTTAAGACTATAAATGAAAACATGCTACAAAATATTAATGGCACAGTAAGAGAAGTGCAAATGAAGACTACTGAGGTTTCCCATCATAATCATCAAACTGGCAAAGTTGGCCGAAGATGGGAGTCATCAATATGAGAGGGACTGTGGGAAGACAGGTGCAGTAAAGGACCTGCTGGTGGAGCAGTTAGTGGGTGGTCTAACCATTTGGGATCTCAGCGTTGGAATTGTGCCATGAAAGTAATTAAGCTCCTACCTAGCAATTCTATCACTGGGCATATCCCCCAAAGAAGTCAAAGACAGATACTGGAGTCCAACATGTGCCAAAATACTTATAGCAGCATTCTTTCTGAGAGGAAGAAGAAATCTATAAACAGAGAGGGCACTCATTGCCTGAGGAGCAGCTGAAAAAAACAGTGAATTATTATGCAGCCAGAAATGATGGGTATGAGGAGTGCAGAAAAACTTGGTAAGATCTGTTTGAACTCACCCTGAGTAAAATAAACAGAACCAGGAGAACAATGTCCTCAATGACTATGACCATATGAATGTAGTAGAACTCTAAATAACAGGAAAACCAGTAAATATCATAGAGAAAGGAAGGAAATAAACATTTATCAAGCACCTACTATGTGCCCCGCACCATGATAAAATACTTTACTTCAAATAAAGCACATAAAAATATTATTTCATTTGATCCTTCCCACAATTATGGGAGGTAAGTGCTGTTATAATTCCCCTCTTATAATTGAGGAAAATGAGTCAGACAAAAGTAAAGTAACTTGCCCAAGGTCACTCAGCTAATAAGGCAGTTGCTTTAAGGCCACATTTGAACTCAGGTCCCCATCGGCCCTTTCTCTATATTGTGTCTCTTAGAGAAGAGATAATGGAACATATCTCCTTCTTGTTAGCAGAGACGTGGGGTACTACTGGGATAAGAACTAGATCCTTGTCATAGATTGAATTCTGTCTTCTTTCCTGACCCCTTCCCACTTGATGGCACTCCCTCCATTACTTTGCATATAATTTGTAATATGTATCTGTGAAAATTTTGTTGCCTTTGTTGAAATCTTAGTTGCTTCAAAGTAAGGAATATTTTTTTTTTACTTTTTGGCTCCGTGTCTCCAGTTCTAAGACAGTGGCTTGCACATAGTAGGTTTGCAGTAAATTCCTTCTTCCCAGTCTAACCCCTCCCAAAGAAACTCAGGACAGGTGTGGAGTCCAAGAGCATTTAGGTCCTATGTGTTAGAGGCAGGATTCTAACCTAAGACCTTCGCCTGCAGATCCAGAGCTCTTTTGATTGCCCCTTCCTGCTTCAGATATCATTGGGTGTTCTAGTTATCTGAGCAGAAACCAGATGCCCCTACTAGCCAGTCAGGGATCATGCTTTGTTCAGACACTTACTAGCTGTGGGAATGGGGGCTAGTCACAACTCTAGATACATGTTACCTGTTCTAGGTCAAGACACATTTCTACATTCTTCTTAATTTGTCCATTGTCTGGGCCTTGCTTCTCCAAGAGTGGTCCAAGATTGTCTGCATGATGCAAAGGCTGGTCCAGAGCCCAAGGATGAGGTCAAGCTGACATCTGCATAAGTTTCCTTATCAGAAGCAAGAATGAGAGGAGTTGTAGGAATGGATTGAGGGTATTAAGTGCTGGAAGTTGGTCACCAGTTCAAACAGAAGATTCTGGAAAAACCCAAAGACTCAACTAAAAAGTTAGTTAAACAATTAACAATTTTAACAAAGTAACAGGATATAAAGTAAATCCACAAAAATCATCAGCTTCCTATATATCACAAACAAAACTCTGCAAGAAAAGATAGTAAAAAATTTATGTGTATATATATATATATATATATATCCCATTTAAAATAGATCTAGACGATATAAAATACCTGGAAGTATACTTGACAAAACAAACCCAGGAACTATATAAACAAGATTATTTTTAAAAAAAAGAAACTTTTTATACAAATAAAATCAGATTTAAATAATTGGAGAGATATTAATTGTTCATGGGTAGGCAGGGCCAATATAATAAAAATGACAATTTTACCCAAAATAATTTATATATTTCATGCCATCAAAATTAAATTACCAAACATATTTTTACTGAATTAGAAAAAAATATCAAAATTCAGTTGGAAAAGAAAAAAGTCAAGAATATCAAAGGAAATAATTTTTTAAAAGTATAACAGAAGGAGGTTTAGCATTACCAGTTCTTAAGCTATATTATAAGACAATAATTATCAAAACTATCTGAAACCGGCTAAGAAATAGAAAGGTAGATCAATGGAATAAAGTATACATACAATTTATAGCAGCAAATAAACATAATAACCTTGTATTTGACAAGTGTAAAGATTTAAAATTTTGGGATAAGAATTCATTATTTGGTAAAAAAAAAAAGTTGGGAAAGCTAGAAAGCTGTATGGCAGAAACTGGGCATGGACCAATATGTCATACCATTTACCAAGATAAGGTCAAAATGAATACATGATCTAGATATAAAAAGAGATTTTACAAGAAAATTAGAAGAACATGGAACAAGCAAACAATCTATGAATAAACAAGACATAGAGAGCAAAGTTAGGTGTAAAACGGATAATTTTTATTTCATTAAATAAAAAGGCTTTGTACAAATAAAATAAATAGAGCCAAGATCAGAAGGAAAGCAGACAATGGGGGGGGATTTATAAGCAGTTTATCAGATAAAGGTCTCATATCTAAAATACATAAAGAACTTTGTCAAATCTATAAGAACACGAGTTATTCCTCAATTGATAAATGGTCAAAGGATATAAACAGGCAGTTTTCCAATGATGAAATTAAAACAATTTATAGTCATATAAAAATGCTCTAAATCATTATTGATTACAGAAATGCAAATTAAAACACTTTGAAATATCATTTTACACCTATCAGATTGGCTAAAATTATTGAGGGGAAAATGACAAATGTTGGAAGAGATGTGGAAAAATTGGGACATTAATTCATTGTTGGTAGAATTGTGAACTGATTGGAGAACAATCCAGAATTATGCCTAAAGAGTTATTAAGCCACCTATACCCTTTGACCCAGCAATACCACTACTACTTGGTCTATTTTCAAAGATTATTAGGGAAAAAGGAAAAAAACCTCTATGTTTTAAAATATTTATAGGAGCTGTTTTTGTGGTGGCAAAGAATTGGAAATTGCAGGGATGCCCATCAATTGGGGAATGGCTGAATAAATTGTTGTATATTATTGTGATGGAATACTACTGTGCTATAAGAAGTGATGAGCTCAATGGTTTTATAAAAAAAAACATAAAAAGACTTGTATGAAATAATGAAGAATGAAATGAGCAGAACCAAGAGAACACTGTATATAGTAACACTATTTTTTTTTAAGAACAACTTTGAGTGAATAAGTTATTTGCTGATTACAAATACCCAAATTAATTTTAAAGGACATAGCAGATGCCATCTGCATCTAGCGAAAGAACTGATAAATAGAAGTATGTATAGAATAATTTTACATATATGTGTGTGTGTGTGTGTGTGTGTGTGTGTACACACACACCTATTTATGTTTAATGGTAGCCATCTCTAGGGTGAGAGGGGAGGAGGAAGAAAAAAAAGGAAAAAAGGAAATTTACATGATAATTTTGTTGTGTATTTGAAAGGAATAGCAAGTTGTGTATAGTAGATCTGCAGCTTCCTGTACAATCATCTTTCTTATTGTACTATGCTATGGAAATGCTTGTTTTATTCCATAAATTAAAAATAAAATAAATAATTAAAAACAAAAGAAAATTCTATGTGTTCTATGCACATAGCATGCTGTACCTGGGTAATAGATTGGAGTCTTCACCGCAAACTCCCTGAGGACCAAATGTGCTAAGGACACGATGCTTCCTCTCACTTGCCCTATATATAATCTGCTTGTACATAACTCATAACTCTTGGTATGTTGGCTCCCCCATTAGACTGGGAGTTCCTTGAGGCCAGGGGCTATTTTAACATTTCTTTGTATCCCAAGTGCTAGGCATGATGCCTGGCATATGGCAGGTGTTTCATAAATGCTTGTTGACTTGAGAAGAGAAGGATGAGTCACAGGGTGATTCCATTGAGGTTTGAGGGCTGGGGATTGGCCAAGGAGAATCAGTGGCTTAAGTGGTCCCTAGTCTGTGAACTTACAATTCTATCTTTTCCCTAAAATATACTGTTGCTTGGTATAATGGATCAAGGGATGGTCTCTAAGTCAGAAAGATACAGGTTTAAAGATCCTTCCTGCCATTCAAACTAGCTTTACGATCATGTGCAAATCACTTAGTAACATCTATGAGACTCAGTTTCTCCATTTGCAAAACTAGGACCAACAATCAATCCACAAGCAGGTATTGTGTCTGCTAGGTTCTACACACTGGTCTAGGCATGGAGATAAAAAAGACCAAAGTAAACCATCCCTGCCCTCAAAAAGCTTGCATTCTATGGGAGAAGGAAATAGCCTACTATCTCCTTGACAGTATTACTATAAAAGTGTCAAATGAGAGAATGTCTATAGAGAACTTGGAAAACTCAAAGATGCTACATCAACATGAGTTGTTATAGTGAGACGTTTCTGAAGGAGTGACACAAGTCCAAGGCCAGCAGTTTAGCAGGAGATGGGCAGAAGGGGCCAGGAAATGGTTTAGGTGCCATATTCTACTGCTCATTTGCCAAGTGGTAGAAACCAATCACTCTTCCTTACCCAGGACATTAGCGATTGTGTTTAAAGTGCAAACAACTACTGCGTTATACTATATTACATAGTATTATATATCATTCTATGATATATCATTTTGCTCATCCTTTGACTCTCTGTACTGCTGGATTTTGACTCATCATTAGAGCTCTAGCTAGAGTGAGGTAGCATTGTTCAGGCATTTTAGAAGATGTTGAAGATACTGAAGGCAATCTGGCCCTCCAGCAGAAGAAGTAAGGAAACCATTCAAATAGAAAGCTACCAGAAGGTCCCTTCTTCCCCCAGGCAGCGAGTTGTGCCCTGGTCCAGCTGGTTCTCATTGCCCAGGGCCCCTGCTGATGGGGCCCTGGGCTCTGCCTGCAGGATGTGGCTTAGGGCCACTTGCCCCAAGCACGAACATTGCTAAGTATAGCTCTACCAGTCAGACCTCTGTACTAGCCCTCCTATTTTCCTTTCCCTGACACCCCCTTAAAATTCCTACTTCTACTTTTCTTATCTCTACTTAGGCCCCAATTTGTCGCCCTCCCCCTCCAGTCCTGCTCTCCTCTGCTGTCTAAGATCTAGAATCTAGGGCCACAAAAGCCACCCCTTTGAATATTGGAAAAGGAAGCCTGTGGGGAGAAGGGAGAAGAGGAAGGAAGAAGAAATGGGGGGAAGGACAGAGAACAGAGGGCAGGGAAGAGCATGGAGAGCTTGGGCTACAGAGTAAGCAAATAAGGAATAAGAACCAGCTTGTGGCCCTCAGATGTCCTGAGTTAATGCTGTTTACACTGTCCTTGAATGGGATGATATAAGTACTGCGTGAGTGACTTTAACTCAGTCAAACAGCATGTCCAGCTAGGCTGGGGACCAGTCATTCTAGCCTTAAATACAATCACATTTTGAAAGCTAAATTGACCCTCCAGATGAGGCAAATGAATAATTGAAGTCAGCCCTGTCTAGGCTGGGTCCCAGGGCGTCACACTGAGCTTCAGCATCTGTGTTGGGCTTCGGTGCTCGGCTATCCTGGAGCCACCTCTCCAAGTTGCTTAAACTGCATCCACAGGAAAAGCCACTTGAATTATTTACTACTTTCCCCAACTGCAATGCAAAGGATGTGTTAAAAGGCTCTCCTAGCAAAGGATGGGAAATAGCAGCCGGGTGGCAACTCTCCTCAGCCTGCTTCTCTTTCTCTTCTCTGACTCTCGGCACCTTCACTCCTGATGAAAATCCCGCCCAACCTCTGGGAGCCTCCTCCATCCAGGAAGAGCATTGGAAGACCACACCATGCTCACTCCGACTCCTCTGTAGGAGCCAGCAGCCCTGGCCCCAGTCAGCCAAGCTCTGGAGGGAGGTCTGGGGGACAGTCATCAGGCAGCCATCGGGGAATCTGCTGCCATCCTAATACCAGGAGGTCAGCAATGGCTAAATATTAATCTTATTCCTGGGCATTAACACGTAAGGGACCACGTCATGTGTCTAAATTCTGAGATCAGAAAAGGCTTCCTTACATGTTGTTACTTGCAAAATAAACAAGTGTCCATCAGCAAGAGGCTGTCCCTCCCTTGGCAGGAGTGTGTGTCTTACACACACAAACACACATGTTTACATACACTCATACACACACACACACACACACATACACACACACAGACTCCTAAAATGCTGGAGTTGCTTAATAAACATTTCTGCCTATATGTAGGGACTATGACTCTGTTTTAGAATAGAAAGATGAGAGAGAGAGAGAGAGAGAGAGAGAGAGGTGACATGATCGATAGATAGATAGATAGATAGATAGATAGATAGATAGATAGATAGATAGATAGATGAGAGATGGATCAACAGGTAGATAGATAGATGATAGAGTATTTAGATGATTCATAGATGATAGGGATAAATGATAGAGATTTATGATAGAGATAGATGGTAGGGATAGATGGTAGGGACAGATGGGACATTTATTAAGCGTTTACTATGTGGCAGGCACTAGACAGAAGGTTAAAGAGATCAGAAGCAGTGATAAGTTTCAATCAAGCTGAAGGTGAGGTCCTCTACTTTTCCTTACTCTTCTCTGCTACCCTGACAAGCAGGGGAGACTGACTCCTTCAGCATTCATTAATGGCTTACTATGAGCAATGAACCATGATAGGAACTGGGGAAAACATCATTCCTGCTGTCATGGCACTAACAGCTCACACCAATAGCAATGACAGGTGGTGTGGCATGAGGGATAGAGAACTAAATCTGGGGTTGGGAAAACCTGGGTTCAAATCCCGCTCAGACAATTATTAGCTTTGTGACCCTGGGTAAGTCATTGCTTGTCTCTGAGCTTTACCTTCCCCATGTGCAAATTAGGTATAATAATATATCAAAATATTACCTTCCCTCTCAGATTACCTTCTATACATACATATTATATACATAAATAGGTAATCATACATATATACACATATATATTCATTTGTACATTGTCTTCTCCACTAGAACGTGAGCTCCTTGAGGGCAGGGATTATTTTTGTTATTTCTGTGTATCTCCAGCTTTTAGCATGGTTTCTGGCACATAGCGTGCTTAATAAATGCCAGTTGACCGCTTGACTAAACAGTTAGTGATTGATTGACTGACTGGCTGAGGGTTGCTGAGAGAACCAAATGGTCTAGTGTTTGTAAAGTACTTTGTACCATTAAAAAGTCACCACTCTTACTCTAATACAAAATAACGCACGGTAAATACTAACGTGGTACAAACAGAGAATTTGTTGAGGTCCAAAATGAGCAGAGATTAGTACCAACTGGGGAAGACTTCATTAAAGGAAGGATGGAGAACAAGCTTACCTAAACATCTACTGTCATGCACTGTGCTAAGCACATAACAAACATTTTCTCTCTTTTGTTCTTCACAACAACCTTGGAAAGTAGGTGCTACTATTATCCCCATTTTACAGTTGAGGAAACTGAGGGAGACAGGTTAACCCCTCGGCTAGAGCCCGTCCTTTGGGTCTTCTCATATTTTGCAGACTCCGGGGCAGCACTGTCCCTCCTTGGTCCCTTGCTCCCAATCAGGCCCAGTCCGTCTCATGTTCTGATCCTAGATGCCGCCATGACATCTCATGTGCTCCTTCTCACTCAGACCATCACTAGCCTTTGCCTGCAGCCTCCTCTCATGTGCTGGGAAGCTCTGCAATCAAAATGGTGGCCTCCCATATGTCCTCGTGCCTCTCACACTGGGGTAGCAGTTTCTCTCCCTCTATTGATAAATAATCTCTTCTTGACTTGTATTCATCCAAGTCACCCAACTTGAGAGTTTCTCGGTTCATGCCCCCCATTCTCTAGTGCACTAATCTATCACAGGGCCATTCTACAGGTCCCTGGGAATATTTGGTTAATTTCCACAATCTATTAGCTTCTTTCATTCCCAAAGAGGTTCCTCTGACATTTAAAGCCTGAAAGTTTGAGAACGTGCCCTTGGACCAATGAGGCCGAAACTCTTGCTCTGAATATTGCTTGTTTTAGGGGTACTTGAAACCCTTTGTCAGGGTCTCTTGTTACAAGAAAAACAACGCTCTAAGCCAAAAGAACCAGAGCTGCTTAAATACAACAAGATGAGGTAGGTGAGTGTATAGGAAACCACGGCTTTAAGCCAATTATGTAGATGACTTCTGAATGTTCTGTGAGGTGGATGGTGGATGGATGCCTACACAGATTCCAAAGTAGACAAAGGGAGGGAAGGAATAGAATAGGAGTACACATCTCAAAAGAGCAGCTAGGGGGCACAGTGGATAGAGTGCTGGACTCATCTTCCTGAGTTCAAATCTGGTCTCAGACACTCACCAGCTGTGTGACCCTGGGTAAGTCACTTAACACCATTTGCCTCAGTTTCCTCATCTGTAAAATGAGCTGGAGAAGGAAATGGCCAACCACTCCAGTATCTTGGCCAAGAAAACCCAAATGGGGTCACAAAGAGTCAGACACAATTGGACAACATACATCTCAAAAGAACTTTTAGTGGAGATCTAGCCCCCTCACACATGGAGTGTGTCCTTAGGACCAGTCCTTCAAATTTGCAAATCACCTAACCTCTGTTTGCTTCAGTTTCCTCATCTATAAGGTGGGGATAATATTAGCACTCACCTGTCAGGGTTGTTGTGGGGATCAAATAAAATAGTCTATGTAAAATGTTTTGCAAGGTACCGCTTTCTTCACTGTAAGTGAAATATCCAAGCATTGTACAATGCTGGGTGACAGATGAAGTGGCCTCCCCACCCTGTGTCCTGGCTCTCAGAGCACACCCCAGCCTTCACACACAGTCCACAGCACCAGGGGCAGGCATGTGCTAAGCTGTCCTTCCTGGTCTGTATTTCTAAACTTGAAACATCCTTCAAGGGGATGTGTTCCAGGTCCTACATGTCTAATTCTTGAATTAAAATGTGCAAATCCAGATATATTTTGTGTCTTTCAAATGAGTAAAAATGTCTTGAGCCTAATAAAAAAGCAAAATATTTAGCAAAATGTCTTTTTTTTTTTCCATTTGGAAACCCATGCAAATTAAAAGGAAATCTGGCCCATGTGTTTCAAAGTCATTTACACTTAAGCCATTAAAATGCTCTTGGTTAATTATCAGCTGCCCAGGAAGCCATTGCAGCTGAAGGCATTTAAAAATAAGCCTTTTATCCTCAAAACAAGAAGTTATGCTTTGCCAAGAACAAAAAACCTTGAGCACCACCATATTGTAAAGGGTGCCTTGCCCGGGCTCTGAATGGGATCAAACACTCTCTCCCTGGCTGTGGTCTAATCTATGGGTTCCTTTGGCTACTCTCTGGCCTAAATCAGAGAGGAGGGAGGGCGTCATGGCGGCTTGCACAATTTCTCTCCTCTCACCTCTTACAAGCATTTCCACTCCCCATTTTGGGCAATATGCTGATAAACAACAAGAAATGCATTGGGTATTATTGGCTACAGCAATCTCACTTAATTGCCCGGCAGTCATGCCTTTCAGTATAGTAATCTCAGCACTTCGACATTTCAGCAGATGCAAAGTCTTATCCATGCAGGAACTCCTTCTGCTGGTGCCAATCACAGCCCATCCATGTCTTGTCATCTTGGGCCCTTGTTGTCCATCTTCTCCCATAAATCCTCCCTGGAGGATATAACCAATCCACGAAGTCTTCCCTGAGCTCTTCAAACATTCCCTGGGTGACAGTGCAACTCTCAGACTGTCCTGCCATTATCTCTTGCTCTCAGAGACTCACAGAATTGGGGCTGGAAGGAGTCTCAGAGGTCATGCCGTTCCACCCTTACTTAAACAGTAATCTTCATTATAGCATCCTGGATGAGTGGTTGTTCAGCCTCTGTTAACCCTAATCGTCCCAGGCAGGTGAACTCACCATCTCCCAAGCAGCCAGCTGATTCCACTGATTGACAGCTCTAATTGGCAGAAAGGTTTTCCCCGACCACAAATCCAAATTGGGCACTTGGCAGCCCAAACTCATTGTTTCTGGTTCTGCCCTTCTCCATGTGAAAGCCCTTCAGACACTTGAAGGGACAGCTTCTCGTCCCCCTGCAGTCTCCTTTCCTCTGGGCTAAACATGTCCAGCTCCTCCAATGGATTCTCAGATGACCTGGGCTCTAAAACCTTCACCATTCTGTTTGGTCTTCTCCAGACACTCTACAGTGTAGAATCTACACCCTCTCAATGTCCTCCTTAAATTATGGTGCCCAGAGCTCAATACAATAGTCTAGAGGGGGTCTTCCTAAGGCATAGTAGAGGGGGACTAACAACTCTTCTTTCTAGGATCCTTTGCCACATGACTTTGGTGATTCGTATTAATTTTGCTGACCACTTAAATCCCCAGCTCTTTTTCAGACAGACTGTTGTTGAACCATGCCTCCACCATCTTATAGAATCCTAGTGTAGAGCTGGAGAGACCTTCCGGAGCCCCTCATCCTACTACTGTGCACTCTGCCCAATCCTCTGCATCACTTAGTCCTGTCCATTATTCCGTCTTCTTTGGTGTGAGCTGTTATGAGAGCTCTTTGTGGGAACAAGTGTCTACAATAAGGCTGTAAACTTCCCATTCTTCAGAGGTTAATTTTTTGAATCCAAGCATAAGGCCTTACATTTATCCCCACTGAATTTCACTTTATTTAATTTGAAATGCCAAGCTTGTCATGATCGCATGGGATCTAGACTCTGTCATCCAGTCTGCCAATTATCCATCCTGCTTTTGTGTCATTTATGCCTTTATTCCGCACCCCTGGCACAGGGCCAAGCACAGAGCTTGGCAAGACTCCACTGGACACCTCGTGGCAATTGGCACCGAACCATTAAGGAAGACTCTTGGAATCTATCCATTCAGATGGTTCCAGATCTGTCTTTTCTACAAGGATAGTCTGAGATGCTTTGTGAAAAGCTCTGCAAATTGTATCTCCAGCACTACTCTGTCAAGAAAAAAAAACAACTGTTAATGACGGTAGTCTCTTGATGAAGCCATGCTAGCTGGCTCTTTGTAATTATTGCTTCTTTGGCTGAATGCTTATTGACCATCTCTTTAATGATCCATTCTAGACTTTCCCCAGATATCAAAGTCTTCTTTCTTTTATTCTTTCCTGCCTTCCTTCTTTCCCTCCCTCCTCCTCCTTCTTTCCTTCCTTCTTTCTTACTTTCTTTTATTCTTTTCTTCTTTCTTCCTTCCTTCCCTTCCTTCCTTCCTCCCTCCCTCCCTTCCTTTTTTCCTTCCTTCTTCCTTTCTTTCTTCCTTCCTTTCTTTCAAAAGTCTATATTCAGACCAAAAGTGAAATATCACATAACAGACAATACATTTGTAGAACTCATTAATCCAAGATATTGTTCAAAGAACACATTTAGAACAGGTATTTAAGGGAAATAGGAGGCAATGTGGTATAGTGGAGAGCCTACTGGGCTTGGAGTCAGGAAGACCTTGGTCCATGATCTTTCCTTACACTCTTAGAAGCTAAGTCACCCTGGGTACGTCCTTTCACTTTTCTGTGCTGTGAGGACCTAAGACTTTAAAACCTCAGATTTTTTGTTTTGTTTCTGTTAGTGCAATGACCGGTTCCCATAAAGTCATTTCCCATGCTAATGACCTCACAACAAATTGAAGAAAAGGTGGATATTAATTTCTAAATGAGCATTTGAAATGCCCTCCCATGATACATCACTTGGCACCACTGGCAAAGACAATGGGATGAAGCAGAGACTGGAAAGCCCATGAGGTGGAGCCAAGAGAACTGCTGTTCAGGGCTTTGTGCACAGCCATCTTGGATGGGGACATGGCTAGGGCTGGGGGAGGAACCAAAGGAAGGAAGGAGGAGTGGAAGAGATGATTGAAATGAGACTTGGACGAAGAGTGGGTTGAGTACTGAATTTAGCCTTGGGAAGATCTGGGCTCAGTTCCCACCTCAGAGGTTCATAACCTGGTGACTCTAGACAAACTGTATCTAAACCTCAGTTTCTTCCTGTAAAATGAGGCACTTAAACCAGGAGTTATCATAAAGGTCAGTCAATGACTCAACAAACATGTATTAAATAGCCATTAAATGTCAGATACTGTTTTTTAGGTGCTTGGGGTAAACAGACAAAAGTGACACAGTCCACACTTGAGAACATGGACCTGTATGAGTATATACAGAATAAATTTAAAACTAATGCAAGGTAGGAAAGGGAAAGAGGAGGAGCAATAGTAATTGGGAGAATCAAAAACAGTTTCATATAGAAAGGAGTACTTGGGTTGCATCTGAAAGGAAGAGAGGAAAGAAGTTGGGGCCAGCTTGGAAAGGGCTTTTTAAGAAAAACACAGAGGAATTTAGATTTTAATCTAGGAGTCCTAGAGTTGTTCAAAAGGACAGTGATATGGTCAGACGTTGTAAGATCTGGCAAGTTATTGGATGTGTGGGGCAAGGAAGAATGAAGAGTTACAGATGATCCCAAGGTTACGAACCCAGGAGATTGGAAGGTTGGTAGTACCTTAGACAACAATAGAGGTTTGGAAGAGAAGTATGTTTTGGGGAAAAATAATGAGTTCAGCTTTGGATGTATTGATCGTAAGGTATCTCTGAGACATTCAGTTGGAAATGTCCAATAGACAGTTGATGATACAGAGGAGATGTGTGTTTGTGTGTGTGTCTGGGAGCCATTTGTTTAGAGCTGATAATTAAACTAATGGGAGCTAACGAAATTGCTGAGAGAGTGTAAAAAAACAGAGGATCCAAGACAGTCTTGGATCACACCTAGTTACCGGACATGACATAAATTAGGAACCAGAAAAGGAGATTGAGCAGCAGCAGTCAGAGAGGTAGAAGGAGAATCATGAGAGAACAGGGTCACAAAAACCAAGAGAAAAAGAATATGGAGAAAGAAAGGGTAGTCGTCTGTATGAAATGCAGCAGAGACATCAGGAAGCAGGAGGTCTGAGAAGAGGCCACAATATTTGGCAATTAGCATCTTGTTGGTAACTTTGGAGGGCACAGTTTCAGTTGGCTGATGAGGCTAGAAGCCAGATTGCAAAGATCTGAGGAATGAATATGAGAAGAAGTGGGGGCAGGGAGAGTAGACAACTTTTTATAGGAGTTTAGCTGAGAAAGCAAAGAGATAAAAGATGAAAGTCTGAGGGGATGGCAGGGCCTAGTGAATGTTTTTAAGGATGGCAGAGACTTGGGATACTTCAAGGCAATAAGGAAAACACGAATAGGTAGGGATAGTTGAGAGAGAGAGAGAGAGAGAGATGGAGGACGATTGAGGTTGCCAAGTGCTGGAGAAGACAAGAAAGGATAGGTCAAAGGCACAAGGAGAGCGGTAGGCATTGGCAAGGGGAAGGGCCAGCTTTTTTTCGAGGTTGGTGCAAAGAAGAGAACATGAGAGATGATATCAATGGGGTTTTGAGATGAAGAAAGAGAAACTTTACAACTTGGCTGTTGTTGTGTCTGTGATGAGAACGAGATGGCCAGGGTGGTGCTGGTGATGTGACTGAGTCACAGATTTGGTCCTGACGCAGAGTAAGCGAGCCCCAGAGCCTGCAAGGCCTGGCCACCACCTCATGTACAAGAACCGCATCCTTGAGCATGCCCAGAGCACTCAAGGGGGACTGGGTGAGCTCTCTCTGTGAGACGCACCACGGGACAAGATCCACCCTGGAGCCCAAGCACTGTTTCCTGATCTTTTATCTGTCATGTAGAGGCTTCCCCTCGGAAAAACTGGCCATTTGTCATTCTGTTTATCTCTCTCTGAAATTGTTTAATCTGCAGCCTAGAGCTGTGTACACTGGCCAGCCTTCTGTTTCCATTAAAAGATGCTATAAAAATACAATGGGGAACAGCTTCTACCAATTTAGATTAGATATGGCTGCTCCAAAGAGTGAGGGCCACTGGGGAGGGGGAATGTGGACCCCAGCCTAGTCAGCCAAGGGCCTTGTCACCCAGATCTTCTAAGAGGGAGAGAGGGAAGGCCAAGGCACCATTTTCCTGATGGTTTAAACCCAAGGTAAATCCCAGAATCATTCCAGAATCACAGATGATCAATGCTGAAAGGAACCACAGGGATAATTTCATCCCAGAGCAGTGGTATTTTGTGGAGAGTGAACTTGGCAGCAGGAAAGACCTTGGTTTGAATCCCATCTCTGCCATTGACTAACTGGCTAGTCACTTCTTTAGCCATATCTTCCTCATCTGTAAAACGGGACAGTAACACCAGGCTTCCTTCTTCGCAGGGTTGTTGTAAGTGGTGGTTTGAGAAGCTTAAAGGGTTCCAGAACAATGAGTTCTTTTCATCCAATCTCTTATGGCATAAGCATGTAAACTGAGGCTCTGGAATTCCTCATGACTTTCCCAAGTAGTAACTAGTTGATCTGAGATTAGAAGAGGATGAGCAAGTCTCCACAGATCTGATCTCTCAGAGGGAATTTCTGGCCTGGATGAAAATAGTGTGAAGGTTCTGAGGGAATCACGCAACTGCTGCACACTATGGTAACACCCTCTCCCCAATGGCCTTGGCAATAAGAGCCCACCTCTCCTCCCTCTCCTGGCAGGTCTTGGGGACCCCTGTGCTCGAGTCTCTTTACTTTTCCTTTGAGGACTTATGAAAGCCCTACCATGCTCTGCCTGGGGAGACTTGCTCTACAAACTTCCCTGAACCAATGAGGTGGGATGGTCCATGCCCTTGGACCAACTGAATGAACTGACCGCTCATGGAGAAGTCAGGCCTTCAAGAAGAGGCCGTGTGGATTTCATTTAATTCCATCCCCCTTTACTAAGGGCCAACTCCTGAGCCGGGCACGATGGGTCAATTCAAACAATTCTTGGCTTCCTGTAGGTCTGTGTAGATACACTGTAGAAGGAAGGAGATAGAATTTTAAAATACTATGAGCCCTATTTTGCTTGTGATTATTGGTACCTTCAATGTCTGGAGTCCCCATAGATCTGGACTGGCCAAATCATGCTACCACCATCATCTCCAAAAGCCAGTTTGGAAGAAAGCATGGACCCCAAATCTGCAGCAACAATGCACTACTTTACATAGCAGGGGATAAACATGTATTGTTCGTTAATCTAAGAAATGTCACCTATCCAGTGCACATCTACAAATGGTCATTCAGGGGATGGCAAATGACGTCGGCACAGATATTTACTGTCAATGGGTTCTGCCAACCTTGGAGAGATTAGAAACTCTTCTGTTTTCTAATAAAACTGGTTTTTGTTTTTGTTTTTAAATTCTGGAACTGGCGTTTCTTCAATCAAATTAAATTCAACAGATTCTAAGCTCCTTGAGGCCAGGAACTCTCTTTTCTCTCTTTTTGTATCCCTAGCATTTAAAACAGTGCCTGGCAGACAGTAAGCATTTAATGAATGTCCAACAAACATTTCTGAAGTCCCTACTATGTGCTTGGCACTGTACTGGATGATGATGATGCAGAAACAAAAACCTGTAGCAATCCCTGTCCTGGAGGGGCTTAGAATGTACTGGAGGTCACAGCAGGCACACAACAAAGTAAACAAAAAGCATATCTAAAGAAAAGTGATTTTAAAGAGGAAGAGAGGACCCTGTATGCCAACCACTGATGGAAGCTATGTAATATCAAGAGACCAACAGAAAGTCTTCCCAGGGGGTTGTCAACCTCCTGAAGAGGGCTTAGGGAAGGAGATGGATGAGGGTCATACGAGATGAGAAGGGGCGACTAGCTTGTGGTCTGCTATGTCAGGGGAAGGATTGCCATCAATGACATGACAGTACTATCCAAGTGTCAAAGGATTTTTATTGGCTTAGATGCTCTTACCCCCACAATGCATCATAGCCTCTCTGGCACTTGGTGGATTTGTAGACTGCTGTGACTAAAAATGCTTCAACCTGTGACCAACTTAATTTTGAGCCTCTCTAAACTTTGTTGAGTCATTTTCAATCATGTCCAACTTTTCTTGACCCCAACTGGAGTTTTCTTGGTGAAGATACTGGAGACGTTTGCCATTATCTACCTCATTTTGCTGTTGAGGAACTGAGGCAAACAGTGTTAAGTGACTTGTCCAGGGTCACACAGCTAGTTAGTGTCTGAGGTCAGATTTTAACTCAGAGAGATGAGTCTTTCTGATTTTAGGCGTGGCACTCTACCCACTGCACACGTAGCGGCCCCTTTCTAAACTTGGACTACTTTTTTGGATGACAGAATTGGAGTGTATCCATCACCATCCCAATGCCTGAAGTCTTTCTTGCATGATGGAATCTGCTAGAGTTTGGTTCTGCTAGTCTAGCCTTTGAAAGCCCAAGGTCACCTCCATACCACCATGACATAATGGAGGACGTCTAGAATGTCACTTTCTCTAAATGTGACCAAAATGGCAAAATATATCTGACTTGGACTGACCAATGGGGACCCCATTCAACTAATCCTACTGACCCCAACATCCATTCCTCACTTGCTGCTAGGCATCATATAATAGCTGCCAAGCATAGAATGACAACAAGTGATCAAGAAGGGCCATTAAGCCCTGCCCAAAGAGGCACTTTGGAAAGCTTAAATGTGAAACAGATGCCAGGGAGATTTCAATAAACTAGTCCAAAGTTAGAGATTGAGGTCTGGTGAAAAGCAGCTCATTGAAAGAGGAAATATCCCGCCCCATTCCCGACCCTCTTCCCCAAAGACAGAGATTATCTGCTATGAATCAGAACCTTGAAACGCTGCTCTTTTGCTCTCCTAAATTAGCAATTCAGAGCTCACAGGCTTAAAAATACCAACCAGTAATGAGAAACAGGAAAGCTTCATTTCACTTACCAGCAGCGGGTAAATTCCCAGAAAGTTGAAACAGTGATGTGAGCTGCTGACCTTTAAAAATATAGCAAGTAAATCGTTTTGAAAGAACAAATCTTGGAGATTTAAAAATGTATTTTCTTTGACTCTGCAATGGAGAAATCAGCTTGTTCCCTGCCTGAGAGATTGCCAGTTTCAATAAGTGTGATGGCTCCGGGCTGCTGTTGTTTTTAGTAGTCAGGCCTAAAGCGCAAAAAAAAATGGAGTTACACAAAGGATTTGGAAGTTCTGGGCTTCTTCCACACTAAGTCAGCCCATTCAGAGATAAGCAATTAGGATAATTTTCAAAAACATAAATGCCCCTTCCTTTAAGATGGTTGCTGAAGTCATCGAGGGATCAAATCCTGGGAATTGGGATGGCCTCTGCTCAGATATTTCTGAATCCCACCATGTTGAGCCCCTGAAGTTTCCAGGCCAGGCCTCAAGACAGAGAAACAAGAGAAGAATGCATAAGTGTTTGGAAAGGAGGTTAGGTCCGATGAAGGACACCTTTGAAAATCAAGGACAATAGAATAGCCCGTGTTACACAGGTTTTAAAGGTTTGCAAAGCTCTTTCCATGCACCATTTCATCTGAGTCTCGTAGCAAAGTATTATTGTCCTCATTTGATAAATGAGGAAACTGAGTCTCAGAGAGGAAGTGGCCGGGCGGATGTTGCCTGTGCCACCATTAGCCTTAAAATGGGGGAATTTACTGGAGGGCAGGACTTCTGAGTTGAGAGATTGGGGGATACCACTGTTAGGTCTCTATCACAAAGACATACAAAAAAGGGGGAAAGGACCTATTTTTATAAAAATATTTATAGCAGCTCTTTTTGTGGTGATTAAGAATTGGAAATCAAAGGGACACCCATCAATTGGGGAATATCTAAGCAAGCTGTGGTATATGATTGTAATAGAATATTATCATGCTGTAAGAAATGACAAGCAGGATCATTTCAGAAAAAAAAAAAAACCTGGAAGGACTAACATGAACTCATGCATAGTGAACTGAACAGAACCAGGAGAACTCTGTACACAGTAATTGCAATATTGTGCGATGAAGAACTGTGAATGACTTAGCTGTTCTCAGCGATACAATGGTCCAAGACAACTCTGAAGGACTTAAAATTAAAAACACTATCCATCTCCAGAGAAGGAACTGATATTGTTTGAATATAGACTGAAACACATTATTTTCACTTTCTTTCTTTGATTTTTTCTTTTATTCAAGTTTTCTTATACAAAATGAGTAATATGGAAATGTTTTGCATAATTGCATATGTGTAACCTATATGTGATTGCTTACTACCCCAGTGAGGGGGGAGGAGAGGGAGGGAAGGGAGGATAGAATTTGGAACTCAAAACATTAAATAAAAATGTTAAAAAATAAAGGAGAAAGATTGGGGGACTTTTGGTAACAACTCAGGCATCACACAAAATTTAAAATTATTTAAAGTGAAGCCGTTCTTTTGAAAAGCACCAACACTTTAGGGCTGAGATGCTGTCCTTTCCATATTCCCACTCCCCTCTCTTATCCACCATGTCAGTTACCCAAATCAACATACCCCTCTGTCCAGGTCCCCAAATGAATGATGAGGTTTCATATCTGCCATGCTGTAATATACCTCCTTGAGGCTGCCAACTAGATGAGGAAGAAACAGACGGGCACCCATGTCCCCCAGATTTCCTCACATTGGGTTTAGAGAGTGCTATCAGACTCAAAGAAGAGACCCAATAAAGCCATCCAGGATACAGAAGTAGACTAGGGACTTCTCGATATTGTAAAGGCTGCCTAACACTGAGCATGCCCATTGCCCAGCACTATAGGTGCTGCCGTTAGGCAGCATTTGAGATTCCCCAGACCTGACTGGCTTCTGGTCCCATGGTTAGTAACAGCCATAGGAAGCACATTTCTACATCCCTACCCCAGAAAATCATTCAACACAAAAATCAGGCATTAGATGTGAAACACCAACATTGCTGGTGTTATTGTGCATTAGTCAGCCAGCAAGCATTTATTAAGTGCTTATTATATACTAGGTACCATGGTGAATGCTGGGGATACAAATAAAAGCAAAAACCCAACCTACCTTTTTTTGAAAGACAATTCAGAATGAAGCAGGAAAAGAGACTAAATGAATTTGATGTAGTCACATTCCTACTGAACATACACAGCAGGGAGGCTAATGATAGAAAGGTCTCGTCTATAATAAAACATTTGTAACATTTGTAAGAGGGGAAATAAAGCAAACACTTAGAAACTAAGTGGCTCCCTATGAATTGGGAAGACAATGTAACAACTGAACATAATAAGAATAGCTAATGTTTCTATAGCACTTCAAGGCTCACATGATGCTTCACATAAATTCTCATTCGACCCTCAGAACATCCCTGTGATGTACGTGCTATTGTTATCTCATTTTATTATTTATATCTATATTATTATCTCATTTGCATTTACAATTTGAGTATTTGCAAATGAGGCACCTGAGGCAGACAGAGGGAAAGTGACTTAGCCAGGGTCACACAGCTGCTAAATGTCTGAAGCTGCATTTGAACTCAGGTCTTTCTCACTCCACGTACAGCGTTCTATCCACTCTACCACCTGTTATTCTTGCACAGTAAGAACCGATAACGAGGGGATTTCTTTTTAAATGTAGGATGAAGTGATACAGACTAAAGAAAGCAGGATAGAGGGAAGACTATGAGAAATGAGCTCAGCACGTGGACATAAGGACTGAGGTTAATGCCAAGGAATAACCGTTGTGCGTCACGTGATTCCCACCCCGCCTCCACATAAAGTGGTAGGGGATGAGGGGTGATGGAGGGAACAAATTCTGAGGGCCTTGCCTGCCTTGAAATGCAGAATAGGGCAGAATGCAATGACGGGCAGGAGAGGCTTTGGAGATTAGCTCATCTACCCTCATTTGTTAGATGAGGGAATAAAGTCCCACAGCTAGACAAGCCCGGTCCTGATGCCCCATGATTACTGCACTGTCCTGTCCCTGTTAGCAGGTCTCACAAAACAGAATGTTTGGTAATGATGAGAATCACCTTGGGCTGTTCCAAGTTGGCCTGAAGTTCACTTTGAGGTTGGCAAAGGCATCGGAGGAATCCTCTCCAGGGAACACAGGCTTCTTTGACTAAAGGTTTGCTGCCTGCCAACATTATTTGTGGCCCAACTTCAAAGGAAAATAGACAATTTCTAGCTGACTCATCCAATCCAGGAGATAGAGCACCCAGCTGATGACGCTTTGTGGACAACGGAACCATTGTAGAGATGCCTTTGGCTGGGAAGTCTGGGGAGAGCATTTATTATTTTCTGACATGGTCCTGATGTAGTAAAGAGAACAATCATTGGATTGGGGACCTGGAGACCCATGCTCCCGACCCCCAGGCTCTCTCTGAGGCTGGCAAGCTGGGCTGCCAGGGGCACATTGTCGATGTCTCTGAGACTTAGTTTTCTCAAGGTAAGATGAGACATGGAGAGGACCCCCCAAATCCTGTGGCTTGTGAAAGCTAATGTGATCTTGGAGAAGTACTATTTGAAGAGATGGTGAAGAGATAATCTTGCTGGACATGAACTCTGTCAAGCTCCATCTAGAGTCTGGGGTCCATTCTGGGCACCGCATCGTAGGAAGGGCATAGGCAGGCTAGGAAGCACTGAGAGGACAGCTCCACATCCACACTGCACAAAAAAGGGTCCCTACCTTCCTTCAAAGCCCAACTCAGATGCCACCTTCTACACAAAGGCTGCCCTGATACTCTCAGCCGCCACGAATCACCCTGAATTTGCTTTGTTTTTTCTTCTATGGATACCTCTTGTTTCCCTTGATAAAACAAATTATTTAAGGATAATGACTTTTGTCCCCTGTTCTAGCCCAGTGCCTTGCACATTGGAGGTAGATATTTATAAATTTTTATTATTTATTGATCTATACCCGCAGTCCTAAGGCCCACAGGTACAAGGCCTTGATTTTACCAATGAGGAGAGGTCCCATACCAATAGGCTTTGGGACTGTGATTATAGATGAATAGAATGAAGGAGCTGGGAACATTTAGCCTAGGGAAGACCTTGGGGAAGAATTGGCAGCTGTTTTCCAATATTTGCAGGTCTGTTAGGTAGAAGAATTTTGCTCCTCTTGGCCTCAGAGGGCACAGAGCGAGGAGGCCTCCAGGGGATTGGTGAAAGAGCCAACTGAGGTCTCACCATCAAGAACAATCACAGCTGTCCCAAAGGGGCACAGGATGCTTCTGGAACTGTACGCGCCTCTTCACTGGAGGTCTCTAAGGAAAGACAGGTTGGTCACTTATCGGGTAAAGTTGTAGAAAGGATTCTTGCCCAGACTGGGGCTGGCTTCTGGGGCTCCCAAGCCCCTTCTGGTTCTGAGACTCTGTGACTCTCTGATCTCTGGTCATCCTTCCAGGTTCCATCTGGTAAGACTGTGGGGTAAAATACTAACACATGGAAGCTAAGAGTGAGTAGCTGCACTCCAGCAGATGGGCGTGCGTGTGCGTGTGCGTGTGTGTGTGTGTGTGTGTATGTGTGTGTGTGTGTGTGTGTGTGTGTGTGTGCCATGCTGACCAAATGTAAAGGAGTGACTGAGATGCTGTCAGTCAGTCACCAAGCACTTATTAAGTGCCTACTATATACCAGGCACTATGCTAAGTGCTGAGTATAAGGAAAGGAAAAAGAGAGTCCCTGCCCTCAATGCCTTCAGAGTCTATAAGGCAAACCTTGCTATAAACTTATAAAATCTGGTCCTTTGAATGGTATGAAAAGAAACCAATTCCCAGATTTCCTGGAAGCCCCGCTGGTTTTATGGAGCGTGCTGTAAACACAGAAGTAGACGGGCTTGGTTAGCTTCACCAAAGGGAGGTGGTTGGACCCTGGAGGCAGAGATGCAGAAGGGAGTGAGCTGCCTTTCACCACAGCCTCTAGCTGGTCCACCCATCCCAAGGGAGATAGCTTTGAGTGGTGAAGTCTCCAATGCAGGCCTCGACAGAGACTCCAATGAGCCTGAGTTTGGCACATAATTTATCGTTCCTGGCTTTGTGGGAGCCTGTCAATGGAGCTAGTTCAATTTTGAATTTGAGCCCCATTGCCAAGGAGTGATTGGAAAAATGTGGGGCCTGAAGCACCCCCAGAGGTAGATTGCTGGATCTGGTTTAGTCTTTTCAACTGGAGGAGGCCTCGGCTTCCAAAAGAAAGAACAAAAATCTCTCTGAGGCTTTAACTTTTAATGAAAAAGAACTCCCCCGGCTCATCTGGATTATAGCCTCCTGTGAACACCACATTTGTAGTGGGAAAATGTACATGTGCTGGTGATCGATGGTCACGACTTTGTAGAAAACAAAAAATTACACACATGTATGTATACATATATAGATGTATGTGGACAGGTGCATCTACCTGTATACATGCATATATACATACCTACACATACATATAGGATTTATATATATAGTATTTATACATATACATATCATATATATACATAAATGCATACACATGTGTTTGTGTATATATATATACACACACAGAACTGTGTATGTGCATGTGTGTGTGTGTGTGTGTGTGTGTGTGTGTGTGTGTGTGTGTGTGTGCGTGTGATGTAATGCTATGTTCTGGCCTAGGAGCTAGGAAGACCTGAGTTCTGGTCCCATCACTGACATAGAGTGATTGAGTGACTCTGGGCAGATTTCCTGACTTTCCAGTGTTCTAGGTAACTCTCACAGACTCTAAGTCACAATGAAGGTACTGGTCTGCAATGGTAGAAAGTTTCCTCTGCTCTGAGCTCTCTAGGTCAATGCAATTACAGGTCCAGCACCCTAATATTATTGTTATTATTTATTACCTCATTCTTCTTGCCTTTTTGCATAGAGTTTAGATAGGAATGGCCCCAGGGCCAGTCACTATCCTATAATTTCATTATATTTAATGTTCTATTTATTAATGTTCTGCACAAATAGACAAAAATCTATTTTTTCCTTATTGAATTAAAAGGATAAATTGGGATAGAAGTTCATGGGTAGGCTCACTGAAAGCATATCATTTTTCTGATCACATGTTCCAAATATAAAGTGATTTAATGACGAGTAACTTGGTGAGTTTTCCATTTCTTGGATATTCCTTAAATACTGGGAGCAGCTGACCGCTGGCTATTGTACTAGGCAGGAATCATTTCCTTTTTGTCTTGGTATAGCCAGCACTGGACCTGACACGTGTCATTTAATAAATGTTTGTTGAATTTAATCTAATCGTGTGAGCTGAAGGGTAACCCTTCCTATTTCCCACCAACCCTGTTGATTGATGAAGAGGAGGGAGGGGAATAAGCATAAGCAATGATACTACATGCCAGGCACTATGCTAAGTGCTTTATAAATATTATCTCATTTGACCCTTACAAACGCTGTGGGCAGGTGCTGTTATTATCCCCATTTTACATATGAGGAAACTGAGGCAAACAGAAGTTAAGTGACTTCCCCATGGTCACACAGCCAGTCAGTGTCTGAGGCTGCATTTGAACTCAGATCTTCTTGAATCCAGGACCAGCGCTCTATCCACTGCACCCCCTAGCAGACCGGGATGACAACTGGATTCATGGATGAGGAGAAACCAGAGAATCTTCAGCCTCCCCCTTAGGGATCTGTAATCCTCAGACAAATGGCATTAGTTTTATCTTGAACAGCTTTGCTTTGTGGACTCTACCCCATATTCCGATGCCCCTTTCAAGGGCAGAAATGCCTACTGGAATCCTGCTCTTGGCCTCCCAGCAAAGACAAGGTCTGCTCTTACACCCATTAAGCAGGACCTTTCTAAAGTGCCCTGCACAGAGCTCTGAAAGAGGGTTTTACCTCCCTCTGCTCTCCAGATCTGAGCGTTTATTGAGATAAATATAGAATTATTTTAAGCGGAGTCAAAATTCTCATGCTGGGTGACAGTTTGCCACCTGATAGGAAATAGTAAAACCGTCCCATTTCAGTGCCCTCTGGGACAAAAGAGAACCACATAAATCCTGCCGGTCATTGTGGAATCCTTCCCGCTGGCAGGTGCCTCCCTCAGTTGTCCTGACATGGGAGGGCTGGGTGAAAGACAACTCTCCCAGGCAGGCAAGGAGCAAGGGTCAGAAAACCAATCTGCACAGAGAAAGCGCCGAAGGTTCAGGAGAGAAGGACACTCGCCGAGGGGAGGGACTGGCTGATCTCCATGTCGCTGCCTCCCTCGTGCCTTGCATGTACACAACAGGAACTTAATAAATGCTTCTTGGACTGGATGCCCTCCCTGTTTAGCAGGGACTGTTCTAGAGACTTCTTTGAAGGGGCCTGTCCCCAAGCTTTGGTCTCTGATTCGAAATGCTTTGGAATGCTTTCGTTCTCTCTACCAAGTTCAATGTTCTTATACTCTTGTTTCCTCATCACTCTCTCCTTCCTCACATTATGTTGTATCTACTTTTGTAGGTTCCTGTTATATCCACCACCACCACCAACCACCAACCCCAAAGTAGACTAGAAGCCCTCTGAAGGCAAGGACAACTTCATATTATTTTTATTTTTTTTAACCTTTGTAACCCTGATACCTAGGCAAGGCTGGTTGAATTGCCCATCATTATGTGTCCTCATATGGAATTATAGGAAATTGAACTGTATTATTACCAGAGCTGTAAGTCCGCCATCTTGTGGCCATTCAAGCAAACTACAGACATGTGATCTTTCAAGTTGTTTGAAAGTGAATTAGGGCCTTCTTGCTAATGTGCAGGGAGCTCCTACATCCATCACTTCTGGGCCTAAGCTCTGCTTCCAGGCACAAGGAAGTGATAGGCTTTCAGCGCTCTTCTCTGGTCAGTCCACATCTAGAGTATTTGGTCCAGGTCTTGGTGCCACAATTCACAAAGGACATGGATAAGTTGGAGAGGATGGTGAATGGTCTTGAGTCTGAGTCAGACCAGAATCAGTTGAAGGAACTGGGCAGATTTAGACTTGGTGGGGCTGATATTTCCAATGGCCTCCTAAATGGTCTCCCTTTCTACTCACTCCAGTCCATGACCCACACAACTGCCAAAGAGATTTTCCTAAACCTCACATCTAATCATATTACCCTCATAATCAATAAACTCTAGGGTCCCTGGGGCTACCTATTACCTCTGAGATCAAATAGAAAATTCTGGAATGCTCTTCCTCTTCACCTCTGCCTTTTGGAATCCTACGTTTGCTTCCAGACTCATCTCAAATGCCACTTTCTGCGTAAGATGCTTCCTGGTCTTCCCTCCCCCTCAGATTCCAGAATCTTCTCCTTTCCCCAAGATTATATTGTATGTATATTGCATATAAATTCGTAACTGGACTTTAGAGACCACCTTCCTAATGGTGGATAGGAAATTACCAAATGTTTCTCTACACAAGTCCTTGGCAAACCCAATCCATCTTCTGCCATTCCTAAGGAAGGAGTAGAGAGAGAGGAAGCCTCTCTGGAGGAGAGCATGGAACTGGGATGAGCATTGGAGATGAGCATGGGCTTTCTGGGGTCCAGAGGAGAACACAGGGCTGCTGCCACCATGGCCTATGTGAGTGAAAGCAGAGTCATCAAGGGCACGACAGCTCTACCTCGACTAGTGAACTGACAGGGAAACAAAGCCCAACAAGGACTGAGGATGCAGGAGATGCAGGAGCCCCATGGGCATGGTGCGGAGCATGGAAACCTGGCCCCTCACCTTCTCATCCATTGCTTCATTTCCACTCTCACACACTCTCAGGAGGGTGCTGAGCCTGAATTCCCAACCTTTGTTTCTTTAAAAAAAAAAGTTTGTTTGGCTCTCTGCTTCATTTTTGTTTTAGAAGATGCTGACTTCTCTAAGAAAAAAGTGGTTAAGCATTGAATTGCCTACCTGTATGTGGCTGAGGGAGAGGCAACTTATGGGGGGGGCAAGGGGAGAGAGAGAAAGAAAGAGAGAGAGAGGGAGAGAGAGAGAGATCACTTAATCACTTCTGGAACAATTCCTGCTAAAATGAAGTCTCAAAGACCTTATTGATTTATATTTTTTATAATGTCTCAGAACACAGAAAGGAAAAAAATGAATGTGAAATGCTTTCCAGACATATAAGATTAATAGCTTAGGTTGTAGGAGGCTGTGATTGGTAAGTGATAGGGTAGACCACTTCCTTCATTTCTTCACTTTTTCCTTGAAAGGAAAGCTAAACCATGCCGGAGGGTCAGAGCCAAGGGAATTGACTGCAGAGAACATCGTGTCTGAAGAAAGGAAGCAAGAAGAATGGTGCTGCCTATGAGGGTGGGAGCCAGAAAGACAGAGGGACTGGAATTCTCCGACAGTACACTCCAGGCTCCTCCCAACACCTCGGAGGCCAGGGGATGTACCTGCATCTGCCTATTAGAATGGAAGCTGCTCTGGGGCAGGCTCCGTTTCACTTTTGTCTTTGTGTGTGCCCAATGCCTGACACACAGTACACACTTAATAAATGTTTTTTAACTAACAAAGTTGCTAATGTTCATTGAGAGAGGGCACTTCTCTATTGGGAGCCCTGTAGCAATGAAATTCCAGGTCTTGTTAAGAAAAGTATTAGTCATTGCTGATCCCCACAGCTGCTGTTACAGCCTGCCCCCCTTCCCCTATGTTGTGTTAATTTTGTATATGTTTGCTTGTGTGTGTGTACATGCAATACCCCCATAGAAGGTGTATTCTTAAAGACCAGGGACAATTTTTAAATTTTTTTTTCCCCTTAGCACCTTGCACAGCTCCTTGAAAAAAGGCGCCCAGACCTGGGAGTTCATTGGTATAAGGAACTCTGCCCCAAGAAGGAGCGCCCTCTGCCAATGCACCTTCTCGACTGATTGTGAAGTGAAGGTTTAAGTGACTCGCTCAGGGCCACACAGCCACATGTGCGAGAGGTGAGATCCGAAGCCAGATCTCACCCCATCGAGGTGAGGTCTCCATCCGCTACCTAGGGCAGGCGCTAAGCGAAAGCTTGCTCACGGATAGTGTCAAACAGTGATGTGGCTGGCCTTTGTCTACTCAGTCGTCTCTCCTCTGACTGCCAAGGTTGAGGCATCTGCTTAGGATTCCATAACTGTCTCCTGCTGACTTATTGAACATGTTTCATCGTGTTTCAGAGTACACAGGATTCCAGTGTGACCTCATTATGATTGAAAAAGACACCCGGACTGGGTAGGTTAAACACAAGACAGATTCCCCCACCGGGTTTCATCCTGGCCCCTTCCTACACTTGCTGTGTGAGCTTGGCTTACCCTCACTTAACCTCTAAGAAATCCAGCACAAAGCAATCTCCAGGAGAGGCGGGGAGAGCCCTTAATGAATAGCCCTGGACTACGGCAGGACCAGCTAAAAGCTGATGCATCTTCATGCTGTTCCTGACAGCCTTGATAACAGTCTGTTAATTATTTTCTTTTCTGCATGATATATAACTGAGAAAAATGCTTCCACCCACCATGAAGCATTTCAGATTGCTTCTCTCCCCCACTTGCTGTTCCCCTAGAAGCTTGCTCATCATGGCAGTCACATCTTATTAGCGTGATGCATTCCTGGGCTTGTGGAGGCTTTGTGGTTAAGAGCCCAGTTAATCTCCAATGGATTTACCTCGTATGACTTAAATGTCTGTTTCACTTAAATGTGCCTTTGGAAGGACTAGAAACTCTTATATTTTAAAGTCCTGGAAGAGACCTGAGCAGCTAGGTAGAATAGCAGCTATAGTACCATGCCTGGAGTCAGGAAGACTCCTCTTCCAGAGTTCAAATCTGGCTTCACACTTACTAGCTGTGTGACCCTGGTGGGATCCATGCTCCATTCAGCCACCAATGGGATTCTCCTAAAGCACAGGTCTGGGCATGTCTTCTCCCTACTTAATAAACTCCACTGGCTCCCTATTGCCTCCAGGGTCAAATCCAAAATCTGTGTTTGGCATTCAAAGCCCTTCATAACAAAACCTTCTCCTACCTTACTTCTCACTTCTACTTACTTCTCACCATGTATCATCAGTCCAGTGACATAGGCCTCCTGGCTGTGGCACAAACAAGAGAGGCCATCTCTCAGCTCCAGGCATTTTCTCTGGCTATCCCCATGCTTGGAGCTCACCCTCCTAATTACCTATGGACTTTCCCGGCTTCCTTTAAGGTCAGACTAAAATAACCCCTTCTCCAGGAAGCTCTTAATTCTAGTGTCCTCCACTGTTCGTTATTTCCCATTTATCTTGTACGTAGCTTGTTATATATTTGTTTTCTTGTCTCTCCCATTAGATTGTGATCTTCTTGAGGGTAAGGACTGTCCTATACCTCTTTTTGTGTCCCTGGTGCTAGACAATGCCTGGCACCTCGTAGGTATTTAATAAGTGTTTATAGGTTGACTAAACTACTCTTTGTCATGGAAATTCCCAAGAGCTGATCCTAAACATGAGTGCTTCTTACATGCCCCAGGGGACATTTCTCACTAGACTGCAGAGACTACCGGAAAGCTTTGGACATGTCCACATCCTGCTAAGTCATGCCTCAGTGAAGCCTTCAACCTAGGAACTTACTCAAATGTTGGATCCAAATTGACTTTAATTATTTCTGATTCTGAAACTTCTTAGTACTGCATCCTTCAGGTATCTGTAAGCATTTACCAAGACAGGTTTGTGCCCAACCTGTGGTGGAGCCTTCCAAGCTCATATTGGTGTGATCAGCACAGTCATGTACACAGTAGCTCTACCCCAACATAGTGATGTCATTTTGATCCTCTTTGAGCACAATGGACAGCAACAACCAAGAGCCCAATTCTCTTTCAGCAAATGGAGACATGATTAGCACCTTAAATCTTGCCTCATATTTTCATCCACATTTATCTCCAATTGAGCTTCTGCAGATTCTATCATATATTGCAGGCAATTAAAGGACTCAGACAGCTGCTTTGCTTTGTAGTTGCTAGGTTTCCAAATCTTTTATCTCATTCCAGCAAGAAAACTGATCAATTCTCAACCAGCTTCAAGTCACTAAGCCGGTTCTTTCAACTGTTTTTTCCTCAGGATCCCAGAGTTCTGTGGGAGTTATAATACCAGTTGGCAAGTTGGCAATATGTAAATACTGAGGAAATAAGACACAATGCCAATGAGTAGCTGTTAGTGCAACGTGATTCTTCTGAGCAACACAGTTGGGAAATATTTGCAGCTGCCTAGGTTCTAGTCTTCTCCACAATGTGATCATCTCTAAAAACAAAAACTAAATGCATATTTTAGTCCAAATAAAAATCTGAAAAGTGAATATACAATGAGTCTACTGTGGAGTGTTTGTTCTGATGGAGAGTCACACTGATGCTTTGTTTTCTTTTTCAAGTAGAATTGCTCTGAGTTCTGTACCAATGGCTTCCTCCCATGCTCCATGGTGTAGACATTGCATGGGGTACTCAAAGGGGTTTGTAGTGTGTCTGTGGTAGGGAGAGAAATGGGGGGGATCACCACCCCATGCAAGATCCAGCAGGTCCTAGCAAGCTGAAGAAAGTTCATGTAGGGGTCTGATAGAAGTATTGGAGTTGACAACCTGATGCTAAATTATTTTCAGGTTTTATGGAATGGTGGCAGGAAGGGAGGTAGGGCTAGCATCATGCAGCCTTCTCCCCTTGGTTTCCATTCAGGACAAGAGATGTAGAAACAGTGTAATCCCCAAATAGTAACAGAGTGAGGAGGTGACTTTCTGTGTATTAACAGGCCAGGGTAGCCTTTATTCAAAATGGATTTCATCTTCGGAGAAGGTAAACCCTTGACTTTCAGAGCTGGCAGAGCCAAGGATGTAGAAGAAGAGAAATATTGCAAAACCCTTAGAGGTAGAACTAAGGAATAAGCTCCATGTTCTAAAAAGGATATTGGTCAATTGAAGAATGACCAGAAGACGTCAATTGAAGGATTAGTTCAAATAGGATTAGTTGACAATAGGATGTCAATTGAAGATTAGTTCAAAGTACTGGGGATGCATATCCTAGTGAAGATAAAACTTACAGGGGCCATGTATTAGAAGGATTGTGAGATGGAAAAGGGAATACACTTGTTCTGTTTGACTTGGAATTTTCTAATTAGCTTTGTAAAAAAAATTAGTAGCATTTTATTTTTTCACAATTACATGTCAAGACAATTTTTAACATTCATTTTTACACTATTTTGAGCTCCAAATTTTTCTCCCTCCCTCCCTTCTTCCTAAAATGGTAGGCAATTTGCTATAGGTTGTACAAGTGTTATTATGTAAAATATATTTCCATATTAGTCACAGTTGTGAAGAAGAAACAGATCAAAAGGGAAAAAAGTCCATTAAAAAGAATAAAGTAAGCGAAAAAAGTATACTTCCACCTGCATTTGGAGTCCATCAGTTCTCTATCTGGATATAGACAGAATTTTCCTTCATGAGTCCTTTGGATTTGTCTTGGATCATTGCATTACTGAGAAGAGCTGAGTCATTCATAGTCAATCATCACACAATGTGCTGAGACTGTGTACAATGTTTTCCTGGTTCTACTCATTTTGCATCAGTTCGTACAGCCTTTCCAGGTTTTTTCTGAAATCTGCCTGCTCATCATTTCTTATTACACAATAGTGTTCTATTACACACACACACACACACACACACACACACACACACATATGTATTTTAACAATCAGGACCTTGGCAAAGTAGAATGGGCTACCACAGATAGTAATGGGTTCCCATTCACCCTTCTCAAGTCTCCATGCAAATGTCGGGTCGTCACTTGTCAGCGGTGTTGCAGATGGGATTCCTCTTCAGATGTGCATTGGTCTTGAAAGACTCTGATCTCTCTTCAAACTGTGAGGTTGTATGATTTCCTCAAACCTCTCCATCCTGAAACCATCTCCACCCAACCTCTCCATCTCCATCTCCAGTCTTGATATCCTATGTCTATAAGATATATGAACTTGGAGGCGGAGGTGAGAATAAAATAATCATTATTATTATACTTCCATTATGTCCTCATAAATTCAATAGTATACACTCATGTATCATAATATCCAAATTAAATGGGATGAAAGACTTTCAGAGTACAAAGATGGATCAGAAAGAAATAGGCCCTGGGGGAACAGCATGATGTTCAGAGAAATTGCCTGTCATCCTGTCTGCCCCTGGAGCTGTTGTCCCCAAAATGAGGAGTCAAGAAACAAGCTGACATCCTAATACTTTTATACAAACATAAAAAGCAGCTATTATATCTGCCTGGGCAACAGTCTACAGAACATTAAACCTGAATGAAAAATAACACAGTTAACTTGTCCCAGGACCATTTCTATCTGAACTTCATTGAAAACAATGAGGAAATTAAACAAAAATAGAAACCAGCATTTATCTGGCCCTCTGAGGTTTGCAAAGGACTTTAGTCTCCATTACCTTGTAAGAGAGGGATTACAGATGGTATTATCTTCATTTTACAAATGAGGAAACTGAGGCTGGAAGTGTTTTAGTGCTTTGCCCAGAGTCACCTGCCTGGTCAAGCATCTGTGGTAGGATTAGAACCCAAATCTTTCTGTCTCTAATGCAGTGGCATTTAAGTTAGGCTTTAAAGTATGGGAAGAGAAGAAAGGAGTTCACTCCAGGCATTGCTACCCAGAGATGTGAGGGCATGGTGTCAAATTCAAGGGCCTGAGGGCTATCTAGTTTGGTGGGAGCATAATGGATGTGGAGGGAGGGGAAGAACATGAGCCACAACATATAGCATGGAGATCCCTGTGAAAGAAGAAGGAAGAAAAGAAAAGAAAAGGAGAAGAAGAAGAAGAAGAAGAAGAAGAAGAGAGGAGGAGGAGGAAAAGTAGGAGGAGAAGGAGAGGGAGGAGGAGGAGGAGCCCACTCTGGGGCTAAATAGAATAAGTCCAGCCCCTCTTCCATGTGATTGCCCTACAAACCCTTGAATAAAGCAGGCATATCCCCTCTGACTCTTTTCTCCTCTTCTCTGGGTTAAACAGCCCCATTTTCCTCTAAAGATCCTTGATCCATCATAACTATGAGGCCTTTCACCCTCTTAGACATCGTCCTCCGGATGTTCTCTAGCTTCCTTATGTTCTACCCAAGATGGCGGGCCCAGAACTCAACCCCAATTCTAGATGCTGCCCAAACATGGATGATTATGGTGAGACTCCTCTTACTCTTTGGAACCATACCAAATATTGCGTTTAGTTTTTTGGCTGCCACATCAGAACTGTTAACTAGTACTCTTAGATCTTAATTTAGATGAGCAGTTATCTCACCATGCCTCCCCCTACTAGTTACTGCCAGTAACTAGTAACTAGTTACTGCCAGTAACAGTAACTAGTAACATTCAGACATGAATGTAGAAAGTCATGAGATTCAATGGAGATATAGAGTCAGAGGGGGGAGTAGGCTTGGGAGATTAGAGATGTGTCAAGAGGTCAAAATTCACCATAAACATCAGATCATGTGGCATAATGGAAGAAGAGGTGAATTAGAGTCAAAGGTCTAGGGTTCAAATCCTGGCTTTGGTATTTACTAGGTGTGTGACCTTGGATTAAGTGTCAATTAGTTTCCCCAGGGTCTCTGTTTCCTTAACTGTGAAATGAAAGGGTTGGGCTAGCTAGTGTATAAGGATCCTTACTGTTCTATAAAATAATTCTTTTATTAGCATTATTAACGATGACAAGACACAGGTTTCCAGGACAGACCAAGAATTTGGGTTCCTGGACCCTGATCCTGTTGGCAAAATTGCAGACTCTTCCATTTACCCTATAATCAAAAAGATCTCTGAGTTAGGAAATATGTTGTAGGCTCTCCTTTCAGTGCCTTCTATTAAATCCTTTCTGTCCCAAGGCTCCTGGAGTATGAGGTCAGCACCTACTGACTTGATGTCAACTCTTCAGAATCACAAGATGGAAAATGTGAGTGCACTATGGCCTTTGAAGATGGAAGGCAAAAGTACAGTCCAAGAGGAGCTAGGATATCGGCTGAACGTCTAAGCAGCTGGTCTTGCCTTTAATCACTGTTCTGAAATCAGCCAGAACTCCAGAAGGAAGTCTGCTGGCTGGTCTGAACAAGATTGGGGCTGGGTCAACACAGTCCAACTCGATGGGGAGGGTTTGCCATCCACCACTTAGCGTGGCTGTAGAGACAGTGAACACGGAGAGCTTGGAGACAAAAGGCCAGGCTGGAGCCAGAGTGATCTGCATTATTTCTTCCCGTCCTTCAGTTCAATGTGTGGAGTCAGTCAGAGTGATCTCTTGCCTAAGACATTTCAACATGCCCCAAAATGAAGAATCATCCCCAGTTCTGAGCCAAGAACACAAGGAAAACAAGAGGCCACATTAACATGGAAGCATTCCCCAACGGAGCTGCCAGTCCCCAAGCTGATCAAAGGGCACTTACCTTTGGCCTCTCGCACAGAGCCGTCTGTGTTATTTCACTGGGCTTAACTTCTCAGGGCTTTTCATCTTGTCCAGGAAAACCATCCCCTCCCACAGGGATGTTTTTCTCTTTTCCATTCCTGATTTTTCGCCAGCTCTTACGTTACAGGAGCCCTCATTAGAGTCCAGGACAAGCAATCCGAGGGAGAGTCTAGGGACAAAGACATTGAACTTCAGGACTCAAGGTTGCATTGGGGGAAGGCAAAGACTCTAGGACACTGGTCCCCACTGACAGAGTCCCCAGGTTCATCACTGGAAAGGCTGGGTGGAGGGGAAGGCAATGCCGGACAGGCTTACCAGTGGCAGGGGCAGCAGGGGCAGGAAGCGCGTCATCTGGTAGTTTCCAATTTTAACCAATTATTTTTGTTAACTAGTTGCCAAATTAAGTTTTGCACACCAGCCAAAGTACCTTCTAAATGCGGGTATCCTGGAGAAAAGCTCTCATCACCCCACCCTAATTATGGCTCTGATTGACAGATATTAGCAGGGCCCTTAATATGATGACAATAGATAAAGATCCAAAGTCAAAGGAAGAAGGTAAAAAGTAACATTTATTCCCCAGCAATTCTTCAAGAGGAGAAATACCCTTCAGTATGGAGGACTATTGTAGGAGTCGGGAAGGCCTGGGCTCCACTCTGCTCTCTGACCCGTCCTGGCTGAGTGGCCCTGGATGTAACTTACACCCACTGCTCTAGAAACTCTTCAAGGCCAGAAGCTATGGAGAAGGTTCTGATCTGCCATGGTAGAAGGAGGTTCCTCATGAGGGAGTTCCCTACACCAATGAAAACTTCACTCTAATAAAAAGGAAATCATTAATGAACCTTAGTAGTTGTGCAAGGAATAGAGTGCTGGACCTGGAATCAGAAAGACCGGAGTTCAAATCTCATACCTTTACTCAATATGTGACACTGAGAAGTCAGTCTGCTTGCCTCAGTTTTCTGTTATAAAATGGGGTGATAATAACAGTTCCTGCCTTCCAGTATTATTGTGAGGATCAAACAAAAACTGTAGAAACCAGCCCTTTCTCAGGAAAAAACAATATTTTAAAAAAATGTTTTGAGTTGGAGAAAGTGTGTTTTATTCTCAAATAATATTTGATCTAAAGAAAGAAAACTTTATCAGTTCTTTCAAAGTCATTTGGATTTGATGTTCTGTTTATAGACTGACCTGTACTTTTTTGGGACTTTATTCCTCTTGGGTTGTAGAAGAGATGATATGATGTCCTTATTTTCAAATGGCCCCCACTGTGAAAAACTGGTCTTCTCCAAGGACCATATTTATCAATTCTGATAAACAGTAGAGAGTCACAGGAGTTGGGGTCGGATCCTGCTTCTAATCTCACTAGCTGTGTAGCCTTAGACAGTTCCTTAACCTCTCTAACCTCAGTTTTCTTCTCTGTAAATGAGGGGAGTGGGCTAGATGTCTCTGAGCTCTGAAAAGAGAATCAGGTTTTTAAAAAACACTGGAGAGGTGGGATGACCAAGTGGAAGGATTCTGGCTATGGGTTGGAAGGACAGGGTTCAAATCCCAGTTCTGTTGTTTATTTAAAGTGTGACCTTGGGTGAGTCCCTCCCCTTCTCTGGGCCTTGGTTTTCTCATGTGCAAGATGCAATGGTTGGAGCAGCTGATCTCCAAGAGCACGCAGGCTCTAAATCTGTGATCCCCTGAGTGATGTCACATCATGCTGACAATGGTCAGCCATCTGTGTAACTCTGCCATAGTTGTGTGATGCCATTCATTGAGTGAATGCAAGCTCTGCACAAGGTACCTTCTCCAAGGGATCCATCCTTGTCCTCCTCCAGGTAGGTTAGCCTCCAGCTGACTTTTTGGTTTGACCAGTTTGTAAAGGATGGAGTTTCTTCTTTCCCATACAAGTCACCAAATGTTTAAGTACTGGTGTCTGGCATGTCATAAATGTCAATGAGATCTAGTCATCCATCCCTGATTGCTAATTAAGAATGCTTTGGAAACAATAATAATAAACACTTATTTATAATATAACAGTATTCATAACAATATAATAGGCAATATATTATATCTAACAACATATTATATATTATTATTATTTATATGGCACTTTAAGATTTTCAAAGAGCTTTACAAATATTCGTCATTTGATGCTCACAACAACCCTGGGAGGTAGGTCCTATTAGTAGCCTCATCTTACAGATAAGGAAACCAAGACAGCCTAGGTTAAGTGACTTGCCCAAGTTCACACAGCTAGCGAGTGTCAGAGGCAGGATTTGAACTCCTGGCTTTCCCTCACTCTATCATTGCTCTTTGACTCACTAGGCATGTGGAAACTTGCTATTCCCGAGTAAAGAAATAAATAACAAAGTAGGACAGTGGTATCAAACCCAGATAGAAATAGTCTGTACATGAGGATCCCCGCAGCCATACAGTGACTTAGAAAGCCATAAATTAGTATCGTCTGTGCTCCATCAAGTTTCTCTTTATTTTGTTAAATGTCTCCCAAGTGAGCGTTGTTGGGCTGTTCTCACCTACAGGCTCCGTATTTGACCCCTTGGTTGCAGGGTAGAAGTGACTAGGTCTAAAATCTGACAGAACAAAGAAAAGTCCTAGCCAACAATCTCTTTTTTACAAGCTCAGTCACTTGTACAAATTGGGGTTACTTTCTCCCGAACTGTACAATTTATTTTTAGTATCTCAACCCAGTGCTCCCTGTGAAGCAACATCAGATTCTCTGGCCCATCCCTTTCCAATGTTCTTTTGAAGACACTCAGGCCACAGTGTACAATAGCCCCAGATGCCAATCACTTTGCTATATGAGTTAATCTAGCAGCTGAGTGCATTGTGCACATCGCCCCTGAATTGTGGAGCTCAGTTTTTCCGTTTTGAATGGATGAACCGGAATGTCATAGGGCTTATCCTCTTGAAGTTCTCCACGTTCCAGTCACCTGGAGAATCTTTTATGAAAATCTGGACTGTGGCCCATGGGAGAGATGTGCACAGATTCCGTACGATCTTGTCTAGGAATAGAACAAAAAAAATGAAGTGAGTAAAGACTGGACTTGAGTATTACCAGTGGTGTCCCTGGTAATCCTAGCCCCTGTCCGTCATAGAATCAATTAATTAACAAGAATTTATTAAGCATCCACTAAGTGTCAGGCACTCAGTGAAAGGCTGGTGATATAAGTAAAAAGAATAAAATCGTGCCAGCTCACACAAGAACCAACATGGTAATGGGGGGAGACAGCAGTTACATGTTGGACTGGACATGGAGGCCATAGTGGAGCTGTCCATCAAAGTGAGAGCCAATTATCTAATTACAAAATGGATCCAGCATGATTCTCAAGTGAAGGAACACAAGTACATGCCAGAAGAGGTAAATCCAAAGTGGTTTGGGGTGGGGAATGCTAGTAGTTGGGAGAGTCAGGAAAGGCTTCATTCAGAAGATGGTGTTTAATCTTTGTCTTAAAGGAAGAATGAGACTCTGTGAGGGGAGATGCATTCCAGACACATGGGATGGCAAGTGCAGGTCCCAGGGACAGGAGATGTACTGAGTCTGGTGTGAGCCAAGTCAGAGGAATTGAAGCTTGCCCCATTAGAGGGCCAGTTGGTGACTCCCCTCCCCACAAGCAGCTCTACACTGCCTTGATTCTATTTGTATTTATTTATCTGTGAATATGCTATACATGACTTCCTTCTCCAGAGGATGTCAGCACCCTGAGGGCAGGGACTGTTTCCTGTTTGTCTTTGCCCAGTGCCTGGTGCATTGTAGGTGTTTAATCATTACTGACTGAATAATGAGGATT
Source organism: Vombatus ursinus (assembly GCF_900497805.2). Classification (NCBI taxonomy): domain Eukaryota; kingdom Metazoa; phylum Chordata; class Mammalia; order Diprotodontia; family Vombatidae; genus Vombatus; species Vombatus ursinus. The sequence goes on along the minus strand of NW_020954577.1, from coordinate 14,081,068 downwards.
GTTAGACAATGTCGAGGCATTGGCTCATCTTGCTGACCTGCGCATTCTCGCTTATTTTTTCTTCTAAAAGCTGGCTTGCAAGGCAGGGGAAATGGGAAAAATTGATTCAGAAATGAAGGTGTTGTCAAGACAAAAGAGAGCAAGAAAATGTCTAAAAATGAAGGCTGAAGTCAACTGAATCCAATTCAAGGAGGTTGGAGATGAAACAATCCATTTCAGCCTCCTTGCCCATGCACAGGCTGTGCGCCATCCCTTTGGTGCCTCCATTCGGTTTCTTGGAACCAGGGGTTCTACTTGGAGCTCAGCTCCAGAGCTACCTCCTAGGCTTTTTCATTGTTCGCTCTCTCTGATCTGAAATAGCTGCGTGATAATTTTCCATATACTTTTCTGTATACGAGGTGCTCAAGTCTTAACATGCTATTGAATCACAATGAATTTTCTATCCACTAAAACTTTTTCATTTAAACCACTATAGAATAATAACAATAGTCAAACTCCTTACACGTATATATGGTTTAAACATATTTATAACTTTATAACTGGTCATAAATATATTTATAAGTTTATAACTGGTTTAAATCTATAAGAGCTATATCTCAATTGATAAATGGTCAAAGCATATAAATAGAGAAAGGGGGAAAATCCAAGCTACCTAAGCCATGTGAAAAAAAAATGCTGTAAATGGCTGACAGAGAAATGCAAATTAAAGCCACTCTTCAAGACTCCTTCAAAAATGATAAAGAAGAAAATGCAAATTCTGGAGGGGCTGTGGGAAAATCAGTGCTTGAATGCATTATGGACTGGTCCAGTCATTTTGGGAAGCAATTTGGAAGTTTTCCCGAAAAGTTATTAAACTGGGTCATAGCCTTTAACTCAGTGATATTAATACTAGGCCTATATCCCAAAAAGAACGAAAAAAGGAGGGGAACGCAAAAGACATTTGTTAAATGTCTACCATGTGCCAGGCACAGTGCCAAGCACTCTGCAAATATTATCCTAATTTGATCCTTATAACAACCCTAGGAGGTAGATGCTATTGTGATCTACATTTTACAGATGGGGAAACTGAGGCAGCAAAAGACTCATATGTGTACAAATATTTATAAGAGCTCTTTTTGTAGCAGCAAAGAACTGGAAACCACAGGACTGACCATCATTTGGAGAATGGCAGGTCACATTATATCATGAGAAGGTAATGGAACACTGTTGTGCCATAAGAAATCATAGAGTAGCATGCTACCCACACCCAGAGAAAGAACTGTGGAGTCTGAATGCAGATGGAAGCATACTATTTGCTCTCCTTTTCCCTTGCTGTTTTGTTTTCTTGCTTCATTCTCATGGCTCCTCCCATTAATTCTAATTCTTCTTTACATCATGACTAATGGGAAAATATGCTTAATATGAATGTATAAGTAGAGCCTCTAACAGATTGCACACAGTCTTGAGGGGGGCAGGAGAGGGAGGGGAAGAAAATTTAAAACTCAAAATCTTATGGAAGTGAATGTTGAAAACTAAAAATAAATAAATCAATTATTTAAAAAAAATCCGAGTATTGCAGGAATAATAATCATTACCATTTATGTATTGCTTAAATGTTTGCAAAGCACTTTACAAATATTAACTCATTTGATCCTCATAACAATACTGGGATATAAAGGCTGTTATAGTTGCCATTTTACAGATGAAAAAACTGAGTGGAAAGAGTTTAAATGATTTGACCAGGGTCACACAGCTAGTACATGTCTGAGGCTGGATTTGAATTCAGGTCTTCCTGACTCCTGGTCTAATGTTGTATCTACTGTCTTCCAGAAAGAGAGAAACCTGGGAAGATTTGTATGAACAGATGCAGAGTGAAGAAGTTAACAGATGAATAATTTGTATCATTAAAAAAAACGCTGTTTAACCAAAGCAAACAAACTTTGAAAGCTATAAGAGCTCTGATCAACACTGTAAACAGCTCTGATTTCAGAGGACCAAGGATGAGGCTCACTACTTCCCCCCCTTCCCCCAACCCTCACAGAGAGCGGATGAACTCAGGATGCAGAAGGAGACGAATGTCTGGGAAAACTCAAGGGGAAAATGGGTTTGGCTTGACTGTACATATTTGTTACAAAGTTTGTGTTTTTTATCTTGCTTCTCCAATGTTTTAGGGTGGGGGAGAAAAATTAATTTGTGTTGATTGGGGAAAAAAAGATTAAATGCTTTATTTAAACCAACTCCTTGAGGGAAAGGACCGCACTTGCCTTTCTCCGTATCCTCAGTACTTAGCCCAGTGCCTGGTACATAGAAAGGGCTTAATAAATGCTTATTAATTTGATTAAATAATGATGATGATGATGATAAAGATTAGGACAGAGCTCTTTGTCATTCTTGCTCTACCTATCTCCCTGGCAGAGAGATAGAGCCTTTCTGATGAAAAAGACTGTTATTGTTCATTTTTTTCTTTTGTCCCCACAGAGTCAAACCAAGATCCAAGGAATCATTTACTTTGGTGCTCCCTACAGCTATGTTTTGTAATTGGGTTTTATCTATACTCGCTCCCCATTCCCAGCATACACACTTTAAGAAATGGAGGTAGTTTTTCAAGAGTAGCTTGGAGTCTTCAGTGAAGAAGGGAGGAAGGCAGGAAGGCAGGAAGGCAGGAAGGCAGGAAGGCAGGAAGGAAGGAAGGAAGGAAGGAAGGAAGGAAGGGAAAAAGGGGAAAAGGGGAAAGAGAGTTTGGACAGAAAGACAAATTAATTTAAACATGCTTAGTTTTGAAATCATGACGAGGGTTTTGAGTTTTGAGATTTTTGCTTTCAAAATAATTTTTTAAAAAGCTGATGATTCCCTGGGCGTTTTACGTGGCAGCAATTGGTCATAATGGATGGATTTTTGTGCATTTTCTGAGTGCTGTTTAGGAAATGATCCCAGAAGCTGAGTGCAGCAGGGCCTCTTCTGGAACTGAGCTGTCTGGTTATCCCCTGCCCCCCTCCCCAGGGCAAGTACTCCATGTGAGCGTCTCAGCTTTGATCGGGAAGGTATTGGGGGGTAGGGGGAAAGGTGGGTTCTGGCCCCTCTCCTCCAAGATCACAGCTCTTTGGAAGGTGTCAGAGCAGGAAAGGTGAAACAGCAAGAGTTACATGAGTCAAAACCCATTCCAGTCTCTCCTCTAGGTCCCGGCCCAAGACCACCTTGTCCTGGCTTCACTCTTGGACCTCAGAAGTTCCTGTGCCCACGAGCTAAGGTGAAGACCAGCCCTAGTAAAAGGCCTGAATTTTCAGGGGAAAAAAATGATCATTTAAGTTTAGCTGGTCCCTAGGGCCCTTGGAGGCCCCATGTCCCCTGTGGGCAGGGAGTTCCCATGGTCAGGGCTAGCTGGGGTGTCTCCAAATGGCTTTCTCAGGAGACTGTCAGGCTGTCTGACTTCCACTGAGAGGAGAAGTAGATTATGAGGCTTTACAAATATTTATCAAAAGGATTTACAGATGCTTAGCTTTTATAGCTCTCTGTTGATGCCGCTACCACTGGCATCAGCAGCCCCAAAAATGGAATCCATGGTTTCAGAGCCAGGGAAATCAGGCTCCCACAAAGGACAGAGGAGGTCTCTCCTGATCCTCACAAAGGACCCTGGGGCCAGTCCAACCTCCCCCAGATGGGCTGAGACCCTTGATTGTCTTTCACCCTTGGGTGGAATACACTGTGGGGCACTGGGGTGCTGGAGCCCGGGGTAAGGCAGGGGTGCTCACCAACATAAAGTCAGACACGTGGGTTCTGAAAATCAACTTCATCAGAATAGGGGGAGAGGGTCTGGGCATGGCCAAAGCAATTGGCACTGTGGGGAGGTCACTAACTCCAGGGTCAGAGCACCTCCATTCAAAGCCCACCTCTGATGTTTGCTACTGGATGACCTTGGACAAGTCACCTGACGGCTCTAAGTCTATTCCCTCAGCTTTAAAATGAAGAGGCTGGATGAGAAAAGGTCTGAGCTGACTTCAAGCTCTGGTTCTAGGGTCCTGTGAGTGAAAAGTTCTGGGGGTTTTAGTGGACCACGAGCTCAATATGAGTCAGCAGGGCAGTAACTTCAGCTTGAGTTGTTAGCAGACACAACAGCCAACGTGACCTCAAAAGACATGAAGCGGGGCTTAGCGTCCAGGACTGCTGTCCTCAGCTTTGGGCAGATGATGTCTGGGGAGAGGGCTGTGTTCTGCTCTGGACTTCACATTTGAGGAAGGACATTGAAAAGCTGATCAGTCAGTCAGTCAGTAAACATTTATTAAGTACCAACTATTTGCAGGCACATTTCTCAGAGCTGGAGATACAAGTACAAGGGATTGTCCAGGAAAGAACAACCCGGATGGTGAAGCGCCCCAAGATCATCCCCCATGAGACCAGCTGGAAGAATGGAGCGCCTTCAGCCTGGAGTAGAGAAGGGCACGTTTGGGAGCAGTGTGAGAAATCTGTGAGCATGGGAAGGGTGGAGAAGAAAGGTCATCCTTGGGCTGCTTGGCCCCAGAGGCCAGGGCCATGAGCATGGGCTGGGAGGTGAAAAAATGAGAATGTAGGCTTCCCCTTATTTTTCTCTGTTGTTTACCTTCTGACTTTCTCCCCTCTGGTGGTGGTTTTCCTGGGAACTGAATCTCAAAGTTTCTCAGCCCAGTCTGGGCAAATCATGGTTCACCAGCCTCAGTCTCTGCCCCAAAAGACTTTTGACTTTTGGGAGTACAGAGTGGACCCAAGTTGCATGCTGAGCCTTTGCCTCAGGCTTAGTGAAATGCTGCACTATAACTAGATACACACACACACACACACACACACACATATACACACACACACACACACACACACACGGTGCCCCTGTCCCATTCCCATTCTTCCTCTCTCTCCCTGCCCACTAGTTCAGAAAGCTGCCACACTGGTGCTGTTGCAGCTAGGGGCTGATTTCTGTCATCTGAAGTTTGGGTCTCCAAGGGGAGGCTCATGGAGGAGGTGGGGTGTATTTATGGAGCTGAGCTACCTCATTCCCTCTGTTCTATTGCTCCCTTGCAGAAATCTTTTGCAGCACAAAAGGCTGCTACAGTCTTGGCCACTGGGGGTCCAACAGACTCCTTCCTCCTAGAGTCCAGCTGTCCATGGCACCAGAAAGAAGAATGGAGCATGGAGATGTGGGGCTTTATAGCAGCCCATTGGACCCACTAAGGTAGTCTTGTTTGATAGAATGGAGGGTGACAAGGGAGGAGGTGTTCAGTGAGCTCTAGGTAGGTGTGACTTCATTTTTTTAACCTTCTTTTGGGTTCCTAAGTGTCCTAGACCACGGAGACGGCCAAGGTTGATTTCTCTTTGGTGCATAAAGTCTGTTTTGGAGAGGTTTCAGAGGTTGTGGGGATTAGAGGAAGTATCAAGTCTGCCATTTTGTTGATCATAGGAGCAGATTTCAAATTCAGTCTGAGCTTACCCCATTCACTTTTGTGCCTCAGTTCCTGACCCACCAAGTGGAGATAAGGAGTCTTTTACTGCTTCACTCATTTTGTGAAACCACTCGGGTCCAAAGGCTCATCTCAAAGAGAGCAGAGCCGAATGGAAGGACCCCTGGACACAGTCACTTTATGTTCGCCTTGGGTCTGTGTCTTTGTGGTACAAGGATGAGACTATGGCCTGGGGCACAGTGGGCTGATCCAGGAAAGGATCCCAGAATCTCAGAGTTAGAAGAGATGGACCCTAGGCACCATCCACCCATCCCATACTTGCTACATAAAGCTAACAAGGGATCGTCCCGTGTTTGCTTGAAGACTCCAAGGAAGAGAACCTCCACGCCCTCCTGAGGCTGCCCCTTCCCCTTTGGAGCTTTTCTGATTCTTCCTGACATTGCCCCAAACTCTTGCGTAACTTCCCTCCCTTACTCCGACTTCTGCCCTCTAGGGTCAAGCAGAACAGGTCTACACCCTCTTCCTTAAAGGTAGCGAGGTGGTCCAGTGCACAGAGAGGCAGACTTTGAATCAGGAACATGTAAGTTCAAATCTTGCTTCAGATACTGCTTAACCTCTCCCTGCCTCAGCTTCTTCATCTGTAATATGGACATAATAATAGCACCTACCTCCCAGGCTTATTGAAAGGATCAAATGAGATAATCAGTGTGAAGCACCTTGTGGGCCTTAGTGCATCAGAAATGCCAATGGTGATAAAGACAACCTTTCATATAATTGAAGACAGTCATCACCTCCCTCCTGAGCCTTCCCTTCTCCAGGCTAAACAGCCCAGGCCCTTGCATTGACCTTCCCCTTATCTTTCTGCTATGGGGCAGCGATGCCCCTGGGTGGGGTGGGGGGTGAGGAGAAGCTAAGAGAGAGGAGCCCCTGCATCATCCCCTCCGGGGGGTCTTACACCTCAGTGAAGGTGAGGATACCCAGAGAACAGCCTTGCTTCCCACCCCTCCCTGCATCCTCAAGGGCTCATGCCTTCCTGCACATACAGGAAAGAAAAGAGCTCCAGATGTGTAAACGTCCTTTGATTTCCTTGGGAAGTAAGTCTCTGTGCACAAATTATTAATGTCCATTGTTTGTTATCACAAATGGAAAAAGTAAGTAGTGGGTTAGCCGTCTACGTGTAACTTACAGTTTTTTAAAATTCACAAATGAGATGCAGCATGAAGTAAGAAGCTGGCCTAGAGGAGGGGGGAGAGACAGAGACAGACAGAGACAGAGAGAGAGAAAAGAGGAGAGAGGGAGAGGAGGGAGAGACATAGAGGAGAGAGAGAGGAGAGAGACAAAGAGAGAGAGAGAGGAGAGAGAGAGACAGGAAACAGAGAGAGAGAGAGAGGGAGACAGACAGAGACAGAGACAGAGACAGAGACAGAGAGAGAACAGCTACATCAATAGACAAGCAGGCACACAGACTATTAAGTGATTATGAGGAGCTCAAATCCTGCTTCTGATATATACTGGCTTTTTGACCCTGGGCAATCACTTAACTTCTTGATGCTCCAGGCTCCTTTCTTAAATTTTGGTTATAGACAAGACACAAAACTACATTGGCAGAGAAGTTTGCTTATCTGAGAGTTCCAGGAGCCATGAAATCCAGGCTCCAGCCTCTGTCTCCATCCCCAGTGCCCAGGGTTGTAAAGACACAGATCTGATTTATCCACTTAGAAGCAAGGATGAGAAGGCAGAGGAGTGAGGGGAGAAGAGCCTTGAGCCCAGAATCCGGCCTCTGGGCCAGCCAGACCCGGTCCTGGACACTTCAGAGCCAAGTGACCAGGGGAAAGTCAATTCCCATTTACCTAAGCCGCATCCTCTTCTATTAAGTGAGGGTCACAATGTGTGCTGCACCTTCCTCCCCAGATCCTCGAGTGGATCAAAAGGAGTATTTGACCGAGCTTAAAGAAAAACGACACGTGGATGTCAGCTGTTCATATGACTGTGGTGACATTAAGGAGGCGAGGGAGCCCGGGGCTACGACCCGCTGGAAAAGTACTGAGGAAGGGAGCCGTCTTGGAAGCTGGCCGGGCCGGGACTCAGCCGAGGCTGGACTCCTTCCCTTTTCCCTTTTTACAGACCAAAGCCAGTCCAAGAAGATTCTCAAATGCTGCTTCTCTCGTGGATGGACAAGCGGGTGGAAAAATCCCCTCGGACCGGCTTTGTCCATCCTAGACGAGCCTTCCCAATGTGTGCGGACTGTATTTGAACCATTTACACAATAATGAAAGGAGAAGAAAAGAGGGGAAAATGAGGATTTAATTACTTTGCTGGTTGAACGACAGCCAAGGGCTCGTACCTCTCCCTTCAGAACAAGATGATTTTGTGATGATATCACGCATTACTACGTCCAAGATCTGAGCTGATGAAGCCCAAGAGTCATCTGAGATGCCTCATAAAGTATGGGACATGATCTTCTGCTCCTTTTCCTTAACATCAACTTTTCTGGCCTTTCCTAAAAGATCCTCAGATCTTGGCTGCTCTAGAAGAAGGCGGTTAAGCCAAGCCCATGACTTGAAGCCCCACCCCTTGGCCTCCCCATCCTAAACCTCTTTCCTGTAACTAGAAACATCAAATGAAAATAATGAGCATAGAATGAAAACATCAAAATGGTAAAAACAATAATATTCTGGAAGGGCAAGAATGTGGAGTTCCTTTCAAGCTGTGCCCACATCAGTGACCACGCTAGCAAACACAAGCAGCCTGGCCCATTTTAAGACCCATCTTAAAGCCACAACAACAACAGTGACCAGAGCATTTCTCATTTCCAGACATGTAGCTGGAAATAAGATGCAACCAAGAGCCAGCCCATGGTGTCGTAAGGGCCAGCCCATTGTACATAGTGGAAGAGGAACCCGGAGGGTCCATCCGGAGCTTCTCAGACAGCACTGGGTGTTTGCCTCACTTAATAGGGGGGTTTGCAGGCAAATCCTATAGAAATTGTGTGTTTTCTCCTGGCGTCAGTGTCTGCACCTACCAAATGGACAGGAGCACTGCTGTCATGAAGAAACTAACCAGTTAGTCTCTGAGAAAGCATCTGTTTATAAACTAATGTATGGGGTTTTTAATGAAAAAGATACAAATTAAAATAAGTTTGAATTAACTATTCAGCATATAAGTAGCAAAATACCATGAGGCACAAGATATAAAAGAAACATAGCAGCTAATTACTCATTGACCTCATCTCTTTCAACTTCAACTGTTATCAATTACTGCTTAACTAAACCTTGGGATTTCCTCTCCGTGGCCTCGGAATAGGAAGTCTCCTTGATGCAGTTTGTAAATGGAAGGCACTTCCAGCTGTGCTCCCTCTAACTGATCCTGATTAATCGGGTAGGACTTTATCTAAGCCCATGTTTTGCTCATTGAAAGTTCCCAGCTTCCTCATAGGATAAGAATTACCTTTCTTTGGGCAATTTTTCTCTAGCTGTCTTCAAGTTGGCCGCGGTCGGCCTCTCCATCCTGTGTCTTAAGAAAAAACAAAAAGAGGAGAGAATGTTATTACGAACTGGGGCCCACAGCTTCATTTCCCTGAGGTGGTTTTGTTCTAATTAGGTAAGAGTTTGCTCTGGTAAACAAGATCCTTCAGCCTTCCCTTCTGGGCCCCCTTCCTCCGCAGATTTCTCCTGCCTCTGGTAGAGAAGATGAAGGCAGGCTCTCAGCCTCTGGCATCTTTCCAACTAGACTCTATGCTAAAAGCCAGGCCCTTTGTCCCTACTGTCCACTGTGTTGGGCACATAGTTTGAACAGGAGAGTTCATCATTACAAGTAGCATCCTCACAATGATATCATGAAGACCGGAATAGTTCTGGAATTACGCTTTCTGAGAAGTGACCAATTGCTGACTTGAGGATTGGGGGGCAGAGATGAAGGTAAGCATTAATTAAGCACCTACTATGTGCCTAGCACTTTGCTAAGCATTTCTCAACATGATCTCATTTGATCCTCATGACATGACCTGGAAGGTAGGTGTTCTTTTTATCCCTTTTTGGAGTCCTTTTTTTTTTTAATCCCAAATTTACAATTGAGGAAACTGAGGCAGACAGAGCATAACTGACTTAAAGGTCAGAAGGCCAGTATCTTAGGCCAGATTCAAACTCTGGTCTTCCTTTATATGATATTCTATTTGCTTATTCTTCCCTCACTTCTACCAGGCTGCAAATAACACTAATAATTGCTATTGATTATTATTATTATTATTGCTAGTATATGTATATACACATATGTCTTTAAATGCTTTACATACATTGTAAATAATTACATTTGATCCTGCCAATAATGATATAAATGATAACAATAATGCCTAGTGTTTAGATGGCATTTTAAGGCTTACCAAATATCTCCTTTTATCTTCTCAACAACCTTGGGAAGCAGGTGCTATTATTATCCCCATTTTACAGATGTGGAAACTGAGGCAAACTTCAGTGGGTCAGTGTCTCAGGAAGTGTCTGAGGCTGGATTGGGACTCTTCTTTCTGACTGTAGCACTCAGCGGCCCCTGGGAGGCAGGAGTTACTGCTATTTCCATTTTGCAGGTGAGCAAACTGAAGCTGAGAGCATTTAAGTGAATTGACCAAAATCACACATCTAATAAATGTCTGAGGCAGGACTTGAATATGAGTCTTCTTGACTCCAAGTCCAGCACTAAAAACTGTCACCTAAGGCTCTCATCCTTTTTTGAAACAACAGGCGCTTTCCTCCAGTGTTTTCCCTTTTAGTCAAGTCTTTAAAACGCATTCTTCCTTTGTGACCTCAGGGTGGAGTGAATGACCTATGAGCTAGGATATGAGGGAGACACCCCATCCAAAAGGTTGGGAACTGAGAAAAATCTCTCTCTCTCTCTCTCTCTCTCTCTCTCTCTCTCTCTCTCTCTCTCCCTCTCTCTTTCTCCCCCCTCTCTCTGTCTGTCTCTGCTCTCTCTGTCTCTCTCTCTCTCTGTCTCTGTCTGTCTGTCTCTCCCTCTATCTCTCTCTGTCTATTCTCTGACACAGTGTTGCTTGAAATTCCCACTTCTGGTGGCTTCTTTTTGTTTTTTAAGAAATTTATTTATTTTTAGCTTTCAACATTTATTTCCACAAGATTTTGAGTAACAAATTTTCACCCCATCTCACCCTCCCCCCACCCCAAGATGGCATGCATTCTGAATACCCCTTCCCCTAGGCTGACTTTTCTTCTATCTCTTCCCCCTTCTCTTATCCCCTTCTCCTTCTATTTTCCTGTAGGGCAGGATAGATTTCTATACCACATTTCCTGTATTTCTTATTTCCCAGTTGCATGTTAAAACATTTTTTTAAACATGTGTTTTTAAAACTTTGGGCTCCAAATTTTCTCCCTTCCTCCTTCCCCACCCACCCTCATTGAAAAGGCAAGCTACTCATTATAGGTTATACATGTGCAGTTATACAAAACACTTCCATAGTAGCCATGGTGTGAAAAACTAACTCTATTTTCCTTAATCCTATCCTGCCCACCCATTTATTCTATTCTTTCTTTTGACCCTGTCCCTCCTCAGAAGTATTTGCTTCTGATTACCCCCTTTTCCAATCTGCCCTCCTCTCTATCATCCCCCCACTCTCTTGTCCCCTTCTCCCCTTATTTTCCTGTAGACAGATTTTCATACCCAAATGAGTGTGTATGTTATTCCCTCCTTAAGTCAAATCCTATGACAATAAGATTCACTCATTCCCTCTCACCTTCCCCATTTCCCCTCCACTGTAAGAGCCTTTTCTGTTTTTTGTGAGATAATTTACACCCTTCTACCTCTCCCTTTCTCCTTCTCCTAGTATAATCCTCTCTCACCCCTTAATTTTATTCTCCATATATGACCCCTTCATCTTCAACTCACCCTGTGCCCTCTATCTATCTATCTATCTATCTATCTATCTATCTATCTACATACATATAATTTTTTCCCTCCAACTACCCTAATACTGGCAAAGGTCTCATGAGTTACAAATATCATCTTTCCATGCAGGAATGTAAACAGTTCAACCTTAATAAGTCTCTTATGATTTCTCTTTCCTGTTTACCTCTTCATGTTCCACTTGAGTCTTGTATTTGAAAGTCAAATTTTCTATTCAGTTCTGGTCTTTTCCTCAAAAATGCTTGAAAGTCCTCTATTTCACTGAATGACCATTTTTTCCCCTGAAGAATTATACTCAGTTTTGCCAGGTAGGTGATTCTTGGTTGTAATCCTATCTCCTTTGCCCTCCGGAATATTATATTCCATGCCCTGCGGTCCCTTAATGTAGAAGCTGCTAAATCTTGTGTTATCCTGATTGTGTTTCCACAATACTTGAATTCTTTCTTTCTGGCTGTTTGTAATATTTTCTCCTTGACCTGGGAACTCTGGAATTTGGATACAATGTTCCTAGGAGTTTTCCTTTGGGGATCTCTTTCAGGTGGTGATCGGTGGATTCTTTCAATTTTTATTTTGCCTTCTGGTTCTAAAATATCAGGGCAGTTTTCCTAGATAATTTCTTGAAAGATGCTGTCCAGGCTTTTTTTTTTATCGTGACTTTCAGATAGTCCAGTAATTTTTAAATTCTCTCTCCTGGATCAATTTTCTGGGTCAGTTGTTTTTCCCATGAGATATTTCACATTGTTTTCTAATTTTTCATTCTTTTGGATTTGTTTTACAGTGTCTTGATTTCTCATAAAGTCACTAGATTCCAATTGCTCTATTCTAATTTTTAAGGAAGTATTTTCTTCAGTAATCTTTTGGACTTCCTTTTTAGTTTGGCCAATTTTGCTTTTTAGGGCATTCTTCTCCTCATTGACTTTTTGGACCTCTTTTGCCATTTGGGTTAGGCTATTTTTTAAGGTGTTATTTTCTTCAGTATCTTTTGGGGTCTCCTTTAGCAAGCTGTGGAGTTGTTTTTCATGATTTTCTTGCATCACTCTCAGTTTTTCCTCTACTTCTCTTACTTGCTTCTCAAAATCCCTTTTGAGCTCTTCCAAGGCCTGGGACTGATTCATATTCTTCTTGGAGACTTTGGATGTAGGAGCTTTGACTTTGTTTTCTTCTGGTTATATGTTTTGATCTTTTTTGTCACCAAAGTAAGATAATATAGTCTGACTCTTTTTGCACTGCTTACTCATGATCCCGGTCAATTATTTGAGTTTTAAATTCTTTGTTAAGGTAAGAGTCTACTTCCAATGTGGAGAATGTACTGTCTCAAGCTTCAGGGATTTGTACAGCTGTTTTCAGAGATACTTCTAGGGACTTGAAAATTTTCAGTTCTTCCAAGGTGGTATGATAAGGGAAGAGGTGTTTCCTCTCCATCACCACAAAAAGCTCCACCACACCAGCACTCCTCCTCACCCCAGGACCACCCCTCAGAACTGTGACCCAGATCCAAGCACTGGTAAAGCAAGAGATTCCTTTCTCAGCACTGGCAAAGAGATCCCTGTAATCCCCTTCCAATCAGCCACTAGATTCCTTCTCAGTCTGTGGGCCAGAAGCTCAGGAGGCAGCCGCCACCCCAGGTGGAACCCCACCGCGCTTCTCTTTCACCACCACAGAAACAGATTTTTCCCACTGACCTTCTAAGTTGCCTTTGGCATTCGTGGGTTGAGAAGTCTGGAAACTGCCACAGCTGCCCGTGATTCAGTTCTCTGAGACCTGCTCCAGGTTCGCTGCGGCATGCAAGCCTACACCAAACTGCACTCCTCTCCCCGCCTGGAGTGATATACCTTTCCGATCAACCTTCCAGGGTGTCTTGGGCTGGAAATTTCTTTCATTCTGTCTTTTTGTGGGTTCTGCTGCTCTAGAATTTGTTTAGAGCCATTTTTTTACAGGTACTTGGAGGGGTTTGGGGGGAGAGCTCAAGCAAGTTACTGCTTTCCCTACGCCATCTTGGCTCTGCTTCCTTTCCCCTATTGGTGGCTTCTTAATATTAAATTATCAAATGACTCCATTTGAATCAAAGGACAAAATGCGCTTGAACTTAGTTGCACCCAGCAAACACTTAGTGCGACATGTCAACTTGTCATTATCCATTGATGCTTTTATGGAGGAAACCCTTTCACACCTAGGTCCCCAAAGCTCCTCCAGGTTCCAGGTACATCGCTGGCACATGCTGACTCCCCCCACTAATCACAGAAACCTGTGAATGTCTTCTATTAATGAACTGGAGGAAACATAATCTCAGAACAAAAGCCTTTTAATTAAACAGCATTGCCAGATTACTGACAAGGCCAATCGTCACAGCTCACACCCTCTTCCACAGATTAACCCAAGACCAGTGGGAGAAAGGACACACAGGGAACATCTGTTGCCTGGCACCCATGTGAAGGGGCACATGCAGAGGGAACATGTGATGAGGATGTGGGGAGGGGGGAAGATGCCTGGAACCTGGACTGACCACCAGGGTCCTGGGGATACTGTGAGGCAGGGGGCAGGTCCTAGCAGGAGGCTGAGAACCATGAGCTTGTTTCTCTCTGGCATCATTGCAGCCATCCTCACCATGCAAAGCTTCTCTTCCCCCTGTGAAACATGAGCCTGAGCCACGTTTTAAGAACAGTCAGTGTTTAATACTTGTGCATATGACTGAATTCAGAAGCAAATACATTCTCCCCTCAGGGAGTGTGTCTTCTGAGGCATTTTTCATGAAAGACAGCACAAACAGACCGAATGGCGATCATTCTCCTGAAATGGTGACTTTCAGCTACTCAGAAGGCTTAAGTCCAGCAGCCCCTCCCTGAAAACACCTAATTTACAAGTCATTTCCTCCTCCAGGGACCTCATGCTGCTCCCCGCCCCACAGCACGTGAGACAGAACTGCTGGTCGAACCAGCGCTGTCTCTGCACGTGAAGTAACTTGGGAGAGCCCCAGGGATGGGACCATTGGAGTGGAGAGACCTAGAAACTGGAGGGAGGCTTCCCAAAGAACCACTGGGTTCACATAGGAGGCATTTTGCGCCTTATCCATGCAGTCTAAGAGACGACTGATATTTGTCAAAGCCAGATTCTTAGACTCCAAAGGCCAGGCCCATTGGTGTGGATACTTGGGACTCTCCTCCCCCTCCCCCTTCCCCTCCTCCTCCTCCTCTTCCTCTTCCTCCTCCTCCCCCACCCAAGCCCCCAGAGCCAGCTTCCAAGGAGCTCTGGGAGAAGCTAATGTTACAGAGGAAAGAGAATCCTGAATGGGAAAGATGCAGGGCCAGTAGGAATTCAGCTCTGTAAATATTTATAGTATAAGCCTATAGTCTGGCTCCCGATGCAGAGATGAGAAGACTAAATAAAAAAGCGGATACTTTAGGTCAGAGTTTAGATTTAGGAAATCTTCTTGCTAGAAGAGATGCTGCTGCTCCTGAAGGCCTGACTCTGGAGGTGGGAGGGAGGGTTGACTCCACGCTGGGCTGTGGCTGGGGCAGGGAGCCTGTCCTCTGAGTCCTGGGATCCCTAGCCAGAAGCAGTGTAAGGAGTGACCTTGGATGTGGGGAGTCCCGTGGGGACCATTCAATATGGAAACAGGCCCTGGCAGAGCAGGCCAGGTTGACCTGAGCCTGGCACGGCTGCGTGGCTGCAGTAGCCCCTGGCGGAGCACGCAGGGCAGGCATCATAGCCCCCCAGAATCCCAGATTGAAAGCCAGAAGTCGGCATGTGGGCTGTGGAGTTCTGCCCCTCCACTTTTCAAATGAGGGAACTGAAGCCAGAGGCTTGCCCCCATCACACAGTGAGTGCAGGGGCAGGATTTGAACCCGAGGATTAGATGAAAGTCCAAAGAACTGGGGCTATCATCCCCTCGGTAGCTGGAGAGGTGGAGGGGGCCTCTGGGGGCATCCGTGGTTGCTGAGTCAGCAGATTTCTCTTCCCTTCCTCCTTGTTACAAGAGCAGTCTTTCTGGGGGGGTGAGGCAGTGCACCCTAAGTGACTGGCGAGGGCCATCCAAGTAGGGATGCTATCCTGTCTGACAGCCCCCGTTTTGGCCTCAGCATGAGGCCACCGGAGCGATGGCTCCTGCTGGGGACAGTCCCTGCCTGTCCTTGGCAGGGGAGGGCAAGCACAGGCTGAACAGCTGTACTCAGCCCTGTTTGCCCGAGCATCCGCCCAGCGAGCCACCTGGGCCTAGGGGAGGCTGGATCCTCAAATAGGAATCATTTCCACCTTTGGTTTCCTCATCTCTTTTCAGACTTCAGTTTGGTGACCCCTCCTCCCTGCAGCCTTCCCTGATACACCCCAGGTGACAACTTTCCTTACTTCCTCAGATATTTTCAGGGCACTTTGTCTCATCTCTTCTTTTCTATCAAAGCAGAGCTTTCTCAGAAAGAGTGTGTGTGTGTGTGTGTGTGTGTGTGTGTGTGTGCGCGTGCATGTGCATGTGCATGTAAAAGGACCAGTGAAGGTTGCCACAGACTAGAGAGAGGCTTTTGAACTGGGGACCTTCCTGTAACATACTCAGACACTCATCTGCCTCATCACTCCTTCTCCACCTTGGCTTTTATCCACGGGGGGATCTCCTGGTGTGGAAGCTCCCTCCCCTCACATCTAGTAGCTGGCACGTCCTTTCTCAGAGCCGCCTGGGTTAAGGGACTTGTCCACAGTTCAGACGTCATGCAGACGTGAGCCCAGGTCACTTCACCATCCAGCCTCTGCCCAGCTGCCATGCATGGTTCTACGGACGGGTCTGCTACCCTGCTTGTTGAGGCCCTGGCCTGGGTCTTTTCCATCAGTGCACGCCCAGTGCCTGGCATGGACATGGATTCAGCAGGCCCTTAAATGCCTATTGAGTGGAAGATTGTCCTTTGAAGAAGCTGCTAATTGATAGTAAACAGTTGTCCAGGCTTTCCACATCTGTTTGAAAGTTTTCAAAGGCCAAGCCGAAGCCTGCGTCAGGGCCCCCAAGCCAGCGACCACAAGGCTGGTTTCCCCTTTGGCACCTCCCCCAGCCTCGTCCAGACAAGCCTCGGTTCCACAGGGTCAGCGAGGAGAGGCTGAGCTGGTCCAGGAGCTGGCACGGCTCTCTTTCGGCTCATGCTACCAGATTATCGAGAACAACCCATCAGGATGGTGACTGGGTCTTCGTTCAAAGCCTGGGACTAGGTTGGAAATAGACCCCCGGTCAATCTGGATCACTCTGTAGGAACCTAGCATTCCTGTGGTCCGCTGCTTGACAAAATGACTTTCTCAGCGTGTTTTTGGGTACCGAATGCGGAGGGGGACAATGGGGAATAAGGAATGGTGTCGGACTCAGTGCTGGGAATGTTACAGGGATGTCTCTGGCTCACAAGCCCCTCTCCAGTTTGTGGCAACCCTCACTGGTGTTTTTACACACACGTACACACACATACACACATGCACACGTGCACAAACACACATGCACATATACATGTACACATGTACTCACACACGCATGCACACATGCACCAGGCTTCCTGAGCAAACTTGGCTTTCATGCTTTGATAGAAACTAAGGCCATTTGGGGCATTCATCCTGGGCAGCGGACAATGCAAAGGATGAGGATGTGGTCTCCTTTGTCCAGGATGAATGCCCCAAATGGCTTTGTAAAAGATTTATGAGCAGAATGTATAGAAAACCAAGGCAGAGACCCCCAGGCGAATCGTCGGAGGGAGGGAAGCGATGCCCCAGCATCAGAGACAAGATGCAGGCAGGAATGGGGGCTCCCGTCTTTATGCCTTGAATTTGTCATCAGTGGCATGAATAGCCACAGATGGGCAGGGACGGGCCAGGGGGATGGGAACCGCCTGGACTCAAGTCTGTAAGCCCTTTCTTTGGTCGAAGCTGCAGAATCTACTCGATGATATTTCAGAAAGACTCACAGAAGGGTTTTTTGAGATATTTTTAAGAAACAGTGAGGCTTTGTCCAAAGTCCCAGCCTCGTAAATGGCCGTGCCCTCCCCAGACACCGCACGCCATTCCAGTAGGCAGGGCGATGCGTCTGAGCCGAACAATCGTGGCATTCTAGCAGAACTTTGGCTCGGAGGGGAGAGAAGAGAAATGGGCTTCGAGGCCTGCATCTCCGTGACCTTTCCCAGGATCTGGCCAGACCCAGCTTGCAGGGCTCCCCTTTGCCACTCCCAGCCCAGGCTGTATTTTTAGACAATGCCCATGATGCACCCTGTCCATAATCTGGGGTGGCCGGGATGGAATGACCCCAAGTGGATGTGGGAACAGTTCCTGGCACAAGGGCATCATTTATTGAATCCTGGGCTGGCTCCCCGAGAGGCTCCATCGGCCTCTAGTTGTGAACCACAGTAGTGGGAGGCCAAGGGGTTTCTGGGATTAAGCGCAGCCCTGCTGAAGCTGGGGAGGGTGAATGTCAAGGTCATTTGGAGACCAAGCTCTTCCCTTACCTCTCCTGGCCTACTCCAAAATGGAGAATGTTAGAAACTCAAACCAAGGCCATCATGGCCTGTTCTCATGAGGTGCTCAGCCAGATATTGACCCCTTCTCAGATGAGATCTGAGCCAACTTCTGGAGAGGGCACTGGACATGGAGCTGAGAAGATCTGAGTTCAAATTCTGCCTCAGATTCTTACTACCAGCAAGAACTTGAGCCTCAGTGTCCTTATTTGTAAAATGAGGGGGTTGGCCTGGTGGCTTCTGAGGCCCCTTTTCGCACTACGGTCTATGATCCTTTGGTCCTAAGGATATAGCGAACTCTCAGTTAGCAGTAAGTGGACTCTCCACACTGCAGCTGGTTGGCCGTGGGCTTCTGAGGCAGGCAAAAGACCTAAGGGCCTGACCTCAAGAAGCTCCCAATCTAATGGAGGAGAACAGTCAAACAGCAATGTTTGAACAAGCTGTACATGGGACATATTGGAGTTCATCAATGGAGGGAAATCACTTGCATTAAGGGGGATTGGGAAAGGCTTCTTGGAGGAGGTGAGACTTTCGCTGGGATGTGAAAGAAGCCAGGAGGAAGAGCTGAGGAAGGAGAGAGTCCTGGGCAAGGAGGACAGGCAGTAAAAGTGTGCAAAGAAAGAAAACGGGGCATACTGTGGCAGGAAAAATTCTGAAACCCATGTGACTGTAGAGGGTGTGTGTGAGTTCATGTGCATGTGTGTGTGAGTGTGTGTGTGTGAGCACACGTGTGCCCCTATGCAGGCTGGGGGGCAATAGAAGATGAGAAAAGGTAGAAGAACACTAGATCTTTGACTGAAGGAAGATAGTACGAGAATTACCACTCCCATTTTACAGATAAGAGAAATGGGGTTAAGGGAGATTACATGATCAATCCATATTTATTAAGCACCAATGACAGGCCAGGCACTTGCTAGGGCCTGGGGATATCACTGGTACACAGCTAATAAGTGGCAAAGTCTGGACTTGTCCCCCAGCTCTCTTCATGCCTTCAAGCCCCTACCATCTGCTGCTTAGATGCTATCTCTGACCGCGACCCTTGACCTTGAACCCTGTTCCATGAAAGCCTTCTCATTCTCCGCTCAGTTCTGATCCTTGGTTCCGCTGGCCAATTCCACTAAGTAGAGCTGCCCACACTCCAACACAGAACCCATGCAACCTGTTCCAACGTAGTTTGGTTTGCTTTGTGGTCTCATTTTCATATGTGGAGACAGATAAAGAGCTGGAGAAGTGCCATGAGAAAAGAAGGCAGTTATCATGGGTGGGATGGAGGAGGGGCAGGAGGTGTCTGAACTGACCCACTCGGGTTCCCAGGCTCTTCTGGGGACTGCTGCCCCAGACCCCCAGGCACCTCCATGTTGGATTCTCACCGAGACCTGATGCCCCTGAGAGGGGAAGGGAATCTTATCTCCTTGTGTTATCCATATTCCCCTCCAGAAGCTGAGGCATCCAGTGTTGGGATGAAATTTGCGTTAGGTTACACAATTACTACTTTCTCCAAACCCTCCAGACCCCTCATCTACCTCAACCTGGAAAGCTTATTGCCCGGGAGTTTCAGTTGTTTTTGGAACAGAACCAGGTCAGAGGCCAGTCACAGGTGGAGGGAAACCCTGAGGATCGTCAGCTTCCTCCCAAGCTCGGCTTGCACCATCCTTTCGACCAGGTCTTCCCAGATCCTCTCATTTATAAGCATTCCTCCCTCCCCCTGGCATTCCCTTTGTTTTACTTTGTACTTACTCACGTGCCCTTCTGCACCCCAGCAGAAGGGAACTTCTTTGAGGACAGGAATGCTTTCATTTTTCTTTGCATCTCAAGAATGAAGAATAAGGCGAATGCGTCATTGTCCCTGTCTTCTTGCCCACACAAGGTATAATGTCCTTTTCTTACCCTCAAGCCTCTTCTTTTCCCCTTAAATCCCACAGCACAGCCCCTGACGGCTTCCTTCCTTCCGCTCTTCCAACCTAAGCCCTCCTTACTGTCTAGCTTAGCCTGGTTTTCCCAAGCATTCCCTCGTTCACCCCAGATACCCAGCCATGCACAGCTCTCTTGGGCAGATCACCGAACTACGGACTTTTTTACCTTAGGATCCGCGGTGTGCGTGTGGAGCTGGAAGGGGCTCAGGAAGCCCCTTTGGCCAAATCTCGGCCTTGTTTTGTGCATAGAGGTGAAGCTATTTGGTCAAGGTCACGTGGGTAGCAAGGAGGAGAGCAGGATTGAACCCGGAGGCTGCCCTTCTGTGTCGCCGCACCTCTCCATTCTCTTCTCTGCCTCGGGAACAGAAGCTCCTTAACTTTTTTAATAGAAGGAGACAGAAGTAGAGACCCTCATTCCAAAAAAGCCAAAAGGTGCAGCCTTCACACCGCCCTCCTGGTCACCCCAGGTCTTCACCAAATCAAGTTTGCTTCTCCCTCCCCAACAACTGTTGTTGTTCAGTCATTTGTGTCCAACTCTCCATGACCCCATTTGGGGTTTTCATGGCAAAGATACTGGAGCGGTTCGCCATTTCCTTCTCCAGCTCATTTTATAGTTGAGGCAACTGAGGCAGACAAAGTTAAGTGATTTGCTCAGGGTCACACAGCTAGGTTGTGTCTGAGGCCAGATTTGAACCTTGGAAGATGAGGCTGGGCACTGAATCTACCAGGACGCTTATCTGCCCCTCCCCGTTAACTAATCATTCTCAACAATGGACTCTGGATTCTCAGTGAGGAAGAAAAAAGTACTCTATTTTTAAAATGACCGCATGTTTGGTAATACCCATAAAGATCAACACTCCCATTGTTTTCCTTTAGAAAATAAGGGTGGTGGTTGCTGGGGCAGATGGGAAACTTTTAACAGTGGAGCCCATGAGCTGTTATTTTAGGGAAACTGGTATTCTGGGCACTGCCGGTCTCAAGCGCAGTTTCTGAAACATGTCTATTAGAATTACAATCCCTCTTTTTCTTTCTCTTTCATGTCTTCTCTCCAGTGTTTCGATATGTGGGACTTTTGGCTTCCTCAGCCCTCTAAAATGACAACAATCCTACTTTCTCCTTTGTTAAAAAATGTGCTTAAGACACCATGGAAATATTAATTGTTGCTGTTTTGTTGTGGTTAACTTTCTATCCCCCTTCTCTGTTTCTAAAGTAATTTTAGTTGTTTGTTTTTTTTTTTTTAAACATCATAGTCATTTCCCACCAGACCCGCCCCTAAATCAAACACATCCTTATAACAAAGAAAACCTGTTCAGCAGCAGTGGTAGAGGAAGGAGCCGTGATAAAGGGAGTATTGACAATGGAATTAGAAGACTCAAGTTCAAATCCAGGCTCAGTCTTCCATTCCTTTTGTAATCTTGGACAAGTCACTTGACCTCCCTGGTTTCGACTTTTGTCAAATGACATGTTGGTCTAGATGGATGGTATCTAAGGTTCCCTTCAACTCTCAATCTAAGCTGCTCTGGACACTGATCAAGTAACCACAGCCCAACAGGGAATACAAAACTATGCTACCATAAGCCCCCACCTCTCTACCAAGAGGGCCAGAGGGTCACTTTGAGAGCTGGAAACAACCGTAGAGGGACAGGGTTAAATCTATTATCCAAGCTTATCGAAAGTCTTCATATTTATCATTTTCTACTGCAGAATAAATTAACCAGAATTATATAGTAAGTACTTGATGTGGGATCTGAACCCAGGTATTCCTGATGCCAATTCCAGTGCTACACACTCTTGGACCCCTGCCATCAGGCACCAGCAGCCTTCCCAGAAAATTAGAGGTTTAGACTAGAGGCTCTTTAAGAGCCTTGAGAGCTTATAACTGTGTCTTCTTTCAATATGTTTAAGAAACCCATCTTTTTATACTTAACTCCCCTCTGTACACCCTACTTACTACCTAGTCACACTGGCCTCCTCCAGATTCCATGCCTCTCCCTGGCTGTCCCCCAGGCCTGGAATGTTCTTTCTCCTTCGCTCCATTTCTTAGCTTGCTTCAAGACTGTTCCAATCTCACCCTCTGTAGAGAGCCGTTCCCACCCCCTCCTCCAAAGGCCTCCCCACTAAGTCTGCCTCCCACATACATTGTATTTAGCTTACATGTGCTCTAGTATTTGAATCTTGTCTCCCCCCTTAGAATATGACCACCTTGAAGGCAATCACCATATTTTTTGGCTATTCTTTCTATTTCCAGCACCTAACCCTGGCCTTGATGTACAGTAGGTATTTAATAAATGCTTGTTGATGATTATTACAATGGTGAAGAAGGACTCGCTCACCTCCAATGGAAAGCTACTTTACTCTACTTTCCCCAGTTCATTCCAGCTATAAGAACCTTCAGCCTTTTACACTAGCTTTTTAGGACCGCCAAAGGGGGTGGGGGTGGGGGTGGCTAATTTGGTTTGGTTCAAATCCAGAGCCAAGTTCTGGGTCAAGAGGAATTTGTACTTTCTCATCATAAAGCATGTCCAGCCCTATTTTGTGGTTTGTGATTCAGTAAATAGAGTTTAACTAATACGTATGCTCTGTACGTAAAGACCTAGCCATTTCACATTACAAGTCCTCGTGGCTGATTTGGGGAGGGGGTGGGGGATGTTGCTGTGACTTGTCCATGCTATTGTGTTCATCAAAGATGAATCAGAGGTGATAAATTAAGCACCTGGATTCTAATACCACCACCAAGTAAGCAGTCACTGAGCCAACAATCCAGCCCCTTCCCTCCCAGGCATTGTGTAAGTCAGCAGAGGGTGCAAAGACACAATGAACTTGCCTTCCCAGGGGGCTCCCATCCTCATAAATGAATAAGCCAAATAAAAACCTCTTCATTGTGAAGGCGCTACCGAGAAGGTTCTTAAGACTTCATGTGCAAGATGCCTTAGGAAGGGAATTTGTTGGAAAAATCTCCGGGGACTTTTTCTCCTGATATTTTCCTTCCTCTGTCCACTGCCTTCAAAATTTTAACTGCATGGGAGGTTTGCTGTGCACAAACTTGGTGCCATGGTGTTCCAGAGACTGGCCCATTTGGATATGGAAGCAGCAGTGTCATGGGGTCAGCCAGGAAGGCCACTGTCATCCATAAGACATATTGAGAGAGACATAAAGGCCAGGGTTTACCCGGTAGACGGCAGGCTCTTGTATCTTCTGCCCTGCAGGGACTGGCTAAACCACAATGTATCCAGAGGAGAGGCAGCAAGATGGAGAAATGGAGCTTGTGCTCATTGGCAATTGGTCCACAGGACTAGGAACGCTCAGTCTGAAGAAGGGAAGATTTAGAAAAGGAGGTCTTTACCTGGGCTCCCTGGAGAGACTTCAAGGAAGCTATGAACTTGGAAAGAAAAAAAAAAGCAACTTCATCTCTGTTTTAATATAAGCAGTTTCCTTTGTAACCCTATATATTTTACTTTATACGTTTAAAAATGTTATTTTAAGAAGGGGTCCATGGGCTT
This sequence comes from Vombatus ursinus, assembly GCF_900497805.2. Lineage (NCBI taxonomy): Eukaryota > Metazoa > Chordata > Mammalia > Diprotodontia > Vombatidae > Vombatus > Vombatus ursinus. The sequence goes on along the minus strand of NW_020954577.1, from coordinate 14,057,879 downwards.
CACCAGACTCCCAAAGGTGCTCATGACACAGGAAAGGTTAGGCACCCTTGACTTAGAGGGAATACAATAACACCTATCATGTATGTAGTGCTTAGAATTTACAGAGGACTTTGCATATACACTTGAAGATCTCATTTGATCTTCTAAATAATGCTGTGTAATAGTTGTGATTATTATCCCTACTTTTCAGATGAAGCAACTGAGGCAGAGAGAGGTGTTGTGATTTGCTCACACAGTTAGCGTGAGGCAGGATTTGAACTCAGGTCTTTTTGACTCCTAGTCCAACATTGTATCCGCCGTGTCACCTCCATGTCTCAGCTAAAGAATGTGATAGTTGTCTTTAAGTATCTAATGGGCTGTCTTGAGGAAGAGGGAATGACTAATTTTGCTCTACTTGGCCACAGAAGGACAAAACCAGGAGTCAGGGGTGGGGGAGAGGGATGCAGAGTGGTATTTAGGCTTGATGTCAGAAAAATTTAGCAATTTCCCAAAATGGCCGCCTCAAGAGGATGAAAAACTAGACTCTTATCCCTGACTCAAACTCGTAGCTGGACATGCTCTAGACGAGCAGAGAGTAACATATGGAAAGTGCTTTGCAAACCTTAATGGGCTACATGAATGCAAGTATTTATCAATTATTATCATTATTAGCACTATCATTGCCGCGGTTGCTTATCCAAAGCTCAGCCTTGCAGCTCTGGATGCCAGGAGCTAAGCCAACGACTCGGCTGAAGTCTTGGGTAATAGCCTCCCGCTCCGCCGTGATCTCCGAGCCCTGGGGGCCAGCTCCCGCGGGGGAGCTCCCACGTCAGGCTTTTAATCACGCCTGAACCGACGAGCTATCGGGGCTCTTTGAGCGGCCCTCGACTCGCTGTTGACAGGAAGCCTATGGCAGACTCTCAAAGTTCGTTAACCACATCCAGTGTGACTCTGTCCGTGATTCGACACGCTTCTTTGAGGTTCTTCAGGTATGCTGCTCTGCCCTAACGCTGGAAACCAATGCCAGATAAATATTTGCTTAACTTTCTTCAAGCCAAGTCTCAGGAGATTATGTAATCACAAATTCCCTTCGTAAACCCCAAGAAGGAGGAGGGAGAACAGCCCCACTTTTCTTTGGAAAGCTGCGAAAGAGGGGTCGGAGTTTCATAGAATCAGGGCTTGGGGCAGGGGGCCATTGTCTCCCAGCAAGTAGAATTCAAGGATATTTGACTTTGAATACATCGTAAGACTAGATGATTATGTCTATAAAGCTGGAAAAGACCTCAGAGGCCATTGAATCTAAAGTCCTCATTTTACACAGGAGGAAACTGAGTCTCAGACAAGTCATGTGACTTTCCTAAGGTCAGACAGATATTAAGCATTGGAGGGTTGGATTTGAACTCAGACTTTCTAATTCAATCAATTTTACATTTTCCATGTTTTTACCAGTCGGGCATCGTTGTTTCCCATTGAGTCTAAGGTGGACGGAATGACATAAGGCCATCCTTTCCACCTTTCTGAGTGTTCTTACTTTCCCAAAGCCAGAAGAGCATAGGTGTAAAGTGAGAGACCTGAAGAGTGCCTCCCACCCATAGCCCAGCACACCAGGTTCTGAGCTGACACAATCAAATTCACATTGTGGGGCGCCGTGAAAACTTCATTTTCTCTTTGCCTCCCACTGAGCTGCCTCTGGGAAACTCAACTGAGCTTCAGTTGGCTGGCTCATGCCTAGGTCTCCAAAGACACGGGTAAAAGAGTCCTCGGATCCTATACAAACCCTCACAGTGATTAGGTACATATCCAGTACAGAACAGTTTTTATTCAACCACAGAAGAAATGAGGGGAAAATACTCAGAAAGTAATCACTGTAGCCATTTAAAAATAGGCATACTTCTCCTCCCCTTCTGGTGACTCTCACTTGTCTCCTGGGCCCTACTGCCCTCCAGGCTTTGGCCTATTAAATGAAATGATCCCAGCATCTCTTCCCTGGGTCTTGATTGTGAAAGAGAAGAGAAGAACTTGTATTTTAACTTGAAGGTAATAGGGAGCCATCTGAGTCTCTTGAGCAAGGCAGGGCCATGGTACTGTAGAAATATCAGTTTGCCCTCTCTAAGGAGGATGAGTCAGAAAGATGCAGGGAAAACAGGAAATTGTTTCAATCATCTGAGTCAGGGGCGGGGAACCTGCAAACTCAAGGCCACGTGTGGCCCTCTAGGTCCTCAGGTTTGGCCCTTGGACTGAATCCAAACTTAACTTAACAGAACAAATCCCCTCAATAAAAGGATTTATTTTATAAAACTTAGACTCAGTCAAAAGGCCATACCCGAGGACCTAGCAGGTTCCCCAGGTTGGTTAGGCAGTAGATGGCAAGGGTCTGAAGCGGCCACCTGAGATGGCCTGGTTTTTCGGTAGCTTTTCTAGGATTTTATCTCCTATGAATCCCTTGCTTTCTCCAATAATAGTCTTCTTCCAGTGCTAAACCTGTTACCTTCTTTTTCTTCCTGCCTCCTCTTTAGTTTAATCCCTATTTTCTTAGGTTTTCAAGCCCCCAGGAATGTGTTTATTTTAACTATCCTCATTAGATGCCCGCCATTCCTGGCCAAAATCCAGCCACTGGATGTGTTTTAAATGATGGCCTACACAGACCAACTCCCATTCCAGCCACTATTTCTTTAAAAAAAAAAAAATTAGAACAGATTTTTATTGATATCTTGGGATTTTTTTTTTTTTTGCTGTTGTTGTTGGCAAGGCAATCAGGGTCTCATAGATAGTAAGTCTTGAATATCTGAGGCTAGATTTGAACTCAGATCCTCCTAACTGCAGGGCCAGTGCTCTATGCACTACACCACTTAGCTGCCCTGATCCCTTCATTTTTCACGACACAAAAGAGGAAGAGGAAGAACGGAGTAAGGCCTGAAACCTGCACTTGGTGAGAAGGTGCAACCGACGTGGTCAGATTCCGGCATGTAGAAGCACGTTGAATTCATCTTGTCTCCTTCAGTAGAACTCGGGTCCCTCCAGGGCAAGAACCCTGTCCGCTTGCTGGTGTTTTCCTCCCGTCCTTAGCACAGTTACTCTTCCAAAGTAAGCAGTTAATAAATGCTTTGTCTAGCTCTCTTCTCTCATCTCTCCAGCTATCATTCTGAGTCCAACTGCACCCTTCTACCTCTAGCTATCATCAATATCTATCTATAGTATTTTATCTCGATCACCTAGCTATCATCTGTCTATTAATCATTGATTTCTATCCACGACCCACTTGTCTGTCTCTATCATTATCCATCTTGCTAGCTGACAATCCAGCCGTCCTCCCCCCACTCAACAAAGGACACCCTTTCACTGCCACTTTGCCTCTTCTGTCTCAGCCTTTCATTCCAATTAGACATAACATAATTTAATTAGATATTAAAATACAAATGCCACATTGATGTAAGTTCCTCCTAAGGCATAAATAGCTGATATCATATCATATCTAGAATAAGAATATACCAAGACATTGGGTACCTGAGGTTCTTGGGAGGGACAGGGGCCCCATGGCGTTGGGAGGCTGCGGGCATAATCTCCATGCTAGGCTTGCTTTGGCCCCTTGTGACATAATCTGGGCATTGTTTGAAACCTTCCCCTATAGGTGCAATGGATCGAATGTCGGTAAATTACATAATAAGTAGATTATATGACCAAAGATTTGGAACTAGAAGTGACCTTAGAGTTCACCTGGTCTAACCTCCTCATTCGACAGTTGAGGCCCACCCAGGGGAATGGATCCTCCGTGATCTCGTAGCGTTAGTACATCAGCTTTCCGGATTCCACCTGGGGTCTTCCAAGGCTAAGCCTGGTGCTCTGTCACAGCTGACTGCTTCTCCCGCCCTCCCTCCCTTCCCCCTTCCCCACTCATTCTAAAAGGCAAACGATGCTTTTGCATTCACCAGGTGGATTCACGGGACAAGCTGAGGCCCTGCAGGCTCATCAGAGACTCGCTCGCCCACCTTCTAACTCGGAGATTTTAGATATTCCATTTAAGGAAAGTCCCCAGAATGCCAAGGCACGAGAACTTCAATTATCCCATTTCCAAGGCTCCAGCCAAGCAGGACAAGATGGGATGCCGGCCCTGGCCCCACGCTCTTCTTTCACCTACTTCTCCATTTGCCAATAAGCAGGTTTTCATCTATTTCAGGAAATGTTCCGGGACACCTGGAAATACAGATTAACCTCAAAATGTTTCCTGAAGCCTTCCCAGCAATCACATCTTAAATTTCAGAATGACTTCACTGCATTGTTCTCTGCGTGGTTGGAGGCTGCCTCTAACCACAGAGAGAAGTGAGGAAATAGGACGCTGGAGAAAGAACTTCAGTGCAGCTTTTGGGGGGGTGTGCTGTGGAGGGTGAGGTCTTTCCAGGTCATGGTCCCGCCCCAAAGAATAGGTGGCTCTCAAGGATGGCGGCATTTCCAACCAGACCTGAGAACACTGTTGGCACTCTTGTCCTCTCCCTCCCATGCCCAAGTCCCAGGAAATACAGAGGCCCATGACCCCAGAGAGGAGGGAGTGTCCAGAGACATTGCGATCAGTGCAGGATGCTGCCAAGAGGTCCAGGAGGAAGCAAGCATTCATGAACCACTTACCGTGTGCCTGGCTCATGCTAAAATCAAGCCCCCTCCATGAGCTTACATTTTAACGGGGGAAGACACAATACAAAAAGGAGCTAGCTGTAAGGGTAAGAACCAGTTTTGAAATCCAGAACATCAGAACAGGGTTGGAAGGAAGATGAAGGCAAGCCTACCTGGGCCCCTTCACACAATGGAGGCTTCACCCTTTCGGAGGGACAGTCCAAGGCCAGCTGACCACAAGGTGGCCAGATGATCCTGGATGTGGAGGCTGAGGGAGGTTCCAGGATGAGACAGCAATAGAGACGTGATTTTGAAGTCCAGAAATTCTTCCAATAATCCTTGGTGGTAGGTGTGCTTATTACACCCATTTTACAGATGAGGAAACAGAGATGAAGGGATTTGCACAGGATCATATAGCAAGTAAGTGTCTGAGACTGAACTTGAACTCAGGTCATCCTGACTCCAGGACCACTGCTCTATCCCCTGGGTCATCTACCTGCAGCCCAGAGAGAAGCCTGCTTGAGGTCACCCAGCTAGAAGCCATGATTTGAACTCAGTCCCTCTGACTCCTAAGACAGTCCTCCTTCCCCACTATACCCTTTACAGCTGATGTGAGTTTGGGACTTACAATCATGGTGGATTTCTACCCACCAGACTGACCTGAGGTTTTCAAAATTAGTCTTTTATATTGGCAAAGTCTACTGAAAGGAGGTGTCTGGTTGAATCGTATACATCAATCTTGAGCTCTCTGGGGTCATCTTTCCTCATCTTGTAAAACAAGACATTGGACTAGAGCAAGGATTCCTAACCTGACATTTGAAAATTTTAAACAAAACTTTGATAACTGTATTTCAATACAATTCTATTTTTATAATCATATTTTATTTCACGCATTAAGAAACCTCCTTCTGAGCAGGGGTGCATAGGCTTCCCCAGACTCCTATCCACAGGGCCCATGACGACAAGAAGGCTGAGAAGCCTTTGTCTAGAGGATTTCTCGGGCCCTTCCAGCTGTGAGGTCTAGGGCCCACGGGTGGGCTGCTCAGTCATGTGATTCTCTGGTGGCCAAGTCATCGGCTTTAACACGGTAAGAACGATGAAGAAGAGGGGCAAGGCCCGCTGATGGTCTTAACGTCCAGGTGACTGAGGGCTAGGAGCTACATTGGAGACCCTCTCATCCAGACCTCTCCTTTTAAAATAGGCAGACAAGGTATCTGAGAGACACAGAAGTGGCCTGCCTGTGGTCACAACGGTGGCAGGAAACCCCCGAGGATGTGACTCAGAGCCACAAACGCTTGGCCCTCCCTACTATGCCTCACTATTTCTCCACTGTTCACTGAGCTCCGGTGGCTAAGAAATGGATTGCCTAAATGTCCGACTTGACTCTGGACTTTGCCCTGGTAACCCCAGGTAACCTCCAAATTGCTTAATTTTCCTTGGCTCTGTTTACTCATCCCCGAGAAAGGAAATTTCTGTGCTTCTGACAAAGTGTACTTGGCACCATGAAAGCACCTAATTAGCATTTAACCTTTAACCGGGACTTTCAAGAGCCTTAGAAGCACTTTGCATCATAGGTTTAGCATTATAAGGGACCTCAGAGGTTATTTATCTAACTCAGACCTCCCATTTTAAAGTAGAGGGGACTGAGGTTCATAGGCGAAGTTCAAGATCACACAAGTGGCATTTGGGAGACCTGCCAAGCCAGGTCTTCTGACCACAAACCCCGTGGTCTGATAGCTCGAAGGCTCTCCCTGACAGTCCACGTAAAAGAAGGGGGATGTGAAAGAGAGGAGAAAAATGGGCCAGTGTGGAGAGTCTGCTCAGTGCTGAGGTCAGACAGGCAGAAAAACAGGCTGGGCTCAGGGGGGCAGCTCACGAGCATCCCCTAAGTACACTCTTGTTCATGGATGGAAGGTTCCCTCCCAAAGGCAAAGGGAAGAGGTGTGTGTGTGTGTATGTGTGTGTGTCTGTGTCTGTGTGTGTCTGTGTCCATGCGCACTTTTTTTTTTCATTTTTTTCCAAGATGCTGACCTTATAAAATGCAAGGCATTCTGGAATACAGACATCTTCCTATTTAATGTGAGTACTTCCAGATTCAGGGCAGTGTGAAGGGCCAAGGGAGGGAGCCCTGGGAGACCTGGTGACCAGATCAACAAAGAACAGAGTGCTGCTAAGTGCCAATGTCCGGCTCCCAGAGAGTCTGGGGCCTGGGCCCTGGCTCTTTCTAAAGCTGGCTGTGGGGATGAGGATCAGGATATTGGAGATGTCCAGTCACCACCCGGCACAAGACAGATTTTGGGGGGGTTTTGTCATTGGTGATAAAAACTCGATCTGGTGCTTCGACATTAGTTACCCAGTGGGCTCTCAGACAGGCTGTATGGGACCATGATAATGGGAGAAGAATGCACCTTCTCCCTCCCACTTTCTGGCCAAGCTGCCAAGAGCAGACCTAAGCATTTCCACATCTCTTCTAAGCCACAGCCGCTCTAGGCTGTGCCTGACTGCATCTCACCAAATTCAACAGATCTGCATTTCCTGGCTCTCTGGGGCGCCCTGAAATGAACAAGACAGCCCCAGGCATGTCTAACCTCACCAAGGGCCACCTAGTCACTGACAACTGTCTCTGTGGCCCCCATCTGAGCCCAGTACAACTGAGATCCCCAGTGCTGCAGAGGAAACTGACCAGTGCAGCCCATGGCAAGAACTACGAGGCAGCCTGTCACGCTATTTCTCGCTGAGGAAGAGCCTTGCTCCAAGTGTTCACGGATGAAACTGTTTGTTTTCACCACTTGTAGAAGAGGTCAACCAATCCACTTTGTAGAATTGTGAGGGCACTTAAATCAAGTCCTTGACACAGATTTATGAAGAGCTCTTCATGTGCCTGGGGCTGGGGGCACAGAGACAAAAAAAAAAAGTGCCTGCCCCCAGGAAGCTTACATTCCATCAGGGGAGACCACGTGTATTTGGGAACATGTAAAAAATAAACACAAGAGGTGATTTTGAGGGGAGGACACTAGGAAAGGATTCACGGAATGGGCAGGGCTTGGGCTGGGCCTTGGAGCAAGCCAGAGATGCCAAGAGGCAAAAGGGGTGAGGGGGAGCCTTGCAGGCATGGGGGGGCAGCCCATAGAAAGACACAGAGACAGGAGTTGCAGTGACGTGAGCCACTTTGACTGAATCAGTCGGTCAATATGCATATATCATGAACCACCTACTATACACCAGGCACTGTGCTTGGTTCTGGGGATACAAAGAAATGCAGAAGACAATCCCTGCCCTTAAAGAGCTCACAGTCTAATGTGGGGGAGTGGGGGTGGACAATAGCAAACAGCTAAGTCCAGAGAAGCTACATATAGGATAATTGAGAGATAATTAGCTGAGGGAAGGCACTAGATTTAAGGGATCAGGAAAGATATCTTGCAGATTTTAACCCTTGGAGAATATGGGAAATTTCTCTGGTACTTGAAGGAAGTCAGGAGACAGAGATGATGATGGGAAGAATTACATGTGTGGGAGATGGCCAGTGAAAACGCCCAGGGTCAAGAGATGGCTTCTCATGGGAAAGGTAGCAAGGAGCCCAGAGTCACTGGCTCACAGAGTGAGGGGAGTAAGGTGTAAGAAGAGCGAAAGGTAGGAAGGAGCCAGATTGTGAAAGGCTTTAAAAGCCAAACAGAACATTTTCTATTTGATCCTTTACAAGGAGAATTTAAAACTTTATTTTCTGTTTTATCTAGTAATTGTTGGCAACCAATCCTGGAAAATTGAATCAGTTTCAGCCTTTGTTTCCATATTTAAAGGATTGGTGATTTCATCTGGGCGAGCTATTCTGCAAGAGCTAGGAATACAAAGGCAAATTTGAAATAAATCAAGCCCTCAAGGAATTGACTTGGGTGGGGGGAGATTGGCTATGATATACACAGACAAGTAAATGGGAGGTAGTTTGAAGAGGAAATAAGCACTAACACTCCGGAGGTTTATGGAGATGGCACCTTAGCAGAGCCTTGAAGGACGACAAGAATTCTGAGAGGCAACAGAAGTCCGCTAGGCATGTGAGCAGCTTATACAAAGGTGGGAAATGGAGGGTCAAGTTCAGGGATGCAGAACTCTAACCCAAACCTTGAGGGTTTCTCTGAGAGAGATCAAGAATGACACAGGGCCCTGCAGTGGAAGTGTGGCTGCTTGCCAGCAGGTTTTCCAGCTTGCTCAGTGAGCTGGTATTCTGAGGGCTGGAAATCAGAGGGCGCCAAGTAGGTGCCCTTATCTCCTCTCTCTTTCCCACCTCCCCTACCCAACTAAAAAGGAGAGAGAGAAAAAAAAAAGTCCTTGTAACAAAAATGTATTGTCAAGCAAAATGACTACATCTGAAAACATATGTCTCATTCCACATCTTGAGTCCATCACCCGTCAGGAGGTGGGTAGCACGGCTCATCATCAGTCCTTTGGAATCGTGATTGGTCATTGCATCGATCAGATTTCTTGTGCCTTTCGAAGACGTCGGTCTGTATAATGCTGTTACTGTTGTATAAATTGTTCCCCTGATTCTGCTCACTTAGTAGCTGAGTCCATCCCATAGGCTGAAGAAGTCCATGGCCAAAGGACTGGCATGACTTCTCCCTATTTTCACTAGGGTGGTATTCAAACAGCAGGACTCCTGCCCAGAGCTGGCCAAGGGTCCAAGGCCTTCCAAGAGGTGAATTTCTGCTTTTCATAGCACAACCTTCAGGAAGCCAAGTCCACCACAATGCTTCGATAAGGCATCGGAAAAGGGATTTAGTGAATGAGCCCTGTCTCGATTAAATGAAGTGATCTCCATCTTATTTCTTTGGAGGGATTCCCAACGTGCAATTTCATCACTGTGGTGGACTCTCAGTGTAGTAAGTCTCTCCAACAATGCAGATCAACAGCTCATCTTTAATTTGTCTTATTTCCTTCTTTTCCAAAAATAATGTTTTTTCAGTAACTAGATGACCAGAAAGGCTCAGGCCTGCTTCCTTTGTTCCAGTATAGCCATTTAAAGAACCTGGCTTGTGTTTAAAGTAATTAAATATTCAAAAATATAAATACTTGGTCCCTTGCTTACTTTTACTATGAACAAACATGCTTTGAAATCATATACACATTTTTTCGTTGCAAAGTCTTAAGGTATTTTTTTAAATGCCTTTCAAATCCACTCTGAAAACTCATTTACTTGGCAAGGAAATACAGCCTGACTCTGCACATTTGTCAGGGCCTCCTTATGGAATTAGCTATGGTGAGTTCCAGTGAAAATTTGAAGGAAAAGATTTCTGAAGAAAAACAAAACTAAGTGATTCATAGGATTGTGGTATTTGGAGCTGGAGAGGCCATTAGAAGTAATCTATGTCAATCCGGCCTCGGACCAAACGCTTGACACTTACTAGCTGTGTGGCCCTGGGCAAGTCACTTAACCCCAATTGCCTAAAAAATAAAAAATAAAATAAAATAAAATAAAAAGACATAATCTATGTCAATCACATCATCCGTGTCTTTGCAGAAACTGATAGAGCAGTGACTTGTCCAAGGTCATGCAAGGTCACAGGTGCAGAGAATCATTAGACTTAGAGTTGGAAGAAACCTTAGAGATTGTCTAGACCCCCTCCCTTCACCCATTTTGCAGATGAGGAAGCAGGGAGGAATAAAGTAAATGGTTTGCCCGAGGTCACATATGTAGAAAAGAGCAAGGCCAGGATTTAAACCTAAGGCCACTTGTTCTTTGCTAAGTAGTTGCTTCCCACACACTAAAAAAGTTTTCATTCTTCCTTTCTGTGGAGTTATATTTGAGAGTAATTGGAAAGCCCACTGTGCTCGTAGCAGCCTTCAACAGAGTTCGACTGAAAACCGCCAGCATGCTGTTTGATGAAACATATCTGTCACACGCAATGGCTGCTTCCAAATGGGAGATGACTTAGCCCAAGGTCAAGGACGCCATATCATTCTATGGCCAGGTGTAGCAGCAATACAGAAGGATCATTATTTCCCACTCAGCTACCTCCTTGGACTTCATGATCTTCAGAAACTCGCCATTCTGCAAAACGAAATCAGCTCTGGAAATCCCATGTCCTCGGCACCCCTGCCCCTGGGGGTCCTCCCTATCTCTGGGAGTAGATATTAGGAAACTTTAACCAGATCCTTGGTTTGAGGAGGGTGCCCAGAACATTCGCCTGATAATCTCCCACCTGAACTTCGTAATTATCCCCAGAAACTTCACATCCTGAAAGAGGAAATCAACCCTATAACTCACACTTCCTCAGATAATGTCTTACCTTGGCTGCAAGTTGTCATCGGCCGGGCCATGTGTCATGTACCCTCTGCCCTCACCCCGCCCTTGTCAGCTTCCTTTTCTGTGTTATCTCCCCCTCCCTAGACTGTGAGCTCATTGAGGACAGGAACAGTTTTGTACCTTTCTTTGTATCCCCAGCACTTAGCATAGTGCCTGACACATAGTAGGTGCTTAATAAATGTTTATTAACTGACTATTGAAGTCCAATAGCAAAGTACCTAATTAAAACATGAGACAATATAAATAATAAGGAAGAGAGACACCCATACACAATGGGTACTAATTTCCTACCCCTGGGGGGGAGTGATAGTTCCCCTTCAATCCCTCTCACTGCACAATTAGTGGGAGGGCACAGTATCTCTGGAACTCAACAATCCAAGTGGTAGAAGCTTAGAGGATGGTGCCAGTCTCTTCTTGGAATCTTTCTCATATTTGACCGTGATCTGTGGTCATCATCACAGTCCAAATGGACCACTAGGGTTTAGGGCACCAAGACCACCACTCAACCATTCTTTTCTTGGCTTACCCTGACTGCAATTCAATGTCTCTTAGCTCACCTCAATATCTATTATGGTATCAATTTGTAAAACTTTGGGGAACCCTCTTACCAATCACAGTCCTGGCCTGGGGATGTCACTGCACTGTAAAGCCACACTCAACCTCCTGAGTGGTGCTCTCAGCCCTAAGCATCATGAAAAAATGGATCCTACAAACAGATCCCTTATAAAGGGAGTATAAATTACTATAGAAAACTGTGTAAAGACCATTCAACCACAGTCAGCCATGATGGCTAAAGAATTAGAAAATGGAAAGGTGAGGAAAGATGGTCATTTCTCCAAATTCTCAAGCCAGGAATAAAAAACAACTAAATAACTTACTGGGCATGGCAAAGACTCAAGAGAAGATTGTGTGGGATATGGGGGAGGGGAAAAATGGAAATTTGGAAATTGGAATTTGGAAAACCATCTGAAGCAGACTCAGACCCTGAAGATGTTTGAGCAAAGAAGCAATGGGAAAGCCTTGTCAATTAGCCGCTTAGTTCTATCTAGACCTTGCCTATTAGTGACATCAATAAATGAGTCAATTGATCATTCTATGCAATCAAGAAAATTAAGGAGCACCCACTTAGTACAGGGAATGGCCATAGGCATTGTGAAGGGGTCAGAGAAGTACAGGTCATAGTCCTTGTCCTCTATGAGTTTACATGCTAGTATGGAGAGGCAAAATTTGTGCATAAAATAAGCTTACAATGTAAAAGTCCATGAACAGTAATGCCTGAGAGGTGTAGTCAATGGGATGACAATGTATCATCCCCTCTGGAGCCACATCCCCTCTGGAGTCACTCCCCCAAGTGGATACTCACACACAAATTGAGATCTCTTAGGGGTATCGTTATAATCTTCTCAGGGGTCTAGGGTGAATCATCAGGAGTCTGGATTTCTAGTATTGTAGACACTGAGCCCCCATCAGTGTGTTCCCCATTATTAATCAACTATTTGAAGTCCATTAGCTTTTTGAAAAGAGATTTACTGAGACAGCATGGGAAGAACAGTTGGTACAAATCCCCCTTTCCTCAAAAACAAAAAAAAACCAAGAATACATTTTCCCATAATTATATATGGAGACTGTGAATAGAGTGGCCTGGAACTTAAAGTAGAAAGATTGTGAGGCATACATGTAGAGAACATGTGTGGCAAAGGAGTACCTTTCTGGCTCTTTACTTTGAAAGCTCTTCTTTCTTCATGGAATCCTCATGAATTTTTTTTAGGTACCCTTCTAGGCATGCTGCCCTGTTGGGCCAGACCTCTCTATTGTTGCTGGACCAGCTGCTCATACATCGGTCGAGGCTGCTTTTCCCTTGGACTTGCTACTGTCCCCTCTCATTTCTTAGGGTGCAGGGAAGGTAAAAATGTCAGCTATATCTCAGCTATCGTACTGGTCCCTCACCAGGCTTGGCTGCTGCTGGACTATGTCCCTCAGCTGTCACCCCGTAATATCTCTAGGCCTTGCAATGCCACAAGGTTGCTTCCTGGTCATATCCATTTCAAGGTCGGTGTGTTTACCTCCCAGGTCCTTTGGCTACTTGTACCACTTTAGGTAGGCTTCTCTATAGACACCAGAAGTTGATAAGACCTCTGCTGGGACTTCTGAATCTCCATAAGTTTTTGTGTCACCTGTGCACTCTCATTTTAGAACACTCCTTCACCTGCCTAAGTTAAAGAAAGAATACACACAGTAGGTGCCATGCACTTGAAGACAAAGGGAGGCCAGCTGATCCTCTCCCACCCAGAAGATCAAAGCTTTCCTCCTAGTTTAAAATCCCCAAGGAAAAGAGATAAAGAAATTGGCCATCATCCTTTTTGTAAGCACTCTCAATTCTAGTTCAGCCACGCTTCCAGGTCCACGACCAATTAGACAATATTCAATATCACATAGTATGGAACCCAGATACTAGCTCCGTAGAGTGTTCATATAGTTACTTGGACTGAAAACAAGTGGGGAAACATCTTCCCAATGGCCAATCCTATTCTTCCCAACCCCACCCCTTCACATCCTCCATTACAATAAATTTGTAGATTAGGGTTGGGAGGAATATTAGAGGGTATCTTACTGTGATATAGTTCTAGAGAAGTTCAAAGGAGAGAGAGACCACTGTAGGCTAGAGAAGTAAAGGAAGGGGGCTTGAATTGCATTGTAAAGGATGAATAGAAATTAAATTAGTGGAGAAGGGGTGACAGGCATTCTATGAATGAATGAATGAATGAATGACTATGCCAGGCACTGTGCTAAACCTTGGGAATTTAAAAACAATCAAGACAATCTTTGCCCTCAAAGAACTTACATTCCAACTTGTGGGGAGGGGGAGGCAGGGAGAGGTGGGGAGAGACAATTCATAAAGGTGAACTAAAAAGTACGTATGGGAGAAGAGGAGAACGTGTGTGACAGCATGAATTGGAAACGACTAGAAAGTGACATGGAGATCTGCTTCTGGGCAAGAATGGAAACTCCTCTCCCAGGTCTCTGTCCCAAGGGCAGAGTCTAGGATCTATGGTGCGGGTAGAGGAGGATGTCCTGATGACATCCTCTACTTAGCTCCTTTTCATGGTTCCTTCTTTGTCCTGTGTTGTAGTCTGGTCATAGCTACTATGGTGGCGAGTGGGGTGGTGGTGGTGTCCAGCCCTTCCAAGCTTCTACCCTTTTATTAGAAATTTGCCCAGTGATATGACATCAAGGGGATTTTTCGAATTGTCTAAAAGGAGGAAGGAGGAGGAAGCAGGTGATTATGATGAGGATGATGGTGAACACTGACTTGCACAACCCTCTAGAATCTGGAAAGCACATTGAGAGCTGACATTTTCTAATTTAGCCTTTGCCAGCACCTCCATCAGGGAGGCAAGCCCTGCATGAATATCCCCACTTTACAGCTGAGAGGAGCAGGACTCAAGCTCTCCTGGTGACCCCAAATCCAGCATTTCTCTAGAACACCCTGGGGCTCTCCTGCATGCAGGGCTCAAGGTTGTCCTCACATCACAAGAATGAGGGGAAATTGACGGGTGACTCTCTACGGCAGTTACTGCCATTCCCACACCCAAATAATGATTCTTCGGGAAAGAAAAGATTCCTGTTTTCTGCAGCTTTAATTCTGATTAAACAAAATTAGATGAAGGCAAATTTCCTACCAACTCTTTTCCACTCCCAACCCCCAAGGAAATCTCAAAATGAAAATTGACCTTTGTAGGTCTTTGCTTGTATATGGGTGTTTGACTGCAATCCCTTTTCACCCCAGATCAATGATCCCATGATTATGAAGGACATTTAAGGTGTAGTAGCACTTTAACACAATTCCAGGGACTTACTCATCTGTCACTACTTGCTTCTTATATTTTGAAAGAGATATAAACAGAAATCAAAATAGACAGAACAGAGAGGGTGAATGACACTCCAGGACACACAGCTAGTACAACCATGTCTAAAACTCGTGAGGCTCTGACTCAGAAACCTGTGTTTATTCCATCAAACCACACCATTCTCTTTGTGGAGTTTGGGAAATAGGGGCTTTGGGAGGCCTTGTGAAACATGTTCCTGCTTACTTAGGATGTGGAAAAAGTATGTTTGAGGCTGGACTGACTTCAATACCAAGGTCATCGTACCCCTAGAAGTAAATACAACAATATGGCATTTGAATAGTGCATTCTTTCAAACTGCTTTTTCAAAGCTTCTGTCCTCTCTCTATCATCAGGCCAGAAGGCATTCCATCTTACACTGGAGGAAACATTCACCCACGTGAGGAATAGCAGAGCTGCTGATTCACCGCCATTATTTTAGCACTTATAGGCTCCTAAATCTAGAGGGAGATGCAAGGGACCTTGAGACAATCTCATGCAATCCATCATCTTACAAAAGAGGAAAATGAGGCCCAGACAGGTTAACGCCCCCAAGATCACATGGGTCCAACAGTTCAATGGCAGAGTCATGAGTCTAACAAACCTCCTCGATGCTCAGCTTAGTGCTCGGCGTATAGTGGGTGCTTCATAAATGTGTGTTGACTTGACTTGATGCCAGTTCCAGGATTCTTTTCACAGTCTGCCATACTGCATTCCAGACTGTTTCTTTCTTCACAGAAATAATTAGGAAAAGAGCTGAAATCAGAACCTCCTTCTTGTTTGCA
The DNA here is from genome assembly GCF_900497805.2 of Vombatus ursinus. Lineage (NCBI taxonomy): Eukaryota > Metazoa > Chordata > Mammalia > Diprotodontia > Vombatidae > Vombatus > Vombatus ursinus. The sequence continues at coordinate 14,042,328 of NW_020954577.1, read as the reverse complement.
GTTCGGTCCTTCTTCCACACTGCCTGCCCCATTCCACAGTTGCTCTGCTCTCCTCGCCAAGGTGCTCCAAGTCGAACTCCAGCTGTCCTCATATTTTTATCTGTGTGTATCTTTGTCACATGCCTTACTTTCTCCAAGGACAAAAGGGGGCTTAGAGCGTATTTTTTAAAAATACTCCTGGGGCTCTGCAAGCTCTTGCAAAACAACATTTTGATGAGTTGATTGTAAATTAATCAGAAACATGTGAATTCTATTGCACTCAATACACATTAGTTCAGAAATTAAAGGAAAACGTGCCTAGCAGAAAAGATTTGACCAAATCCATGCCATAAATGAAGACATTCCATGAACATGCGTAGATGGGACTAGCCCCAGGCTTTAGTATAAAGAAGGGAGAATCCTCAGGGTTGAATCTGGCTAAATTAGTGCCTGGGGGAGCCTTAGAAATCCCACTGAGTTGTCTCTGAAGGCAGGAAAGTGATGAGCTCAGAGTGGTCAGAGCCAGACACCTAGATGACCCGGCAAATGGAAGTCCTGAGAGGTCAGAGGTAGTCTGTCAGTGACCACTTAGCTGTGGTGTGGTGAGCGGCTGACCCTCATTCTCTCCAACGCATGATCTCTCTCTCTCTCTCTCTCTCTCTCTCTCTCTCTCTCTCTCTCTCTCTCTCTCTCTCTCTCTCTCTCTCACACACACACACACACACACACACACACACACACACACACACTCTACATGTATACAATGGATCACTCATGGTTCCTTTGATTTTGTTTCTAACACTTTGGGCTTCTAGAGATGGAAACTGGACTAAAATGAAGTCTTGTTGTCTCTAAGGAAGTGAATACAAGAACAAGACAGAGATAGATAGATGTGTATATACATATATATGTGGGTATGTGTATCTATGTAAAAATGCATGTGTGTGTGTGTGTGTGTATATATATATATATGTATACATATACAGTGTGTGTGTATGTGAGGATGTATGCCTTGTATTCACTTCCTTAAAGACCATGGAGTTTCAACTTCAGCTTCTAGTCTTCAGAAGCCCAAGGTACTGGGAACAAATCCAGAGGAACCATGAGTGATCCATAGTAACCTCAGATTTTGCTAATAGTTGCTAATAATTCTGTTCTATTCTAAGAAGGGATAGATAGGGATAGATATCCTATCTATCCTAGGCATAAATAAATGATGTATAGATAGATAGATACAGATAGATAGATAGATAGATAGATAGATAGATAGATAAAAGTCAGACAGATGATAGATGGGGAAATAGATAAAGGAATGAGGAAAATAAATAAAGAATAGCTTGCTTTTATATAGCACTTTAAAGTTTGCAAAGCACTTTCCATATGTTTCCTCATTTGATCTCCACAACAGCCTGGTGAGGTAGGTGCTATTATGATTCCCATTTCACAGATGAAGAAATTAAGGATAAGAGAGATTAATCGATGGGCTCACACAGTCACGCAGCTATTAAGTGAACTGTGAGCTGGGCACAGCAGAGAACTGTCGTAGAGAGCCTTGATAAGGTTATTCAAAAGATTTAGGGTCAACAGTGGTTATTATTATTGTTGTTATTATTATTATCATCATTATTAATTGGCGGGTATATAGTGCTCTTCAGATCATGAAAAGCTTCACATCCATTATCACATGAGATCCTTACCACAATCCTGTGAAGTGGATTCTATAGAGATTATTATACCCATTTCACAGATGAAGAAAGTGGGGCTCAAAGAAATAAGATGACTTGCCCAGTAACACACCCATAGTAAGCATCAGAGGCAAGTCTTCTTGACCCAGATCCAACACATTCCCATGCTGCCTAGTATATCCAAATAACTCATCCTTAAATTCTTTTGCCCAATATTCAATTCAATTCAACAAATATTCATTATAAACCTACTCCGAGAAGAGTGAGAGGCAGTATGTTGTAGTGAATGGGGAGCCAGGAAGAAGGATTCAGTTCCCACATTGGCTGCAGGCTGGTTCTGTGGTCTGGACTAATAAGTGAAACTCTGGGGACCCCCAGGCCACCCTCTGGGTACTAGAAGTTGTGATACAGGAACCAATGGGCATTTTTAAAGGGGGGCTCCTCACTGGGAGTCTCTTAAACCAAAGAAGTCATGGACCAAGTCAAAAAAAAAAAGGAACTACAAAGTGCTTTGATCAGTACTTGGGACACAAAACAATTCCTGCCTTTAAGGAGATGACAATCTATTGTGGAGATGGAACATTTACACAGATAAGCAAGCACCTGTGCCACACAAATATAACATATTCACAAGATAATTTCAAGAAGGAGAAGGAACTGAACTAGGGGTAAAGGGCATGGGGAAATCAAGAAGGGCTTCATGGAGGAGGCAGCCACCTACACTGTGCTTTGACTAAGTTGAAGGTGATGCAGGCAGTCATTCCACACATCCTATTACAAAGGTTCAGAGGCAAGAGCTACATAACCTGTTGGACTAGAACGGGGAGGATGTGAGGTGCAGTAACAAGTGAAAAGGGCTGGAAAAGTTGGTGGGAGCCAGGGGCAAAGGACGGTAAATGCTGGACTGAAGATTTTGTATCATACAGGCAATCGGGAGCCTTTGAAGATGATTGACCTAGGCTGGGAGGAGCTTCCTGGCATATGGCACAAGGCTCTAATTGTCTTCTGCTAAAAGCTGATCCAGATGTCGACTGGAGCTGATGCTTCTAAATTAGATTTGTGCACTCAGTGAAGAAGGCACAAAATGCCTTATTCTATACAGACGCCTCTTTCTTCCTCTGAGTTTCTGTGTCTACAGCTCCCAAACTGATCGTATTTTCTCTTGTCTGGACTTTATTAGACTCCATCTAAATGTAAGCTCCTCGAGAGCAGGGACTGTTTTATTTTTGTCTGTACCTTCAGGGTCTGGCACATAGTAGGTGCTTTATAAGTACTGGTTGAATGAGTGACTGAGCTGTCAATAGTCATTGTTCATTAAGGAGCCTGTACTCCTCGAGCAGAACATAAGCTCACTGAGGGCAGGGACTGATTCCTTTTTGTCCTTGTATCCCCAGTGCTGGCTGTGTCTGGAACATCACAGGTGCCTAACAAATGCTGGTTGTATAGTAGGCATATGAATATCCGTTGAATTGAATCTAATTGAAGCGCATTTTTTTCACCAAAATAGAGCAGCAGTTTTTACTGTATAGCTGCACTGTGTGTGGATGGAGAGGACACACTCCTCTGTCCTGGACCCTGCATCCCTTTCTGCCAATGGAGATGAGAATGTTTTCTATGTAGGGAGTTCAAAGCCACGCTACACTATGACATAATGTGGGATGTTATCAGACCAGGATCTGGGCTCATCAGAGCAAACATAATCACTGGAATGAAATTATGCCCTGGATGAATAAATATTAGCGACCAATTATGAGCCCTGCTGTCTTTGTTGTAGAAATCACTCAAGGTCGCTTGTCTCCGTGGCTCCTTATCATAAAGAGAATAAATGGAGATTACCATCATGGAGCTGATGTCCCTTCCTGCTGATAGCTCTTAAAACATGAAAGAGACGTCAGAGATGAGAGGTTTACAGCTTCGCAGGCTTCTCATTCCAATGGGGCTGGGGCTCCCAAGCTTGTGATGAGAATGTTTGACTTAAGTTTATCAGAAGCATCATTGTTTCTAAGATTGTTTATAATGGGCCATGTAATAGTACACACTCATGCATCTACTCTGCCGTGCCAGACACACATGTACGTATATATGTTCTTGTGCCCTGGCCCCCTACATGCATATACACACACATGGAAACACACACAAGTTCTTGAACCTGTGGTTTCTTGGTTTCCAAATTTGAAAGAACAACATAGGATTTCATCTTCCAGGAACCAAAGGATCTTTAAGACAATTCTTTTTTTTTACAATGTCTTTTAAAGATTCTATAATGTAGTCACTTTTTAAATTGTGGGGCATGCTAATCTTCTTTCCTCATTAAAAATAATTCCATCTTAAACATTTGCTCTTTGGACTCCTTTGCATTAGAAATTTATGGCATGAGCCTTCTGCAAGGACAGGAAGCTGATAATAGATGTTTAGGAAATCAGGCTCACTGGGAAGGCCAGAGCTTCTTTGGAACCTGCAGAGGAAGGCACTGTCCGGGTGGTTTTTCCCTTCTTATTAACAAAAGGCCATGATAAGATGGAAAGTAAAGCACTTACGCTTAATCCAGAAATAGCTCTAAAATGCTTAGAGACAAGGAGGCCAAAAGCCAACATAGCCTTCCTACCTCCCCCTCCTGGGATCTCTCTTTGGGTGGTCAGTCCTCTGCTGCTGTCCGTGGCTGCCCACAGCAAACCTCCTCCAAGCGTGCCCTCCCCAGGCAGTGCCCTCTACTCTAAAATGATCCCTCCTTTCATTTCCTGTAGCTCCTCGTTATCAACAACAGGAAAGAAAATGGTGCGTGTTGCCTCCCTTCCCTTGCACTGCTCCCCAGAATGAAACCCAACTAGGCTGTCTTTGCCCTTGTCACTGACAGCCCCAGGCTCCTCCCTCTTTGGCTACACTTTGCTCATGATGCTCTTGCCAGGGACACCCTCCCTGAACCCTTTAGGACCCAGATCAGTGCCACCCACTCCCCTTTCTCAGAATCTGCAAAATGCTTGTGGTCTGGACCTTGCACTGTTACTTGTCTGAAAATCTTGTCTTTCTAATTACTGTGGAAGGCCCTGTAAGGCAGGGATCTACACCTCTTCCTAGCACACTTGCTTCCAGGATCAAATGTAAAATCCTCTGTTTGGCTTTGAAAGCCCTTCCTAACCTGACCCCTTTCTCCCTTCTGCCCTACTCCCCTCTGTGGTACTCTGCAGTTCGATGACACTGGCCTCTTGGTCGTTCCTTAACCAAACCCCTCCATCTCTCATCTCCAGGCTTCCTCTCAGGCTGTCCCCCAAGCCCCTCCTGACTTCCCTGGCTTCCTTCAAGTCCCAGCTTCAATCCCACCTCCTATCAGAAGCCTTTTCCCACCCTCCTTGATGCTAGTGCCTTCCCTCTGAGCCTCTTTCCTCTTTATGCAGTCTGCATCGTGGTTGTCCCCAGCTGTTTGTGAGTTGCTTCCCCCATTCGACTGGGAGCTCGTTGAGGACAGGGATTGACTTGCCTTTCTTCATATCCCCAGGGCTTAGCACCATGCCTCGCTTAACACAGGGGCTTGGCAATGTTGGTTGACTTGATTCGACTTGTGAAGATGGTCGACCCCAAGAGAAGAAGACCTCAGGGAGTAGAACAGAAGAATCTCCAGGGCAGGAACTGTTCTCATTTTTGCTGTTGCATCCCAGCACCTAGCCCAGGTCCGGTGCCCTTAGTATCTGCTTCATGAATTGAATTGAATGCCTTTCTGGTGAATGGGATTAGATGTAGGAAGCTGGCATCCTTGACTTGAAACTAGAAGAGATTCCAGAGGCTACCTAATCCATACACTAATTAAACGGATGGGGAAACTGGAGCCCCAATAGTGGAAGGGACTCAGGCAGTCACACAAATCCACTCACTCAATGTCTCTGCTCTTGGTTCCAAAGGGGAAAAGCCCAAGAACAGTGGAATGAAGTTGCCAAGAGGCAGATTTAGACTTGATGCCAATAAAGGAGCAGAACAGGCTGTGAGCTGTCTGTTGGGCTTTGCCTTCCTAAAAGCCTTGTGCTACCATCAGGATAATGTTTCACACAAGGTTTGAGCTAGATAGCTCCAGAGCTCCTTTGCTTCGGAGATCCTGCAATGCTTAACAATGGGCTCATAATCTTACTGACGTGGATTCAATAAAGTCAGCCAATCAACAAGCATTTATTAAGACCCTACGGTGCCATGCACTGTACTAAAGGATACAAAAGAACGGCATAAGACAGTCCCTTCTCTCAAGAAGCTCATGGTCTAATGGAGGAAACAAGATGCAAACAACTATATGCAAACAACCTATAGACAGGATACCTTGGAGATCATCACCAGAGAGGAGGCATTAGCATTAAGGGGAATTGGGAGAGGCTTCTCTGAGAAGGTGGGATTTTAGATGGACTTCAAGGAAGCCAGCATAAGGAGCTGCAGAAAGAAAGCATTCCAGGCTTTGGGAACAACCAGTGGTAGGAAGAGCCCAGAGTCAGGAGATGGAGCAGCTCCCAAGAGTCTGTCGATTCTCACCATTCGTGTCTCTTGTCCATGTTCTCCCATCGGTCTTCCATGGAAGATCCACCCAATGCATTGGAGGCCATCCTCTACTTTTTTTAGACATTCAGAGGGTTCATGCACAGCACACAGGCTATCAGTGTTGTTGTTGTTCATCTATTGTTTTCAAATAAGACAAGTGGCATCAAAGGTGGTGTCTTGACTTGCTTGTGAACTGGATTTAAGCGAGACAGAGTGGCACAAAGTCACCAGCCTCATTCTCTTCCAGGGTCATTAAAGTCCAGTGGCAAGTCAAAAGTCAGGACAACTGGCAATGACCCAGGATGCAGTGGATGACCTTGGTATCTTTGATGTCTGACTCTCTACATTGCAGGCTCACCTTCTTTTCCTGGTATATCTCTTGGTGATTATATTGTTTAGCCCACTTCTTGCACACAAGTCCACATTAGAAGTGTTATATCCCACTCATGGCCACCACTACCTTTTGAATTATCTTCACTCCAAGGACTGGTCATTTAGAGACTGTTGTTCCATGATCATCACCAGGAGGATTGGTGCCAGAATCTCAGAATTGGGTAGGACCTCAAAGACCCCGCACTTCAGCCCATCTATAAACAAGAACCCCAGTGAAAATACACCTGACAAAAATGAAACTATCCCTGCCTTCAAGGATCTTGCATTCCACTATGGTGAAATACATGTCCTCACACCGACAAATACAGAACATATACAAATGAATGCAAAGCACACTAATAGCCAGAAGATTCCAGACAAGTCTCAAATCAGGGGAAGCTCTTGAACTGAGCCTTGAAAGGAGTTGAGAAGCATAAGGGAGGAGGGAGAGGACTCAGCAGGACAGACAGCTTTGGCAGAGGCACAGAGGGGGGAGGCAGAATTCTGTTTGAGGAACAGGTAGTGGGCCAGTTGGGCATCCAGTGCGTGAGGTTATAGAGGCCCAAAGAGAAGGGCCTTGGGCCTCCCTCTGTGGACACGTGGGGTCAGAATTCAGGGTTGAGGTCAGAGTCGGAGGCAGATTGAACAGTCACGCAAGCTTCTCCAAATGTCCCTCCTCGTTCCAAAGGCCACCAGAAGGTACAGTACAAGTCCTCTTGTTAGCTGTTTCCCCTTATCCTTAGGTGCTCCATTTGCAAGGCTAACAGAAGACAAAAACATCTTCTTTTTCTCAAAGTCGAAAAGTCTGCTATCCACTACATTTAGGAGGATTCTTCCCTCTGAGTTCCCCCCATAGCTATGTGTTTTGGAACAAGTCTTTCTTTGATCCAGACTCTAAAATGTGAGCTGTAGTTTTTAACTCGACAAAGGGGAGAAATGTGTAATAAGGTAGGCTATAGCCATTTTGTGAAAGTTGTTAAAGGCCAGACAGAAGAATTGTATTTTACCCCAGAGGCAATAGAGAGACCCTGAAACTTCTCAAGGGGAGGTCTGATAGACTCAGAGGAATATCAGCTTACAACTAATTACCCTCCCCCAGATAGAATTAGAGTATTGTGCCTCGGGGAACTGAGACAGTAAGTGGCCTGCCAACGCTTATTGAGCTGGGCCATATCCAAGGCAAGCCTCCAAGATCAGCCATCCAGTAAGTGGCTATGTGTCATAGTGGGAAGAATTTTGGATTTGGAGTCAGGAAAACCTGAGTTTGAATCCAGTCTCAGACACCTAACTAACCGTGGGACTCTGGGCAAATCTTTTAACCTCTCTGAGTCTCAGTTTCCTAATCTGTAAAATTTGGAAAATCATACTACCTGATTCACAAATTCATTTTAATGAAAGGGTTTTTTTTTTGTTGATGTTGTTAAACTTTAAAGCACTATATAAATGTGTTAGTATTATATATCACAACATTTTTGTCAGGAAATATCAAGACTAGGGAAATAGTCATTCTTTTCCGCTCTGTTCTGGTGAGATGACATTGAGAAATCGTGTTCTGCTCTGGGCACCATCTTTAGGAAGGACCTGGATAACTTCGAGAACGCTCAGAGACAAGAAACTGGAAATGCAAAGGGGCTTTAGATGAGGGAGCTTAGGCAGTCTGAAGAAAGGGATGCCAGGGGAGAAGGGGCACCAGCTATCATAATAATTATTATTCATAATAATGATGATAACAGCTAGCATTTTGTGATAGACGAAGATTTCCAAGGTGCTTTACAAATATTATTTCATTTTCCCCACTTTTAAGATGAATCCCATCTTTCTCCTAGGATTATCAAGTCATTGCTTATGAGGTGAGTCTGTGCAGCTAGGTTCCTGAAGTGATCATATGGATTTTAATTCATGGTATTCAAAGCCATCATTATATAAAATAGGGCATTTAGTTCCTGCCCGGTGGAAATACACTATGCAAATTTTAATAATGTGACCACACTGGGTTGGGGGGGAGGTGTCATTATTTGTACTATTTGAGACCTCACTATAATTTTCAAGCTCCATTTGTAATGAGCTAGAAGACTGGCTTTCCAGCTATATTTATACCTTACAAGTTTTCTATCTAGTTTCCCAACATTCTAGCTAGCTCCTTAGCTTTCTAATAATCCACAGGAATTTATTAAGGGCTTACTATGTGTCAGGCTCAATGCTAAGTACTTATAATGCAAAAAGAAAAGAAAAGAATCTTTGCCCTCTAGGGGCTTACATTCTCTTGGTGGAGATTCCATGCCAACAACTGCGCATCTACAAGATCTATCTATACAGGGGGAACAAAGAGGCTGTGTTGGAGGGAAGGTGATTGCAGTGGGGGGGGACCAGTTTTAGGAGCCAACAGTTTTGGTGGCTACTAAAGCTTGTTTCTATTGTAGATTATAGGTTGACAGTATCTGGAGCTAAAAGAAGGTCACTTCATTTTGTAAATGGATTCATAGTTTCATTGATGGAGATACTCCATGCAATGACGCAGATAACCCTTCAACACCTCCTTCATTCAGTGCTATTCCCATAACTGTGTATAATCTTACTTGGCTGTAGCCTTCTCTGTAGCTCCATGACTGGTCCACCTCCTTTTCTGCTCATCAGTTCCTTCTATGGTCTCTTTAATACATTACTTTCCTGCCTCATGAGCTTGATCTTGGGGTCTTGGTGGCTCTGGCAGTGAATCACAAGCTTGGGTAGGTCTTACACCAAACTGGGTCCTACACCATTTTCTTTCCCCTCACACCCAACTCTTTCACTTCTCTCTCTCACTCGGACGCCTCCCAAGATCTCCATGGTTCATCTTCATTCATTTTCCTGGATGGCGTCATTGCCTTCTGAACTCTCCTGCAGAATTCTGGGGGATGTTTCACCAAGAGAACACAGCCTCGTCCTCAACCAGAGGCACAAAGGAAACACATGTCCAAGATCTATGACCCTACATTCAGAAAGTCTCATCAACAAAGTGTTGGCCCCGAAGTCATGATGTTTGTGGCCACAGAAACTCCAGAAACCAAAGCATTGAAAGTCTGTGGTACCTCTTGGTAGAGGGAGGATTCATGCCAAAAGTTATGAAGTTTTGAAACAGTGAGTTCCCATGGTGTGCTCTGCACTGTGACTGATACATGGGTCTTTAAGAATATCCACATCTTAGAAATTCCACCGTTTGCAACACAGCTAGGGAGAGGCATCAAATCTCTCAGGACATCCGATATGGTTGAGTGGCCCATGACTGGCTGCCATGGGAAAATGGGACCTTTCTGGCCAAGACAAGGTGCCAGGCTCCATTTGGAGTAAACAGCTTCTTTTCCAGGCTGACTTGATGCTTGGCATTTCACATCCTCCCTTGCAGTAACCCATTATCTAGTGGACTCACACAGAACCTGTCTGTTCCAGTTCCCCACCAGGGAGCAGAAATTGAGATCGATTTGTTTCTCAGCTGTGACTTAGGAGCAGTTTCTAAATGAGATCTTCCCAGAGTAGAGCCAGATGGCTTCAGAGGACCCCAGGGAAAGCTGGTCACACTATCCTTGCCAAGCTAGCAGGGACTCAAACCCTGCCCATTCAGGGGGTTCGAGCTGGGAAAGAGAAAAAAGGTTGGGATCAAGCATTTCCCTGGCAATTCTGTGAGACCTCCTGAGACTGGGACTGTTTGCTCTTTGTTGTTAACTGTTGACATAAAATCAAAGCATCTCAGCTGGAAAGTACTTGAGAGACCACCTAGTCTTAGCCCCTTATTTTACAGATCAGGAAACTGAGGCTGAGAGGGATTGTAAATTTTCCAAGCCCACCCAGTGAGTTATCTTTGCATCTTTAGTGCCTAGCACAGTGCCTGGTTGGTTTATTTTTGATTTTTTGAGTTGGTGGCAGGGCCAGGTTTATGACCCAGGTCTCCTGACTCTTCTACAAGGCCTCTTCCCCAGCAGCATGGGGTCTCTAGGGAAGGAGCAACGCATTAGGATGACTCATAAGACCCATCATGCCATGGGTAGGTGGGGATGGGGGGCAACAGCAGGAAGTAGTGTGTGTCTGGAGGCACAAATTGGTCCCAGAATGGGTGAGGCAGGGCGGGTATCTTAATGGAATATACATGTTGAGTTCTAAACTATTTGCAAGGTTACCCCACCCTACTGTAGAGGTCAAACCTACATGGAAGCCAGCAGGGGAAGGTTTATATAATGTTGTTTTTTATTTCCCCTAATTTCTCATTTTAATCTCCATCTCTCTTATACATTTGCAGTTTGATAGGTTTCAAAATGAGCTCTCAGAATAGTCTCCAGCCCTCTCCTTCCTTACCAGTCCCAGAGCTATCATGGAAACATACTAGCATTATGAAGACTACATCAAGTGCCTGTAATTTCATCGATGTGGAAGCCTGTCCACTGATGCAGGTTGCATTCCTTGTGACTTAGGTTTAGAGAGTTGTGTGAGACTCAGAGCATAAATTGACTTGCTTAGAGTCACACAGCTAGTAAGTGTCAGGGATAGGATTTGCACCCTGCTCTTCCTAAAACAAGTAGCTTTGGAAATCTGCAATATGACTGTTTGCTGACATCCAGAGAATGCATGAAATTGTCCTCTACTGGAATGCCAAAGGTGGGAATATCAACCTGTTCACCATCTTTATCCATGGAGAACCCAAGAGATCGTCTGCATTTTTCCAGTAAATGTTGGAAGGAGCTGGGGAATCAAACAAGGAGCAGAGTTGTATGTCACATGTGATTTTCACCTGGGTCATTCACATTCATTCACATCCTTTCTGCCATGTTGAATTTCTCCACATTCTCCAGGGACTCTGCCTTCTACTCTGCACTGTTTTCCATCAACGTTTCTGGCCACAGCACCCTACATGTAATAACAGCCTCAGGGACACTGCTACTGCCATGTCACAAATTTAATTATACCCAAAGTGCTTTTTTGGGTCCAGTTTGGGTCCATTGAGACATTAGGTAAATGATATCTGCTGTAAGAAAAAGAAAACTTTAGAAATCAAGATTTGGATTTAGTAAAAGGTACAAAGGCAAATTATACTTTGTCTTCCTTTCCCTTCCGTTTCCCAGTAGAATATAAGCTCTTTCTCCTGTTCCTCTTAAGGCAAGAATCACAGTTTCCCTTGGGGGAAAATGGGTTAGATTCCAGATGTTTTTTTTTTCCAATGCCTGTAGCAATCCCCATTTTAGACAACCCATAAGCTTGTATATCTAACACGAGTACATATACACTTACACTCGTAAAGAATAAATTGCCTTTCAGATTAATAAATAGGAGAACTCATAACCTAGAAAGAGGATATGCAAGACCACAGAAGATGAAATGGGCAATTTTCATCACACAAAATTAAAAAAATTTTGCACAAACAAAACCAATGCAGTTAAAATTGGAAAGGAAATAAAAGGGAATAAATCTTTGCTGCAAATTTCCCTGGTAAAGTTCTCATTTCCGAGATATATAAGGAACTAATTCAAGCAAGAATTCTAAGATTAAGAACAATTTCCTGGTTGACAAATGGTTAAAGGATATAAATAGGCAGTTATCAAAGAAAGAAATCCAGGTTATCAACAGCCATATGAAAACACACTCTAAAGTGCTAATGATTGGAGAAATGCAACTTAATGCAACTTTGAAATTCCATTTCACACCCACCTGGTTGAAAAAGTTAACAAACAAAGGAAAATGTTAAATAATGGAGGGATTGAAGGAAAATGGGTACATTAATGCACTGAGGATGGTGCAGTGAATTGGTACAGCTATTCTGGAAAGCAATTCTGAGCTGTGCCCAAAACATTATTAAACAGAGTTTACCCTTTGACTGAGTGATATCATTAGTAGGTCTGTACCCCAAAGGGATCAAAGAATGAGAAATGAGACCCTGACGTACAAAAACATTTCTAGTAGCTCTTTTGGAGGTGTCAAAGAACTGGAAACTAAAGAGGGATCCATCAACTGGGGAAATGGTTGAATAAGTTATGCATAATGGAATATTATTGTGCCATAAGAAATGATGAAGGAAGTGGTTTCAGAGAAAACTTGGGAAGACTTGTATCAGCTGAACTGATGCGAGCTGAAGTGAGGAGAAATTTATGCAATAATAGTGACTTAGATACAACTTAGATATAATAAATACAACTTAGAAAGACTTAGGACGGATCAGTGCAGTGACCACACATGAGTCCAGAGGACCTACAATGAAGCATGATGCCCATCTTCTGACAGAGAGGACTCGGGATACAGAATGAGACATACAATATTTGTACATGGTGAATGGAGGAATTTATTTTGCTTAACTGTACATATTTATTAAAAGGCTTTTGTTTTTCTTTTCAGCAGGGAGAGATAGGTTCAAGAGAGCAAAATTACTTAATACTTAATAATTGAAAAAATAAAATAAATGTTTTAAGAAGAATATAACATCAAGGGCAGAAACTGTCTCACTTTTAAAATTCCTTCCAACTCTATATCTATGACCCTATGACCCCTCCCAGAGCCAGAGGCTGATCTCTTGAGATCCTTTCCAAGACATACAACTCAAAAGGGGTCATCACTGGCTTTGATGCAGCATTTTAAAGTTTATAGACATGGTCCTATTCAAGCTTCACAATAACTCTGCAAGGTAGATGCTATAGTTATTTTGATCTCTAATTTGCAATAGAGAAAACTAAGGCTCAAAGTGTCAAAGTGATTCTGCTAGAGTCACAGAGTTGTCAGAGACAGTATTTGACCCAAGGGCTTCCTGAGGCCAACATTCTATCCATTCGACAACACAGATTCTTTATAATGATATGATCTCTGGCTACCATCTACTGTCATTAAAAGTGAGTCAGGATGAATAAGCAGAAGCAAAATTTGATTGTTTGGATTTGAGAGGGTGACTCTGACTGTGAATAGATATGGGATGGGGACTTCTTTTATTCAGTCAACAATGAGCATTTATTAAGCACCTAGTATGTGCCAGGCTCTGTGCTATATGCTGAGGATAGAGAAACAAAAAATTAAATATTCTAGGCTCCGAATGAACTTACATATCTATAGCATCATGTTCTGCTCTGAGCATCTTGTTTTAGAAGGAATCTGGATAACTTAAACAATGTCCAGAGAAGGGAAGTTGGAAAGGCAAAGAGCCTCAAGATTAAGGCATTAGGGAAAATCAGTCTGAAGAAAAGAACACTAGGGGAGAGGAGGCCACAGGGTACAATAATTATTATCAATAATAATGATGATAACAGCTAACATTTATGTAGTATGTGAATATCTGCAAAGTGCTTTACAAATATTGTAGAAAAACAACATGTATACTTATAAATGAATATAAAATAGAGAGAGAACAAAGTTCGGTGAAGGACAGTGCACTAGCAACTGGGAGAATTGGGATGAAGCAAACATATGAACAGAATTGCAGCACTCTGCCCATTTCATTCCCATCAACTCAGCTCTATTGCCTGGGCCCAAGGCCAGGACCCAGGCATGTTGATCTTATAGACTATTGTGTAAGCCATCGGGCAATTGGACAGACCGAAAGTTTCAGTTCTGGTCCATTTGGTCTGAAGACAAATATTCCCATCCATAGTGTTCCAAAAATCAGTTATAAAGCCTGTTCCAACCTCCATACCAACTCTTCAGTGGTTTCAATCTACTGCTTATCCACCATTGAACGTCAGTACCTACTAAGAATGACCCCAAGGAAGTGTTAGACCTTCTCTGCTTTTGCCTCACAGGACTCAAATCGAAGGTGGCCCCAACAAATGTCAGACCACTGACATTTGGAAAGGATTACCAAGTAAATCTACCCATTCCTTAGGACCTCAGGGTTCCAGGAAGCACCTGCCGGAAAAATTAGATGACACCCATTAAGATCAATTTGTTCATTTTTAATGGAGCTCCAAAATGCTTTAGTCAATTACCGAATCCCTTTGAAGCTACTTTGTACCTTCCCCTTCCTGTAAGAGAATAAACTGAATTTGTCTTAAATTATTCCCATTCCTGTTTTTACTTCACTAGGACACCACTAAGTCACTGCTATTAACCCCAGTAACCACAAAAGTCCATAAAATGGAAGATCAAATATACTGAAAGCATATTACATAATGTGACAGGATTTTCAAAGCAGCCAGATTTTTAGATTCTACAAAAAACCTCAAAGATACAGCATAGAGAAGAGGACATCTTATTTTTCAAATTCAAATTATTCTCTTTATTAAGACCCTTGCCTACATTTGGACAGTGTTCCTGCTCTAAAAATGAAGACTATGTTAAAAACTATATGTTTCTTTAGTGTCCATTCTGGGCTAGTCCTCAAACTAGGGCATCCTCTACCTTGCATTCTAAGGGTAATACTGTGTGTCTGTGCTCCTAACTGTAGTCTGTAGTCCATGGGCCCTCAACTTACTTGTTTTACATTAGTTATCATCCAGGAGATACAATTAGCTCTTAGCAAAAACATTTACTAAGATGGTATAATAAAAGTAGCAGCTGCAAAACATTTTACCACCATAAACCTGGAGCACTCACCAGATTACAGAATCTCAGAGTTGGAAAGAACTTCAGAAAATGTCTAGTCCAAACCATACATCAGCAGAGATCCATCCTCCAACAACGCACCCAACAAGTGTTCGTTCAGTCCTTGCTTGCAGACCTCTAATAAAAGAACCCTGGAGCAAGCCAATCTGCTTTCAGAAACTCCAACTATACCTCTCTTGATGCAATCCAGGATCACATTAGCTCTATCATATCTTGCTCTGTATTAGAGGTAACTGGGAAAGCCAGGATTCCAAACCTTGCCTTTTAACTTCAATCCAGAGCCATTCATATTTAATTTTTTAAATTTGCATTTATTTTCTCTCATTCCCATTTCCTTCAGATGGGAAAAGAAAAATGAAAAAAAAAACAAGACCATTTTAACAAATCTGTGTAATCACTTCAAATAAAATCCCACATTGGTCACACGAAAAAATGTGTGTCACTCTGTAGAATCCATCACTTCTCTGTCAGTAAATGGTAGCATTCTTCATCATTGGTTCTCTGGAATCATGGATGCTCATTGTAATGATCAGAAAGTTTGTTTTTAAAGTTATTTGTTTTCATACTCTTATTGTATAAATGATTCTCCTGGCTTTGCTCACTTCACTCCACATCATTTAATAGAAATCTTTCCAGGTTTCCATGAAACTACCCTCCTCATCATTTCATATAGCACAATAGTATTCTATTACATTTATATACCATAATCTGCTGGGCTATTCCTCAATTCATGAGCATCCTCTTAGTTTCTAGTTCTTTGTCATCTTAAAAAAAGAGCTACTGTAAACATTTTTGTACATAGGTTTTTTTTTCTTTGCTCCCTTTGGGGTCAAAAGCATAGGTACCTTTAGTAGTGGCGTTAATGAGTTAAAGAATATGCCTAGTTCAGTAACTTTATGGTCTTGGCTCCAATTTGCTTTCTGGAATGCTCCATCAACAATATATGCCTATTTTCCCACAGCCCGCTAACATTTGTCGTGTTACTTGTCATCTTTGCCAATCTGAACTTACATTTTTGTAACATTTTTTCACATGGCCATTGATAGCTTGATTTTTCCCTCTTGATACCTGCCTATTCATATCCAAATATTTGCTGAATTAACATGTTGAATTCATGTCCCAGCAGAGATTGACGACCAGGGGACGGAACAACAAGACTTCTTCCATTAATCTGGCTTGTCGGTACTTCCCACCCTTGGACAGGTGCTGTCACCAGAAGAGTCAGCTCCATCCCAACAAGGAGAGAAGGGGTAGTTTGGGTTGCATCAGGGAAAGGATGATCCCACGCATTCCTTGACACTCAGCCCATCATGGCCATACCAACAATATCCTGCTGAAATTGCACAGAGCATTCTGGGATCATAAATTAAGCAACCCAAAAAAGCAACTGAACTCAGAGTCATTGTCAGGACCGAGTATAGTTTCAGAGAAAAGAGGATGAAACATACATTCATCTCTCTTACAAAGAGGCAGAGGAGTGTTTCAGAGGATAGAGCTATAAGCCTGGAGTCAGAAAGACCTGGGTTCAAATCTGGTCTCAGACACTTACTAGTTGTATGACCCTGGGCAAGTTACTTAACCTCTGCTCGCCTCAGTTTCCTCAAATGTAAAATGGGGATAATAATGGCATCTTCCTTGCAAGGTTGTTGTGAGGACCAAATGAGGTAACATTTGTCAAGTGTATAGACAGTGCCCGGCACATAGTAAGTATTTTATAAATGCTTGTTGTATCCCTTCCCTCCTTCCCTTCTCTTGGGAAAGAAGAGGGGGAGAACCATCTTATGCTGTTAAATATGTTTGCTTATGTTATTTTGTATTACACTTTGTTCTGTTTAACCTGTGATCTTCATTACAAGGGAAGACTGAAGGAGCAGAAAAGTGGGTTATAATTGAGAAAAATCGTGAGGGAAACCCCAAAGGCAGAAATTATCACTATTATTATTGTTATCGAGAAAAATAACAAATACATAATGGATCACATTTATAAATCACCTTAAGATTTTTTAAAAAACCCTTTCTTATTAATAATTCCATTAAGATACATAGAACATAGCTATTCCTTTTTTCTAGATAACAGCAACGTTTGCAGATTTTACAACTGACAAAGCATGTTCTATTAATTCTTTTATCTAACTTTATTTGAGCCTCAGAACAGCCCCTTGAGGGTTAGACTTTATTATCCCCATTTCATAGATGAGGATACTGAGGCTGAGAAGGGACGTGATTTGCCCTAAGCCACACACCTGAGAAGTGTCAGAGGGCTCAAACCAAGGTCTTCTGACTCCCAGGCCATGGGGAAAGGTCTAACTCATGGAAATTCCCACTGGAACTCAATTGCTAACATTTATAGAGCATAGCCTTTGTTCAGTGGAGCAGCAAGATTTTTCCAGCCTTCTTCCCAGGGAGCTCCTTGGACATATACCCCCGATTATCCCTTCTCCACTTAACTGGATTAAAATACCAGTGTCAGCTTCCTGGAGGGCTCATTGAGTTTGGCTCTGAAGGCTCCCACCCAGAAGCAGTGGACAGGATTTCAGGGCCAAGAGAGATTTCCTTCTTGTTCTGAGCGGGGTAGGAGTAGGGGTCCGGTTTCTGAAATCTAAGACTTTCTTATGAAATAGGAAGTTATGAAACTTTCCCTGGTGAGCCCAGCAAGGTAGAAGGAGCCTCCAGGAAAGAGTTTCCAGGCCAGCCACTAGGCCTGAGCAGACCATTGCCACCACTGAGCTTTACAACATGTGGCATTCTGTGACTCTAGACTTCCAGGCATATGTAGCTTTTCTAACAAATAGATGTGTAACGAACGGGTGACATTATTTCCAGCATTTGGGGGAAATTAAGTACCCTGCAAAAGCTCCAGGCAAAAATGTTTACTAAGAAAAATGGCTACTTGGCTGAATGTATGGTCCAAGGATGTGCTGATTTCTTTTTATGAGAATCACTTCATGTTTACATCAACAGAATTTTCAAATACACCTGGACTTAGAGTCTCAGAAACTGCAGTTTATAGTTTTCAAAGAGCTTTTCCTAAGTCCTAGTTTCATTTGAGCCTCCTAATTAGCCAGTGAGGTAGGGAATACAGGAGCAATCACTGTATTTTTACAGAACTAAAAAACTACTACTGTATTTTACCTAAAATCAATTAATCGATCAACATTTATCAAGCACCTTCTAAAGGCCAGGCTCCCCGCTAATAACTAAGGATACAAAAAGAGGCAAAAGACAGTCCCTGCCCTCATGGAGTTTATAATCTAATGGGGAAGACAACATGTATACCAATACATACAAACACATTTTATATAGGATGAATAGGAAATAGTTAACAGAGGAAATATAAAAACAAGCTATTTACTGGATAAATAGGAAAAAAATTAACACAGAGAAAGCACTAAAAGTAACAGATGGTGGGGAAGGCTCCCTGCAGAAGGTGGGATTTTAATTGGAACTTAAAAAAAACCTGAGAGGTGAGTAGTCAGAATGGTGGAAGGAGCTCTCCAGGCATGAGGGACAGGTCACAGTAATGGTCACAAGTAGAACTTGAACTCAGGGCTTCCTGACTCTTAAGTTATATAAACTAACCAACTAAATACTACATTGCTACTGAAAAGTCTTAAGGGAAATATCTTCCCTTCTAGAATGATATCATTTACTATGGGAAGGGGAGAAGAGGGAACCCAATGATTTAACCACATCCCCACTAGGTTACTGTCATTATGGCTGACATAGCTTAGTAGATTATTATCATATGGGCAGAAATTTAGCATAGTTTAAGTAGATCATTTAAAGGTGCCTTCTGGATATATAAGTATAAGGGAATAGTTTTATGCGGAACCAACAATATTTTGAATGTACAACAGAAATTAGACAAAATTTCAGGGTTAGAGGGCCCTCGGATTTCATCTATTCCAACCCACATCTGACTCTAATCAGATCCAGTTATATGGTACAGTGGACAGAGCCCTGGATTTGGGTCAAGAAGAGCTCAGTTCAAATCCTGCCTAGATGCTTCCTAGATGAGTGACCCGAGTCACTTCTTGTATTTCAGTCTCAGTTTCTTTATCTGTAAAATGATAAGGTTCCTTTTAGATTCAATGAACACGCGATCTTAGTGACCTTGTCTAACAAGTTTTTGTCAAGAGTCTACAAAGTCAAAGGCACAATACTCGGTGTTAAGAATAGAAAGACAAAATGGTAAAAGGACCCTGCCCTCAAGGAACTTACAGTCAACTGAGGATGCACTATTTGTAAAAAGATGAGTCTGTAAAACACAATGGGAGGAGAGAGCACACTTATGACTGAAGTGTTGGTCAAGGAAGTCTTCCTGTAAGAGACAGTACAAGAGCTAAGCCATGAAGGAAGCCAGAGATCCTAAAAACTGGGAGTGAGAAGGGACGGCATTCTGGGCCTGGGGGACAGCCTGTGAAGAGGCAAGGAAGGAAGACACAGGAGAATGAGCTGGGGAACAGCTAGCAGGCCAGTTTTCTTGGAAAAGAGATTTTGAAGTGATATAACATGAGAAAAGACTGGAAAAGTAAACTGTAAGTAGGCTGTAGATGGCTTTGAAGCCAAAATGGAGAGTTTGGATTGTGTCCTAGAGGCAACAGGCAACCACTGAGGATTCTGAAGCTGAGGAGTGACATGGTTGGATGTGTAGAGGATGGATTTGGGAAGGAAACAGGCCGAAAGTTGGGAGACCAATTAAAAGATTGTTGCAGTGACCAAGCTAAGAGGAGAGCAGGGTAAGAGCTAGGGTGGTGGGTGGTTGTGTGAGTGGAGAGATGACTATGGGTGTGCAAGCTGTGGTGCAGGCATAAGGCTTGATAACTGTCGGGTGCAGGGAGAGAGAGGAAACAAGGATGGCTTGCTCAGGCTGTGAATTGAGTTGGCTGGAAGGATGGTAGTGTCCTTAACATCAAAATGGGAAGTTGTATTTAGGGGTGGGGAAGATCATCAGTTCTCTTTTGGTGAAGCTGATTCCCCAGATATTCAGGAAGCTCCTTCACTATACAATATTCTGGTCGAGCAGTCAGCCAGTCTGCTGAAAGACCTGCAGGGCAGGCAAACCCATGTCCTCACTCAGCAGCCCTTTGCACATTTGGACAGCTCCAAATGTGGGGCAATTGTTTGTCTGGAGCAGAAGGCCTCCTCTCTGCCCCTCTCCTCCGGTGCTCCCTGTTCTGCGCACTGGGATCAAGCAGAGCAAGGTGGATCCCTCTTTCATGATAGCTCCTCAAGTCCTTGAGGTCTATCCTACCTACAGCTCCTCTTGTAAACATAAGGCTTGGTCTCCAATCCCCTCACCTTCTTGGACACCCTCCTCAGACCATGCTCCAGCTCATTAATGCCCTTCCTAAAATGAGTACCCTTTACCATGACAAGTATAGATTGTCCAAGTTCACTTGACCCCAGGGAAGGTGGCACTCGTGAATCAGCACTGGTTTGTCAGGAATTGGAAAGCTCCCGCAGATTGAGATAGCAACATGGAGCAATCTCACCCTTCTACCCACTGGTACTAGCATGTGCTTACCCTCCCCCATCCCACAGCCCTGGCTTCTGGAGGGCCAGCAGTGTGATGGAAAAGGATAAAAAAGTATGCAAGAGAATATAATTAGAAACATGGCTATCCAAAGCCACTTCAAACAAGTGATTCTAGCACTGGTTCTGTGAAGCCCTAGGGTTTCCCAACGACTCCAAAAAGAGGTCATGGAAATTCTAAAATTTCAAAAGTAACTATGCAGTAAGAGCATCATGAGAAGAGAGGAGACCTTGAAAGGAAACAAATAGCCAAGAGTCCCAATATCAGCATGATTGATAATCTCAGCTGTAGATAGCAATAGCTAACATTTATATAGCACCTACTATGTGCCATGCACTGCACTAAATGCTTACAAATATTACCTCATTTGATCTCCTGACAACTCTGGGAGGTAGATGTTATTATTACCCCCATTTAATAGATGAGAAAACTGATGCAAGTAGAGGTTAAGCGACTGGCCCATAGTCACACAGCTATTGTCTCTGGCTGGATTTGAACTCAAGTCTTCCTGACTCTAGGCCCTGTGCTCTATCCACTTCACCACTTCAATGCGTCTCCAATTAGATGCTAATTATCCTCAATTTTCCAGTGTTCTAAGCCCTTAATAGGATGGTGAAACTAGCCTAGAAATGTCAGTGAGATCATGTTGATTTTTAAAAATAAAATCCTTGTTATTTCCACACTGGCATACAGAAAGACTCAACTTGCAAAGACAGGCATTCTACACGTGACAGTGAGAAAAGTCTACTAGCCAATAACCCAGAACAAAACAAGTCACACTGACTTATGTGGCCTGACTTATTTAAATTCCTTATGGATAGCTGGTCCATAGTGTGGCACAGAACCACAGGATTTGAGAGTAGGAAGGGACTTTAGTTGCCATGTATTTCAATCCCCACACAAAAGGAACCCCCCACTGCTACCTGTCCAGTCTCTATCTGAAGACCCCCAGTGAGGAAGAACCCACTATGTCTAGAAGAAGCTTATTACACTTTGGGATAGCTCAAATGGTGAGGAAGGTTTTCTTACACTTCAACCTATATTCTCCTCTTTTCCTGAGAGAGGTGAAATTGAACATTCTACTGTGTAGTCTAATGTGGCTCTCTGGGCTCACTGCCTTGTGGCAGAGGAGCTTTCACAGCTCAATGAAACTATGAGCTATGCCAGGGTTACCCAACCTGGAAAGGCAATGGTGGAGAGTTCTGACAAAAGGTGACCCCCTAGAGAAGGGAGTGGTGAACCACTCTAGGATCTTTGCTGAGAAAACCCTATGGACAGTATTTAAATAATAAGAGATGACATTGAGAGATGATCCCCTTGGGTTGGAAGGTTTCCTAAATGCTACTGGGGAGTAGTGGATGACAACCACAAGCAGCTCCAGAGAGAACGAAGAAGCTGCACCAAAGCCAACAGGACGCTCAGCTGTGACAAAAGGAAAGTCTGATGCTGCAAAGATCAATATTGCATAGGAATCTGGAAGGTGAGGTCTATGGACCAAGGTAAGCTGGATGTGGTCAAACAGGTGATGGAAAGATTAAACATCAACATTCTGGGTGTCAGTGAAGTTAAGTGGCCGGGAATGGGTGAATTTAATTCCGGTGCTCATTACGTGTACTTCGGTAAGCCAGAATCCCTTAGAAGAAATGGAGTAGCCCTCATGGTCAATAAAAGGGGACAAAAGCACTGCTGGGGTAGAATCTCAAAATGACAGTGATATCTGTTCAAATCCAAGACAAACTGTTCAATATCACAGTAATATAAGTCTATGCTCCGACCACTGATGCCAGAGAGGCCAAAGTTGATCGGTTCTATGAAGACCTACAATACCAAGAAAAACACCAAAAAAAAAGATGTCACATTCCTCACAGGGAATTGGCATGCTAAAGTAGGAAATCAAAAGATAATTGGAATAATGTTGGCCTCGAGTACCAAATGAAGCAGGGCAGAGGTTAGTAGAGTTTTGTCAAGATAACTCGATGGTCATGGCAAATACTTTTTCAACAATGCAATACATGACTCTACATGTGGACATCAGCAGATGGTTCATATAGAAATCAGATTGATTCTATACTTTGCAGCCAAAGGTGGAGAAGCTCTACGCAGTCAGTTAAAACAAGACTGGGCTCAGATCATGAGCTTCTTACTGCAAAATTCATACTTAAATTGAATAAAGTAGAGAAAATCATCAGACCATATAGGTGTGACCTAAGTAACAGCCCTTATGAATATGAAGTAGAAGTCATGAATAGATTTAATGATTGAATCTGGTAGACAGAGTGCCTGAAGGACTATGGACAGAGCTTCGCAATATTGTACTGGAGGCAGCACAAAAAAAAGAAAAGAATGAAGAAAAAGAAGAGCAAGAAAACAAAATGGCCGTCTATGAAGCTTTACAAATAGCTGGGGAAAGAAGGAGAAAGTGAGCAATAAGGGAATGCAAAATTCCAGAGAATAGCAATGACAGATACTTAGAACAACAGATAAATAACATATGAGGTGAAAGCCAGAGCAATTTCAATTGGAATTTTTCTCTTGAAGAAACTTCAAGAAATTTAGTCCCCCAAAAGAGAGAAAGAGAAAGGGAGAGAGACAGAGGCAGAGAGAGAGAGACAGACAGGTAGACAGAGAAAGAGAGAGAGAAAAAGAAATAGAGAATTTGTTGTTTTCTACTTTTCTTTTCTTTGACTCTAGAGAAAGACTTTAGAGATTATTGAAAACCAACCAATACGTTTCTCACAGATGAGGAAACCAAGGCAGTGGAAATGAACTGCCCCACTTTAACAGCAGATCCAGAAAAATCTCCTGGTCTCCAGACTCCCAAATTAATACTCTTTCTACATCAAGTTATTTCTCTTTCTCATTCCCAGGCACTCTTAGCTTATTCTATTAGATGGTTGGGGAGTCAGCCCATAAATTTCAAACTTCTTGCTCTGCTGAATCACCCAGGAACAATAAATGAAATCATATGTTGTCAGGTTATTCTAGCTCAGGCCCCCAAAACATTTTCCTGAGAAAGAGAAGAGACGAAGACAAAGTTCTGGCATCTCATCACTGAAATCAAGGAATCAGCCCGATTTCTGATGAGCTTAGAGTTGCTTGGGGACCTCTTCTACCCAGACATTTCAAAAGCAAAATTCAGCAAAGAAAAATAACCACTAAGTTGATGTGAGTAATAAGCCTCTACCCCTGACAGAGGTGTTTTCTACAACAGGAATTTTGAACACCCACTATCATTCTGCTTCACTAATTTAAAACTAATGACAGCAGCAATATGGTTTTACAGTGTTTATTGACTTTATTTCAAATGAGATACAAAAGATACAATATAAGCTCTCTGAAGTCAAGGACTGTTTATTTTTCTGTCTTTATGTCATCAGTACCCAGGACTGTGCCTGGCATATAGCAGTCACCTACTAAGTGCTTGGTGATTCATTGTTCTTAGGCTGATTACAGCAACCTTTACCATTTCTGGAACCAAAGGAATGGAAAAACAAAATAATTATCAAAAATGCTCTTATAGGGTGGGAAGAGCATTTCTCAGAAACTCTGGGTGATAAAGGCAAAATCCTGGATTGGATTAAGTTGGATTTGGCATTAGAGGATTTACATGTCAATCCCTTTTTTCATTTATTGTGTGACCTTAAATAGATCACTTAACCCTTAGTTTCATAGGTATGAGGCTAGAAGGGAATTCAGCAATCACGGAGTCCAAATTTCTTATTTTATAGAAGACAAAATCAAGAACCAGAGAAGTTAAGTAATTTTCCCAGAATCACCCAGCTAAAGAGGGATAGAGACAGGATTTTAATCCAACCTCTTCCTCTGACTGTAAATCCAGCATCTATCCATCCATCCATCCATCTCTCCAACATCCATCCATCCATCCATCCACCACTGCTCCAACCATCTATTCATCCATCCATTCATTCAGCAAGCAAGCAATCCCTTATTAAGAACTTGTTCTGTGCCAGGCTCTGTCAGAGGCGCTGGGAATACAGAGATTAAAAAGGAAACGGTTCCTGATCTCAAAGAGTGTTCCATCTGATTGAACCATCATGGACAGATAAATATAATGACAAAATACACAAAGCATAAATACTATGTAATTTAAAGGTGAGGTCCTGGCAACTGGAGAGATCAAGAAAGGCTTCACATAGGATGTGAGGCTTACACTGTGATGTGAAGGAAACTAGAGACTCCACCCAATGAAGGTAAGGAAAGCATTCACTTCAGGGATGGCAGGCAGTCTGGACAAAGGCATGTAGACCAGAGATGGGATGAAACAAGCAAGATGGTTTGACTGGAAGATGCAGTGTGTGTAGCAGAGTAAATGTGAAATCAATTTGGAGAGGCAGACTGGAACCAGATTATGAAGAACTTTAAATGTCAGGCTGAGGGACTTGTATTTGATCCTGGAAGTAATAGGAACCCACCAGAGCACAGACACTCACTAGCTGTGTAGCCCTGGGCAAATCACCTGAACTCTCTGTGCCCAGTACTGTTGTCTGTACAATGAGGATAATAATGACACCCACCTCCTATAATCATCATGACGTTCAGATGAGTCAACATATGTAAAGCTATTTGTAAACCTAAAAGTGTTAGAAATGTTAGCTATCATCATCATCGTTTTCGTTGAGCAAGGGAGCTACATGTTCAGAGCCTCACATTGGGCATGTCAGGTGGGCACCTGCATAAAGGATGACCTGAGTCCTACTGAAGGTGCTGCCTTCTCTGGAGAAGAGGGGACTGGACTAGAAGACCTGGAAATCCTTTGTAGCCTTCCATCTGGGACCCCATTTTAACCCTTTAACTGTTGCATAAGTTAGTCTGTGCCTTTGATGTCAGGGGCCCAAAGCCACGATCATTGGACCAAACTGGATTCCAAGAAGTTCCCTTTCTCTCACTGTCCACTCATTGCTCCCTTCCCTTTGCCTAGATGTTTTCAGTGACTTGAGAAGTTTGATTAACAGACTCAGTTCTACAGATACTGATCTGCTGAAGTTCAGAATATCAAGTGCTCTTTGCTTTGAGTACATATTTGGCTGCATAAATGCTGACGTTTCTTCAAAATCATTCATTTCATAGCCAACCCAAAGAGTAACTAGAAAATGGAAGGAGATTTAAGGTGATGTCATAGAAATAATTGGAAAATGAAGAAATAAAAAGCAATGGGGAGATCTGGGGAAATTGACGGGGCTGAGCAAGGGAAGGGTCCTCTGAGAACCTGAATCGTCATCAGTCATCTTGATACACGTGATTCAATTCATCCAAGATTCTCAAGTACCTGCTGAGCTCAAGTATACAGTAGGTGGTGGGGGAGAGACTTAAACTAACACATTCACCTCTTGGAGCTTATAGTCTCTGAATTAATTGAGAGGAAAAGGGAACAACTGCTTACTAAGCACCTACTATGTGTCAGGCACTGTGCTAAGCACTGTACAAAGAGTATCTGAAGGCCTCTCCAGGCCGTGTAAGCAAAGGAAGGGGATGGAGGAGAGGCAGTCTGGTAGAGTAGAAAGCAGGCTAGATTTGGAGTTAGACAACCTGGGTTCAGATCCTGGATTTTCTGCTTACTACTTATGTGACACAGATCAAGTCCCTTCCCCTTCTTTCTGGATCTCAGATAACCTCTGAGGTCCTTTCTAACTTTAAATCTTTGATCTAGACATACGGGCACTCTTTCCAGAAGAAACAGAAATTTCAAGTTCAACAAAATTAACCAACTCGTTACAAATTAGCAAAATCTAGACATTTGTCTATTCTTAGGCAAATACTGCTGATTAAGGCTGGTGCCAAGAACATTTTTTAAATAAGGAAACCACGTCTTCTATTCCCTTAGGACCCTCATTTTCGTTCTGTCCTTTCAATGCTGTCTCTATCTGCAAATACAGTGTGCTTGGGTTTCCATCACCAGAGGAAAATAATCTGATGGCACAGTGTTAATGAACTCATCCAGTCTACACCATATTATCTCACTGAAGAATATTTCCATCTAGAAAAAGAACCTTGGAGAGAGAAGTGGTTAATACAAAGGAGTGAACCACTAATGATAGAATTATAGAGACCATAGGGGAGATATTTTGGGAGCTGGGCCTCAGCAACTCCATATTCAGCAACCAAATGCCTCATCTGTGTGTAATGCCAGTCCTACCGATCCTGAGACACCCAATTTGTTTTTCAAAACAAACAAACAACAGACCGGCCCGTGGCAAAGATAATCAGATGCCATTTGCCTGTTCATTGAGATGGAGGTTCTGGGACAGCCTGAAGGGAGGAAGGAGAGGTGTAAATGAGGGCATCCAAACAAGTTGGACCAAGGTGAACATGCATTTCACTGGTCATCAAATACCCTTTGCCCTGAGGCTCAGTGCATTTCAGGACAGAGTGCCATTTGGGGAATGGAGAATTTGATAGTGTTTTCCTGCCAAATAGGGAAAAGACTTAAATGTAACCTGTAGGGAAGGAAATAGAATTAGCCAATTAATTCATTCATTAAACAAACATTTCTTAAGCTTGTACTATTCTCTAGGCTTAGAGGTAGGAATGTAATAGAGAACTGAGAACTCATTGGCCTCCTAGGATTTGTAATTCCAAGGGACAAATTTTCCTTCTCCTCCCAAAAGTGATTTGGGACTATAGAGATCTTTGATTCCCAAAGGCAGACTTGACTCACTCCCAGGAACTTCTAAGGATAGACACAGTCTCAAAAAGATGAACTGAAAGCCAGCAGCAGATAGACTGTCTTCTCCCTACTTCTGCTTGGCTCTCAAAGTCCCCATTTCTTCCATTCAGTCCATCTTTCAAAGACTGCCTGTATTGCCCTAAGAACTTCTACATTTGAATCATCTCCCTTCTGGCTTAAAGACTGTGATGATCCCAGATTTCCTCTCAGTGCTGAGAGGATGTGCACCTCTCTGCATTACAAAGCCAAGGCTATCAGCCAGTTCTCAAACCCTGATTACAGAAAGACAAAAATGAGGCGATCTGTTTTCTCAAACAGCTTGCATTCTCCCAAATTGTCTACACTGAAAATAAGTATCAGCAGAATAACTCACAGGAGACATCTCTTCTTTACCAGCATTTCAGTACCAAACACACAGGTGTGGTTCACTACTATGGGGGATTTTCATGGTCTGTTGCTACTCTCAGTAATACTGAGGGCTAACCCTGGGGTTGGATTGAATTCCACTGGTGTTTGTCAGTTAGTAGTATAAGTGATGTGAAGTCATTCTCAAAAGATGCTACACATTAAAAGTTATTCTTAAAGACATCTATTCAATTCAGTTATGCTGTCAGGAATTTATATTCCCTTCTGTCCAATTCAGTAAGCATTTATCAAGTGACTACTGTATTCAAGATATTGGAGTTGGGGAAATTTCAATCCTCAAATGTTTTTGTGATCTCCTCTATCTGGTTATTCTGTCCAACAATGCATACCTTCCGAACCTGTCTCAGTGGTGTTCTCCTGTGGGGGGAGGGGTCTATCCAATGTACAAGGGACCTTCCTTGTGTCATTTGAGCTATTTACGCCATCCGTCTCCTATTCCATATAACCAGCTCATCTTGTTCTTTGATGATACATTTCTTGGCGAATTGGACCTGGATTCAAGTCTTATCTCTGATGCACTCACACAGACACACACACACACACACACACAGAGAGAGAGAAAGAAAGAGAGAGAAAGAGAGAGAGATACACAATGCTCCCTATATATGGATATATGGATATGTATGTACACATAGGTGTGTGTATGTTGGGTATGTGACCCTGGACAAGTCATTAACCTCTCAGATCCCCAAGAAACTCTCTAGGAGCATAAGTTGAAGGGAAATGTTCATCTCCTTCTTCATCTGGGAGTTTCTTACACCAATTAAATCATAGGTCCAGCTCCTATCCTTTGCTCTGTTGAACAATAGTTTCCTTCTACTGGAAGAGCAAGAACTGAAATCACACATTGACGGGAGTTGTTTCACAAAAGAGACGTTACTGAGAACTCCCAAGTTGCCAAGGATGAATTCAGCCCAGCATTGGAAGAAGCTTGGTCCCTGCCCCTTGAAAGGAGCTTCTCTCCCTCCCCACCTCCCACCCACCCACCCAAGGGTCCAGTCTAAACAATCAGATAAAGTACAGAGGGAGGTGATGTGTTAGCTCTCAGGTTCTTTCCTTTTGACAGGACTATAGAAACGTGAACAATAAAAGTCCTCCCGAGGTATCAATTTATCTTTCTGACTTGACAGAGGCATAATGAAATGTGTGAGGTCAGACGTGAGTCACACTTACTGGAAAATCTGAATTGTCATATCCCTCTACTCCATCCCATTCCAGACTGCATTTACACTGAAGTGGAGGGTGGCTAAGAGCCAAGCACCCCAGGGTTGGCCACCTGGGGATTCATTGTTTCAGCCAAGATAAAGGCGCAGGCTAGAGGGGCTGCATCTAGGAGAGCAAGAAACCCTCCCATCGTGTTTCTCCCCTTCCTTTGTTACAGGGAGAAGTAGCTTTGTGGTACCCTAGGCACACTGCCTGGCAAATAGTAGGTGCTTAATAAATGTTTGTTTAATGACTAATTGATCACTTACTAAAAGCTCCTGTGTCTGCTGTATTCTTTTGGTGAAGCAGAGAGAATGCTAGACTCGAAATGAGGACATCCTACCTTTGATATGTACTAGCCGTGTGTAATGAGAGCCCTCTGAATGTGGAACATCCTTCCTTGGGAGCTGGTGAGTGCCCCTTACACACACACACACACACACACACACACACACACACACACACACACCCTGGAGGGATTCAAGCAGCTTGTCAGGTAAATTATAACAGGGATTAGAATTAGATGACCACTAATATCCTGGGAAGCTCCAAATTGTGTGATTATACATGACCCTGAAGAAGTTCTTCTAACTCCCTGAGCCTCAACCTTCTCTTCTGTGAAATGGGAATGATAGTATCTGTGCCATTTGTGTCTCAGGGTTACACAGGCTCTAAAAATTAAATGCAATAAACACAAGTTATTGGTTTTCTCCCTGAGCCTGGCTAGGAGGAATGCAGCAGACGTTTCTCTAGACCTTTTCTCTAAGCTTTTGCAGAGGGCTTTGTAGATGTCTCGTTAGAGCCTCCTGACAATGCTATCATTTGGTTAACAAGCATTTAAGCATTTACTGTGTGTAAGGAATCATGGTTAGTGCTGGGATAAAAAGAAATGCAAAAATACCTCTATGGTAAATTCTGTTCTCCCTGGGTTTTTTGTTTGTTTGTTTGTTTGTTTTGTTTTGTTTTCAAGCCTAGCACTATCTCTGCTTCAAACAGACACAGGAGCTTTTAGTAAGTGATCAATTAGTCATTCAAAAATCATTTATTAAGCACCTACCATGTGCCAGGCAGTGTGCCTAGGGTACCACAAAACTATTTCTCCCCTGGAGTCAGGAAGACAGGCTCAAACTCTACCATGAGCAGAGTGACCTTGGGCAGTTTTCTTCACCTCTGA
The DNA here is from genome assembly GCF_900497805.2 of Vombatus ursinus. Taxonomy (NCBI): domain Eukaryota; kingdom Metazoa; phylum Chordata; class Mammalia; order Diprotodontia; family Vombatidae; genus Vombatus; species Vombatus ursinus. Next base: position 14,012,212 of record NW_020954577.1, on the reverse strand, counting down.
AATGAAGACTCCAGGTCCTTCAAGGGGGAGCAGCCTAGGGGCCACAGAGGCCGATGTTGTAAGATTTGTAAGAGCAGTTATTTCCACCTTATAGTGGCTGATCCAGCCTTTCCCAGCTTTGAAAAAATCCCTGCTGCTCCAGGGGACCAGTGTCTCTGGAACCACCAGCTCACCGCTTCCTCAAAGGGCTCCATAGCCCAGGGTATGCCAGGATACACAGCCGATGGGAAGACTCAGAACACCGGGAATAAGTCATCCTTCTAGAACTCTTTCTTCACAGTGATCCCATGAGGGAGGAAATACAAAGAGCCCCATTTTACAGAGAGCTGAGAATGACGTGCCTGTAGTTACCCAGCTAGGAAGCATCGGAGACAGGCTTCAAACCCAGGTCATCAGCCTCCCTGCCCAATCCTCTGTCCACTCCTCTCCACTGATAGGACCCTCAGACTCTACAAGAGGAGGCTTCCCACCTCCACCCCCCTTGCCTCCATACACCAGCCCTAGCCCTGAGAGAAGAGGTCAGGCTAGCCCCGACTCCTCCGGCTTCATTCCTGAAACGGGACCTGCTGCCGGCCCTAGACTTGCCTTAGAAGGACATCTGCTGGGAACTTCTGCATTGGGAAAACGTCTAAATGCTCTGATTTAGAAGCGGCTCAGAGAGAAGAAGATGGAATGGAGCTCAGACACGCGTGTAAGTTACCTGAAATCACACACTGCAAAGGCGGGTGGAGGACCGCACCAAGAGCCCGACAGCCACTCTGATTTGTCATGGAATATTCTTTCAAGCCTTTCACTTAGGAGGCGCAAATGAGAAGAAGCCTGGAGTGGTGAGTGCATGGCAGGCTGACCTCGGAGCCAGGAAACCAGGGTTCATGAACCTCTCAAGGTCCCCAGACTATCCCGTCTGGCAAATCATGGTGTTGATATTATGGTAAATCGTAGTAAAGTGGTAAATACAGACAACTGCCCACCAGGAGTGCCCTATGTCAATGTGATCATTGGTTCAGAATCCCCTCCCCCCCAAAAATCTAGAAAACAGAGAAAGAACTGGAGGACCCACTTCCCAGATTCTCACATACTCCTCCAAAGAGTCCATTAAGCATCTTGAACAAATCCTTTCTTTTCAAGAAGATCAAAGCTTGGGGCAGCTAGGTGGCGCAGTGAATAGAGCACTGGCCCTGAAGTCAAGAGGACCTGAGTTCAAATCCGGCCTCAGACCAAACATTTGACACTTACTAGCTAGTGTGACCCTGGGCAAGTCACTTAACCCCAATTGCCTAAAAATTAAAAAAAAATGAGTAAAAAAAGTCAAGAAGATCAAAGCCCTAGAATTGGGAATCCTCAAACTTGAGATCAGGGGGTGGGGAAGGCAGGGTGGAGAAAGAGGTCATCTAATCCAACCTCTTCATTGCACAGATGAGGAAACTGAGGCCCAGAAGAGTTAGCTCATGTATCCACACGTCCTGAAGCAAGTTAGGGGCAAGCCCTAAGTCTTCCTGGGCAGGGGAAAGGCTGTTATCACATTGTGACATAGTAGAGAGAACTCAAGTCCAAAAATCTAGATCCAAGTCGCATTCTGCCACCAGGCTAGCCAGATGTTCTTGGGGAAATCACTTTTCTCCTCTGAGCCTCAGTTTTCTCATTTGTAATGAGAGGTTGAATGAACTGATCTCAAAGGTCTCTCTCTCTGCTCTGACATTCTCTGGGTGCAATGATGAATTATAAAAGTGGAGCAGGATATTGGCCATGTCACAGCCAAAACTTTCCTCTAACTCATGGGCCACCCTGCCAATGGTTGTGCCTTCATGGAAAGAAAATGAAGACAGAGCAAAAAAGAATACTGGTTTTCTCCTGCCACTTTGCTAGGACAATCCTGCATTTTCAACTCTGCCCCAAACCAAAACTAGTCGTTTTGGCTACAGTGGGGGGGGGGGGGGGAGTCAATTGATCTAGTCCCCAACTCATCAATCTCCAGGAAGGAGGCAGTGGGAAAAAGTGAGCAAGCAGGAGGATCCCTCAGCTTTGGGCAGAAGTGAACTTCTGGCGAGGAGTGGAGCCTTCAGCATGGGGCCAGGACTAGAGGGCAAGAAGAAACAAGCACCCTGGGGGGGGAGCTCCACTGCCCTTCTCTAGGGACAGCTTCGGGCTTTGATTCTGTGCCAGGAGAACCTTGAATGGAGGGAGGATTAAGGAAGAAACTGGCTAGCGAAATAGGTCTTCCTACATTCACCTGAGTCCAAAGGATCATAGATTTAGAGCCAGAAAGGACCTTGGAAGCCACCAAGTACAACTGCTTCATGTTACAGATAAGGAAACTGAGACCTACAGAGGATAAAAATGACTTCCCTCTCTCCTCCTCTTCCTTTCTCTTTACACCTTTTGCTTTCCATACCTATATGTTCATATATGCATATGCATATGTATGTGTGTCTGTGTGTACGTGCATATAATTGTGTGTGTGTGTGTGTGCGTGAGAATGAGGCAGTTCCAGGCCTAGAGTCAAGAAGACCTGAGTTGAACTCCAGCTTCAAACACTTACTAACTGTGTGACCTTGGGCAATTCACTTAACCCTGTCTACCTCAGTTTCCTCATCTGTAGAATGAGCTGGAGAAGGAAGTGACAAACCACTCCAGTATATTTGCCCAGAAGACCCTAAATGGAGTCACAAAGAGTCCGACACTACTGAACGACACTCACAGGGTGTCTGTATGTGTGTAATGAATACGACTCCCTTCAGATTAACTGAAGTAATTCCAAGAGTTGGTTGGGGCTTAGTTTCTCTTAGTCCTATGACTCACCAGCTCTCACTGAGGTGCTTTCTCCATTGATTATCAGTCCACAGCCCTCATTCACCTTTGAAATGGGCATTTTTAAAGTAGTAAAAAAAGAACTATTTGTATAATACTCTCCCCAACACAAACACACACAC
>NW_020954577.1:13862201-14008882 GCF_900497805.2 Vombatus ursinus | reverse complement strand
GGAGTGGAGCCTTCAGCATGGGGCCAGGACTAGAGGGCAAGAAGAAATAAGCACCCTGGGGGGGGAGCTCCACTGCCCTTCTCTAGGGACAGCTTCGGGCTTTGATTCTGTGCCAGGAGAACCTTGAATGGAGGGAGGATTAAGGAAGAAACTGGCTAGCGAAATAGGTCTTCCTACATTCACCTGAGTCCAAAGGATCATAGATTTAGAGCCAGAAAAGACCTTGGAAGCCACCAAGTACAACTGCTTCATGTTACAGATAAGGAAACTGAGACCTACAGAGGATAAAAATGACTTCCCTCTCTCCTCCTCTTCCTTTCTCTTTACACCTTTTGCTTTCCATACCTATATGTTCATATATGCATATGCATATGTATGTGTGTCTGTGTGTACGTGCATATAATTGTGTGTGTGTGTGTGTGCGTGAGAATGAGGCAGTTCCAGGCCTAGAGTCAAGAAGACCTGAGTTGAACTCCAGCTTCAAACACTTACTAACTGTGTGACCTTGGGCAATTCACTTAACCCTGTCTACCTCAGTTTCCTCATCTGTAGAATGAGCTGGAGAAGGAAGTGACAAACCACTCCAGTATATTTGCCCAGAAGACCCTAAATGGAGTCACAAAGAGTCCGACACTACTGAACGACACTCACAGGGTGTCTGTATGTGTGTAGTGAATACGACTCCCTTCAGATTAACTGAAGTAATTCCAAGAGTTGGTTGGGGCTTAGTTTCTCTTAGTCCTATGACTCACCAGCTCTCACTGAGGTGCTTTCTCCATTGATTATCAGTCCACAGCCCTCATTCACCTTTGAAATGGGCATTTTTAAAGTAGTAAAAAAAGAACTATTTGTATAATACTCTCCCCAACACAAACACACACACTCTCTCTCTCTCTCTCTCTCTCTCTCTCTCTCTCTCTCTCTCTCTCCTCTCTCTCAATTACATTTAAGTCCAGGGAGAAATGGCACCAAACTTGGGCACATGATGAAACCAAGAGGGCAGCTCTTAGCTCCTGGAGCAATGTGAGCCATGGCCTGAATTTGGCTCCCGTTGGATGAGAGGGCCTAGATGACTAAGATCTGCCTTGGGTGGTGGGGGGGGGCAGGGTCTCCTGGTGAGATCACAGACCCACAGAAGTGTTGGGAGTGAATGATTTGTGCTGCCTCTCTGTCCTGGTCAGATCAGCCCAAGGTCTGCCACAGTCACAAGGCTGTAGGGAGGAGTACAGAAACTTCTTTTGACTTGGCACGGGAGCTCCTAGCTCTTGCCTTCTGCTTCCTGGTTCTGAAGGATCTTCTATTCTTCAAACCATTTCAATTTCTCCATTTGTAAGGAAGCATTAAGACTGTCTCAATGGGAATGGGAACAGATTATGGATTTCTTGTACCATCTATGGAGGCCAGATGGCAGGGGCAGGTTCACAGGATTATGACCCCAGAGCAGGCATTCCTAATCTTTTTTCTGTGTGTCCTGAGCCCCTTTGGCAGTCTAGTAAAGCATGTGAATGCTTTCTCAGGATAATGTTTTTAAATGCATAAAATAAAATATGTAAGGTTACAAAGGAAACCAGTTATATTGAAATAAATATGTAATTTTTTTCTCATCCAAATTGAGGCCCCCTAAAATTTATCCATGGACCCACTGGGGATCCATTGACACCAAGTTAAAAACCCCTGTTCTAAAGTTTGAAGACACATGTGGAGCTATCATGTACAGCTCATTCGCTTTACAGATGAGGGAACTGAGACCCAGAGAAATCAAGTCAGTTTCTCAAGGTTGTATAGGGAATAAATGATGAAGATGGGATTTTTTAATTTTTTTTAATTTTGATTAGGCCATTGGGGTTAAGTGACTTGCCCAGGGTCACACAGCTAGTAAGTGTCAAGTGTTTGGTCTGAGGCCGGATTTGAACTCAGGTCCTCCTCAATTTAGGGCCGGTGCTCTATCCACTTTGCCACCTAGCTGCCCCTGAAGATGGGATTTAAACCTGGATCATCTGAATGGATGCTTTCCACTATGCCATGATGCCTTAGGGTTGAAGAATGGAATGGTTTTGAAATGAAACCGTTCTCAGTAGATTCCCAAACTTTTCACCACCAATCCAGCAGATATCCATAAACATTCCTCTCTGTGGAGCCTCTGAAGGATAATAATTCACATCCCAAAGACCAAGGAGTCTGGTAAATCCTTTCTTGCAGCCTGTAACTTCCTCTTTACCAGGTTTCTCCAAGGTCATCTTTCCCCAAATATCTACTACAGTTAATCTAATATGATTTCTCTTAGTAATATCTTTCATCTTGTCTCTCTATCTTCATTGTCTCTTCAAGAAATTTGCTGCAAGTAGGGCAGGGTAATCAGGCTTTTACTGCTGGACATCAGAATTTAGATAGTACAAAAATATATACTTATACTCCTTCAGCAGCATAGAATCTGCTATGGCAACTAATTCTTCTTCTTACTCAATTTAATTTACCTTAACTTCCTCTTGTATTATTTTCACATCATGAATTACAAAGTTGACCTCAGGATACATTCTGTGCAGCTTGCAACTGGGATGTCAACATTGTCGGTTAGAATGCTGCCTTTGGGACTGGTCCAAGGGCTCGTCTTCATCTTTGGTCCCACAAATGCTCTGCCCTCCCCACCACTGCCATCCTCCAGGGCAATGTTTGTTGGTTCTGTTTTCTATCAAGAAAAATGTCATCAAGGTGGTTTTCACAATTAGTTCACTGTTTCATTGGCATCTTTTCTCTAACCCTTTTCAGAATTGTTTTTCCACAACCCAACGTATCCTCCATGTCTGGCCCCACAATCCTTATGCCCTTGATGCTAAAGTGATCTATGGAGCTCATTTTGCTGCTGGCGCACAATGGAGAGGATAAAGGATGCTGCTTCTCCTCTGTAGGGGATGAAGCTTGTCTTGTCTCAAGCCTCCATTGGACAAAGTGAGAATCAAAGTTTCTGCTCAGCTGCACTCAAGGAATATGTGGATTGCTTAAGGAAATTGTTGCTGTACACAGATCTTCCATTTTCCCTGCATAACAGGGCTGGCTTGAAGTAAAAGAGCAAAGGAGGGGATCTGTCTTCAGAATCTCCACCCTCCCCTTCCCAGAATTACAAAATCCTAAGAGTTGGGAGGGATGTCTAAGTCATGCAGTCTAACTCATTCCTGAATGAGAATCTCCTGTGATATCCCCTAAGTTATTCAGTCTTCCCTTGGATACCTCCACTGATGGGGTACTTCCAGTCCACGTCACTTTGAGACAAGTCTAATAGCTTGAAAGACAGCCAGGTGGTACAGTGGATAGAGCACCAGGCATGAAGTCAGGAAGACTCATCTTCATGAATTCAAATCTGGCCTCAGACACTTACTAGCCATGTGATTCTGGGCAAGTCACTTAACCCCATTTGCCTCAGTTTCTTCATGTGTAACAATGAGCTGAAGAAGGAAACGGCAAACCACTCTAGTATCTTTGTTAAGAAAACTCCAAATGGGGTCACCAAGAGTCAGGCATGACTGAAAATAACTAAACAACTTGAACATTTTTACTAAATTTGAACTGAAATCTCCCACAAATTGCTCCCAGATCCAGTCTCTGGGATCAAGCAGACTAAGAACTTTCCCTCCTTCCCCCCCTCCCCCCAGTGATATTTGGGGAATCCTGGAATTTAGAGTTTTAAGGAAAATGAAAAATCATCTGGTCTAATGGCCTCATTTTACATGTAGAGATACTGATATCCATGGAGATAAAATGATGATTTAGAGAGAGTGATTGCAACTCCACGATCCTGGCTCACCATGACTGGAAGCCTTCAAATGGAGAGTGGATGCTCCCTTGTCAGGGATGCCATAGGAGGTGCCCTTAAAGTCTGAACTGTACTGGATGACCAATGAGCCTCCACGCAGCCAGTGGCCAAAGTGAAGGTCTGATCATGTTGGCTCTTTACTCAATGAACTCCAGTGGCTCTCTGTTATCTCTAAGACCAAAGTGAAATTCCTGTTCAGCATTTCAATCTCTTCACAAGCAGATTCTTTCCTATAGCTTCCATCTCATGAATCTCCTCTCTGATCCAGTCATGTGGGGCATCCTCCCTGCTCCACACACATGACATCTCTCCATCTACCATCTCCATGTCTCCATACCAGCTGTCCCTTCTGTCTGGCTGTCACTTCTTCCTCAGCTCCACCTCTTGGAATCACTAGTTTCCTTTCAGATGGCACTCAATTCAGATCAAACCATACTATTTGCTACTTTTTTTCTTCTGTTGAATTTTGTTTCCTCTTTCTGGTGGTTCCTCCTATTGGTTCTAATTCTTACTTACCACATCACTAATGTGAAAATATGTTTAATAGGAATGTATATGTAGAGCCTATATCAGATTGCACACCATCTTGGGGAGGGAGGGAAAGAAAAATTTAAAACTCAAAAGCTTATGGAAGTGTTAATAAATTAAAATAAATTCATTAAAGAAAAAAAGATTGAGCTCAATTGCTGCCTTTTCCACGAAGCCTTTCCTAATTCCCCAGCTGGTGGTGCCATCTCTCCCAAAACTCACCTTTATTCACGTTGTATATTTTACACAGGTATATGTATTGTATTATCTCCCTATTAAAAGTGAAATTCCTTGAGGGCAGAGGTTAACCCACTTATGTATCTACATCCCCAATACTTAGCATAATACTGGGCACATAGTAAATTCTCAATAAATGCTTTTTGATTGATTGATTACAATTCCCATTCTATGAGTGCACAATTCTCTTGTTTCAGACCATATTATTGCAACCCAGAAAGCTGGATTGACCATAAATACCCTTCTGGAGTCATTCAGAGCCAACTACTGGGCATTTGCGTCATAAATGTCATGAAATCATATGATTTCTTCTGGTGGCAGAAATGATTGTGATACCTCCATTCCTATGGGAATACAACAGCCATTTTGATTTATAACAACAACACATAACACACAATGATGACAACAATACTGCCTTCACCAGCTGGTATTTTGCCCCCAACTTAAAACTCAAAATGGAAACCAGGGATTTGGTGAAAACAGTGGTATTCCAGTAAGTGAGGTGAATCATCCTCTTGCACACGCCAGAGTTGGTTTGCCAACAATAAAACAAAGCTATTGGAACCATCAGGGGAAGCAAACATTCTTAATCACTTTTTAAATGCATACCCATTCACAACAGCCAAAGAAGGGATGAGTAACATTTGACATTTGGGGGCCTGGAACTTTGGCCAACCACATTCTCCCAGAGGAAAAACAACTTAAAAACTCTTGAGCTCATTGGGGGTATCTATGTTGCTTAATATATGTTGCAGAAAGTCTTCAGGGAGAAGGAAAATTGAATGAAAACTTCTTTGGCTTAACTCCTCATAGCCTGGGAATTGGTTTAATCAAGTCAAGAAAAGCAGTGGCATTTATGGCAGAGAAGTGGGAATGGCTTGTGTCTTAATTGGTTCCTGGTGAGTTCAGGGTCCTTCGATGTACTCAAGCATCTCTTTGTGAGTCTCCAGAGACATCTTATTCCTACCATTAATGAGGTCTCATATTTGGGAAGTCATCTTTGAACCTCATTCCTTAGGACATTAAAATCCTTTCCATCTTAAACTCCAATATAATTTTCATTGTAAAACAGAAGACTGTACAGGGAATTATGGGTTTTATTTTTTTAAATCTACTATCACTCATACAATCCAAGAGCATATTCCATTTTTCGAGGCTGATTAAAAGAATCTCCGATTTGATGAGGATTCAATTCAGGCAATGAGGGCCCATTAAATACACAGGACTATCTCCAGTTGCATGGTCAAGTTACATTTGGCCAACAGCAAAGCTTGGCTGGATTTTAAATGGGATTTTTCTTCTATGTTATTCCAACACCCCAAAACAACTTCCCATTTGAATCCAACAAGCTACATCACATCTCTTCTCTCATTCCAAAGTCGATTCTAATCTCAGGCCCCAAGTTCATTCTAGAAATATGAGGTCATTTAAGTATGCTTCCAGGAAACTTTGGGTCCTGCCCCTTTTTACATTCGTCCCATTGCTCCCAATGCTGGATTTTCTCTATATTCCCCTTAGAATGGGGGGAGGCGACAATTTCATTTTTAATATATCCATGGAAGTCCCCAGTGGCTTGTAACTTAATGACCTACCCACTTACCTGTGAGGATCTGCCTAATGAGGAGCTTTGGTAAAGAAACCCAGAATCTCAGAATCCAAGAGTTGGAAGGAGCTTCAGATAAGAAGTCTGGCCCATCCCTGAACAAGATTCTTCTGTCTGGCTGCCTCAGAAGGCAAACATCCTGCCTTTGTTTGAGGATCTGCAGCTAGAGGGACCCTACTATCTCCTGAGGCAGCCCATGGTGCTTTGGGGCAGTGCTACTCAGAACTTCCAGTTCATCTCTTCCAAATCTTACTGCTTCCAACTTCCACGCAATGCTGCTGGCTCAGCTCTCTGGGACCAGCCAAACCAGTCTATTGTCCCTTCTATGTGTGACAGCCCTTCAAATACTGGAGGATCGATAAGATGCCCATCCAGGGAATCTTCTCTACTCCATGCTAAATATATCCATTTCCATCAACTGATCCTCAAATAGAATGAGCCTGAAGGTCTCCTTCATCCTGGACGTCTTCTGGACTCTCCACACTCAATGGCATCCTCCTGAAGCTGCGGTGCCCAGGACAGAACACCGCCTCCCAGATGGGATCTGCCTAGCAGGGTTCAGTGGGACCCAGTCCTGGATGCCATGTTTCTCTATTCAAAGCCTACATTTCATTAGCTTTCTTGGACCTGTTCATCACCTGGTGGTTGACAGTGGACACTTTGGACCAAAGTAACCAAGAAGCTGGTAGCCTGTAAAATTGTAAAAGATCAGCCCTGAAAGGAGAAAATCTGCCAAGTCTGCCATCAACTTCCTAATTCCTCTTGGAAGTAAAATGAGTAATAATAATCATAATCATAATAATGATGATGATGACGATGGTGATGATGGTGGTAGTAGTAGCAATCATAATAACAGCTAGTATTTACATGGTGTTCTAAGGTTTGCAAAGCACTTTACACATGTTACTTCATTTTATCCTCACAACAACTCTGGGAGGTAGGACTGTTATCATTCCCTTTTTACAAATGAAGAAACTAAGGCTGAGAGAAGGTAAGTGATTTGCCTAGGGTCACACAGATAATAAGTGACTGAGGAGGGATTTGAACTCAGGTCTTCTTGATTCCAAGTCCAACCATTTCACCCTCAGTGACCTAACAGAAACACATCCTCTTTGGTAAGTGTCAGGCGATGTTGGGGCAGTGGATCACTAAGATCGGGGCTCTCTGTAACTGACCAGCCGTGGGGCCTTGGATCCTCTGCTTACTCATCTGTAAAATCATGAGACTGGACTAAAGGATCTCTGCGGTCCATTTTATACCATAACAATAATAGTGATGACAATAAAAACCGTAACAATAATAACAACAGTGCATATCTATGGCACTTTAAAGTTTGCAAAAGGCTTTACAAAAAGTATCTTATTTGATCCTTGAAATAACCCTGTGAGATTGGTGCTAATATTATCCCCATTTTACAGTTGTGGAAACTGACATGACCTCAGATTCTTGAAGTTTAAGTCTGTAGAATTCAGATTCAAGGAGGCACTACCAGGCTGGTGCCAGCATGGGCTATTGCTGTTATCTAAGGCATGCTCCTTCTCCCGCCAAGATTCTCTCCCTACTGACACCCCCACCACCACGAGGCTTAACAAAGGCTCATCACGGCTAGGCACTGGGGAGACAGAGAAAGGCAAAAAAACAGTCTCTGCTATCAAGGAGCTTCCAGTCCAAGGGAGGAAAAAAACATGCAAACAACTATGTATACAAAAGCTATAGACAGGACAAAATTGAGACGCTTTCAGAGGGAAGGCATTAAAATTAAGCAGAGCCAGGAAAGGCTTTCCCCCCCACCCCAGAAAATGGGGCTTTGACTGAGACTTAAAGGAAGCCAGAGAAGCTAGGAGATGGAGAAGATGAGGAGAGTTCCAGGTATGGGGACAGCCAGAGGAAATGGACAGTCAGGATATGGGGGGTCTTGGGCAAAGTATTTAGGGAAGGAGGATATGGGACGACTAGAAAGGCAGCAAGCGGCCAGGTTATGAACAAAATTCATAAGACCTTGGGCACACCAAGCTGAATCTCAGATCTCCTTGGAGGACATAGCTCTGTCTTCAGACATAGATTCCAAAGTCTTCTGTGTGGGCAAAGAGGGCTGAGGTGACTCTACCCTGTTAAGACCTGCTGAGAGCTAGAGTTCTGCTCTTGGGGCCCAGGTCCACCCAGCCATTCTGAGCTGCTTGATAAAAGATTTGAGACAGAGACAGGATAGGAGAGGGAGGAGACAGAGAGACAGAGAAACAGAGACAGAGAGAGACAGAGAGACAGAGACAGAGAGAGACAGAGAGAGCCTATGGGAACTCTCATTGATGCCGTTACTGGCTTTGACTTTTGGAATCTTACTGATGACACAAATCTGAATCCTACCAGGCATCTCTCACTCAGGACTCATGGCCATTTCCCAGAGATCATGCCAATATGACTGTCTAAACTCATTGGGCCCTGGTTCCCATCTTGACCTGTTCTTCTGCTCTGATGGATTATCATGTCCCTATTCCCCTTCTTGTCCCAACCATATACATATACCCTAGGAAACTGGAAGTCCATAGTAAACTATTATAATAAAGTTATTGGATGATTAAGGATTAAGGAGGAAGTCAAGAAGCTCAGGGGAAAGGACATCACCTTAGCACAATGCACAGAGATCCAAAAGACCAACCACTTAGTTGTTCCAAAGTCAAAAAATTAAGACCTACACTAAGATTGTAGTATGATAATAATAATAATTATTATTATTGTTATTACTACTGGTATAATATTCTAAGGCTTACTGAGTGTTCTTATCACAACAACTCTGAAATACACATAGTACTTATGTTATTTCCCCAGTTTTATAGATGAAGAAACTGAGGCTTAGAGATAAAGTTATTTCTCCAGAGTCATTCAGGTAGTATATGAGGTGAGTTTCACACCAAAGTTTCCTGACTCTGAGGCCAGCCCTCCTTATACCAGTATGCTGTTTTGCTATGTTCAGGACAAACATGCCCCAAATGGGAGAAAGCAAAGGGCAAGACATATCGAGAGTGTTTTCTGAAAAGGACCAGAAGCATCTTCTCACAGGAGCTCTTTCGTGGTAGATGAAGGCCTGAATAGAGTGTCACACATGCTGACCCTCTATTCATGCCCAAACTCACCACCTGCATCTTTGGGCTTCCATTCAAAACCATATACGCGTGATTGGACTTTTGTCTTTGACCCAGTCAGCCAATGAACATTAATGAATGTGTGCCACGCACCATGATGAGCATTGGAGATACAGATACACAAAGCCTCCTGCCCTTAGGGAGCTTATAATCTAAAGGAGGAGGATACCACACTAAAGGAAGGTGAAGGGGAGAAGGTAGTGATGAGCCTCTGTAGACCTAGCAGGGGCAGTGAGAGCATCTTGGAGGGCGATGAGACAAGCCTTGGATAACAGCGCTAGTTTCTACTGGGTCCAGCTTCGTAAAGACCTCCTTGAACTCGAACTCCATTGACTTAAACTTTAAGAACTTTTTAAGAAACTTTTAATGTGAAATCAAAGAGGACTTTGGTGGAAGTTTAAAAATGATAACAATAACACTTTGACAAAATAACAAATACATTGTTAAGCATTTGTAACTATCTTTTACTTTGCAGATTCCATAGTCTCACAGAATTGGAGATGGAAACGATCTCAGAGGGCCATGTAGCCCAAACCTCTCATTTGACAGATGAGAAAGCTGAAGCACAGAAAAGGGAAGGGATTTGCCCAGGGTCTCACATGCAACAATGCTGAGACTTGAGCTCAGTACCATCAGAAACATCTGACTCCAGACCCCTTGTTTTTTCTCATTGTATCACTCTCCCTCTTGTGGGGGGGGGAGGGGGTTCTTTAAAGAACTCAGGTTGTCTCACTTGAGTCCACCAGGTTCTGCTGGTTAAACTAGTAGTTCAATGTAAATACAATTCATCAGTTCAGAAAAACTGCCCGATGTGACTGAGCTTGGACACCTGCAAGCTTAATAGAAATCCCTCAAGAGTAGTCAAAGGAGACTCAGAGCAGACTAAAAACTACTGGTGACCTATACACAGCCTCTTACCCGCCAGTCAAAATTACTGCCAAAAACCCGATTTCTGCATGCAGATCATTGCAACCCTCTTCTCAAATGTGAAAATAACTTCAAATCAAACAGCATTCTTCATCAAAGACAGATTCAGGGACAGAGTAGAGAGAGCAGTAGCAGCAAGTGCAGCCCTGGGCCCCCACCAGTGGGAGCCATAAGAAGCATTCGGGCATAGCAGGATTCTAGGAGACCACGAAACGAGATGATGGTCAGGCCACCTTGGAGGGTCAGTTGTTCAGAGAGTGTTTCCAACCCCTTCCCCACTGACATGGGATTCCATAAAATGTAGCCCCTAGAGTTTGGAAGGTTGGAAATTATTCTATGTCATTTACTTAGTTATTTTGTCCCATTTTTAAATGCTTTGTGATTTGATTCAGGGGCAGCTAGATGGCACAGCGGATAGAGCAGAGTTTGGAGTCAGGAAGAGCTGGGTTCAAATCTGGCTCAGACACTTAACTAGCTATGTGACCTCTGTAAGTCTCTTAACCTGTGTGCCTCAGTTTCCTCATCTGTACAATGAGCTGGAGAAGGAAATGGCAAATTACTCCAGTATGTTTGCCAAGAAAACCCCAAGTGGGGTCATGAAGAGCCAGACACAATTGAAAACAAGTAAACAACAAATTGATTCATGGTGCCTGCCTAGTCTATTTGTAAATAGTGCCCTGAATGTGGACCCGAGCTGTGTTTGTATAGCTACAGTTACCCAAAACACTCTACACTAAGCTTGGGGCAGACAGGGAGCTCTCAAGCTTGGTCCCCTCCCCCATTAACACTCATAGCAGGGGCTGATAGACTCCCACCTACATCTAAGGAGTCTTTGAATCCCCGCAGCCTTCCCCCAGCCCCAGGGGTGTGAACTTCCTGAGGGACTGAGGGGCTTTCCTTGTATTTCCTATGGCCTTGTATATAATAGGTGCTCAATATATGTTCATTTAGTTGAAATGAGTGATGTAAGCCAACTCCACGACACTCCCTCCCTCCCATATACTGCTCCAGGTGGGCAAGAGGTAGCTTGAAGATGAAAATCTTCTATATCTTTCACAAAGTCATTTTCTTTCCTTCTTTCTTTGCCTAACTTGCTCAATTCTACCTCATTAAAGGCTCAGGGTTTAAAAGGCTAAGTGCAGCCCTGCTTCTCACCCAGGTGACCCAGGCATCAGCTCATCCATTTGGGTCTTGTGGGAGTCTTTGCTCCTACTGGTGCCCATAAATTTTATGTTCCCCCAAATTAAAAATAAACATTTTTTAAAATGTACTTCCTTTGCTGGGATGGGGGGGATAGGAGAGGGCAGAGGGCAGGGTTTAATCTCTCCTCACCTTCACCCTGAGCAGAAGCAGAATGTGGGGCAATTACGCCATCCCACTGTTCAGTTTTTACATGCCTAACTCACACCTTGATCTCAAGACAAGCTCTGGTAACAGAACAGGACCCTGCCTGCTGAGTCCGCCACAAAGACAGGCCTCCTTTGTCTGCCCCCACCACCACCACCCCATTCTTTTTCGGGTAAAGTTTTCCTCGGGTGGAAGGCCTCTCCCTTATCACCATCAGTGCCTCAGGGCACACAGTGGGATGCCTGTCACCTAGTGGGCAAAAGGCCAGTGCCCTGGCTGTTGATGGGGTGGTGGTGGTAACAAAGCTTAGGCAACCCCCCAAAGGGACAGGGGTCACTTCTGATACCTGAAACCTCCTTCACCTGCCACCACCCCAGCCCTCCATGGGCAGAACCGCAAATTATCTCTCTCTCTGCTGTCTCTCTTTCTGTTTTTCTGTCTCTGTCTCTCTCCCAACCACACACACACACCCCTTCTCAGGGGTTCTTACCCTAGGCCCCTCCCAAAGTTTAACAGCTGCATGAGAAGAACAATGAGAACATTTTTTCATACATAGCAATTTATAGGACTTGTTGAAATGTATTTAAAGTCCTCATACAGAAAAGTAACACGTGAATAAATTAATGTCTGCCAAGTGCTTTGCAGAACTTAGAATGCTCTGTCGATATCACTCCCACTGCTCAAGCTGCTATGAGCCATGGCCAAGAGCGCCCCAAGGCTCTGGACTGTACAGAGTGGGTCTCGCCCTGGAGCGGTAGCCCCAAAGGGCCGCTAGCTCCTCTTCCAACCCCTACCCACTGTCCCTTCCCCCTCACTGCCCCCCCTTTGGATTGGTGCAGGAAGCTGTAACTCCCACTCAAGGGAGGGGCCGTTCTCCAAATCCCATAGCTGCGCTCAACATTTAATAGAACTCTTGGAAAAGGGCCAGTTTTTATTTAACCCATAGATCGTTGATTGATCAATAAGGACTCTTGGTAGTCTATGAATATTCACCCGGAATATTGGGGAAAAAACCTCAAAAGCCCAAAATCTCAGCCCTCCCTCACGGGAGCTCATTTGGGGCCTCTGCCGGAGCACCCTTCTATCGTTCTGGCAAGTCCCCCTTCCTGGAGTCCTACAGAGTCCTCTCTGGCCTCAGAGCTGTGGTGTAGACTGCCCTGGATGGAAACTCCTCCTCTAGAAGGGCCAGTGTCTGAACTTGAAAACTCCCAAACTCTTGAATGTGCGGTTGCTGAATTCGGAGCTGGAGAGGGAAGGTTGATGTGGCCTGGAAACCACTGTTTTCTCCCCAGAAGGCTGGATTCTGAGGTCCTACCACTTTCTCACTTCCCTTTACATAGAAAGTTGGGGTTCAAGGACAAGGTCCTTAGCATCCTTCTCAAGGCATAAGTGAACTAATCTCTCACTGCCACGTCTCCCACTATGCTTTGTTATTGTTGCTTTTGGAAGGAGAGTAGGAGATTTCTTTCTGCCCTTTGAAAAATGTAGAAGGGA
The DNA here is from genome assembly GCF_900497805.2 of Vombatus ursinus. NCBI lineage: Eukaryota > Metazoa > Chordata > Mammalia > Diprotodontia > Vombatidae > Vombatus > Vombatus ursinus. The sequence goes on along the minus strand of NW_020954577.1, from coordinate 13,995,798 downwards.
AAAGACAAAAGGGAAGTCCTCAGGATTTGAATCCTCAAAGAACAAATGATTCGTTTGATTGGTGGACTCTAATTTTATGGGGGACTCGTCATCATTGGCATCGTCATCATAGCATTTACATAAAAGGTTTGCAAATCCCTTTACACGTATTACCTCATTTTATCCTCACAACAACCCTTGGAGGGATGTGCTATTATTATCCCCATTTTACAAATAAGGAAATTGAGGCATTCAGATATTTAATGACTTACCCAGGGTCACACACTTAATGAGTGTCTTAAGGCAAGATTTGAATTTAGGAATTCCTGACTCCAGGTCCTATCCACTGGCTCATACCCAGTAATTTCATCAGGTTGATTGGGGAACTCCTAAATTTGTCCAGGAACTCCCCTGAGCAATTGTCCTGGTATTATTATTATTATTTTAAGTTCTATTAGATCAAAGTTGCGCTATCATCCACAGCCCATTCTTCACAAATATCTGAAGGCCTGCTGTGGTATAGAAAGAGCACTCACCATAGAACCAGGAGAGACTTGACTCCAAGTCCTGATTTTTACATTTATTAGCTGTGTGACCATGGGTTGGTCACATAACCTCTCTGAGCTCAGTTTCTAGATCTATAAAATAAGAAGAATCATATCTGCAGTCACTGCTTTGTGGGGTTATGATGAGTGTTAAATAAGATGATGTGTTCAAAGTGCTTTGGAAACTGTAAAACTCCATAAAAATATCAGCCACTATTACCCCAAAGTCTGGTGTCCAGGCAGAATGACTCTGCTCTCACTGCTCGTGGAAGCTGCAGGTTACTGTTGCATGTTTAAAGAATTGTTGATATTGTAATGATGGGATTCTGAAGGGGGAAAAAAAAGCCTCTTCTCTCCACTAAGCATCATGTCACCTCAGAGAATCTGGAGAAAGGGGCAGAACATATCAGTCAAACTATTGAAGTATTATTTTATAGAGCTAGAAAAAAAGTAGCAAAATGAATCTGGAAGAACAAAAGGTCAAAAATACCACGGGAATCAATGGAAAAAATGTGAAGGAACGCAGCCTAGCAATTCTGGATTTCAAACTATATTGCAAAGCAATAATCATCAAAACAATCTGATACTGACTAGTAGAGTAATGGATCAGTGGAATAGAGGAGGTACACAACACAGAGTTGTAAATGATCATAGTAATTTAGGGTTTGATAAATGCAAAAATCCAAACTTTTGGGGTAAGAACTCAACATTTGATAAAAATTGCTGGGGAAACTGGAAAGCAATTTGGAAGAAACTAGGCATAGATCAAGATCTCACACTATATACCAAGATAAGATCAAAATAGATAAATGATTTCGACGTAAAGGGTGATATATAAGTAAATTACGGGAGTGTGGAAAAACATACCTGTCAGATCTATGGATAAAGGAAGAGTTTATGAGCACAGTGTATGAGACAGACAGTATCACAGGAAATAAAATGAATAATCTTGATTACATAAAAATTAAAAAGGCTTTTGCACAAACAAAATTAATGCAGCCAAAATTAGAAGGAAAACAGGAAGCTGGAGGGAAAATTTACAGCAAGTTTCTCTGATAAAGGGCTTATTCCTCAAATATATAGGGAACTGAGCCAACATTATAAAAATAAAAGCCATTTTCTAGTTGATAAATGGTCAAAGGATATGAACAGGCAGTTTTCAGAAGAAGAAATAAAAGCTATCAATAGACACATTTTTAAAAATGCTCTAAATCACTAATGATTAGAGAAATGAAAATTAAACTACTCTGAGATACCACCTCATACCTGTAAGATTGATTGGTTAACATGACAGAAAAGGTAAATGACAAATGCTGGAAGGGATATGGAAAAATAGAGACACTAGTGCACTGTTCTTAGAGTTGGGAACTGATTCAACTGTTCTGGAGAATAATTTGGAGCTGTGTTCAAAAGGCTATAAAACTGTGCATACCCTTTGATCTAGCGATACCACTACTAGATCTGTATCCCAAAGAGATCAAAGAAAAAGGAAAAAGGACCTATTAGTACAAAAATATTTATAGAAGCTCTTTTTGTGGTGACAAAGAATTGGAAATCAAAGGGATGTCCATCAACTGGGGAACAACTGGATGAATAGTGGTATATCATTGTGATAGAATACTGTTGTGGTATAAGAAAGGATGAGCAGGATGGTTTCAGAAAATTCTGGGAAGACTTATGTGAACTGAAGCAAAATGAAATGAGCACAACCAAGAGAACACTGTACACAGTAACAGCAACATTGTAACGATGATCAACTGTGAAAGATTTGGCTACTCTGATCAAGACAATGATCTAAGTCAATTCCAAAGGATCCATGATGAAAAATGCTATCCACTCCAGAGAGAAAAATGATGAACTCTGAGTGCAGATGGAAGCATATATTTTTTAAACTTTCTTTATTTTTCTTGGGTTTTTTTCTGTGTTTTCTTTTGCAACATGGATAATATGAAAATATGTTTTGCATGACTTTACACGTATAATTGATATCAAATTGTTTGCCTTCTCAAGGAGGAAGGGTGATGGGAGGGAGGGAGAGAATTTGGAACTCAAAATTATTAAAAAAAGATTGCTATTTTTTTACACATAATTGGGAAATAAGGAAGGAAAGAAAGAAACAAAGAAAGGCAGATCTCCTAACATGAGCTGGGAAATTCAAGATCAGTTCTTAAGCTCAGTATTTGTCAGTTATCCCCATTCTGAAAATGTGCTGAAAACTGGGGACATCCCTATGACCGCAAACAGAAATTAAGGGGAAGAGGAGGATCTTTGCAGATGGCTCTTGGACGGTGCTACTATGATGCAATCAGCATCCTGGCAGTAACAATGTTGGTCCATAGGAATACTATATGCTAGGTCCAGATATTAGCCTAGAACAATGGGAAAAGGAAGAGAGTACCCACTATCACAATGAAGAGACAGCAATTGATCTGTGGGGCAGGAAGACATCAATGACTAAGAACCTCAGGGAAGGCACCAGCTTCTCACTGACTCTGAGGATGCCTTTGGACAAGACATCTCTCCCCTCCCTTCTCTCTCTCTCTCTCTCTCTCTCTCTCTGTCTGTCTCTCTCTCTCCTCTGTCTCTGTCTCTCTCTCTCCTCTCTCTTTCTCTGTCTGTGTCTGTGTGTGTATATGTGTGTGGTGTGTGTTTGTGCAGCCCTTGTGAAGTCTTGTGTATCAGACTGTGCTATGAGCCGCCTGTGGTCCTGCCCACAGCACACACTGAAGGCTTCGGCCAAGAAGACCCTGGGTCACAAAGTTGGCAGTAACTGTGTGATACCTTCTGAGAATTTCCCTGCTCTCTGAATCATGCCTTCTTAGAACTTCTAAGGCCAGGCTGTTTTAAGCAGCCTGAGTTAGCAGTCAGAAGTCATGGGATCCTGTGGGGAGCACAGCTAGCCGTGCTCAGACCAGGGTGTCAGCCAGGCTCCCCTCATGCCGGGCTCCTGCAGCCCCCTTGGAGATAAGAGGCAGTCACAAGTTTCTGCAGCCCACTGATTTCCCTGAGGTGCCTTGCACAAGGCTGTCTCAAGAGATAAAACAGCAGTAAAAGTCATCCAGTCACGAGGAAATGGCTAATCCCTTCCCCTCCAGGCCTCCTTTGGGGTATAGAAACCACAGTGCTACATACCTTTGGTGAAAGGGGCCTGGAAGCAGGGCCTCCAGGCCAGCTGGGCTGGTGGGCAGCGGTGACCTGGTGAGGTTAATGGGCCAGAACACAGGGCTGTTCCTTTTCCCCAGTCCTGGGGTTCTGAGTAAAAACCTCTCGGTCATTACTAGCTCGCTGCTACTTGAGGCTGAGCCCTGATAGGCTGCTCTAGGTGAGGTGAAAGGAGGACTGAATTTCAATTCCCTGTTGTGATGCTTCTCTACCAGAATGGCCTCAGGCAAGACAATAGACTGCTCTGGGACTCAGCTTCTCTTCTGTAAAATGAGGATGCTCCAGATCTACATAGATGGTGATTTGATGTTAAAGTACCTGGATGCTTTACCCCAAGAACAGAACTGAGCCTTAAGATATCATCTAGGGGCAGCTAGGTGGCTCAGTGGATAGAGCTATGGCTTTGGATTCAGGAAGACCTGGGTTCAAATCTGGCCCCAGACACATAACACTTACTAGCTGTGTGACCCTGGGCAAGTCACTTAACTCCATGGTCTAGCAAAAAAGAAAAAAGAAAAACTACTGTCCACAACTGCAAACCCTGCCCCACCCCCACAAAAAACCAAAGGCCAGAAGCCAAAACTAGGACCCCACAAGCACCTGAGGCACCCCAAAGCAGAGAAGTTCTAAGGCTCTGATGTGGCAGCGCATTAGAAAAGAAAACCCAAAGCGAGTCAGCCAAAGGGTCCGAAGACCTCGACGGGCTTGGGGGTGGTGGGAAAATTTTCAGAAAGTTCATTTGGAGAAGAACCTAGTCACGTCCTATGTATCTGACCTACCAAGAAACAAATGAAACTGAACAGGCAGCCTCATAGTTCTTCTTCTCATTCTTAGACACACAACAGCCATGATTGGCATTTAGTTAGTGGTTTAGAATTTGCAAAGTCCCTTCCATACATTACTGCATTTGAGCCTCACAAACCACCCTGTGAGGGAGGGGCTGCAGCTGTCAGCATTTCCATTCTGCTGATGAGGAAAGTGAGGCTGAGAGGGAAGGCTTGGCTTCTGACTCATGGCAAGTTCTCATTGTCCACCGGTTGTACTGATTTCCTGCCATTAGAATTGACAAACACTATATGGCTGTGTGCAAATCACCAAAGAGACCTCGGGATGCTCTGGTGATGCCCTTGCCTTCTCTCTGCACTCTGAGACAGACTGCTGGGGAGTGGGGCTGAGCGGACCCAGGGTCACCCCCTTTCCATGCCCCAATGGGCTCTAGTAAACCTTTTCCTTCTTCAAATCCTCGACTTTTCTCTCCCTGTAAACATCTCTCTCTCTTTCCCTCCTTCATTTTTCTCCACCCTTTCCCTCTTTCTCATTTTACAATAAAATGGAACTGATGTATGTTTTTAAATTGTTTCATTTATTATATGAAACTGAAAGGTCGATTTTTTTAAAGGAAGTAGGACATATATGGTTTTCTAAAGGGTTTCTAACTCATTTGCTATTTACTTATATTTAGATCACGTGTGAGAGGCAGTGTGGAAGAGTGGATAAGGAGCTAACCTGAGAGGCAGGAGATCTGGGTTGAGCCCCTACCCCAGAGCTGCCAATCTCAAGTAGAAAGTAGTGCCATGAGCTGGACATTAGGATCCCTGGGGGTGGCATATTGACTTAGAAAGCCACATTAACCTTATCTATGTCCTGTTGTATTTTTATTTATTTTGTTAAATATTTCCCAAAGGCATGTGAATCTGGTTGGGCTGCCTTCAGAAATGTTGCAGCCTGCATTGATCCTCTGCTCTAGGCAATTTTCTACGACCATGCAGTGCAGAGAAGGTGTCTACCTGTATTCCTAAAGGGCATTCCTCCTCTGGGAGTCCCTTATATCACTGAAATCACAGGGACAATTCCTCTCCCTGTTTTGTGTAGTGAGTAGAGCACTGGGTTTGGAGCTCAGAAAATGTGAGTTTGAACCCCATTCTTTGAATCCCATCTTTGTGATGGTGAGCTAGAAATGGCCTTCCACTAAAGTCCCTTCATGCTTTACTGTAGAGTATACCCGATCCTAGGATCTTGGGCACTCTGCCAGCCGAGCAGAAGCAGGGCAGGGGGGAGTGTTCCTCCTAACACATGGACCTGATGGCGGACAGCATGATTGTCATCTAAGTCCAGAGAGGCCCAACACCAGGATGGCGGAAGCAAGATGAAATAGGAGCCATGGCAATTCTCAAAGGCTACCTACCAAACCAAAATGGGAATAGAATGAATGAATGAATGAATGAATGAATGAATGAATGAATGAATGAATTGATGATGATGAGAGAGGGGGAGGAAGGAGGGAGAAAGGGAGAAAGGGAGGGAGGAAGGAAGGAAGGAAAGAAGAAAGGAAGGGAGGAAAAGGAAGAAAGGAAGGGAGGGAAGAAAAAAGAAGGAAGGAAGGGAGGAAGGAAGGAAGGAAAGAAGAAAGGGAGGAAAAAGGAAGAAAGGAAGGAAGGGAGGGAGGAAAGGAAGGGAAGGAGGGAGGAAAAAGGAAGGAAGGAAGCAATCAAGTACTCCTTAAGCACTTACTACATGCCAAGCACTCTGGGGCTATAATATGTAACCATGGGCTTACCCACACTACTGAAATCACAAACCCTTGAAGTCAAATAATATTGTCCTTTACCCTAGAATGACAAATTAAACAGATGATTATCAAAATATAGCGATGAGCCAGAATTTCAATCTTCCTCTCGGTACTTGCTCCTCTCTCCCCACTGTCAGCCATGAACATTTGTGCAGCCCAAATGTTACCTAAGGATTCTGCTGCCTGATCTCCCACAAGATCACAGGACGGAACGAAGCTCAGTGTCCTCTTGGTTCCTGCCCTCCATTTTATGGATGAGGTCCAGAGAGGCTGTGATTTCCAAGGTCACACACATACGATCTGGCAGAGCTGGAATTTGAACCCAGGTCCTCTGGTTTCCAATTCAACCTAAAATGTTACGTGTAAATGCTCTGTGTCAACGTGCTCAAGATAAGGGTTCTTATCTCTACCACAGCCGTCAGCTTCATGAGTGTGCTGGTAAGATGGCCTCAGTCAGGACAGGGACAAACAATGGCAAAGAGAAAGTAGCCCAGTGGTGATCCAGCTCAAGTCTGCAGCTCTCTTCATTCCAGGCCTCTGAGATTAGCCACGCTCAGTCCACACTTAGTCAAGCAACCAGCCTGTTATGGGTGGCCGGGAGAGAGAGGCTCAGGACGTTCCCACATGAACAGTTACAGGATCATGTAAACAGCCTGATAAAGGAGGTCAGCCTTTTTTTTTTTTTTTTGCACAAGTCCCAACATACTAGTTCCCTCCAAAATGCTCCAGAAACTCTTGAACTTGAGGGGCGAAGCCAGTGACAGCTAGGGGCTCCCCTGAAGAAATCTGGTCCAATGTTCAGGTTGATGTTTTCTTAAGGCATTTTCTTTTGTAACTAATTTCTGCTGCTTTTTTTTTTTTTTTACTCCTTGCTGAGGATATTATTCTAGCAAAGGCCAGAATTCAGAATGATGCCAGTTGTAAATCCTTCTAGGAAAGACACTGCAGAGCTTGCAAGCAAGCTGATGGTCACTAAAACAATTTTCTAAACCCACATACCTTCCAACAAAATTGTATACAGAGTAGGGGAGAGACAAAGCATCTCTGCAAATTGAGTGCATTATAGATTGGTAAAAGGTGAAAGTTACTGATTGGATGAGTCCACTCTAGGACAACAACCTAGGAGACAAGACCACCCCAAATACTGCCTTTGACATATGCTACCTATAAGATCCTGGACAAGTCACTTGACCTACCTATGCATTAGCTTGCTCATTATTAAAGCAGGGATAATATAGCAACTTCTTCATAATAGAACAGTGAGAATAAAATAAGATGACGTTTACATGAGACATATAAGTTTTCTAAGTATATATAGACACAGCTCACAGTTGGCATAGGTAAGTATGATGTGAGGTCTGGCCCACCTTTGTGGCCAATAGGAGGAGGGCTGTGCCTGTACCTCTACTAGCCTAGCTTTGAGGGATGGGGTGAAGGGAAGAGGGAGGGGCAGGGATAATCCAGGACCATCAGTGTCTCTGCAATCACTTGTATCTTCACCAGGGATATCAGCCTCTTATTAGTGTCTATCTGTCATGTATCAAATATCGCTAGTCTAGGGGTATAATTTTAAGGGTTCAGAAAGATGGATGCTTTCCTGATCCCTTGTGAGAGTGAGGGCAGCTCTTAGCTTTCACCTGCCATGTTGACTCCTTCCCACAAAATACTAGTTACATGAGACTATCACAAATGGTAAATACAAAGTAAATTCATTTATCCAAGCAAACTAGTAAACAGAAATTAGAGAAGTTCTGCAGAGTTTAATATACCAAAGAATATAGAAGAGTAAATAAATTCTTCTGCTGGCTGCAAGATAAGATCTCAGCTCAACCGAGGAGAGAGAAAATTATCTTCCCCAGGAGAGTGTTGCTTTCAGCAGTCTTTCAAACAGCAATCCCTGGAATTCAAGGAACATGATGGGGCCAGTATCTAACGCATGCCTGTGGTTGCAGCCCCTCAATCCAAAGGGACTTTCTCTTGCTCGATTCCCCAGAGCTTTTCTTTTGAAGTGCTCTACAAACAAGTGAAGGAAACAGATATGCAAGGTCAGGGAACGCTCAGCCTTTTTTCTGTGGACCATGCAGAACACACAGCTCAGGGCTCTCCTCTGCTCCTCGCCTGAAAGGGTGCGGCTGGGATAAGCGTTAATTAGCTACGAGCTTTGATCTTGTCCTGAACCCTCCTCATGCCTCTGAAAACACTGAGGCCCAGAGACAGTATGACAAATGCTTGAGGTCATATGCACCAGGATTAATGCTAGTAATAATAATAATAATACCTCACGTTTACAGGGCACTTAGAGTTTCAGAACACTTACATAGTTCACTTCAGATGGTGCAGTGGTTAGAGTGTTAGACCTAGAATCAGGAAGTACTGAGTTCAAATCTGACCTCAGGCACTTACCAGCTGTGTGACCCTGGGCAAATCACTTCACCTCTGTCTGACTCAGTTTTCCTCATCTGTAAAATAAGAATGGTAATAACATCTATTTCTCAGGACTTTTGTGAAGATAAATAATATTTATAGAGCTCTTAGTAAACCTTAAAACATTATATAAATGTTAACTATTATTGGTATTACTTTACCTTATTTAATTCTCACATACAACAACCCTGTGGGAAAGGTGCTAATAATCCCCCCGTTTTGCAAATTGAGGTGAAGGAACTTGCCCAGGATGACACAACCAGTCAGTGTTTGAGGCAGAATTCAAACCCAGGTCCTTCTTGACCCTCAAACTAATTTTCTTTTACTCTATCCAGTATTTTCTTAAAAAGTTAATATCTATGGAAATTATAGGTCACCCCAGAAGTACGGCTTTTTTCCCCTTTTGATCACTAATCAGAACCAACAACTTATTTAAATGGAAACTTACATGGCATCTTCTCATTAAAATTTCCAGCCTACCGTTTCCTGCCTGTGAACCAGAACACAAACATAGGGCAGAAGAGATCTAAAAATAGTTGTGCCTCATTGATTTGCTTCTGAAATCAAAAGTATATTTGATTTCTGGGTCAGGGTTCCCAGGATCCCATTTGAAAATCTCTTGGGCCCCCCTACTACACAAACACACACACACATCCATTAGCTCATGTGTGAGATTTTATATTTCCCTACAGGGATTATGTGAAAATGAAAAATGAGTAGGACCTGGGAGGGGCTAGTTTCCATATCTGGACTATTTTACTCGTGTGGTTGCAAATAAAAACCCTTGAAAAAAAAACTCCAAAGGATGTGGAACTTATGGGAGACTGAGCTCTAGCCTGTTCCTCAGGAGAATTAAGAAGAAGACAGTCGTAGAGGGAGTCATTGAGTGATATCAGAGGAAATAGGCATAGATATGACAAATCCTGGGGCTGTTGAAATATGAGTCTGTAGGACAATATAGCAGCCTGCTTTCCTTCAAATGCTTGCTCAGGAAGACTCTCCCAGTCTGCTAGCGCATTTCCTTCCCAAATTTCTTTGTATTCATTTTGTATAGTACATGTGTATATACAATATGTATGTGTATGTATGTATGTATGCATATATATATATACATATGTATATTGTATATATATACATATGTACTTATATGTATACTATTGTCTTTCCCATTAGAATATAAACTTCTTGAGAATAGGGACTACTTCCCATTTGTCTTTGTATCTATAGTGCTTAGCATAGTGCCTGGCACATAGTAGGTGCTTAATAAAGCTTGCTGATTGATTTTTTTTTAATACAATCTTAGGCTGCATTAAGGGAGTTATAGCTTCCAGGAATAAGGAAGGGGTAATGACTCTTCCCCTTGCCCTCTGCCCTGGCAAGACTGCATCTGGAATATTGTGTTCAGTTCCTGGTACCGCATTTCAGAAGGGATATGATAAGTTGCAGACCATCCAGAGGAAAACAACAAGGATGTTAAAGGTTCCTGCTTTGTACCATATGAGGATCAGTTGAAGCATCTAGGGACATTTAACATGGAAAAGAGAAGTCTTGGAGGATATAGGATATTCCCTTCAAGTATATGAAGAAGTGTTGAAGAGGGATTGAGTTTATTTACTTGAGCCAAGAGAGCAGGGTCAAGAATGATGGATGGAAGTCTCAAATGGTGTGGAGCTGTCCAAGTGCTGAATGATCTGCTCTGGGAGGTAGTGAGTTACCCCCTCAGTTTTGATCTTTAAGCAGATCTGGATGACCATTTGTTGAGTATGCTGTAAAGGAGATATCATTCATTTTCAAGAATGGATTGGACTAATAGATGATCTCCTAGATCCCTTTCCAATTCTACAATCTTTTTGAATATCAACAATACCACCTAGGGTGGATTATTTCCCAGTCTTTACAGTTGTTGTTCATTTTCAGTCCTGTCTGACTCTTCAAAGATGCTGGAGTGGTTTGCCATTTCCTTCTCCAGCTCATTTTACAAATGAGGAAACTAAGGCAAACAAGAATAAGTTACTTGCCCAGGGTCACACAGCTAGTAAGTATCTGAGGCCAGATTTGAATTCAGAAAGAGGAGTCTTCCTGACTTGAAGCCTGGCACTCTACCCGCTGCATCACCTAGCTGCCATTTTCAAATCTTAGGGCATGCATTTGCACACCTGATAAGTATGCCATCTATAACTTTATCCAAGCATTTGACAAATGTGTTCAATAACACAGAGCTGAGCTAGGTGCCTGGGGGCACTCCACTAGACTTGACATCTAGTCATTAATGGTTCCTCTTTGGGTTCAGATATTCAAAGACCTCAAGTCCATCTGGTTGTGTCCCCAGTTATCTACCTCACATTCCTTCAGGTTTTTCATAAGAATATCCTAAATTACAGAGGTTAACAACCTTGGGATGATCATTGAATTTTCAGCCTCCCTGCCCCTGCCTCCTGCCCCATATGGGATCAGTTGACAAATCTTCTCTCCACAATAACTCTCCACTCACATGGGCACAGATCTAGCTGAAATCTTAATCGCCTCTTACCTGCAGTATTCACATAGCTTCCTAATTGACAAGGCTTTCAGCTTCCAGCTTCCCCCTTCTCCACACAGCTGCCAAAAATAGTCTTCCTGGAGCACAGGTCTGACCAAACCATTTCTCTGAGCAAGAATCTTCAGTCACTCTCTATTATCTCTAGGATAAAATACAAACTCCTTCACTAGCCCTTCCCAATCACCTTTCTAGACTTAGTTCACCTTCCTCCCTTCCTCCACTCTCCATTCTAGCTGAACTGAACTATTTATTCTTACTTAAACATGGGATCACATCTCCCACCTCTATATATTTGCACACATGGGCCAGGAAAAAGACCCAGGCCTGGAATGCCGACCACCCTTACCTCTACATCACAATCCCTAAATCAAACCTCAACTCAGGTGCTATTGGATTTAGGATTTCTTTCCTTAATCCCCCATGTTGTTGTGTTCACTTCCCCTTTCTTAGAGACATCCTGCCCCGTGGAAAGAACATTGGTTTGGACTCAAAGTACCTGGGTTCAAATTCCTCATCTGCCACTGACTTTTGGGCCTCAGTTTCCTCATCTGTAAAATGATGGAACACATTCAATTAGACGAGATCTAACTTGCACTGTGGCTCCAAATCTATGATCTTCAAATTCTCTTATAATTGGGGTACACGGGGTGTTGATGGAAGATTAGCACCACTGGTGGGAGACTGCTGAGCCCTTTTCAGGGCTGCTTTCTACCTTTGGTGTCCACCTCTCACCCAACTCTCACCTGTAGCTCCAAGAAGCTACAGCTTGGCATTCACAGCGGCCATCCCCTGATCATCCATTTTGGTAGATGGGCTAAACCAGGTTGAGGGTAACTGACAGACCTCAAGCCCACAGTGAATTAGAGGGCTGTCTACCCCAAGCATGTGAAGACTTCCCTGGGAGAATAGGGAAATGTAAACAATTTGTTCCAGTAGCTATGAAGGCAGCTAAAGCAGGTGCTGTAGAGCATTTAGAGCTTGGTTAGACATCAAAGACACCAAGGTCATCCACTGCATCCTGAGCCATTGCCAGTCAACCTTGACTTTTGTCCTAACACCGGACTTTGATGACTCTGGGAGAGATGAGGCTGATGACTTTGCACGACTCTTCCTCACTTAAATCTAATTCACACACAAGTCAAGACATCACCCATGATGGCCTTGGTCCTCTTCAAAAAGGAAGGACATGCAGCAACTGTGACTTAGTAGGCATCTAGAGAGGAAACTCCCAGCAGAGCGGGCAATGGAGAGACCAGACACCAGGAGATGGTAATGCTCATGGAGGGGCCCAAGTGACATAGGAGCAGAAGATTCCCATCTAAGTTAGAGAGGACAAAACCCAGCTGACTTGCAAGGCTGCCTGATCCCTCACCATCAGAAAGAGAGCCCCACCAGCTGGAGGCCCCTCTCCCTCCCTGAGACCTGGAACCAAAACCCAAGGAGCTCCAGAGGGCTTCACAGGCCAAGAGTCACAGAAGAACAGGGGTCAAGGTCAGGAAAGCAAGGCTGACAAAGCAGAATCTATATTGTCAACAAGGGAATTCACCATAGGGATCCCAAGAAAAAAGAGGTTTGGACATAAGGTACAAATGATCCCAAGGAGTCTTGCAGAGATAGTAGTTATAAATATGGCCCAGGCCTGGGGAATTCCCTTCACCCCTCACATTAAAATATCCTAGGTCTAGTGACCCATTAATGAGCAAGAAAAGAAGAGGTCAGGAAATGGACCTGGGCTACTGTCCCCAGTTCTGCCAGGTTCTTGTCTCAGCTCAAGGCAGGCAAGGCCAGCCCCCATGAAGGCTCTAGAGAACAGGTCCTAGAACCTGGTTTCTAGTCCTGGCTTGGCCACTAACACACTGTATAACCTAGGACAAGTCACTTATTGTCTCCAGGCCTCAATTTCCTTATCAGCTAAAAAAAGAAAACTCTTAGGTTACTAATTTACAGTTAATTTTATTTTTATATTAAAGTGCAGAGTATGTCTTTTCTTATGAACATAAATGTTATTAGGACGGGTGATCAAGGCTTTGTTCAGGGGGACCAAATTTAGGGTGTGCTGACGGTTCTTTCAATCCTTACTGAAATGTTGACTTAAATTAAGTATATGACAGGTGAGCACAAGCTCCTCTCCTAACCCTCATCCCTCCATGCTCTCTATCTGCGGAAGCTTTCCTCTGCCTTTCCACTACCACCCCTGACCTGCCAGGAGATGTCTCACCCCACCTCCTCAATTGAGGGCTCAGTTCTTGGCACTTTCCCAAGTATGGTTTGTAATCCCTACACTTTTCCCTCATTGGTAGAATGAAAGCCCCTTGAGGGAAAGAAATCATCTCCAGCACCTAGTCCAGAACTGGGCACATAACAGGCCTTTAGTGACTGCTTGTCGAATTGAATTAAATTGACTCCCACAAAAAGACCAAGTTAGAATGTGGGGCCATGAGAAAAGAAAGGATAGGAATAAAACCACTTGTTGAAAGAGAGGTGGCAGAGGACTGTTTGGGCAGGTGGTTGGTAAGGAAAGGAAGAATCTGTAATGTACCTTGGTCCCATCTGGCCTACTAGGACCAACGCTTTCCTTCTTCCAGACCTGTGCCCTGGCTGTGTCTCCGTAGTACCCACTGCTCCACAGCTAGCCAGGTAGTGGCCCATTATGTCCACTACTCTGGAAGGGCAAGAGGAGCTCTTGTCAGACACAGATACAGACAGACACAAACAGACAGACAGACAGACAGACAGACACAAGCTGGCAGCAGACAGACAGGCTCAGGCAAGCACACAGACACATACACACGGAGCAGAAGTAACAGACCCTTTGTTTTTGGCTAAGTGTCCCAGCGGCACTGCTGGGGCAGAGGCTGAGGAGGAGGAGTGTACCCTACTAGCCTCTCTCCCAGGTAAAGTGATCATCCATCCTGAAAGCAGAGGGCTGAAAAGAAAGCCCTGCATCTCGCTGGCAACACCAGAGCACTGCTCTGGGAGAAGGAGCTTGACAAAAGCCAGGCATCCTTCGGAGCTGCTACTGAGTCTTCCCTGGGGCCCTCCTCCTCCACAACCTTCTATCTTCTCCCCCCCACATAAAAAAGGTGAAGAAAAGCTAGCCAGAAAGCTCCACATCAGTGGCAGCATTATTCCATAAACCTAGCCAGTCAGGGACATGATTTTCATGTTAAAGTTGCCACTAGAGCCCGTACGGATGCCATCGACAAGGATGACAGTATTACCCTGAATAGTTGGAGCAATAATTGTGTGCTCTGACCACCCAGCCCCCAAATCCCCTTAATCAAATTTAAAGTTGGCCCTCAGCCAAGGTAGACACATTTTGAGAGCTCACTACCACCACCGTCCCCCAGGAGAATCCAAGCTGCTTGAAGGCAGAGACTTTTTTTTGTCTCTTTATCCCCAGCACCTAGCACAGTGCCAGGCACATAGTAAGCATTTAGGAAATGCTTATTCAATGCAATTAAATGAATAAAACTACTGAAAACATAGTTCCACCTTCAAAGAGTTGATGTGGGGAGGATTGGGAAGGTGGGGCTGAGCGTCCTATGCGTTATGAATATTCCCACCCAGGGATCAAAGAGAATAAATTCAATTCTTCAAACTAGAAGACATCTTAGAGACTTTGCTCCCCTTTCTGTCTCCTGAAAAAAGTGAGAAGCTGGTCTTTGGGGAAGGAAGGCCCAATCCTGCAGTCAAGAAGTAGGGGGTTCATTGAGGTGAGGTGCGAACCAATCACTTTGGCAGCTGTGGAGGATGGATTAGAGAGGAGCCAGAGATCAATTATGAGGTCATGACAATAGTCTAACCCAGAGGTAATTATACCTTGAACTAGGCTGGATGTGGGTGAACAGATAGGAGAAAGACACAAGAGGTACTGTGTTGGATGAGTAAATAATATTTGACAAATGACCAGTGATGAGGTGGGAGGGGCTTGAGGAGAGGGGAGAGCCAAAGACGAAGCAAACATCAGTGACTAGAGGGTGATGGCACCTTCAACAGAAAAACTAAAGTCTGGAAGAAGCATTGATCTGAGGGCAAATGGGCTGTGCTCCATTCTGGACATACTGAGTTCAAGATGCCTACAGGAACATCCATACGGAGATGTCCAGAAGGCAGTTGGTGATGCTAGACCAGAGGGTCCAGGAGAGAGATTAGAGCTGGCTAGATAGACTTGGGAACCTTTTGTGGAGAGATGACAATGTATGCATGGTACTAGGCAGTATTCAATCTGAGAGATCAAACACAGTGTCCACCTTTTAGGAACTTACTAACACTGGGGAAAACAATCAGTGCATTTCATTTTTTTCTGTTTCCTTTTGGCAAGAATCAACCATTAGGGAAGAATTATGTACAACTACAGTAAAGAAAAATGTACGAAAGCAACACAAACTTTCATGGAAAGAATTTGTCTCCCTCTGATCTTCCCACACTTTTGACTTTTGATTTTTGACTAAATGATCAAAAAACATGTTGGGATAGTGGGAAGAACACTGAGGCCCAGCCATCAATTAGCTGGATGCCACGGAGCAGGTCACTTAACTTCTCTGCTTTCTTATCTGTAAAATGAAGGGGTTGAATTAATTAATTAAGCTGTCAGATTCCCAAAAGCTATAACATTATTGGGAAGGAAGCAGTATATAGTACAGTAGAAAGACCCCTAGCTCTGGTGTCAAAAGACCTGGGATCAAAGTCCATTTTTTAGGCTTACTGTCTATATGGCCTTGGGCAAGTAACAACCTTCAGAGCCTCAGTTTCTTCAACTGTCAAATTGGAAGGACCTCTGAGGTTTCTTCCAGATCTCAGTCTACATTCCTTTGGGCACTTGAAGACAATCTCAAAGAGTCATTCTCAAGCACACAACTGACCCATCCACAAAAGGAACCCCCACTATAACATAACTGACAAAAAAATCATCCATTCTTTGCTCAAGAACCTGCAAGGGGTTGTTTCCACTTCATGGAGTTATAGAAGAAAAAACAAACAAACAAACATATGTTGGATTTCAAGTCAAGGACTCTGGGTCCGAATCTTGGTCCCGTCACTTCCCAGATGTACCACACTGCCTCCTTCCAAAGACTTATTCTGTTTGTCTGTGAAAGGCAGAACCAGCAGTGATGAGCAGTGGTAGCAAAGAGGAGGATCTGAGCTTTGGATTAAGAAAAACCTCCTAACTGAGGGATCTCAAAGTACAGGGGGCTGTCCGGGGAGGTGAGAGGCTCCTGGTCACTCTGGGTCTTCTTGGATTGCCATTTGTCAGAGAGGGGGACTCTTCTGGAGGCCGAGTGTGCACTCACCAGCCTCAGATATCCCTTCCCATGATGGGACCCTGTGATGTGTAATAGACACTAAGGGTCCATCCCTTTGGCTCCGATTCCGACATCCCTACAACTGGAGTCCTCGGACCACTAGGTGGCAGTGTTCCTCCAAAAATACCACAGCAACCAATTAAACACATTTCTTTTTATTTTTTTTTCCCTTACAGAATATTCGGTTACCAAGTAATTAGATCTCTTTCCTGACATATGATGACATGTTTATTTTCTGGTTTCCTTTTCATAATTTTGAAAAAGGCTTCACTTTTCATCCCCTCCCTTTGAGTGAAATTGAAATTCTCTTCAAAAGACATGACAAGCTCAAAGATTTGATGCTATTGTGTAGCCTTGGTCCAGACTCGGGAGAACAAACGATGAGAGTATCTCAAACCAGGGCATTGCCCCGTGGAGTCGTCAGGCAAGAATGCATGCTCGCCTCCTGTCATCACCAGCCTGATGAGAACTCAAGTAGGGAAAATCCTGAGTTTCCACAGAGATGGAAAAAATGAAGGGTAAACCTAAGTAACCTAAGCCTTTCCCAACCTGAAAAGCAAAAACAACGAGTGGTCCCATGGATAGCAAGGTGGTGAGAGCCCTGAGTGAGAGGCTCAAGGCTGTGTCTGGGATGATGCCCTTGAGCCCTGTAGGCTCACCTATGAACAGGTGGCACCAGCTGAGTTCTGAAGCTAGGTCTCTTCTAGCTCCAATCAGCTGATATTATAGAATTTATTTAATTAAAAAGCAGACTTTGAAACCACTCCTTTCATCATTTCTTACAACACAATAACATTCCATTCCATTCCTATACCATAATTTGTTCAACCATTTCTCAACTGATGAGCACCCCCTTGGTTTCCAGGACTTTAATACCACAAAAAAAGAGCTATTTATACATACTCTGGTACATATGAATCCTTTCCCTCTGACAGAGAGATGATGGATTAAAAATGAGGATGAGATAATTTTTCAACATAGCCAAGGTAGGAAATTGTTTTGCTTGACTACACATATTTGTTACAAGGATTTTGTTTTGTTTTGTTTGATTTTCCCCAGTAGGGGGGAAGATATTGAAAGAAGAAAAAAAAATAAATGCTTGTTATCTGGGTAAAAAATATTTTTTAAGTCAGCCTTGAACTGGGCCGTGTGGGAGCATTCTCGTGCCTTATTTCCCCCCCCCTTCTTCTCAGTAAGTGAAGGCTTCACTCCACTCTGTGAACCAAGCCATAACTAAGGCAGAGAAAATGGGGCTTCTCTGTGGAGCACTGATACTTAAAGGGCACTGACATCACGTACTAGAGCAGTCTAGAGATAACTAAGCTTAGCACGTAATAAGCTAAAATAACGTCCCAACAGCAGCCAGCAAAGGTGTGCACCTCCTCTTCTTGGCTTTCTCCAGGCCATTTCTTATCCTCTTCCCTGCTGCTCCCTCCCTCCTACCACCGCTTGGTGGAGGTCTGTCCTTGATGCTCTCTGGCAAAGAGTTTGGATCTTTCCCGAAGACAGAAAAGGGGTGAAGAGGAAAAAGCACTGCGCTTGGAGGCCAGAAGACCTAAGATCCATTCTTGCCTTAGACACTCACTAGCTGCATAAACCTGGGCAATCCCATAATTCGCTCAGCCTTAGTTTCTCCAATTGCAAAATGGAGATAATTACAGCACCTACCCCACAAGGTTATTGTGGGGATCAAACAAGATAATATATATACGTATATATATATATATATATACACATATATATACTATATATGTGTGTGTATATATATACTATATATATGTATATATATATATAAAGTGCTTTGTAAACCTTAATGTGCTGTATAAATACTGTTATTGTTGTTTATTGTTTATTTCTGCTGAGTTCAATCTAATTTGAATTACTAGATTATTTTCACATCATGAATTACACTAGGGTACTAGAGCTATGTGCCCCAGGTCTTGCAGTTTTGAGTTATGAATCTGTCTGTGAATGACTGGCATTAAGTAAGGAATAGGACCAGAAATTGCAGAGCCTTCTAAATGAGAGCCACTCTTTCTGGTTACAAGAGGGTGGATCTGGAGAAAGGTAGACTCCTAAGGGTAGCCATCTTAGGAAGTGGGAAGTCTGCCACATGAAAAGAAAAGAAAGGAGCTGGAGTAGACAGGCCAAACAGGAAGATGGAGGCAGGTGGGGGTCTACGGGTGTTGGTCAATAGCCAGAGGGTAGGAAAGGGGAAAGACAAGGTGCTGGAGATGCATGTTCGCAGACCAATGGAACTGCCAGACCTCCTTCAGGCATGAAATTGGTCAGGAGGCTGACAGGACCCTTGTGATATGGCCCTCTCTGATCATTAAGGGGGTCCCTCCTCTTCAGGGAAGAAAAAGCAGAAAGGAAAATGTCCTAGTTTTATTAGCTTCGTCGTGGGAGAAAAAGATTTAGTGGAATCAAATACTAATCATGTGCTTTTCTTCTCTGCAGACGAAGGCCCCCTTAAAGATCAGAGGGAGCCATACCATAAGGGTCTCATAAATCTTCCTGACATATACATGTACATATGTGTGCACACATATATATGTATATGTGTGTGCACACATATATATGTATATGTGTGTGCATGAATATATACATATATATACACACACACATATATGCGTGTGTGCGTGTGTGTGTGTGTGTGTATGCAGAGTACATATATATTGTATATGTGAGCTCCTTAGGGTCAAGGGCCATGGTTCGTTTCTGTTTTGTTTTGTTTTTGCCTTTCTTTGTATTCTCAGTGCTTAGCACAATGCCTGGCACATAGGAAGTGCCTAATAAATTCTTGATGGCTTATTGACTCATATTTCCAGTTTAGCATCATTGTCTTTGGTAGAGGAAAAAGAAGCAAAGTCAGAACGAGGTAAATCCACTCTTGTTTTCCATTGTGAGGATTCAGCAAGATGGCGTACGGCTCTTCCTAGAACTGCTTAAACTTTAAAATACTCGGCCAACATCATCTGTTGTCATGGGGCAGAGGTGCTGGAACCCTGCATGCCCCTGAGATCCTACATCTGACCTTAAATTCTCAGGCTCTAAATTCACTTGAAATATGGTTGAGACGTAGGATGACTAAAAGTTCCACAGGGAACCTGAAAGACTTTGGTCTCCACAGGAGGACCATCAGTCAACCCTGAATTCACTTAGGGAGATGCCTTATTGGAGTTTAAATGGAGAGTCATTTAACATTCTCCATTTACTTACCTCTTACAGCTGAGAATATAAATACAGAAAGGTCCACAAATAAAACACCCAGACCGGAATGGAATCCAACTTAGAGAGAAGCACTGGGCAGAGTCCCAAGTCACCAGCACAGGAGTCATTGTGTTTTCACCGTGCTTGTCTTGGAGGAAAACATTTGTTCAAAAAGAAAAAAAAAAGAAAAGAAGAAAAAGAAAGAAACAAGTGGCAAAGCGAAACGATGCTCTTTGGAGGCAGTAAGATGCCGGCGACCTCAACGACAGCTGCAGCCTTTGAGAAAAGAGGCCACATTGTGGATGCTCTCAGCTGTTACCTCCACTTCCTGGGAACCCCTACCTAGCTCCCTTCAAAAGTCCACTCAAGGGCTCTTCCCTATCCTGGGTCTGCTCTGGTTCCCCAACACTTCTACTCCAAAATGACTCATCTTTATTTTAGATGGATGTGATGGAGGACTGGTCCTTACAAGCACGTGCAGAGCACTCAGCTGGATCAGTCTCCTCCATGGACACCAGGTATGCCAGGAGAAGTTCCTATGCTGGAATTGAGCATTCACTCAAAAGGGTCCTCACCAGCACAGGCAGGTTCTCTTTCCTGTCTGGCTCCTTTGGAGAGAGGAGGCCATGACTGCCTTAAACCTCCAGGTGCAGAGAGTGTCAGTGGACCAGTATCAGCACCTGGGTTAACATGGTACCACTGGTGCATGGCCTTTGGTTGCTTCTGACCTGGTATATTCTATTTTCCCCTTCCCTAGGTGAAGGAGTTCTGGAGACATAACCAATGAGGTTCTGACCTTGTGAGTGTCGAAAGGTCCGAATTGCCCTGCAAATTCAGAAACAAGAGTTCATTCCAGAGTTTATTGGCAGCTGAGCCTGGTGAGACCCTCCTTGCCCCAGCACAGCCAGGATTCAAAGGCAGCAAATAGAGAATGATTCCAGGAATAAAGAAGAGATCATGGCCATCCCGTCGTCCTCTGCTTTTGTGGGAGGGATGGTGGCATTGTCAAGGAGGAAAGCGTCCACATGAGGGCAGCCAGGTTGGTGAGGACTTCAGAACCACACCGTATAAAGACAGCGGAAGGAACACAGCACATTTAGCAGAAAGAAGACTCTTACAAAGTTATTTTGGGGCCACAAGCATATTGTTCTGACCTCTTAGGGCAGAGCTAGGAGTGTGGTGGGGGGAGTTACAAAGGAGCATATTAGACTTGATTTCTGAGAAAACTTGAATACCCAGAGCAGTCCCAAAGTAGAATCAGCAGCCTTGAGAGGTTCCGAGTGTCCCCTCCCTGGAAATCCTCAAGAGAAGGTCAAGTGATCAATTGTTAGCAGGGGATCCTGGACTAGGTGGTCCCCTCAGGCCCTTTCAGATCTGAAATGCTGGGATTCTGGGCACAGACAACAAGCCCCTGTTAGCATGCCTTCACCCCACCAGGCACATTATCAGCCTAGGCAGTTAGGTCACTCATTAGATAATGAGCTGGATCCAAAGTCAGGAAGACCTGATTTCAAATCCAGCCTCAGATTACTAGCCCTGAGACTGGGCAAGTCAGCTTACTGCTTCCTGTCTCACTTTCCTCATCTGTAAGATGGGATAATGATAGCACCTACCTCCCAAGGTTGTTATGAGTATAAAAGGAGATGAATATTTGTATAGTGTGATGTAAATGTTAGTTATGATGGTGTATTATTTCCTGTCCAGCATACAATAACCAGGGATTTTTGTTTTAGGGTGATTAAAATATTTCTTAATTCTAGGAACTGGTGTGGCTCAGTGACCCCAACAAGCACCACTTCTGCCTTCATACAGGAGAGTATATTTTCCAGCGCCTTTCTCAGGTCCACGTCTGATGTGAAGTCAGAGCCGGAGAAGGTGACCGAGCTCATAGTTGGGCTTTCTAATTGCTCCCAGAAGGGCACTAAGTCAATGGGAAAACAAAGTGGTTGATGTATGCTAATGGCCTGGCACTCACCCAAACCTTCCATGTTAGGGACCACAAAAATGTTCAGAGTTATCAGTCTTCCAGGACCCCGATTCGCCCTCTCTCTGGGCGAGAGCAGACTAGTGCTGAGGCTGGAAAAAAGAAATGTGGAAGGAATGTGGTTCCCCCATCAGCTGCTCTCAGCTCCCCACACTGAACTGCACCCTTGGATTCTGAGAAAATAAAAGAGCTGCTAGCGAAGTGAGGTGAAGCCAAGCCTGCCTCCTCACTGCCCCATTACACCCACTCCTCTCAGCCTCTTGGTGCTGTACAGAGTACTGCAAATCCCCTCACCTTTTTCTTTCACACTCCCTCAGGATGCCAAAAAGAGCTCTCCAACAGAAGAACATGGAGTGTTCGACTTGATCAGGGGAGCCCTGGATTCAAATCTCAGCTCTGGCATTGAGTAGCTGAGTAACCATGGGCAAGTCACCACAGCCTCTCTAAGACTCTACAAATGGGGATGAACTATCGTAGGGCTACCCACGTTACAGAAGAGCAGATGCCCAGAGCTGGAAGGGACCAAAGAAGTCATCCGGTCTAATCTGTGCTTGAGACAGAATCCTATCAGCAAGTGGTCATCCAGCTAGCTTTGGCCTGAAGGCCTCCAGGAAGAGCTTGATCATGGGCAGCTCTCTAAGGCAGCCCAATCTACCAGTCTGGTTTCTTAGTTTTCCCTTCCATTGGACTCCAGTGTCTTGTCTCCACCTCTCCATCTCATTCACAAGATGGACTTGAACCTCTCTGGGAAATCCTTTGCTAAAATCTAGCTAAATTATATTGAGAACATCAGCTTGATCTAGTCTGGTGACCTTATTAGGGACCTCATTACTAGCTTGGCTAGGGGTGGGGTGGGGTGATGGGAGGATGAGGAGAAGCCTCATGCACAAGATTGCATTTCAGCTGAACCCTGAAGGAAGCTAGGGATTCTAAGAGTCTCGAGTGAAGATGGAGCACACTCTAGGAAGGTAGAAACATGGTGGTGGGAAATGCAGTGTCATATATCAGAGACAGTAAGAAGGTCCATTTGGCTGGACTATAGAATGTGTGAAAGGAAATAATGTATAGAAAGGCTGCAAAGGTAGATGGGAGCCATGTTTGCAAGGTCTTTAAATGACAAACAGAAGGATTGAGTTTGGTCCAAGAGGCAATAGGGAGCTAGGGGAGTTTGTTGAGCAGAACAGTAATGTGTACTTAGGACAAATGCTTGACAGGTGATAAATGGAGGCTAAACTGGCATGAGGAGAAACTTGACACAGGAAATCGCTTAGAAGATTGTGC
Organism: Vombatus ursinus; assembly: GCF_900497805.2. Taxonomy (NCBI): domain Eukaryota; kingdom Metazoa; phylum Chordata; class Mammalia; order Diprotodontia; family Vombatidae; genus Vombatus; species Vombatus ursinus. The sequence goes on along the minus strand of NW_020954577.1, from coordinate 13,972,796 downwards.
AACAACCCAGCTAAGATGGGAGGAGGGTCTCAATGAGGGTGGTTACTAGTTATATGAGTACAAAGAAGAATGACGGGAGAGACGTTACAGAAGCAAAATCAATACAACTTGGAAGCTTATTGGACACGTAGGATGAAGTAGTCAGGAGCCAAAGACAACCCTGACCTTATGGACCTGGGAAAGTGCATGTCCATGTCTTCAAGAGAAACAGGAAAATTCAGAAGCGGGTGGGTGGAATGTGGACAAAAAAGTAATGGATCCTATTTTCAACATACTGACTTTGGGATGCCTGTGGGACCTGCCATTTTAAATGTCGCACAGATGATGCTGGATTGAAATTCTGGAGAGAGGTGAGGGCTGAATCTAGAGACCTGTGAGTCACTGACGTAGAGGTAATAATTAGGTCACCGAGAGAGTCTAGTGGCAGAACAAAACCTGGATCCAAGCGCCTTTGACAAGACGAATTCACAAAAATGACTTAATTTCTTGCTGCCTCAGTTTTCTTATTTGCAAAGTGCATTTAATATCTGTTCCCCTGTATCAGCCTGAGAGCTGAAGCCGGAGGTCAGAAGGACTGTAAGCGTGCCTTTAAAGTCTGTCCAGGTCTTTAGAGCAAGGAAAATGTCGAACAAAAGGTAGGATTTTGTGTTGGGAAAGTCACCACCCAGGCTGGTTCCTAAAGTCTATTTTGTTTTCAGTATCTGAAAGAGCCCTTTGTGGCCCTGCCCCCTGGCCCCTGCCTGGGACGACAAGGAAACATGTTCTCCTTTTCAAAGGCTCCCTTTCATAAACAAGTCGCTTTCCCCGGAAGGTTTATTAACATAGAATTGGATACCACTTTAGGAAGATCTCATTCTGGGGTGCTGGGCAGAACGAGGTGTGGGCTCAGTCTATAAAGAAGCTTTGTTTAAGGTATGCCGAGCACAGCACCTGAGTGCAGCACTTGGCTCGCCTACAAAGCCCCAGCAAACAGAGATCTGTGTCCCAGGGAGATATGGCCAGTAGACTCCAGCGTCTGGCCTTTCTTCGACATTGAGATGACTTTACCAGAAAGAAACTTCCATTATTCAAAGGAAAGGTGAAGTCATTTCTCAGTGTTTAAAATATAAGCCCTCCATAACAATGGAAATTAGAATGCATCCTCCATCCCCAGTCAGTGTGGCTGGGTGGCTTTCTGACAGCCCAGAGAAATTACATCTGGAGAGGAACTTTCATGTTTCATCTTTAAGAGCAAACTGTGCCAGTCAGCAAAAGCAGACCCGGAATCTAGTTCCAAGCCTCGAACACGAACTGCTCAAGGCCCAGGCTTTGCTGCCAACGGGTGGACGATCCCAGCCAAGATTGACTCACGTGCTCTACCTCGCCCCCAGTCTGGTCCGCCATAGCCCATTTCTCTCCTCTGTTACTTTGCCTAGGTTGTACCCCAGGCCTAGAAGGCTTTGCTTCCTCCTCTCTCTCTCTGGGTCAGCACCACCCAGGGGAGGCCTTTCCTCATCAGTGCGCTCTCCTAATAGTCAATAGTAGTCAATGCTGCTGCTGCTACTACTACTACTATTGCTACTGCTGCTGCTGCTATCACTACTACTACTACCACCACCACCACCACCACTACTCCTACTCCTACTCCTACTACTATTACTACCACCACCACCACCACCACTATCACTAAATAATATTTAGATAGCATGTACTATGTGCTCAGCATTATGCCAAGTGCTTCACAATTATTATCTCATCTGATCCTCACAGCCACCCTTGGAGGGAGGTGCTATTATTATCCTCATTTTACAGATAGGAAAACTGAGGTAACAGAGTCGTACACTAGGACGCGTCTGATACCAGGTTTGAACTCAGGTCTTCCTGACTCCAGGCCTGGCGCTGTATCTCTAGGCCACCGCAGTAAACACTTAGTAAGCACCTGCTGTGTGCCAGGCACTGTGCTAAGAGCCCTATCACTCGGTACTTCGCTCGTTCACATTTCCTGTCCACTTTTCTCCATCCATCCGGCAGAATGTCTGGAGAGGAAGCCCGGCTGGTCAGCAGAGATGGGCCGCTGGTTCTACAGTTTCCCCACAAGGGGTCAGTGTTGCTTAAGGCTCGGGGCTCCAGGTCTCCACTGCACCCAGGTACCATCTCCAGCCGTCCTGATTGATATCTGGCCACTGGACCCAGATGGCTCTGGAGAAGAGAGCGAGGCTGGCAACTTTGCACAGCCCTGCCTCACTCAAATCCAACGCACTTGCAAGTCAAGACGTCGCTTCCCCAATGTCACGGTCCTCTTCGAGAACGAAGAACAAACACCAACAGGTGGTCATTACAAAGAGGCAAATTTGGGGCAAGCCTCCTAAGCACCAGGGTTATTGATTTAAAGCCGGAAGGGTCCTTCACAGGTCACCCAGTCCAACCCCTTCATTTTAGAGCTAGGGAAACTGAGGCGCAGAGAGGTTAGGTGACTAACCTCATCTAAGGTCACACAGGTAACAAGTAGCAGGCACTCCTTCCCAAGTTCTTTCTACTGCCCGACACTGGGATCCACATGTCTGGGCTCAAACACACTGGGTCCATGGCCTTGAATTTCTCCACCTGGGCATCTGGGGAAGAGAAGAGGAGCGGTCACTTATTTCCTTAGACCCCTGAGTGAGTTCTGGGAAGCCCTTGGCAGACTGGGTCCTTGGGTGTCCCAGGCTGAAGAGAGATGCTGTCTGAAGCTAGGAGGGTCCTCAAATACTGGGGGAGCCAAAGTCCTTGTGAGCTGGGAGCCTCCCCCAGGAGAAGCCAAGATGCTTTAAAGCCTTGCCCACGGCCTCAGGGGCTGGCTGGGATGTACTTTACATATTAATGAGATCTGAATATTATTCCCTTCCAGAATCTGTTCTTTCATGTGATCCCTGGGAAACCCCCCTAAGGAGGTACCCCAGGTCTTAATCCGACTTTCCAGATGAAGAAACCAAGACTCCAAGGGGGTAAATGAGTGACTCAGGGTCACCCAGCTAACCAAACCCAAGTCTTCGAACCTCAGCCTTGAAGCCTGGGTGCTCTGTCTTACACTATGGGGATGTCTGCTGAAGAAGCAGCCTTGGGAGAAATGCCCAGTGGACTCCAAACGAGAGGCAACAGGTGTGCAAAGTAAGTTAAACCTTGTCCTTTGGCCTTCCCATCCCAGGCTGTGGTTTGGAGTTCAGTGGGACCTGAGGCCATCAATTCCTGCTCCCGCATTTTACAGAGTAGAAAACCGAGGTTCAGAGAGCTCAGAGGTGGCTTGCCCAGGGCCATAGGGCGTTTGAAATGAGATTTGAACTCAGGTCTTCTGGATTACTGGTCCAGTGCCCCGTCTACTATGTCATGCTCCCAGATGTTATATGTTTTCCTGTAAAGGCATTTTTGCCTTTCTGAAAGTTAGATCAACATTTATTAAGTACCTACTGTATGCCAATCACTGTGCTAAGTGCTGGGGACACATACAAAGACAAAAATAGGGGCAGCTAGGTGGCACAGTGGATAGAGCACTGGCCCTGAAGTCAGGAGGACCTGAGTTCAAATCTGGCCACAGCCCAAACACTTGACATGTACTAGCTGTGTGACCTTGGGCAAGTCACTTAACCCCGATTGCCACACCAAAAAAACAAACAAAAAAAAAAAGACAAAAATAGCTTCTCTCTTTAAGAGCCTCATGATCTAATGGGGAGAGAGTATGCAAACAGCTGCGTATAGAGGACATACTGCCTAGTACAGTGCCTGGCACACCAAAGGCACTTAATAAAAGCTTGTTGATAGAGACGGGATCTCTAATTTTATTGATACAGGAACTCTGTGTAATGGAAACACCCGCTATCAAAGAAGCCCTTTCTGCCACTTACCGTCTTAGACAGTTGCCCAGAGCCCTGAGAGGTAACTAGCCCTGGGTCGCAAAGCCAGGGAGTGGCAGAGGCAGCACTAGAACTCAGGTCTTCCTGGCTTGGAGGCCAGCTCTCTACCCACCACACCATGTCGTCCCTACAACAATAAATGCTTATCAAACTAAGCTGAATGGAGGAGTCATGTTTTAAAGGGGAGTTCTTCTGTAAGAGCAGGAGGAAGGGAGAGGGTTCTGGCAGTGGTAGCTCCTGACACAGCTCAGCACGCCCCACTCCTCCTTCCCAGCCCTCGCCGCCAGGCTGAACAGGCGGCTCAGAAAACTCACTTAGAACGACCGCTCCACAGATAGTCAGGTCTGGGGCCAGCTATGACCTCGGTATAGCAAGGAGGCTGCCCCTGCGCTCTCATCGTCTGCCTGAGAGGCTCTTCTGGGCATCCCAGTGCAGGGGCCTCAACCCCAGAGGCCAAGCCTGAGGAAACGCTGGTAAATTATATTCAAGAGCAAGGAAAGGCATTAGCTCCCTCAGGGGCAGACTCTGCTAAAAAAATAAACGACCAAAGGGTGGAAATATTCCCCTCAAGGCTGGGTAAGACCTGTAACAGAATTATTGGGGGTGACTTTTGATCGTCACACGGAGGCTGACATAAATCACCAGGGCAGAGGACGGCTTTCGTGCAGAAAACCCAAAAGGCCCAGAACGTCTGACCCAGACACGGTTCAGCGGGGGCTGCTCGGGCGCGCTGATGGAGAGCGTACGCTTGACCTGGCGAGGAAGCCCACAGTGTCTCAGTGATGTTAGTGAGCCAGTCAGAATAGATCAGCGTTTGACCCCGGCAGGACTAATTCTTCGGTTCTAATTATTGTTGTCAACCTCCCTCTAATGTAAAGAAATAAACTCATTTTGTTTTCTTTGTATACCATGGATCATGGACTTGGAGTTAAAAGGGACCTGAGAGGTCATTGAGTCCAACTCTCATTTTACAGATAAGGAAACTGAGGCCCAGAGAGAAAAAGGGACTTGCCTCACGTCACATGGTGGAGCCAGGATTTGAACCCCGCTCTCTGATTCCAAATCCAGCACTTCCTCACAGATACCCTGGGAAGAATGACTTTAGACCACACTGAATTCCTCTGTGCCTTTAAGGGGTCTGCCTTTAACCTCCCTGCCAAGCACTGGTTTGGCCTGCTGTCTGGTGGGTAATGAGACCACACCGGAGCTGGGCAGGGGTGCCAGGCAGGCAGACGAGTCAAGGACCAGGAGTAAGCAGTGGGAGCTGAGCTGCTCAATGTGGGGGTCTCCGCCTCCCCCGTCTGTGGATAGAGTTCAGCGGGTCCACAGACTTGGGTGGGAAACGCGACAAAATTGTTTATACTACTCTCCAACTGAAATTTAGTATTTCCTTCAGTTGTTTACAAACAGCACTCTGAGAAGGGGTGCAGAGGTTTTACCAGACTGCCTTAAAGGGGGCCGTGGCACAAAAAAAGGCAAGAACCCCTGGCTAGAGGTAGAGCAAAGCATTTAAGTGGGGTCTGAAGATTTGACAATGGCCCATTTTAGTGGAAAGTAAAGTGCCAGCTGCCCACCATCCAACCCTCACTGGCAGGCAGAGAATACACAGAGCATTCGGAGTCAAGGGCAGAAAGTTCTGGGGCTTCCCTAGGGGCTAATGGATCAGGCCTCTGCTTTGAGTCTTGGCTTATGATTTCGATGGTATAAGGAACTTCTGGTGAAAAAATGCCTTGACCAATGCAGATAGCTACCTTTTCTACAGTAGAACCGCCTGGAGGCCCCAGATGAGGCGATTTGCTCAGGGCCATAGAACAAGGAGGTGGAAGGCATGGGACCTGAATCCAGGTCTCCCTGACTTGAGATTAGCCTTCTATTCACTACCCACCTCCGCCTCTCTCCGTGTCTCATTGCCACAGAAGAGAAGCATCAGAGTCAAGAGCAGCAAGGGATAGGTCTCTCACATCCTCCTCTGGGAAACAACAGGGCGGGTGCGTGGGAATTCAAATGATGTCCTTCCTTCTACAGGCTGAGAAAATGGGTGGAAAATGAATCTCTGCTCACCTGAGGATCCAATTAAATCCTCCTGGCAATTTATACTTTCGGAGCCTTGAGTGAGGAGATACAAGTTAAAAGGACAGACGACTTCTGGCAGCCTGATGAGGGAGGGATCAAAGGAAGCTTTGGGTCCATAGGACTTTCTACGAGTAAGGAAGGCACTGAATCCCTTCTTGATTAGCTCCTAGATCTTATGGATGATGTGAAACGGCTCCAAATCCTGGGACCCTAGGATCTCAAAGAATCAAAATGGCGGACAACCCAAATGGCAATAGGAAGACACATGATGAGCACAAGAGATTATCAACCAACACACATTTGTTGAGCACCTACTGTATACACCAGCTGTGTGGTATGTACTGAATTTATAAAAGCAAAAACAAAGCTCTGAGAAGGGAGAAGATATGGATCAATCTTGGTTTACACCGTTGGTGGGAAGGCCTTCATGAATGAGATGAAAGCTCCAAATGAAGAAGGAAGTATGAAAGAACATATGTGCTCACATTCTCCTCGGATGCCTCATCATCTGTGCCATGTCAACAATGGGAGGTCTCAAGGGCCGTGCCTATGAAGCGCAAATCTTTGTTGGTTCTGCCAAATTCAGAAGGCTCCAAGCATGGAGCCAGTGATGGACCTTCCGTGGGTGATCTGAGAACTTAGCTAAGGTGGGAGGGACTCAACAACTAGCTGGTCCCAGAGTGATGAGTCCTGTGGCCACAGCAGTTCACAGAAACCATCAAGAAAGCTATGGAGGACAACAAGCTAACTCTTGGGGTAGGAGGCTCATGCCCGCTAAGTCATGGGCCCTTAGAATGCTGAAGGGAGAAAGGCTTTTGAAGAAAGCAGCATAGCCATTCAGCTCAGATCCTGGGGTAGGATGGAAATCTAGGGGATTGCTCGACTCTCCCCTCCCCCAGAATGTTGTAAATAGGTGTTAGAGCCATGAGCACGAAAGAAAGGACTTTATTAAATGGTGTTCTCTTCTCCCATGCCTATCCCCCACCAAAAAAAAAGCCACAAACCATCCAGAAAAAAAAGTAGATAAATACCCCATCATCCCCCAAACCACCCTAATACCTCCACAGTCAAGGAAGGAGGCCATTCCTTCACTATTTCCTCATACCCCTCAAGATCAGAGGTGCAGTGACTTGCCCATGGTCTCAGAACTATTAAATACCTGAGCTGGGATTTGAACTCGGATCTTTTTGACTCCAGACTTCATATCCTAACATGGTGTTGTGGAGAACATGCTGACCTTGGAGTCAAAAGAGTTGCTTCAGGTTTCACCTCTGACAGTTACAAGGTGTGGCCCCTGGGCAAGCTAATGTACCTCTTTGAGCCTCAGTTTGCTCACCTGTTAAATGAGAATATTCATATTCATCGCACAGGGTTAGGTGAAAGGTTGAATGGGATAATGTGTGCAAAGGGCTTTGCAAGCCTTAAAGTACTAGGGAAAAGTATTATCATCACTGGTATCATCATCATCATCATCATCATCATCATCTTCATCTTCATCATCACCATCACCAGGCCACCTCATCACAGGCTGGCCATGCTGAATTTGTGCCAGATGGTGAAAATAAGCTGGGAAGCCCAGGTGGGTGAACAGTCATTGCACACATGTTGTACAGTGGGGCCACACACACCAGGCAGGTCTCTGTGCTAAAACCCAACTTCCCCAGTTAAATGGCAGAGGAAGGACCTTTTCCTTTCCTTCACTGTCTCCTCCACTGGGGACACCCACAAAGCAATGACGACTCCCTGGATTGCCCTCCCCTTTGGGGGAGCACGGGGCTGCCACTCCACCCAAGCAGGTTCCTTGGCTCTTAGATTGAAGAACTTTGTCCTTGACCCTCAGGGGCCCGTGTGAAAGTGGATCCTTTCACATCAAAGGAGAGGAAAGGTACTGGAGCAGGTGCTGGGCTGGCACGCACCCAGAGCAGGAAGATCAAAGAGAAGCCCGTCAGTCCAGGTCCCCTCCCCCGCCGGTACCCCTCACAGAGGATTAGCATGTCAGATGCGGGAAAGGAGGCCTGGATATTGAAAGCCTCCCAGAGCCTCTGCTCAGACAAGGCTGACCCTGGTGGGCAGGGAGGGGGGCGGCCCAGTACATTTCAGCCAGGAAAGCCAAGGGATCTTCCCAAGCCCTTCAGAGTCTGCTGGCCTGTGTCTCACCTCGCCTCAAGCAGAGCCTCTCTATGGGTTAAATGCCCTGGGGAGAGGGGGTGTCCAGACAAGGAAAGCCCTCGATGGCCAGGACTTTGACCCCACAGCAGCTGCACAGGGAGAGAAGAGCGTGTCCCCAGCCTGCGGTCTCAAGGACAAGTCATCGCTCTTGGAATGAGGCCATTTATCAATTTTTCATCAGAAATGGCATCCAATCCTGACACATGGCCATGTAAGCACTTAACACTCTTTTCTTGGGGAGTGAGAAGAGGCTCTGTCCCCATGCAGGCTTAGATAGAGTTTCCTGAATGCTATTTTGGCAAGCTGCAACTGGAGAGCTAAATGCCTCCCTCACAGCCCTCTGCTAATGCCTGGACAGGAGGGGAGCTGCTCTGCTGGGGGGCAGAGACGGCCCGAGAAGAACTGACATTTCTAGTCCAATGTACCCCGGGCTCAGGGACAATATCCACATGGGGTTCTCTCCAATGAAGGAGGTTGATGGTCAGCTCTGCTCCCTGCCCTCTGTAACTCTGGCCCATGCCCTCCCATGATTTCACCAGAAGGTGTCCACCCAATACGTTGGAGTCCTTCCAAACTTTCTCCTGACTTTGAGATGGCACAAGGGAAATAGATGGTCCTCGTCAAAAAGACGGGCCGTGGTTTACAGCGGATTTGGGGCCTGCCATTTATGCAGCATTTTGGCATACGTAAGGTACGTTACGCACATTCTGTCCTCTGTAGATCATAATGACCCAGAAAGGCAGGGGCTATAAGCGTTTTTGTCCCCATTGGACAGATGGTGAAACTGAGGCTCAGAGGTATTAAATAACTTGTGCAGGGTCACACGGTTGTTAATCTCCAGAGGCATCAGAGACTCCAGGTCTGGCCCCAAACTGGCTCTCGTGGGATTGCAGATGCAGCACTGGAAGGAACTGTGGGTCATCGAGTCCGACATTTTACAAATTAGGAAACACCGAGGAAGTTCTGAGGTGAGAGTCCATCAGGGCCTCCGGGGCCACCTGGCCCAACCGTCCCTCACAGAAAGCCTCCCGGCCAATCCCCAGACAAGTTATGCAGCTCAGCTTAAACTCCTGCCCCAGAATGAAGATGGCTTCCCTGCGGAGGACCTGGTGACCTTGGGCCAGGCCCCTCACTTCCCCGGCAAAGATTCGAGCTCTTCTCATTTGTGAAATAAAGGCATTAGGCTTGATGGCCTGCCAAGGTTTAGGGTCTGTCCTCCGAGGACCAGTCTGGCCAAAATCAGAGAGGCTTGAGGCAAGGGGCTTGCCCACATGGGGCGATCATCTATTAAGTCCCGGAGGGTTTAGGGTCCATGTGGGAGTGGGGGAAGAAGTCTCAGGTCCTAGAGGGGAGCTCTCCAGGGGACTGCTCAGTCTCCTTGGCAATCTGCACCCCAAGGCGTCAGCATGCCCTTGGTCAGTCAGCACTTGCAGTGAGGAGACGGGGCTGATGTCTTCTCATCTCCCCACCTCTGAATGGATCGTGCTCTGGCCTGAGCTCTTGGATCCACGACGTGCCCACTGCCCGGCGGCTTCATCTCTGATGATACGGTGCAGTCCTGTCTCCCCCACCATCTCTTTAATCACTTTTTCTTCCTAGTCAAAATGGGAGCCATCCCAGGGGACTGAGGCCTCGGCACACGGCTTATGCCTCAGCTCACACTGGTGCTGTTGGTCAAGAAAGTCTCCAGCTCAAAACCAGTTATCTCAGTAATCTTTAAAATACACACACACACACCTCACACGTATATCACACATACACACCACATAAACACACATTACACACCCACATACACGTGTCCACACCACATATACCCCTACACACACACATGGGTTTGTTTTTGTTTTGTTTCTAACCTCCTCACCCTGACTTTCCAAGATCCTTGAATTCTAATCTGAACTTTTTTGCTAATTAACTCTCTGGTCTTTCAGCCCTCTGTGAGCCTTGTTCCTTCCTTCCAATGACTACAGGCCCTTCAAAGGGGGGTAAATACTTTTGGTGAAGACGTTTTTGTCATTCCCACCAATGACATACCTGCTTAGCCGTGAAAACAATCAGGCCTGGTGTTGCTTTAAGACTGAAATGCTTGGGCAGCTAGGTGGCACAGTGGATAGAGCCCTGGCCCTGGAGTCAGGAGGACCTGAGTTCAAATCCAGCCTCAGATACTTGACACCTAGTAGCTGTGTGACCCTGGACAAGTCACTTAACCCCGATTGCCTAAGCCAAAAAAAAAAAAAAAAAAAAAAAAGAAAGAAAGAAAGGACTAAAACACTGGTCTTTTACTGAACACAACTGTCTTTTTCCAGAACTAATTCAGTCAAACAAGGTGTGCTGGTAAATGCAGGCTGGGAGCTCTTGGAAAGAACACTATTAGCAGCTGATTGAAAAACGTCGTCCTCCATCTAGAGGCAGAAGGGACCTCAGGCTGGCTATACCAAGCCCCTTCTCTACAGATGAAGAAACTGAGGTGGGGGAAGTTCAATTGATTGACAGTCAGCATTAGAGGCAGAATTTGAAGCCAGTTCTGACTACCGAGCCTATCTGCCTCACAGCTCCAAACTGCAGGCGGGATATTGGAGGAGAGCCTTTGGCTTAGTGAGGAGCGGCATTTCTGTGGCCCTTTCCAATGCTGAGATTCTGGGATTCTGACTAACTGACCAGCTCTGAGTCATGGGGAACTGAAGACTGTGATCTATATTTATTTTTCAGTTTTGCCACGTTCACACACACACACATGCACGGATTTCTGCCCTCTGAAATGACTTGCGTGGATGTGATAATTGGTTCTCCAACAGCTCTGATTGCTCAGAGCCACAGGAAGAAGCCCTCCTGAGAGAGTTCCCGAGGTCAGCCCTCCAGTCCTGGGCATTCTGCCTGCCCCCTCACCTCCCATCGCTGTGAGCAGCTCCGTGGGCCGAAGGCGGCGCTGGCTCATCCGAGCCCCGTGGGGACGATGGTCAGCCCGGACACGTCAAGGGGAGATTGTAATAAGCAATCCAGATTCACGGGGCTTTTTTGAGCCAGTTCAATTTTCACTTGCTCCAGGTGTCAGACACCAGGGCAGGGGTGCCAAGGAAAGAAATCGTAGGTGTGAAAAACGCAGTGAGCAGAGGCTCGGGTTGCCCTATTTATGGATGACACAGGAGAATAATCCTCTTCAGAGAGAAGATGGGCTCCCAGGGGCCTCTCGATCTCACAGAGTAAACAGCAGAGGAGAGGGTGGATGCGGGCCCTCCCGTGGATTCAGGCTCACAAGGCCCAAGTCATGTCTGGAGCTTCCTCCTGCCTCCCCTCCTTTACTGCCCAAACACTTGTGATGTGGCCACGGTCTGGCGTCCACGCAGAAGGATTCTAACGATGTCTCCCTACACGGGAACATTAGGGAGCCTGCTGGAAATAAGGAGTGCCTGGGAAGGACCAGAGCTGAGAGGACATTGTGCACCTGGTTACCATCTCTGGCCACGGGCTTGAGTGAGGTCTTCTCTGCTGGCCCAATGTGGGGGCATCGTTGGAAAGGTCTGAGGCCGAGTCTGGTTAGTGGTTGGACACCTTTGTGGAAGATGTCCGGTGAGGGCCGAGGGATGCTGGAAGGGGAGAGTTCTTGGGGCTTTCTCCCCTCGAGGCCTTCAACTTCAGCCTCTGTTTTAGGTAATAGACTGTGTGAGTTCCACATTCCATCGCTTGCCTTTCCATTTGTAGCCAGGGCATTATTAATGTCTCCTTAGTGAGCAAAGAGTGACCTCCTTCCCTAGGTTGTTGTGAGGGTCCCATGAGACAACATCTGCAAAGTGCCCAGCACAGTGCCTGGCATACAGTAGGTGCTTAATAAGTGCTTATTCCCTTCCACTTCCTCCAGCCCTCTTTATTCGTCTCCCTTCCTCCAATTTCTGTCCCTCTTAGCCATCCTCCACACGCTGCCCAACAGATCTTCCTAACACCAGTGACTCCCTTTACCCCCAGAATAAACTCAAAGTTCTCTTATCTGGCAGAAAAGGACCTTCCCCCTGGGGGGCACGCCAACCTTTCCAGCCATAGTCTACCCTACTGTTCTCAAACTTTCCAATGTAACTCATCTGGTCTGCCAGCTGGGCCCCCATGTCGTCTTCCCCAATCTTCTACTTAATAAATGTGAGTTGAGTGACTGACTCTTCCCTTGGTGAATTAGCAAAGCTTGAGAGAACACCCCCCCAACACAGAGAACATGGTGTCTTGCCCTTTCCACCACTGAAGGCCTCCCCTTCTTTGAGGCCCAGCTCAGTTGCCTCTGGCCCCTCCAGAAACCCTTTCTAGATCCTTCCAGATGAACATAAGTTCTCACTTCCCTCAGTTTTTAAAAGAGAACCTAGTCTGGGTCTCTAACATGTCCTACTGAGTATCATACTTATTTGTGTACGAGTCATCTGTAAGCTACTTGAGGGCAGGGACTGGGCCATCTCTCCCCTTTATATCTCCAACATGTATCACAGCACCTTTGACATAGAAGAACTTAACCTGGGGGTTCCCAAGCTTTTCAATCCCTGTACCCCATTCACTTTCAGTATACCTTCCTGTACCCCCTAGTTAATAGCACATAAAGTCTGGAATTTGCCATGAATATTTACATAAGAAATAAGCTAGATTAATTACAATAAGATAATATAATTTTTTAATCAAAGATGATGCCATCTTGCCACAGACTCAAGAAGTTTCAGGAGAAAAAGTTTAGTAAAAAGAAAATATCACACAGTAAAGCAAGCCAGCTTTGTTGAGAGAAGACCTACACCAAATGCAGAGGAGTCAGGGAGAATGATGGAAACAGGTCTGCTGAGCTCCCAGTTGGAACTGGTGATCCCACTGGGGCCCCAGGTAGAAATGTGCACTGTGCAATGAGGCACCCATTCTTCTCAGACAAGTACAGTTCTCTGGGTTTTTATAGGGTTCTTATCCAGTTCTAATAGGATCAGGCATTGAGAAAAGGGGGATATGAACCTGGACCTGGGGACTGGTGCTGCTTTATGCTACTGGGGGAGGCGGGGAACGGAGAGACTCCTGGGGAGTTGGAGGCTAGTTGACATTCAAACTTTTGGTGTGACTCAATTTTCCTGTCAGGGATTTATGACTTTCCCAGGGAGTTATACCCCATATTCCCTTGACAAGTTTTTCACACCTCCTTGAGGGTATACATAGCCCAGGTTGGGAACTGCTGATAACTAATGTGGAACTGAAATGAATCAAGGCTTGAAACTGAAAATGAGTAGGGGTAAGAAATGGGAAGAGAAATATCAAAATATGCCCCCCCAAAAAAACTCCAGTTTTTTACAAAACTGTAAAAATAATGTGTATCACATAAAAAAGGACCGTAGTGGACAGGGTACTGTATAAAAGAAATTATCCTGGAGGAGGTCTTGGTTTTAGGAAGGATTTTGATAAAATGGAGTGTCCAGAGGAGGGCAACAAAAATGGGGAATAGCTTGGAGTCTGTGTCATGGAGGACCGATTGGAGGAATTGAGGCCATAGCCTGGAGAAGAGGAGACTTGGGGAGAATGTGAGAGCTGTCTTCAAGCGTCTAGAGGGAAGTCACATGGAGGGCACTCTCAGACTTGACCAGTTTGGTCCCTGGGGACATAGCCAAGAGCAGTGAGTTGAAGTTGCAAAGGTAAACTGAGGCTTGATGTCAGGAAAAACTTCCTAACAGTGAGAGCTGTCCAAGAGTGGGTTGGTTGCCACGGGTGGATATAGACAATGCTGCTGGTGAGACTAAGCATAGCCTGGATGGTTATTTATCAGTGGTGGTGTAGACAGGATTCTAGCTCAGGTATTCAGCTGGTCTACACAGTCCCTGAGTTCTCTTCCACCAGTGAAATTCTGTGAAGAACATTGGAAGATGAAAGTTGGAAAACAGAGGATTTCTGATCTTCCATTTTCTAACCCTCATCCTCCAATATTATTCATATCAGTGTTAGTCTTTGGGCATTTGTATGCCATTGTATGTATAACAAATAGTGAATATTAAATACTAAGACAAGGAGGTAAACATCTTTTGGAGTCTATGAGTCTTGAGGGCACTTATATAACCAGTGTATGGCACTCAAAGGGAATGTTTTGCTCTAAAGAAACATCCAACAGGAACAGCCGTAACTTCTCAGAGGCTGAAGATTCAATCCAATTTAACAAACATTTCTTAGTGTCTCCTAAGTGACAGGCACCGAATATAGAAAGACAAAAATAATCCCAAGCCTCAAGACGTTTTCACTCTGGGGGGGGGGGGGGAGGGGGGGGGGGGGCGGATAGAACAGGGGCACCTACAAGTCACAGCAAGCTAGGGTTGAGGAAAAGCTAGGGGGATCAGGAAAGGCTTCCCAGAGGTGGTCTCTGTCTGGGCTGAGCCTTGGAGGAATCCAAGGATGCCAAGAATCAGAGCTGAGAAGGAAAGGCACTACAAGCCTAGGGGACAAGGAATGGAAAGCCCACGTTGGCAAACAGTGAATGGCTTGATGGGAAAGACATGGCGCACGGAAGGGAGCAATGTGAAAATAAGGCACCTCCCCGGAGGTCCTCTAAGCTCCCTGAGGACGGGGGCTCTCTCTCTTGTCTTTGTATCTTCAGTGCATTTCATGTTAACAAATGCTTGTTGGGTGGCTAACGGACTATGGCAAAAGCCACTTGTCAAAGGCTTTTAAATGCCAGGCTGAGGAACGTGTGTTTTATCCTAAACTTCCAAAAGAATCATCTTCAGACTGGAGAAGAGAACAAGAAATGATTAAGAATTTATTTCCAAGATAAGGTGAGTAGGGGGATGCCATGGGTCATTTGTGGTGGGCTCAGCCCCCATCCCTGATCTTTGAAGGATTCTGAAGTATAGCAAAGGTTGGAGGATTATTTACTGGTGATGTCACAGAGAAGAGGGGCTAACTGGCCTCTGAGCCCCCCCCAACTCAGTCCATGACCACTGATTGGCCTTTTCTTGCCTATGAGACAATTTCCTCCTCATCTGCCTCTCTGGAGGTACAGTTTAGTATTTTTCTTCAGAAGCAATTACTTTTTTTTTTATAAGAAGCTGACATGTCATGAGAAATTAAAAATACCTTGCTTCCATCCTATTTTCTTTCATTTAACTTGTTTGCAGGATAGACTTTTCCCTTGTTTTTAATTGGAAACAAGAATTCTAGTCTCATGCCAACTCAGTGAGCATTTCCCCTGAAGACAAACAAACAACTCCTTTGAATCTTTTTTCCCCCAGAGGGAGGAAGGTATGTGGTGACATAAACCTGACTTTAACTTTGGGGAAAATTAGCAGCAGCATCTGTAAAGCCTTTCCAAGCTCTCCTTGGGCATGTTCACTGACTATAGGCATCATAAAATTGAACAGACTGTAGTTTAGACAGGAGGGCCACTAGGTGGCACAGTAAATAGAGCAGCGGGCCTGGAATCAGGAAGACCTGAGTTCAAATCCAGCCTCAGACACTTACTAGCTGTGTGACCCTGGGCAAGTCACTTAGTGCCTCAGTTTCCTCATCTGTCAAATGAGTTGGAGAAGGAAATGGCAAACTGCTCTAGGATTTTTACCAAGAAAATCCCAGATGGGGTCACAAAGAGCAGGACATGACTGAAAACGACCGAACACAACAGAATTGTTCAGGCGGGGCTTTGCCTTCAGAGTTTGTCATTTAGCAGGTAATCAGAAGGCTATGACAGAACTCCCTTCCAACCAAGGTCAGTCTGCAACCAGCTATTTATTTAGGAATCTAATAACTTAATCTTTGGGTTTAATTTTTGTTCTCCACACCTCCTTGCAGGCTGGGACATTTAGTAGGTCAAGGCTACCGCCCCAAGGAGCAGGGATTTCTTCAGTGTGTAACCTCTCTCCAATCAGGCAGATTGCCATTCATTTGTAAATCAGTCTTAGAGCAGGGTCCTTCCCCTGGGGGTGGCATTGGAGTTTGAACGTATTTTTTAACAAAATATTTTGATAATTAAATTTCCCTATAATTGGTTTCCTTTGCAATCTTCCTTTTCATGCATTTTAAAACAAGATTCTGAGCAGAGGTCCATCGGCCTCCTCAGACTGTAGCTACAGGAGTCCGGGAGATGCCAAGAGGTGAAGGACCCCTGTCTGAAGCTGAGCCGGCAAGTGATTGATTTGTGCTCACACAGCTCTCAGCTGTTAGAAACAGGAGCTAAACTCGGGGTCCTTCCCCACCCAGAGGCAGCGTGGAAGAGTGGGAAAAACGCTGCGGGGTCAGAAAGCCAGGGGTCAGATCCTGACTCTGGCACTTGCTATCTGTGGATTTGGGGGCAACAGTCTCTCTGGCCTCAGTTTGCTCACGTGAGAGGGCTAGACTCGCTAACATTGACCTAACCCTATGATCCTGCCCATCGGCGCTGACCTGCAGACTCACGACCCGCCATCTTTCCTTCTGATCTTTTCTCTAGGGAGCTCTACATCTGTCTCACCAAGGATGAACTGAAGAGTTAATAGACAAACAGGGGGCCTAAAAATGCAATCTTCAGGGTGTGGTTCCTCAGGATGGCTTCAGCTCTTCCGGGGAGGGTCAAGGCTTATGACCTATTTCTCCCCACGTTGCTCTCGTCAAAGCAAGAGTATCACCAATGGCCAGTCCACTGGTAATGAGCATCTCTCTGCTTGGCTAGGCTGCTCCTCAGACAGGTCTGCTCTCTCATGCCAGGACCATATTAGTACTGGGGGGAACACAGAGGAGGACAAGAGTTGTCCACAACGTATGGGCCCATATGGGCTATGAGAGGTATCACTGGGGCGAGCGTCCACATTGACCCGCTCATAAGAGCGCAGAACAATAGTCAGAAGGGCCTCTAGACAGCATCTCCTGACTCCACACCTTTAAACAATACACTCTCTTCTCCTGCAACCCCAACCTTGGAATTATGGGATGATAGATGTAAAGCTAGAAAGGAGCTCAAAGGACATTGAGTCCAACCCCCTTTTATAATCAATCATCAAGCATTCGTTAGGTATGGACCAGGCACTATGCTAGGCACTAGGGATATGGGTTCAAAAAATAAAACAATCTCTACTGCTAAGGAACGTACATTCCAACACGGAACATAACAAGTGCATGGCAGATACACATACAGATAGACAGACAAACAGATAAATAGTTATATAGATGAGTTGACAGACGCAGACAGACAGATAGCTATAGAGGAAACTTGCCCAAGGTCAGAAGTGGGATTTGAACACAGGTTCTCTGACTCCAGGGCCAGTTCTTACCTCCCTCACAGATCCACTGGGACTTTTTTTAGAATATGAATTTCATTCCTTCAGGACCCTGGCTTTTTGGGGTGCCAGGGTGACTATGTATCACAAAGCACCGCTCAGACCATGGGAGCACCCAGAGGAGATCAAACCAAGCCAATGGCCCCTTTCCCATCCCATTAGAGCCCCTCTGTTCCAAACATCACCGTTGAGACGGGAATGACTTTCTGGTCCATAGACGAAATCCCCTGACTGCACTTCAGAGCCCAAAGTGCCGAGCCCAGGGTCTGGGTGGGATCCTACTGATGCTCGTGGCCCAGCCCCTGGGCCACATTAAGCCCCTGAGAACCCGACTTTGGAATGTGTCAGCCCTAGACCCCGGGACAGCTGCTAGGGAAATTGGAAAGGTCACAAATTGAATTAAGAGGTGTAAAATGTTGTGTGAAGAAAAACAAATTGAGATGGCCAAAACAGGTGCCCAGGGACATAGTCTGAATACTCAGTCATCCTCCCATTTCTTTCTTCGTGATTCCCAGCTAAGCCAAATTAGGGTGGATTTCATGCCTCCCTGACCTTTCTGAAGCCTTCTGAAGAAAAAAGGAAACACCTGCAGCTGGTAGGTTTTCTAGGGGAGGCCCAGGCCAGGCTTCTGGCTTGGCTTTAGAAAGCTTCCTGAGAGTGCGAGGGCATGCCTTCTAGAAACCAGGCCCCCTAAGGCCTCATGGGAGAGGACCAAGCACGCAGCTCCAGATAGGAATATGGATTTCAGCTTTAAGGCCAAAGCTCGTCTAGACCCTATCTCAGCCTGAGGCTTCCTGAGACCACAGGTTTGCAGCTGGTTGGGCCCCACTTGATCCTTCTCAATTCCAATATTCTCCCATTGATACTAGATGGGTGTGACTCGCCGAATCTTTAATAAGCTGCAGTTGAGGGCCAATGAAAAGGCCCAGAAGAGGGGAGGGGCAGTGAGTGGTCTGAACTGCAGGCAAGGAATTCTATAAAAGAAATGGCATAAAAAAATCTCATTCCAGGAAAATAGAGAAATAATAATAAAAAAAAAAAGGATGGACCAAACACACATAGGGAGTGAGGGACGCCTGAGGGACAGCCCCCTTGCTTCATGATTGAAAGGACAGCCCTCACTCAGCACACTGGGTTAGGTCTCCAAGGAGAATTTATAGGACACTGTGGACAAGAGTTACACAGGACGGGCAGACAGAAACAGGATGACTGTGAGGAGTGTCCACTGAAGGGTCAAAGTTAAAAGGATTTCTAAGCACCAAGAGCCAGCTACACCCCTCGCTGAGAAAAAAACAGTGATAACCTACTGTATGTTGTGAATACATTCTGCTTTCTCCATCCCAGGTAGCCAGTAGAAAGAAGTTTTAAAACTGTGTAATTACATTTGAAGCAGAAAGTTTATTAACTGGAAAACAAAAGTTTTCATGTTATAGTTTTGCCACAAAATGTGTGAACCTCACACAGAAAGACACCTTCTCTGCTAGTGTGAAATCACAGTGTAAAAGGAGCTAGAGGGAGCTCAGTCAATTCCAAAGAATGACTCCCGTGAGTCCTGCATGGTGATAGAAAAAAAAAGCAGGTTTTAAATAAACATTCCCAAAAAATTCATTATCTCTTTCTGCCAAGCAATAAGATGGCCAACATCTCAAACGAACTTCCTTCGAAGCACGGAAAACTGGGCCCCAGGTAAGTATCTGGGGCACTCCTCACTCTTGGCATTGGAGGGTGGGTCAGGGAAATCAGTAAGAAGGGAGAAAAGGCATCAGCTTCACCGGCTGGTGAATGGACAGACATACAAACACACAGTCCAACCAAACTTTCAGCTGTGGGGGATCAAAAAAAAAAAAGAGCCTAGGCACCTTATTTCAAGAAATTAAAAAAGGAAAACAGCCCTGATATCTTAAAACCAGAGGGTAAAATAGAAATTGAAAAAAATCCCACTGATCACCCCCTGAAAGAGATCCTAAAATGGAAACTCTCAAGAATATTGTAGTCAAATCCCAAAGGTCCCAAGTCAAGGAGAAAATACTGAAAGTAGTCAGAAAGAAACTATTCAAATAACATGGAGCCACAGCCAGGATCACACAAGATTTAGCAGCTACCATGGTTAAGGAACAGAGGGCTCAGAATACGATATTCCAGAAGGCAAAGGAGCTACGATTACAATCAAGATTAACCTACAAAGTAAAACTGAGTACAATTCTTCAGTGGAAAAATGAATATTTAATGAAATAAAGGACTTTCAAGCATTCCTGATGAAAAGACCAGAACTGAATAGAAAATCTGACTTTCAAATACAAGACTCAAGAGAAGCATAAAAAGGTAAACATGAAAGAGAAATCAAAAGAGACATGAAAAGGTTAAAGTGTTGTATGAGGGGTAAGAAGGGGGAAGGGAAAACAATACGGAAAATTATCACAAAAAAAGAGGCATGCAAGAAAGAACTTTTATAGTAGAGGTGCAAAAGTAGAGGAGCAGGCAATGCTTGAACTCTCTTCTGAACTGGTTCAAAGAGGGAAGACTGTGTGTGTGTGTGTGTGTGTGTGTGTGTGTGTGTGTGTGTGTGTGTAGTTGGGTATAGTTATCTTGTCCAACAGGGATACAGGCAGGCAAGTGGTTAAGAGAAAGTGGGGGAGTGGTGATAAGGGGAAGGCAAGATTAAGTTAAGCAGCAATCAGAGGAAAAACAGACTTTTGAGAAGGTCAGGGTAAAAAAAGAGAGAGAGAAGATAGGATGGAGGGAAGAGCACAGTAATCATAACTATGAATGAGAAAAGGGTGAACTTGCCTATACAATGGAAATGGATAGCAGGATGAATTAGAAACCAGAATCCAACAACATGTTGTTTACAAGAAACATACTTAAAACAGAAAGACACTCATGGAGTTAGAATAAGCGGCTGGAGCAGAATCTATTATGCTTTAGCAGGAGTAGCGATCATGATCTCAAACAAGCAAAAACAAAAATAGATCTAATTAAAAGAGATAAGCAGGGAAATTACATCTTGCTAAAAGGTGCCATAGATAATGAAGTAATGTAGATACTAAATGAAGTAATACAGATACTAAAGAGATATGCACCAAATGGAATAACATTGAGATTTTTTTTTTTTTTTTTGGTGAGGCAATTGGGTTTAAGTGACTTGCCCAGAGTCACACAGCTAGTGAGTATTAGTCACTTAGTTAGTGATTGTGTCTGAAGCCGGATTTGAACTCAGTTCCTCCTTACTCCATTGAGATACTTAAAAGAAAAATTAAATGAGTTATAGGAGGAAATATGCAGTAAAATTATACTAGTGGAGGACATCAATTTTTCTCTCTCAGAACTAGATAAATTTAACCATAAAATAAATAAGAAAGAACTTAAGGAGATGAATAGAATTTTAGAAAAGTTAGATATGATAGACCTCTGGACAAAACTAAATGGAATAGAAAGGAGTATACCTTTTTCCTGAGCTGTATATGGCACTTTCACAAAAATTAACATGTATTAGGTTAAAAAAAATCTCACCAATGCAGTAAAGCAGAAATATTAAATGCATCCTTTTTTGGGCCATAATGCAATAGAAAATATGTTAAATTAAGGGTCTTAGAAGCCTAAGTAAATTTAATTGTAAACTAAATAATCTGATCCTAAAGAATAAGTGGGTCAAAGAACAAAACATAGAAACAATCAATAATATCATTAAAGATAATGGCAACAATGAGACAACATGGCAAAATTTATGGGATGGAGCCAACGCAGAACTTACGGGAAATTTTATATCTTTAAATGCTTATATCAATAAACACATTATACTTTGAATTACAGTTTAATTACACATTAATTAACTCTTGGTAGAAATATGAATTGGTTATGTCACTCTGAAAAGCAACTTGGGATTATGAAAAGAAATTAATTAAAATGTCTATATTCTTTGACCCAGAGATTTTACAGCTGGGCATCTACCCTGAGGAGGGCAATGATAAAAAGAAGACTATATATGGGAAAATATTTACAGCTATTCTTTGTGTAGCTAAGGAGAACTGAAGACAAAAGAGATGTCCATCAACTGGAGAAGGACTAAACAATTTTAGTCCATTAATAGAACAGAATTTTCCTGTACTCTAAGAAAAGATACATATGATCAAGCACAGGGCCTGGCATATAGCGGGTATTTAATAAATGTTTGTTCACTCAATGACACTAATGACGTCAGAGAAGCATGGGAAGATGTGGACTAAACAAGAAATAATACATGAAATTCACAACATTATAAATGGGAAGAACAATAAAACAATTGAATGTTATGAAGTTATAATGATCAAGCTTATCTCCAAAGAAGAGATATGAGAAGGCATCTCTCTCCCTTGTTTTCAGAGGTGAGAGTAAATGAGGTGTAGAATGCTACAGATAATGTCAGATTTTTTTTTGTTTGTTTGGTTAGTTTTGCTAATTTTTTTTCTCTTCTGTGTTATGATTTTTGGTGTTTTAAATTTGAGAAACACTTTGGGAAATTTAGTGATATAAAACCAGATGATATCAATAAAAATGTATTTTTGAAAAATCTGTTGAAGGTGTGAGCTGTCACTGAACTTCACGTGTCCATGCCTGTGTCCCCATCACCTACTTGTGATAGGAGAATGTATGTACCATTATGTTTGGAGGTGAAATCTTTCTTTTCTTTTGTCTTGATGTATTTGAAATTAAATTTAAAAATTTATTTGGCCTTGAACTATGTATTCTTTTGTTGACTGGTAGAAGGAACACGTTGATGGGGGCTCATAAGCTATTGTTTTCAGTGGATATTGATCCATATCCACAATATTCCTTGAATTTAGGGTAGTATTCGGGAATCTACATGTAAGGAGGGCTCCATGTGGTAAACTCTTTCTATAGTTCTTTAAGGTTTAGAAAGCATTTTCTCTGGGATGGGTAGTCCAAGTATTATCTCCATTTCATAGATGAGGGAACAGAGTCCCAGAAAGATGACATTAAATTCAATAAACATTTTTAAAGAGCCACCATGGCACAAGACACTGTGTTAGGTGCTGGAGACATGAACACAGAAGTGAAAAGCAGCCTCTGCCCTCAAGGAGCTTATGTTCCACTGAGATACAAAGTAGGGTTGTAAACAGATCAATCAATACAGAATAACTGGAGGATGTGGAAACCACCAACAGCATGGGGCATAGGGAAAGACTTCTTCCAGGGCATGGCACCTGAGCTGAGGAGTCTAAGAGCTGGAGATTCCAGCCACTGAAGACAAAGCCAGAGAAAAGGCAGATGAAAAGTCAAATCCAGAGGACAACAAACAGGTGATGACTTCTAACAATGAGCAACACGAACTCAGACATCTGGGAGCTTGGGCTGGAGCACGCTGTCAAGGGTTTTTCATGCCAATCTGAGCTGGTATTTTATTCTATCACAGAAGATTTCTGAGCAAAGGAGTGACATGGTTAGGCCAGGCCTCTTAGGAAGATTTTGGGGCAGTTTTGTGTAAGATGAATTGGAAAAGGGATGGTCCTTCTGACTCCTAGACCAGCAGCTCTTTTCATTGCACCTAAACAAGGTGTCACCTAGTGAATGACCCTTTGACTGGGCACTCCCACTAACTTTATGAAAATCTGAAAGCTTTTCTTGTCCTAACAGTCACAGCACCATGGTCCTCGTGTCTACCCCTCGCCCCATATGCAAGAGGGCATCATGGCAAAGTTCTCCATTCCAGCCCTGGAAGCTCAGACCAGTATAGCAGCAGATGTCCTGTGCTCCCCTTGAGATGGAATAAGGAACAGGCATCTTATTCTCATTTTAGAAATAAGTAGAGTGAAGAGGCACAGAATGGTTGACACCCAAGGTCACAGAGTAATGGCAGATCCCAAATTCAACTTCATACCTTGATTCCTAGTACAGACAGTGGAGTCCAACATGACATTCGGGGTCAGGCCAGAGGTTCAACGTGACTGAATAGCCTCTAACTAACTCAAGTGACGTATGAACAGTGCCAGGCTTGGAGTCAGGACGTGGCTGTGCTCACATTCTGTCTGTGAAATCAACTATCCGTTCAACCCTGGGGAATCACTTCCCCTCTCCAGGACTCAGTTTCCTCATCTTTCAGATAAAGACAGCCATACCTGCAGGATTTAAGTCATGGTGTGGTTGTAAAGCTCAAATACATTAAGAGATATCAAGAGCTTGGCAAACCTTCCAGTTCTCTGCGAATCTACCCAGTCAGCATTATACATATTATGGAATAGCTAAAGTTCTTCATCATCTTACCGGCAGGCTGAACTCCAATACTGTTGAAGGCCAAGGTGGCTTTTTGCCTGTGATATCAGACAAGGCCAGGACTCACCATGGAGAATTCTTGCAAAGAATTTTCTTTTTTTTTTTTTTCTAAAATTTTCAGTTCATGAGTACCAACTTAGATGTACTTGGCAAGTGTTAATTAATTAATTATGTAAGTACAAAAGTAATGTCTCTTTAAACAAAGAGCAAAAATGCTCCCCAAAAGAGCCCAAAGCAACTTGCTCAGTGGACTGTACTATCAAGGTTAATTAAGAAATAACATAAAACCGTGTGGGTGCTAATTGACTCCAAAAGAGCTCTTCAAAGTGCCTTTGAAGGTTCATTTTTGCTCCAGCAACACCCCCAAATCACGGGCAACATCCAGATACAGAAATGAAATCATTTGGGTGTCAGAGCTAACGTGCCGATGGGACGCACTTCAGAGAGGTTGCCCTTACGCTGTAGGGCCAGTAGAGGGAAGCCACGATGACAAGAACGGTTCTGCTGATGATGAAGCCAACTTGAAGGCCTTGGCAGGTGGGCAGGAATCACAACTCGGTGACAGATACCAAGCCCACTTGTTATCCAGCCTTCAGGGACATTCGCTATCAAAAGTGATTAACTATTGCAGGAAAACGGAATTCCTGGAGGTCAGTAGCTGGATGATGTTAGAGTAAAGCCTGTCTCATGACAAGCGCGTCAACACATGGTAGGCAGAGCAAAGCTTCCAGATACCTCTTCCCAGCTGCAGTTAATGGGGCCCTCACCCTGATCAGGGCCGACCACCCAAGGCACAACAGGACCCAGTCAAACAGAGAAGAGGAAGGACGAGAAGGGAACAAAGGGGGAAGAGCCACAGGGCTGATCGTCCTGGACGAGCAGCACCTAATTTTTAGCAAGACATGGATTTCTAATCCTCAGATCTCAAAGGGGTCAGGCAGGTCTGGAGGCCGGGGTGCAAGGAGCACCTACACAGAGGGCTCTTCAAGCTGCGTCATTCTCAATAGGGCCAGAGGAAGAAGCTCCCCTACTGACTCCTGGGATGATCCTGGGGAGGTCACATCAGCCCTGAGCCTCCACTTCCTCACCTGCAAAGTGGGTGTAACAGCACCCTTCCTGTCTCACAGGGTGGTCATGAGGGAAGTACTTTGGAAACCACGATCGTCTGGGGAATGAAAGGCTCATCTCTCAGCTGATCGCCAAGGTCCCTTCTAGCTTCCGGCACACATGGGAAGAACAGCGGGTTTAGGTTTTATCCCATCGCTGACGCTCACCTCTGTTGGACCTTGGACAAATCACCGCACCTCATCTATAAAATGAAAGTCATGGATGAGGCGACTAGGACTAAATTAGAATCCCGCCACACACACTTGCTAGCTGCGTGGCCCTGGCTAAGTCATCTATTTAATCACTCAGGTTACATGACCCTGGTGCCATCCTTGCCTCTCCACTCCCTCCTCCTACCCCTCGACATCCACTCAATCCCCAGATCTCCTTGTTCCCACATTCCTTGTCCGTCATCCCCTTGTCTACTTCCAAAGCCACAACCTTAGTCCAAGCCCTCCTTACCTCTCTTGTAATTACTCTCCCTGCCCCCAGTGTTTCCGTTGCAGAAGGTCTTTCACGCCGCTGCCCGGGGGATTTTCCTAAAGCACAGGTGTGACCACCTATAGTCCCTGGTCAACGAGCTACAATGCTTCCTTTTACCTCTACCATCAAAGACAAACTCCTGGTTGGCATTCAAAGTTCTTGGCAA
Organism: Vombatus ursinus; assembly: GCF_900497805.2. Taxonomy (NCBI): domain Eukaryota; kingdom Metazoa; phylum Chordata; class Mammalia; order Diprotodontia; family Vombatidae; genus Vombatus; species Vombatus ursinus. The sequence goes on along the minus strand of NW_020954577.1, from coordinate 13,947,429 downwards.
CCTGGCCCCAACCTGCCTTTCCAAACTTTGTATGCATGACTTCCTTTCTCATGATTTACCGTCCAGCCAACCTCAAATTCCTGTTATCCTTCATCCACGACAGTTGGTCACTCAGTCAATAAATACTTTTCGAGGGACTATGATAGGCCAGGGACTTTATGAAGTGCTGGGATACAAATACAAATACAAAAAAAAATATACACAATCTGAAGAGGGGGACACACAAAAGAAGATGTAAAGAGCAACATCCGCTATGGGGGCATAGTAGAAAAGTCAGAAATGAAGAGATGTTCTGAGCCAGGCTCCTTCCTTCCACAGAGGCTGCCAAGCTCATGGCTCCACCCTCCAATCAGAGGGACAGAAATACTTCATCTCCCATCTCTGCTTTTGCCCTAGCTGGACCCATACCTGGAATGTACGTCTTGTCTGTCACCTTTTACCTAAATCCCTTCTTAATCGCCCAACTGATGGTGCCCCCACACACAAATCGTCTCTATCTTTCTAGACGTACCTGTTGCCTACCCCTCAACGGAATGAAAGCTCCTTGAGACCATGACCTGTCTCACTTGTACTGGCATATCCCCAGCACCTACCGAATGAGGTACACAATAGGTGCTTAACAAATACTTGGTGACTGATGAAGCTATTTCCTCATCTGTAAAATGGGAATATCACCACTTGCACTATCTCACAGGCGAGTTATGAGGGAAGGGCTTTACTTGAAAGTGCTATGGGAAGATGACAAGTAGAGCCTCCCTCACTTAATGGCAGCACTGGTCACACCTATACCAAATTCTCCAGGGAGATGTAACAAGAAAGGTGGCAAATCACTCCAGTATCTCTGGCAAGAAAACTCCAAATGGGATCACGAAGAGTCGGACACGAATGAAAAATTGACTGAAAACAATCCAAACTTTAAAAGCCAGTTCCTGATGGCTTTGAGGATCACTGCCTGATTTTTAAGGTTCAGAAAAATGGACACAACCCTTCTCATCAGTATATGTAACACAGAGCTCTGGCACCCAGTGTCAGCCAACCCCATCACTTTGAAGACATTTAGCACCAATGGTTGGGAAGAAACAGAAAATGCTCATGATCCAGATGGACCCTTTGAGGATGTCAAACCATGAAATCCTTAAGAAAATTGGTTTCGTGGTGTTTTCTTAACTTACTTTAATTTCCTTTCTTCTGAGGAATTTGGTAGGAATTCTAAAAGGAAAATGTGCTCGAGATAAATGGTGATGAGTTTCCTGCATCATAAATATTTTCTGTCACCTTCTGCCTTCCTACCATAGATCAAGACTTATTTTAAACGTATAGAAGAGACTCAAATCATCTTCCAATCCCACCAGTCCTTTCTGAGCCACTGTTGCAATGGCGCCCCAGCTCACAGGGTCAAGGATTTAGAGAAGGAACAGACCTCAGCAGCTACCTTGTCTGAGAACCTTAATTTTATAGACGAGCAAACTGAGGCCCAGGGAGATGAACCAATCTGCTCACGGTCACAAAGGTATCGAACCTCAGAAGTGGAATTTGAACTCAGGTCTTCTGACTCCTCTCCACCTATCACACAGCACCCTCATCAAGGCAAGTTCTGTCTCTATCTGTAAACTGCCCTAGCTTTCCACATTTCCATCAAGTGCATGGTTCCTGAGGGCTAAGTCAACTGAAATGCTAATTGTAATGAAGGCAGAAGCTAAACTTTCCGAGGTCAAGGGTCAGTAAGTAAATGAGGTAATACTTTTAGACTCCCAACTTACCGGGATGGATTTATGACTAGTGAGAGCACTTGAGGCGAACATCTGGGACAACATCTGGGCTTCCACAGGGGACCTAGCTTCTATGAAAACAGAGCTGGGACACCAAGCTGGAGACTCGAGGCTTAGTTTGGTCTGGATCCACTTTCAGAGAGGACAAAGAGAGTATATAGCAGGCCCCCCTCTCTCAACATGACGACTTTGTAAACGGTTTGAGCTCTTAAAGGGAGGCTCTGGGAACCACAATTCATCAGGCCCTGGGTCCAGAGCAGGAAGGGACCTCGGACGCCAGCTGGTACAACCCCCTCGTTTGACAGATGGCCCAGAGCGTCTGAAGACATAGGAAGTGTCAAGGGCAGAGTGGGATGGACAGTAACCATTCCCCAGTGGTGTCCTTGCAATCTGCACTGATGGAGGGGCTAGAGGCATTGATAAAATAACAGATTCTAGAAGAGAAAAACTTATGTTTTGCAACAGTGAATGTTGACTGACTGATTAATGTGAACTCCTCAGTGACACTACAGGCTGCATGAGCACTGCATTTATACATAATGGCTAACGGTTTCCACGTTGGGCCGCGGAGAAACAGACCTGCTTGGAAGCTCCTTGAGGGCAGCACTTTGTGACTCTTTTCGTATCCTCAGAATATAGCACAGTACTTGACACACAGGAGACATTTAATAAAGGTTTATTGACTCAAGCAGCTCAGTTGGAAATCCTGTCTTGCCTCCACAACACTGCCCATGCTTCCTTCCTCTCCCTAGACTGCCGCGGTAACCGCCTAACTGGTCTCTCTCTCGCCTGTCCTCCCCACATCTTCCAGACCATCTTCCTAATGCGCAGGTATGACCACATCACTCCAATGCTCCCAAGTTTTCAATGACTCCCCATCACCAACAGGATACAATGCCAATCTGCTTCTTTCCGTCACCTCAATCCAGCCGACCTTTCCAAATGCATTTCACGTTGTTCCCTTTTGGTCTGCTGTGCTCCTGCCAAACTGGACTGTCAGCTCTCACTATACCTAACTCCTTTAGGAGGGGCTATGTAGCATGGCCACCCACCTTTGGCCTATGGAACCAGCTTCTTGATATCACAACCAAATAAAGACTTTTACAATCAACAGTTATAAGAGAGGAGGGACAATTTCATTGAGCAGAGGCAGTGATTTAGTGGGAAAGAAGTCAACTTTGGTCAGGAAAACCTGGGTTCAGGTCTCACCTCTGACACATCCTCATCACCTCCCCTCCCCTCCAGCTTCCTCTGGGGACCCGATCTGGACAGTGACAACAGAGGACGGCGTTCTGAACGAGGTTCACACATTCTTTAGCAAAGATACTGAGAATTTTTATGCTTTCTAATTATTAACAAACTGACTGCTTTAGATAACCTTTGGATGTTTTCTTGGCCTTATGGCCACACTGGATGGAAAAATGAGCTACACTCTCCCACGTAACGTTTTACCTTTGGTGGCTGTGATCTCATGGCGCAGACTGCGACCTGTTCCTGCTTGCCCACCTCCACCCCCGGCGGCCAGCACAAAAACAGTGTTTCACAGGTGTTGGTTCAATGGATTTAAGCAGACTCAGAGTCCAAAGAATGAGGAGAACAACCCAAACTTGGATAACTACAGGACTACGTTCATGATAAGGGCACTGGGAAGGGCCAGAATACAGTGCTGGCCTCAGTCCAAGAAAGGAAGCCCGCACGGAGGGGCAGGGAGGCAGAACGTGCTGATTCCTCCCCTGCCCGAGCTGACGCATTAGCGTGGCATTGGAGGGCCTCAGCCAGCCAGAACTGTGGGGGATTCTGGATCCCTCCAGCAGTTACTGCTTCCTTCCCTCAATCACTAGGTGTTAATTTTATCCATATCCCTATTGCATTTATCTGTAAAGAAGTATGCTCCTGTACAGTGCATGCCTGTCCCCCAAATTCTCCACTTTTTGTGATAACAGACCCCCTTTACACTTGTAAACATTAAGGTCCCCCTCAAAGAGCCTTTTGTTGACGCAGGTTACATCTATCGATGCTTGCTAGATTAGAAATGAAAACATGGTAGCGTTAGCATGAAAGCGTGTGGGGGACACCGAAGCTTCACGTCCGCTCCCATGTGTTTTCAGGGAATGTAAATAATGTTAGGCAGGACACGTTTAAGGTGTCAATACATCAGCAATTATCACATACACTCAACCAAAAAAAATTGTTAATACTTTATTAGTGTAATATTTTTCAGCTTTCCTAATGGACAGAACATAATGCAAACCCCAAATAAAAATTTTACTCTTTTTTTTTTCCAGTTCGATAAACGGCTGACGTTTTGATTGTTCTTTGCCGAAGGGGAGAAAGTACTGATAGTAGAATGAGGCACACAGTTGACAGTGGCTGTACAGATTGCGCACAAGGCATCTTTTATCAGCTCTGTCCCTAAGATGTGCTCGGCAGAGTTTGCCCTTGGAACATGGCGGCCACTCTCCCCCAAGCGAAATTCACCAATGCAAGAGAATTTTACAAGGAGCATGACATACAAGACTTTTAAAACAAGTCTTTAAATAAACAGATGCAGCAAGAACAAAATGCAAGTTGTTGGGTTAAGAAGACAGCTTAACCTATGTCTCAAAACATTAAAAATTCGTTTATTTTACAATTATTCAAATTCACATGCGTTAAATGAAAATATTGCACAAAATTAAATCTTAGATTGTAGAATTTAAATAGTTAGCTTTTTAAAAAGTTGGTACACATTCTGGTAGCACTTAAAATTAACTGTTTAATTATAGCAAACACCAGCAGCACAAGCTTGAGAACAAACCAAGTGAAGTATTTTAAAAAGTTTAATATTCCTTCAAAAGAAAATTAAGGCTAACCAAGTGCATTTTTTGGTCAATGGCACAATTATTTCAGCAACTATTCAGAACACCCAAATACTAGAATATGTCTGTCTAAGTGCTGTATTGTAATTATACATTTTTTCCCCAGGAGTAATAGAATACAGAAGTTGGCAGGGAAGATTTTTCTCTATGTTCAATCATGTATAGTCTTAAAGACAAAATAGAACAGCAACAACAAAAGACAAAATCAGGAATCTCAAAGAGATTATTTTCAATAGCTCTTGCCCAAAGGCACCACTGACTTTAAAAACCGCATTAGGAAATTAAATATCAGAAGACACAAATTGTCTTTTATATATATATATGTATATGTATATATGTATATATTTATAGATGCACTAATACAATGCCTTTATGAATGTGGGTACACTGTACTTGATTTTGGACTAAAGATGTTAACACAAGATACCCGAAGATCTTTAGCATTTTAGCATGACCGTGGCTCTTTCTAAATTCCAGAACACAGGTCCCTTTAGCGAAGGTGCACCTGCTTCAGCTCAACTATTATCTAATATTCTTGCTCTGAAAATATTACCTATAAATTCTTTAGTAAAAAGTGACTCAAACAATTTATTCAGAAAAAATCTTTTGGCGAGATAGTACCCGGGTTCTCTTTGGGGGGCAGGGGGTGCCCTACACTACTTTCCATATTTTTGGACACCATCTTCCTATGGTTTATGGCCTATCTCTCTCACATATACAGTTCATCATTCACACATACACACTTGGCTATTTTGAACAGTCTTTCACTTGTACAGAACTAAACTCACTTTTCTATTTTCAAAATAGTCACAATAACAATGGGAAGGAGGAGGCATGAAAGTCATTTTTCTAGTGGCCAAGGTGATCCTTCCTATGGATGGACACATCTCACCAATCATTATTTTAAAGCCTAGGGAGGAAAACCCATTGATCTTAGGACAAGATAACCTACTACAAGTCCTCAGGATTTCTCTCTTTCAGGGTATTTCATTTATGCAGTTTTGAAGACGTGCAACATATGTGAATTCCCATATACTGCAAGTATGCATGATGACATCAACAATAAACATGATTATTATGACAAATATTTAAAGAAAGGCTTCATTGTGTTAACAGGCTTAAAGAAGATTCTAAGAGAGAAAAAAAAAATTACCATGGGGTGTTTTCTCACCCTTAAAGCTCTCAAATAACTGGGCCTTGGATGCCTAGACCCTTTCTCTTAGCTGGAGATATACACATACACACATACATACATACATACATACATACTTACATACATACATATATATATATATACACACACACACACACACATACATTTTATATATATATATATATATATATATATATATATATATATATGTCTATACACATACATACATATATATTGCTGTCACCTGGGGGCTCAATCCCCACCAGGATCTTGGCTCAGTGATCTGGTAAATAGCTTCATGCTCTTAAGCTCGTAGTGTTAAATATTATTAAAAGAAAGACATAAAAAGAACTTCTCCCCCTCCCCCATTCTCAGTTAATGGGAACATAGATATTTGTGCAGGAGCAACCCTCATGGCAGAGATGAAGAATCCTGGTGGAGAAAGTGGAGCATAAGAAAACTCTGAACTATTCAGAGGCCCCCAAAGAGTGAAAGTACACATTTGCTTCTTCATAGTATAGAATTACTTCAGGGAATTAAAGGGATAGACTGAGGGATTTTTGTAGAGTTTTTTTAAACTTTACATTACACAAAAAATAAAAAAAATATTTAAAAAAATATTATAGTTGTGTTTTCATTCTTTATTTTCATATATGTACACTGTGGTGGATTTAGGAATTTGTATATTTGCATATGACAAATGACGTTCATTAAAAATCTTTTTTGGTGAGTAGCAAACCTAGCAATCTAACTGTGGTAAGTGAAACTCCAATCAATTAAAATGAGAAGAGGACAACTTTTTTTTGCCAAGTGAGGGTTTTTATGTTTCCATTTTCAGGACAAAATCTGCATGGTGTTTCTTCCAACAAGCTACACTGCTGTGTCCTCTGGGGCAGGAGGCCCTTTGGGGCCCCCTCACTGGCCTACTGGAGACGGAGGGCCTGCAGCCCTTTCCCAAGAAGACGGGATCCGAGCACGCTTCCTTCTCCATCCCAATAGGACCAGTCCATGAGGCTGCCAGAGCTAACGAGGGCCCTGAAAGCACATCCTACACATAAAAAGGACACTCTGCTTATTCCACTGAATGACAGATACGACCGGATTCTAATGTTACCCAGTTTTATTTCTTCATATCACAAGAGTATAGTTAATTAGGGTGAAAGAATCAGATTTCTTAACCGTCAGTCCATGCTGTGGGGAGCACTGTGTTCCGTAGCACTACTTTCACGGGGCGATGCCTCCCTCGCAGAAATGCTGGCCTAGACCTCCACAGTCCTAATGCAGAACAGAGCGCCCCCATTGCACAATCTCTCAGTGCCCAGACGAGAGCCCGCTGCTCGTGGCGAGCCCCTCCCCTACCTACTCTCTGGTGCACACGGCTGGACGAGCCTTCCTCAGTCAGAAAGGGGCGCTCAGACGTGCTGACGCCCGTCTGTCTGCAGCAGTCCCGGCGGGACAATGGGTGAAGATGAGCAGAACCCCAGGTCTCATGGATGCACTAATGGGCTAACGTGTGACACTACAAGACTGCAGCAGATCCCGCGGCCAGCAGGGGCGCCCCGAGGCCCTTCCCGGCGTCCATCCCAGACAAGCAAACCCCGGCTGTCCCCTGCAGGGTCACCTCTTCTGCAGAGAGGGCGGCTGGCCCGTCTGTAGTCTCTGCTTGTACTTTCTCATCTGCTTGGACCGCGAATGCAGTTTGTTGAAGAGATCGCGGAATTTATACTGGGGAAATAAGGTTTCTAGGAAGCCCTCCAAGAAGACGTAGACCATCCTTTTATTCAGCTGGTTGTGTTGAAACATCTCAAAAACACGGAGAATGCCCTTCCGCGTGGTCTCAGCGCCTATGATGTGCTTCAGCTCATCTGAAGAAGAAGGGGGATTCACTCTTAAAAATCACAGACATGAACCTCCTTTCTAAGCTGCTTCCTAACAGCTACGCATGAACACGCCATTCATTCGGGGACTCAACACACAGGAGAACTTCCTGAGCCCCAGGGCCTGAGCCAGGCACCGTGAAGGATCCCAGCCCGATCCCGGCCCTCAGGATGTGCACGGGCTCAAGCGACCAAACGCCCTCATCAGAGTGCTAGGAGAAGACCCTAGGTGAGGCTACAGCAGGGGGGAGGAAGGAAGAACCACCTCCTTCTGGGGGGGTGTAGGAAGGCTTCATGGAGGAGGTGAGTCTGACTAGGGGAGATGGAGAGTAGGGCCGTCTAGGGAAGCACGGCCAATCCCACCTGGTACCAGCGCCAGCTTACTGGAGCAGCAGCGAGCCTGGAACGGACGCTGGGATCAGACGAGGGAGAGGCCTGAACGGAGCCCTGGGCATCTGTGCTGGATGTGAGAGGCCATGAGCAGCCATGAAAGGTTTTTGAGTGAGGGAGTGACAAAGCGGCACTTTGGAGGAGGCTTAGGCACCATCTCCTAAGATGGGAACTCACGCAGGACCACTCACAGGGAGGCTCGGGAACGCTGTGCTCTTGGCAGGAGGGCCAAAGGCGACCGCTTGGGCATTTACAGGGAGCCTGGCACCAAAAACAGTGACTGTCCAAGGGGGCGGGAGGTAGCGGGGAGGGAAGGCCCTAGGATATCTAAAAAGGGACAGAGTAGCCCAGCCAGGAACCAATATAGTGAGTCCTGAAGAGGGAGAGAAGGAGGGAAGGAGGGAGGAGGCAGTTTCCAAAGTTAAATGGAAGATGAAGAGGTTTCGCACCCCTTTGTTATGAGATACAATTCTCCCCATGACATGTGGGAGGCCATCCGCTGCCTCTTGGCCTCAAGGCCCCCTGACTCTGTCCTCTCGACTATCTGCTTCACCATAATCACCACGCCACGGAATGAGTGAATGAATAATTCCTAACTCCTACGATTCGTTTTTGGTTTGAAACACACAATAAAAAACAAGGGCAGTGATACCATCTATTTGATCATTTTTTTAAAAATATGTTGGGAAAATTACATCTCATACAAAGGTGTAACTCTATACGTTGTGATAAAAACTTTAAAATACTGGTTAGAAACCTATAATCACCCTTGGGTGTTACATATGAAATAGTCTTTTCATTCTAATTTCTACCAGGAAAAATCACAGGGAAAAATTCAGATGAGACCCTTCTAGGACCTGCTGGAGTCACTGATAAATGACCAGGGGCTAAAGCAAACATTCAAGCAGTAACTGCAGAAAACTTCATTATTTTGAACTACAGTCTTGTCTGAATGATGACATGCCATTTGAAACTGCAGTCTCGTTGGTTTCCGGGACAGACAGTAAGAAACTAAGCCGACAAAAGACTGCCGAGTCAAACTCCTTCGGGGAAACCTTCGTTAACGGGCAGACTCACCAACGATTTGCTAGCCAAGTACTTCCATGGATGTGGACCTCTCCAAGAGTCCTGAAACGCTGTTTTTAATTGGAGGAGGAGGCTGGAATGAATTCCTCACATCCTCCTCCCCTTCTTCCCTGCCAGTCACAAGCACTGACTGAAGCCTAAGCCTGATCCCAAGCACACCTCCAGAACTCCCACAGAAGGGCGAGACCGCCTGGTCAGTGATGTCACCGACCACTCCCTTCAAAGCCGCAGCTCACGGCCCATCACGCGCCCCCACAAAACTGGCCTGGAGAGTAAAGTTTTGGAACAGCGAGATCCAAAGTAGGAAGGTGCTAGGGCACACCACCCCACCCAGGTGGGCCTAAAGGAGCCCAGGCAGCTGGCTACTCACCAGGCATTATCTCGAGAAGCTTTGTTTTACCCGCAACCCGGGTTCGCATCCTGATAGCCTTGTCTCTACACGGCACAGTCTCCGCTAAAATGCCGTTCGGCCAAAAGGCATCCCTATTCAAAAAGAGGGAACAAAAATGAATGTCCGAGAACATCGCTGGTTCCCCCAAAGTATCCTAAGCCTCCTTATAAAATACAAAGACAAATATCCACACAAGGAGAGACAATCCATTGCCATTTGTGCGTGTGCACACGCAGGTGTGCGAGAGCACGCATTTCAATGTTCCTTGGGTTCCCACCAGACTCTGAGAGAGGACAGCCCAGGAAGGCAGAGAAGGCTCAGAGCATCCCTGCCCTCGAGAGGCTGACAGACAAACCGGCAGGGAACATGGCGGGGTGTGTCCCCTTCTCTATACACGCGCCTGAGCTTGCATGCACTCGTGACCAAGTGTCAAAAGGGCCGGTTCAGGAAGTGAACCTGTGGGGTCATTCCCACAGAGTCGCTACGTGACAATGTGAAGAAAGGGTTTGGTGCCACTGGGCACGGACTCTACAGGTGCTGACAGGAGACGGAATCTGAAGCTGCCGTGCACTTCTGCAACGGCCAAACTTCATGCCACAAAATCTCTCTTCCAGTGGGGCTAAATGCACCCCGATCCCGGAGATGAGTGTTCTTCTCCCCAACCCTGATCTTTACAGAGTGCAGCTGTAAAATGCACCATGGGAGATCCGCTCTCTCCTCCCCGCTCCCCTGAGGGCATGGTGCCCAGAACCACAGATCATAAAAATGAAGGGACCTAGTGTCACAGAGGAGAAAGCTGAGGCCTGGGAAAGTCAAGTGATTTGTTCAAGGTCATAGAGCTCTATAGTAGGTGGCAGAGCTAAGGACTGGAACCCAGGCCCTTTGGCTTTACATCCAACACTTTATCCTGGCTTCTGGAGGATGATCAAGAGAGGGCTCTTCAGTCCTTCCTTCAGAGACAGCCAAACCTCAGGACAGTGCTTCCTGTGGGCTGTCTTCAGAGAGAAGCCAGAGACTGTCTCCTGTGCCTAACATTCAAGGCCTCTTCCCCCCGTCAGGCCCTAACCTCCCTTAATAGTGTATTTCACTTTAATAATCCCTTTTGTGGACTGGACGCCCAGTCAAACCAGACAACTCACTGTTCCAGCAGCTTCCTACCTCTGGGCCTTTATACGCCATCCCCCTTTCCTCAAACATGGCCCCCCCACTAAGAAATCTCTGCCTACTGACAGCCTTCCCTCTTCCTCTACATGCAGCCCTCCCTCACATCTTCTTAGCTAGAAAGAACCCTTCTACCCACGAATGTCTCAGGCCCTTCTGAGCTCTCTTAGACATTCATCACATTTTAAATTGTATCACACACTGACTCCCATCTGCATCTCATGCCTCCTGCACCACCACCCCTGAGAATAGGGTTTGAGCGCCATTTTGTATGCCCGGCATCTTGCCCAGCCCTTGGGCTTAATCAAGACCTGTTGACCAGGGAGAGGAAGCTGTGCGGCTGAGCCCACCCTGACACGGCCCCCATCCTGTGCTACGGATGCTTCCTGCTCAGGCTCAGCTCCTTGGAAATTGCAGAGACAGAGAGAAAAGGTAGTATGAGAGGGTAGCACGATGAGTAGGCAATTTCTGTGGGTTACCTGAAGGGGTACCTGGGGAATGGGGAATGGGAAGGGAGACTCAGAGAATTTCTCAAACTCCCAAATTCAAAATCGGAAAATTTTCAACACCCTCTAAGAAAGGGTGTGGCAGTATTTGAGGTGTTGAAAGTTCCATTTAATTAAATATGCAGGCACAAATACAAATTCAAAACAGCATTCCCAACAAAGCAAAGATTTACTGACTCTCCCATTTGGAATTATCTATGCCCCCTCTCCATGACTGTGAATAAGCAAAAGAACCCTTGAGCATGTGAAGCAAACCAAAGACCCAAGTGACCCCCATAACCCTGCAATATCATTCAGCCAACGTTTCCACAATGTTCATCGAGTGGTATCTGTACCCTCTTCCTATCGATTTTTAGATCCAGGAAGTACTAAAGAGAAATGAATGTTTCAGTGTTAAGTCTTAGAATTCTTATGACTAATGTCACAGAAAGACCAGCATTGGAAGTTACTCATTAAACTGAAACGACACTCCCCTCTTCAGCCAAAAAACCAAAAACAACCCGCTCCCCCCCTCCAAAAACCCAAAGCAGACCTCAACTTGCTGTCCCTGATACTGAAGAATAAAGCCCCTGAAAATGGTTCCTCTTAGAGGAAAGCGCACTAGACGTGGAGTCAGAGGATGTGGACAGAAGTCCCAGCTCTGACACTTACTAGCTGTGTGACCATGGACAAGTCGCTGCCTTTTTCCCCTCTCTGAGAATCAGTTTCCTCATCTGCAAAATGGGGAAAATAACAACTTGAACTCCCTAATTCACAAGGCTGTCATAAAGGAAGGCATTCTTTACACTGCAAAATGCAAGAGAAATATGAGCTCTATTGATAATCACACTGCACTGTTAATGCCCCAAGAGTTATCTTAATGATACCTGAAACGTTTGACTGAATCAGCAACTTGCTCAGGTGAAGTCATCCAATCCACATGGTCAACTATTTTTCTGAAATTAAAGAAATTTAAGTGAGCAATCCCAAGGCCAGAAAGACACCAAGCAGCCGCAGAAGAAACAAGTGATTTCTCGATGAGAAGAAAACTTCAGGTCAGAAATATCGGCATGTCCCGGCAGGGGCGGCAGAGGAGTCGTGCCCCCCAAGCTGGCCGGCGGGGCCCCCTGGAGGCCAGAAGCGCTACCTATTGATGGTGTCCCCGTAGGCGGCTCTGATGAGCTGCTGCAGCAGGTTTTTGATGTTTCTTCGCAGCCACTGATTTCTCTCCTTTAGGTCAAAGACTTCATCCATGAGGAGCAGCATGACCCGGAGAGGGATGTTATCATCCACCTGGCAAAAGAAAGAAGAGAAACGCGATCGTCACTTGGGCCCGAAGGCTCCCGACGCTCCCGGGGCCTCTGTGTCTGTCTGACAGAGCCACTCTTAAGCAAGGGCTGCGTCAGGCTTTGTGCTCTGGGGCCCAGAGATCACTGCAGGTGGCACTGCAGCCCTGGAGTGCAAAGAAGCTCGCTCCTCGGGAGAAAAGCTGGGGCAAGCCTGGACAGCAGACTAAAAATCAGAGACGTCACCCCGCCGCCGACAAAGGTCTGGAGAGTCAAAGCTATGGTCTTTCCAGAAGAAATGCATGGCTGGGAGAGTTGGACTATGAGGAAAGCTGAGCACAACAAAATCGACACTTTTCAACTGGGGTGCTGCAAAAGACTTTTGAGAGTCCCTTGGACAGCAAGGAGGTCAAATCAGTCAACATTTAAAGAAATTAATTCAGGCTAGTCACTCAAGGTCAGATACTGAAGCTTAGATACTCTGGCCACATAATGGGAAGACGGGACTCACTGGAAAGCACCCTAGAGTTGAGAAAAATTGAAGGCAGAAATTGAGAAGGAGACGGCAGAGGATGAGATGGATGGATGGATAGCGCCATGGAAGCAATGAACATGAGCTCAGACAGACTTTGAAAGATAGTGGAGGACAGAAGGGTGGGGTGTGCTGTGTGATCCATGGGGTCACAAAGAGTTAGACACGACTAACGACTTAACAACAACAATGACACGTTAGACCGACCGCAGGCAATTCAACTCACGTCACAGCCTGCTTCCTCATAAATAAAATGGGACGATGGTACTTACACTATTGACCACACAAAGTAGCTGGAAGGAAAGTGCTTTGCAAATCTTAAAACACTGCATAAATGTCAACTGTCATTCCCACTGTTATTACTGTTAACTCCCGAGTGGAAACTAGCATTATGCTGTCAATTAAAAATTATCCATTCACTTTTAATTCTATAATTAATTCCATAAATCTACCATAAGAAAACGAACAACCTGAAGTGAAGAGGTTCTGACCTCCTCTGAAGAAATGAAGATGTTTAGGAATTGATAAGCCTTCAACCAGTCTTTCAGGGGCACTGGTAACTATTGCATAAAGCAAACGGGAACATGGGCCCCAACTTCATAATTCAAAGTCACAATTCACGAACGAAGAAAATAAATTCCTTTTATGAGAACAAATAAAGCCAGCAGCTCTGAGACAAACAACAAAGACGAACCAAAATTAGTCTTGGTAAGATTATCTTTTAGTTTACAAATTTTAAAATGTAGGAAAACTAGAAGTGATTCAGCCAAAGCTGTAGAAAACAGAAGTGAAATGAGGAATTACAGTGAAAAAGGCTTTTCCCAAGGTCCAGTTGCAGTCCTATTAATAAGCCTTGGAAAGGTGGTTGTGACAAACAGGGATGTGAGGGAGAGGACAGCTCAGACTCACCGTGTCCACCAGGAATAACTTTAGATTCCTTCTGTTACCCTTAAGGAGAAAAGATCTTAGCCCTTCTCTTCACTGCATCAATGTTGCAATCTAAACACTGCGGAAACAGGATTCACGAGAAAATAAAGGCCTGAGTAGTTTCAGTGCCTTGCTCAGAATCTTGTTTTCTTTTTTACTTTTTTGACACAAACCGGATCTCCACGCTGACTGGTCCCTTGAACCATCAAGTTTTCTGCTAATTAGGCCAAGAAGGTTCTGCTCTGCTCTAATACACTAAATACACATGACATCACTGCAGTCGACAAAGTTTAACTCCAAATGCCTATCTCCCTGTTCGTATTCTATATGTGTCTAGTCACTGACATGGTGTCTCTCCCACGAGGCTGGGAAGTTCTCGTGGACAGTTTTTGCTTTTCTCTGTATTCCCATGTTTAGCACAGTGCCTGGCACAGAGTAAGCACTTAATAAGGTTTCTTGACTGTCTTTTAAAGGCTAATAGTATTTATCATTAAAATAATTTATGAGAAAAGAGAAATTTAATTGTAAGCATGAAGTCAGCAAAAGTTATTTGCAAATTATTTTTCAAGTCATGAACTAAAAACACCGGGAGGAAGAAATCACTTACATTGTCATCAAGCTGGGCGGAGACACGGCAATGTTCAGGATCAGAATCTGTCTTCTGAATTAAAGGAGGCACCTAAGAGGAGCATTAAAAATAAATAAATATACAGAAGAGCACAACGTAACAAAAAACAAACAAAAAGAAAGAACACAACACAAAAACAACAAAGAATTAAAGAGTGTCATGGATAGAACACAAATTTCTTCTTGTATAATATGGGCCCTGCTTACAAAAAGAACATTACAAAACCCAGTACCCATTGAATACAATTTTTAAAATTACTCGTCAACACAAATAGGAAACAAAAACATTCATACAATTTGGAGCACATATCACTTGATAACTGGAAAGCAGCTGAGTTCCCAGATAGCTTTCAAATAGAAGACACATTAATGATGTTCAGACAGTGGTTAAAAAAACCATCAGTTAAATGCCCTTTGAGAGGTGGCTGTGGGGCAGCAGAGATGGCCCAGCTTTGTTTCCACACAAGGGTGGGTTGATTCACCCATCCAGACCAATCTCGGAGAGATGAAGTCAGCCTTTAAGAGAATGGACTGGAGGAGGGGAAGAAATGCAGGCAGTCTAATAGGAATTCGGTTAATGACTCAAGACTGGAGATTAGAGAACAGTCTACGTGGAGGACTCAGGCGCAAAGAAGTGGTAAATGAAGCCAGAAGAACAATCCAAGGAAAGAAGGCCTTGAGTAGACCCTTTGGGGATGCAGAAAAATCTGTGTCACTAAGTCACTAAATAGGAAAGGGGGGAGGAGGAGGAGAAGGTTAAGTCAAGTCGACCAATACTCATTAAGCACCTTCTTGTACACACAAGACAATCCAATGTCTTCAAGATGTACAGGATCCAATGGGGGAGATAAAAGCACGGACCCAAGTCTGATACAAGGTAGAAAGTGATAAGGTCAAAGCCTCCAGCAGAAGCTTCAGGAAGAACTGCTTGAGGTCATCTCCTCCTCCAACGGCTGGCCGCTAAACACCCATTCCTCCCAAGAGCCCAGTGAGCCACTCACCCCCACCTTCTCAGCCTCTTGTTCATGGTCTTCCCTAACCCTTTCAGAGAGGACCAAGCCTTCATCCTGGGGTTTTCACATCCTGTGGGTACCAGTGAAGCCTTCAAGGCTGCTGACTTAATACCCTTTAGCTACCTGACTGGCTAAATATCTTTCCCAAGGATCTTTTTCCTGAATAACATATTTTATTTGCCTTGTAGGTTCACAGAATTTAAAGTTGGAAGGGACCTTAGAAGACCACCTAGTACAGTTTCACACCTGAAACCTATCCAAGCTGGTAGAACCCACCAAGGCTGGCATTCTGCCAGCAGAACCTTGGCAAGTTCAGCATCACCTCCACATCCTGATAAGGCATCAGAGGAGGAATTTGTGGAGGCAAACATTTTTAACAATAACTTATTAATAATAAATTCAAATTCAAAAGTAGAAACTGGAAATATATTAAGACAACTCCTTCCATGAACCCAGACTGATGGTGTGACTCAGTTTCATGGGACTGACAAATTCTGAAATATCATTTATAGTAAGAACACAACAATACCAAGACTGATGGTAGAGAAAGGCTCTTTTGTCAAAGGCCAGTTGGACTGCAACCTAAAATACGAGGATTTACTGGGATTAATAGGATCTGAATGAAGACTAGAACTTAACTGTCATCACAGCACTTAATTATCGTGCAATTAATTCTGGTAAGTCTATGACTAAAAAAATTGCATAATTTAATAGCAGAATGGATTGAAGCACTGAATTTTGCCATTTATAAATCTTCTCCTGATAACAAGATGAATGAAGACTATCACAGGGGGCCAGAGTCTAGAAGCCGGCCTCAAAATTCCAAAGAGCTGAGTTTGAGTGCCCGCTACCTGCGCCTCCCAGGAAGTCACGTCACCCCTATGCTAAGTAAACAGAATCGCTGCTGGTCTCCCCCAGCAGAGGTTTCCTTACAAGGAATCCTCCACATTAATGAAGTCTGCATAAAAAAATGTATTAACATGTTATCTTGTTTGTTCATGGAAGAAATTAAAGAGTAATAAGGAAATGATACAAGTATCTTTCATGAAGGTTATCCAAAAATACTGATTTGAGAATAGAAAACTTTTAGAAAAACTGTCCAGAAAAGTACTCTTACCTTGAAAAATGATTGTTTTATGTCTTGTCCCAGCCTCTCGGACATTTTGCCCATGTTGTCTGACATTTTGGTCATGCCCTCCGCCAAGCTATCAGGAAGAGATTTAACCGCGTTTGAAACGTTCCTCATAGAATTGCGTAGCGGATTTACAAAAGTGTCCATCTGCAGGGGAAGGAAGAGCACGAGTGACTTTCTTTTCTACTGCATTCTCAATTCGAACTAAGCAGCCTGGCGAGGTACATTATAGCCATCAATTAATTTCCCATACTTCTTCTTCCTTTTTTTTTTTAATTTTTTAAAAAAAAATTTTATTTATTTATTTTAGGCACTTGGGGTTAAGTGACTTGCCCAGGGTCACACAGCTAGTAAGTGTCAAGTGTTTGGTCTGAGGCCGGATTTGAACTCAGGTCCTCCTGACTTCAGGGCCGGTGCTCTATCCACTGTGCCTCCTAGCTGCCCCAACTTCCCATGCTTCTGCTCCAAGACTCCTATGTGGTATGAGCTGGAGGGGAACTTCCCACTATAAACGTATGCAGGGTAAACATTTCAAATGGGGAACAATTATCTTGGCTTGGTCTTCAGTATATATTTGCTAATATGTACAGTAGGGACTATTTTGCATAACACCAAGCTTTGACTACTTAATCAAAGAGACTGTCACATATTTATAAGGCTAAAAATTCTGGAATCATTTTCACAAAAGAAAATTCAATGTACAACTTATTCTCCATCACTTCCTGAAAGAAGACTTGGAAATTATAACGGAAAATGATGATGAAACTAACATTACCCTGACGACACAATAAAGAAAAGTGGAACAAACAGGACGTGCAAGTAACAAATACGGTAAGTACGCATTTATCTGAAATTGAACCTGAAGGTTCCAAAAAGGGACTTCTCTGTGATTTACTTTAATGAGACAAACACAAAGAATGGCTTTGGAAACTAGTCAAGATCGGGAACTTACTGTAAAAATAAACAACCTGAAGGCCATGGCACAAAGTCAGTCTGGATTCACGTCCACGCTTCCCCTTGGGCAGCTCTTATCCTATACTGATGCTTTCATTTTTCAGAAAGTAAAGCAAATAAAAAGGAGAATCCGTGTGGCCTAAACTGGAACCAATCGCTAAGAATGGATGAAGAAGCTGCAGGAAGCTTCCAACCAGTCATCACATTGTTACACTTCAAAGTTTACAAAGTACTTTACAGACATTACCTGATGAATTATTACATATTACACATAATTACTCATAAATATATCACGTTCCATACTTTTACAAAGGGCGTTCCAAAGTCTTAGCTCTTAAGACATTTAAGGTACAAAAGCTTAAATGGCGCTAAAGCCTGGGAGCCACCCGCATTACAGAGATGCCCAGGAGCGCTGGCAGGAACTGAAGAAGCAGGGCCCTCACCTGAGGGAGAGGCAGGAAGCAGCATGTGCTTGGCAGGTCAAACTGCCTCCACACCCTCCTCCTCCATCACCACGCCCACCCTGATCCCCATGTCCTCTGAGACCCTGAGCTCGGAAGCCTCAGGAATGGCCGCGCTTCCAACCCAGGGCCTTCACCCTCCTGCGGGGGCAGCAGCCACAGCTACCAAAGACCCAAGAAAGAAGGCTCTGGCCACCAGAGTCCTTGGCCCCGTCAGATGATTCAACACCAGGCACTGATAGGACATTATCAGTGGGAATGATGTCAAAGATGAAGGGTGAAAGTCTCCATGTGGGGTCACATAACTGAATGTAGGGGTCATGGAAAATCTGGCAACAATAAAAGAATGTGCAAGGACCAAAAATTAATTCACAATCAAACGCATAATGAATCCAAGGTGTTCCTGGCAGCGCCTGCCCGTGCTGCATCCTGCGACTTTACGGCAGCTTTGGCTCTGAACCCACAGCATGTGCACTTTGCACCGAGCATGTCTTCAGGTCATGCAATGCCAAGTACCGCTACTGAAAAGGGTCAGTACCAAAAGGGACTGCAAGTGGAAAAAGTTTAAGAAGCCCTGCTCCATACCAAGGAAATCAAAGGCAAGTCCCCACCCCTAAATAGTTTCATATTCAAGTTCCAAAAAGTCACCTCATGGCACAGTGCTAGGCCTGGAGTGGGGAGTTTAAATACAACCTCATACGCTTACAAGCTGTGTGACCCTGGGCAAGTCATTAACCTCTGCCTGCCTCAGTTTCCTCATCTGTAAGAGAGAGATAAGGATAGCACCTATGTCCCAAGGTTGTTTTGAGGATCAAATGAGATTTCTGCAACAACCTTAAAGAGCTGCACAAATGCTAACTGATACTATATTATTGCTCTTATTATAACGATGGCACCACTAGGCTTAGACCCCACGGAGGCCACGGAAAAGTAGAAAGCCCTAGCAAACACCAAAATATTTGTGGGAGCAAAGAATCGGGAACAAAGGAGAAGCCCATTAAGTGTGGAGGGTTAGACAGGCTGTGGTCCATGAACGTCAGGGAACGATTGCATGGTACAATCTACATGAATTGATGCAGAGTGAAGTCAGCATGACCCCTGACAGTGGAGGCAGACAGAACCAGCCCCTGACAATCAGCAGGGAATGCTACAGCCTGACAAAGAGCAAACTTGGCCTCACGGAAGAGACAGGAAAAGATCACCCCACACCCATTTCCCTGCATAAGTGGGAGGTATTCCTGTGTCCAACACTGCAGATATCTCAGACTTTTCCAATGTAATGCTTTTTTTTTTTTTTTACTTTTTATTTTTTTCTTTAAATAATGATAATTTGTTACATGAAATAGTTATCTGGAAGGGGCAAAATTTTAGTAATCCCAGGACAAATTTTGTAACGTAAAGCCAAAAGACATATAAAAGCTTATTTTTTTAAAAAAAGTGTGATACAGCAGTCCAAAAGCTGGTGCCATCGACGGCTGCATCATGAGTGATCTCCTATCTGTGACTAAAGTAATGCTACCACAGTCAGGCCAGATGTGGTCAGTTCTGGGCAGCACCTCTCAGGAAGGGCTTTATTGATCCAGACGGCTTCCAGGGAAGGTGACAGGACGATGACAGGCTGGAAATCAAGCCACGGGGGGGTCAGCGGAAGGAGCCATGCTAATCCCTCTTCAAGTTCTGATGGGCGTCCCAACTGATGAACACAGGGACCTCATTCTTCCTTTGCCAGCAGGCTTCAGATTCCAGGGAGGCAGGAGACATAGACCCAGTGGGGCTGGGCCTCAGTGTCCTGGTGCTGGGGCAGCAGAAAGCCACCTTTCCTTTTACAGACCCAATGAGGGGCTGGGACCTTAAGATTGCCTGAGAAGGGCGCAGACTGAGCTTGGCCGGCCCCCTCAGAACTGGATGATCACCTTGCTCTTCCTTCCACAACTGAAGCCTCAGCACTGCAGGAGGCCTCTGGCTGCCGATGACCGTGGGCTATCGTTCCAGACCCTATGGCATCTGTTCGCTCCCCAAGCCATGATGGATTGTGTGGCAAGGGAATCAACAAGAATGCGGATGGGCAAAGAGGGGAGACAGTGAAGGATGACTTAGGAGACTGTGAATCTGGATGACTGGAAGAAAGGCAGGTACCACGAATACAAAGATGGGTCTGAGGGGAAGACAATGAGGTTGGTTACCTTCAGACACCTGGAATACGAAATGACCAGGGGACCTCCAACAGGGAATGTTTCCCAGGCCCTGTGAGCTCAGAGCCAGCATCCGCTGAGGTGTAGGTCCCCTCTCTTCTCACTCACCCCGTCCTGACCCGGGGCCGCCCCCAACAAAAGCCTTCACGGCCCCCTGACTGCTGCCTTCCCGTGCACTGCCACCGTTGGAACCTATGCAGGCCAGGCATTTTTGTAAATTTTAACTTGTTCACCATGTAATCAATTAATGTTTATCAGTCTTCTTCCTCCCTTTTGAAAAAGAAACGTTCTTTTCTCTATGGATGCCTTGGGCTGGTGGGCCTCAGAAGACTGTATGGTTACTGGTCCCCTCTGCTGCCTTCCATCACGTTTAATTAAGTAGCTACTGAAGAAGTCACCACTGCTCTAAATATCTTCCTCCTGTCGCACTTTGAGCTCAGGATGCCATCAAGTCCCTCGACACCCATGATCATAACTGCCTCCCTGTCAATTCTGTGGTCAGTGCATCTTGTGTGGAGAAGTTCAGATTTATAAGCACCGTCTTTTTCCAAAAGATCTGTTGGGTTTCCTGATTCAAACTCAAAGATATCTGTCTTTATTGTTCCCTGGATTACATTCTTATCAAGTTCAAATGACATCCTGAGGGTACCTGGAGAGCTTTCACAGAAACCACAAAGCGGTTTCATGTGTCGTTTTTTGGCTTGCTTTGCTTTTTAGCCAAACTAAACAAGGCTGAGTCAGCACTTGTCACTGACCTGTGGAGGTGCATCCTCTGAGGTCCCACATGTGCCTAAGATTCTGTGGCTGAATGGGCAGCCGGTCCACCTGTAAGTCCCAAAGACCAAAGAATGAAGGCGATGGAGAGCCCCACACTTGTCATTCTTGAGACTTCCAGTCATTGAGAAGCTACTCTGGGACAGCTCCCCCATGACTTGGAAGCCATACCTAGTTCTATTCAGAAGAGATGTTGATGACATTAGGGCTAGCCAAAACCTGAAAGGCACCACACTTTATTTCAATTGTGCTTAGCCTTACTGCGTTGGTAATGTTTACATATCCAATAGTTTCAACACTGGCATGACACTCCGGCATTCTTACCACATCTGGGTCCATTCTATACAGGGTGTCCCCAAAGTCTTAGGGCAATGTTAACTGCCATTGCTTTGGCGTCTCCCGTAGGCCTCAACAACGTCTGGGGACGTTTCCACTTTGCTCCGGTGTGGCTGGCCAGAAGCCCCTGGAACCTGGGGCTGTGCCGCTGACTTCACTGGCTCTGTGTCCAGCTACCTGGGGTATTCCTGGGGTCCTGAGCAGAGCTCACCCTATAACCCTGGGATTCTGTCACCATTTTTCTTTGCTCCTTGCCTGAGTCCTAACCTAATCAGAAATGACTGTATTGTTCTGTTCAGACCGATTTTCACTCCAGTCCTATCCCATGCTTCATGGTGTTAGGTGACCTTACGTGCCGGTGGAGTGCAAATTGCACTAAGTTCGATGAAACTCAAAAGGCTTTTGGATAGAGGGACCGACGACACATCTGTTCTCTGGCTGACTGCTCTCCCCAGCCCACCTCAGGATCCCTCCCACCTCCACTCCCCCTTTCTCTTTTTGTATTTGTATCCCCCACACTTTACACAACGCCTGACACATAGTAGGTGCTTCATAAATGTTTACTATCTACTGACTAGGTTGGCTGGGGGTGGGTGGGGTGGTGGTGGTACAGTTTTCAGCTGCCTTGACTCCTAAAGACCGTCTATTGACCTGCAGAGTGGTGGCAATCTGAGCTGCTGAAGGCCATGCTCACATTGATGTGTGAAGGAATGTGGCACTTTGGCTCACAGTTTTCACTGAGAGGATGAGGAAAATAGAGCAGAGGTAGCACACATGCACTCACAAAACCCCCCAGATTAAAAAGTAATTGGGAAATGCTTAACACAATAAACAAAAATACGACAGACACAGAGAATGGTAACATATTTTCTGAGCCAATATGTGGCCCACAGGGTCTGACATCACTGGTAGAGAAGAGACGGTAATGGACTGGGAGTCAAGAAGACCCAGATTCAGTTTTTACTGTGTGATGCTGATCAAGTCACTCGACAGCCTCAGTTTCCTCAGCTGTAAAACCTCTCGTGGCACCTTCCTCAGGGTTGTTGTGAGAGTCAAATGGCAGCTGCCTACAAGCCAGTGGTCAACCGTAAAGCCCACGATGAAAGTCACCTATCACAGGGTATCAGAACAAAAGACAAAATTGGCGCATCCAGTCTCCCTGGGCAAGGGAAAGCCCCGTTTTGTTCTGAGATCTTCCCTCCGTATGAATTTTTCTCCGTTCACGTAATCCCCCCTTCTGAGTCCTGGAGGTCAGCCCCACGTGGATCCTGCCCACTGGATGGACGTGCAATCTCCTGGATAAGGGGCCTCGTCCACATGAGATCACAGACCCACTTAAAGCAGAAATACCCAGGCGACCTACATGACATGGTGTGGACAGAGGGTCTAGAAGGAGGGCAGAAGATCTCCAGTGTCTGAACGTCTCTGGAGGAACTTCCCTTTGAACGGCAGCAGCATCCAAGAGGTGAGTTCAGATGGAGGGAGGAACACACACACATACACATTCCCTACAAGGAGCTTACGGTCTAGCCGGGAGACACCAAGCAAGAGCGCGTGCAGACGTCAACGGGAGACCACACGGAGTAAATTAGGTAATCTGAGTTCCTGCTGAAATAAAGACTGCTCTACAACAACCACTAGTTACTTTAAAAACAGAACTTAAACAATAAATGCCTCCTTAAAAGTTCCCCATTTCTGTACAGAAGAGTACGTCACACTTCCAGCCCACAGCGTCCTAACAGCTTCTCACCTTGCGAGCAAAATCCCCTTTCCCTTTGCTGTAGGCTTTGTTCTCCAGAAAGTCACACACGTAGGGAGCCAGGGCAGGAGAAGCTTTCATCATTTCAGGTGTCAATAATAACTAAAAAAGCAAAATGTCACTTTAAATAAAAATGGAGCTCATAACATTTTTACAAATTTGACAGCACAACCAGAAGTACTCTGTACAGTGTCCTCTAAAAGAACTCACTTTGAGTGGTGACAGTTACTTTTATTCACAAAATGCTTAGGGGAGAAGGTTTACAGCTATATTCATTTTTCAAAATATTGCCCCTTTTTAAGTTTTATCACTTCTAGTTAGGAATGCATGTCTTAAGTTCTCTTCCATAAAATCACGTAGAAGACAATATCATAAGTAGACAGGATAATCACAAATGGATTTGTCATGTAAAAAGGAAAAACAATCATCAATCTGAAAACCAATTATATGACCAAGATGAAAATGAATACATTGTTCTCAGGATTCCTAGACTTCTCGAATTAACATCCTCACTTAATACTTCTCGTTGATCTTGTTCCTTTAATACAACGAATTACTCAGGAAATGAATACACCAATGAATTTATTAAATAATGTGGTGAGATAAAAAATGTAAAAAGAAGTCATTTCAGAATTACAAATTACTTAAGAATCCACTCACCTCCTTGGAATAATCAATTCGACCTAACTTTAGAATATATGAATTTGAAAGACTATTCAATCTTATAAATTAGAACAGGAAGTCAGCTGTGTAATATTGGGTAGGTTCTGATCTCTGCCAGGCTGTGGGGGCATGGTGTTAGAACAGATGCCAGGCACCGGAAGGATCACACCTGCCCAGAGTTGAGACCACCTGTGACATCTTCAGAACAGCCTGTCCTATGAAGCAGCAGATACCCATGCTATATCACAGCCCTC
Source organism: Vombatus ursinus (assembly GCF_900497805.2). NCBI lineage: Eukaryota > Metazoa > Chordata > Mammalia > Diprotodontia > Vombatidae > Vombatus > Vombatus ursinus. The sequence continues at coordinate 13,923,349 of NW_020954577.1, read as the reverse complement.
CAAGGAATGAGAGTTAGTCCTTGGGTGTCCCCCAAGAGTTAGGACACTTCCAAGAAAATCCAAAGAGAGTTCTAACATACCCTAAAGAGAGTCATTCCCATGTTGATCATTGTGAGGAGATCTTAGAGAAAAGGAATAAAAACCCAAATCGGCCTACAATCTCCGAGCCTGGAGTCAGATGACAAGTTCCAGACTACAGAAGGGGACACCCAGCTCAAAGGGTGGGGTACTGATATTCCTAGAATGGAAGATGCCCATCTCTTTTCACATCCTATGGAGAGTCACCAAAAGGATGGGTCACAAGCTCTGGACACTTTTTAGCTTATTCTAACACCTCTACATGTTACAGTACTGAGAAGGAATGTGGCTTTAGCAATTCAAAGCGCTCCAGAGCTGCCACGGCCCTCAAAGATCATTCTGCCCAATCCTCTAATTTTTCATTTGACATTTGAGGAAGGAAGTCTTAAAATCAAACCTGCAGAAAGGTTCTTATAAATGGACATTCTAACCAAGCTTTTCAAGAAAAAAGAAGCTTCCTATACATTTTTGCTATGATTTAAATGACAAGATAAGGTCAATACCCTTACCTGTAAATATGCATTTAGGTCCTTTTTTCGCTTTTCTAAAAAATCGCGGTCCATGTTGTTAAATGTTTTTTTACCAGGGAGTTTCAAAATGCTTGACAGATTCTCAAACTAGAATACAAAATATATTCAATGTTTATCTCTTAAAATTCATTATTTTGCTATATACAAAAGTAGATAAGATTTGTATCATTGCAACAAAGAACCAACTTTTCTAAAGAAACACTCTCCTGGACCTAAGGGACAATACTGAGACAAAAACAGCGCATCTATTCTGAAGACAGGGCATTGTAATGTCATATATCACAATGATTAAGTTAATTTTATATTACCTTTTGACTTGGAAATAAATATCTTTCACAGGAATAACAATTTATACAAATAGCTTCTAAAATAGCAGAAGGATAGGTTTTTACAGAAATGACTTGGACTTTTACAAAATTTTTATAAAACATGGAAGCAAGGGTGGGTAAGACAGGAGCAATAAGAAACCACAGCACAGTTCTTTAAAACAAAATGCATCAGACGGGCCGTGAACACTTCCAGGTGGATGGACCAAGGATAATGTAACAAGAAAGAAAGAGGTAAGAGCTGCTCAAGTCCCATCATGTTTTTATTTCCTCACCAAGACCAACTGTCTTGGGATTGGAAAAGACCAAAATGACTGAGAGCTGATGACCTAGTCAAGTACCCTCGAAGAGCCAAGTTACCCGGCTGTGATGACCCCACTCTACCGCATCCTAAAGGACCTAAAGCAGACGGGTGGGGCCGCTGAGTACATGGGCCGCGAGCTCTGAAAGATTGTGTCAACCAGGAGAGATACTCATTTTCACAAACCGTAGGCCAATGAGCTTGACTTTAACTCCCTGAAAAATTCTGCAAAATATCACTAGTGGGGGGGTTTATGAACATCTAGAAAAGGAGGAAGCGGTTCCAAAGAACCCATCTGGCTTCAACTAGAACTGACTGAACGGCTGGAGCTGAAGAACAGCCATTGTTGGAACATCTAATCATCAAGCATTTATGCGGCACCTGCTGTGTGCCAGGCACACCAAGATAAGGTGCTTATACTCTAGAAGGGGGAGAGGACGAGCCCACGTCCAGGTTCACACACACTAAGCATAAACAGAACAAGTACAAACAAATGGAAGGGCATCAGGAAGTCGATCAATAAGCATCGAGGGAGATGAGGCTTCATGCAGAATGAGGCCCTGGGCAGTGGCATCTTTGAGGAAGAGAAGGACTGTGTGAGGGGAGGTATTCTAGGTCAGGCCCAACCAGAGTGAAGGAGCTAAAATGGGAAGTCATCGCAATGTGGGAGGGAACCCGGAGGGCCAATCTGGCCAGCCCTAAGGGCAGGGAGGAAGTAAGGCCCCACAAGGCTGGAAGGACAGGCCGGGGAGGGCTTTAAAGGCTCAGCAGATAAGTTCATAGCTCACATTTTGGGAGAAGCAACAGGGAGCCAGTGGGGTTTACTGAGTGACGCAATCAGAACTGAACTGAAGGAAAACCACTGGGGATAGTATGGAAGATGGACTGGAATAAGACTTGGGCAGGGAGGCCACTGCAACAGTTTAGGCTAAAGGTGATTAGAGACTGAATCATCGAGGTAGAGGCTTTCTGAGCAGAGATGAACATCTAATAGGCAACTGGTGCCATGAGGCCGAGCATACCAACAATCAGTGCTACCTTGAGAGGCTACAGGTGCCCCCCACATCACTGGTCATCAAGCAAAGGCTGGGTGACTGCCTGCAGGTGAGAGGGGATTCCTGTTCAGGGTGGAGCTGGAGGATCGGCTTTTGAGGTCCCTTCCAGCTGGATCGCACCTAAATCGGGATCTGATCTCACTGTCAGCAAACACTCCCTCAGGGATGGCAGTGAGGCACCGCGGTAAGAGTGGAGAAAGAGGGAAAGGGCGGGGGCAAGACAGTCTTCACAGTACCTGGGTTCCACCTATTAATTCTTCGAATGGCTTTTTATTCAAGTCATATGAATGAATTTATTCAATTTCACAGGGTAGTTTATCCATTATAAAATCAATTTATTTCAGACATTCTGAAATGAGTAATGTTAAAGAAAACAGAATACGTCTTCAGTACTTTAAAGGAATAGCTCTAACACTGATACTCAAATATCACTTCTTAAAGAAGAGAAACAACCTAGATTTTAATAGTATTTTTTTTAATCTCAAAACCCTAAAGGAATATTATTAAGAGTTTTCTCTAATGTAGTTGTCTTGAATCTTAGACACACTTGGGGACTCCATGAAGAATCACCACCCATAAAAATGAAACTTAAAAATGAACTTCACGTCGAGATGTAATTACATGGATAAACTTTTGGAATCCAGCAGTTTATGTTTAGAAACTAAGAGGTTTATTCCTCACTAGGCTTTATCAAAATAATGCAAATGTAGAGTACTCTAATGAAAATGATAAATCCTTAATATTTGTGAAATGCTGACTAGCTGGTTTTCTAAGATTCTCCACTCAGTTATAAATATGCATGCCATGCAACAATAATCTCATTTAAGAACAGGAACCCGTTAATATCTCACAAGGTACAACCTTATTTGTGTCCTTCCTTAGGCCTCTCAAAGAAAATGACTCGATCTTTCAACAGTGAAAATAGAAAGAAGTCAAGTCATGCCCAGCTGAACAATGAAGGAAAACATTTCTATGAAGACATTTTTCTAAGAGACTTTCACTGTCTCGATGCGGACTCAATTCACACGCCTCCCCAAATTACTTCAATGAAATCTCAAATTCTACCATAAGAAAACCCCAAACAGTCACCATATTTGCCAGGACCCCAGTGATCTTGACAGGCACCATTCCTAGGTGAACTGCAACGGGGATAATTACACAGTGGTCTTCGGTTCAGAAGATCCACCTCACCTAAACAACACTTCTTGGAGCAGGAGGTGTGAAGAGGCTGCCCAAAAAGTCAGTGCCATCCTAGCTACTTTAAAAGAGGTAAAACTTCCAGGAATGACAAGAGGAAAGTCCTGCTGCACTCTGCCTTGGTCAGACCATGCCTAGAGGGTTGTGTTCATTCAGGAAGGCCACAGGGAGACAGCGAAGGGCCCAAGTCCACATCCAGAAGGACTGAGGACAGACAAGCAGAAATAAAGATTTGGGGGCACTGAGAGCTGTCTTCAAGTAATCTGAAAGGCTGTCAGGGGAGAGGGAGGAGATGTCTGTTAAGCCCCAGAGGCTGGAATCAGTATCAATTGTAGACGTGATGCCAGAACAAAATTCCCTAGTGTTCCGGCTACCGAAACGTGGACTGGCCTCCACATCTGCAGAATTGGCGGGTTCCCTTTCCTCGGAGGTCTTCCCACAGAGGCACACACTCACCTGTCAGGTATCTTACCGTGAGTAATGCTCTTGAGCAGGGACTGGAGTGAGGGGCTGCTAACATCCCCCAATCTCAAATTCTCTTATTGCTACACTCACAATACACATACCACAAGCAATTTATGCCATGTTTGTACAATCCAGGCTAAATTCTGCTAGATTTGTTCTTGCAAATAACTCTTTTAGTTCATTGATAAAACTTTTCACCCGCTATTTCCATAGTCAATAATTTTGCTCTGATTTGCACACTATAGTTCATACACTTTTAAAATGAAAGTTTTTTGTAGCCAAGTAACTCCCTCCAACTGTGGCACCTTCAAAGGGGTTCTGCTGCCATCAGAGCCCTAGGAAGCTAACACTTATGTCAACAGGTCCTACTTTGTACCCATGGCAACATCACAGGTTCTGACATTCTTCCTTCTATTATTTTATGGGGGTTAAGAGCATGTGACTGTAGGGCAGGCAATCAAAGGTAGGCTGTCTAAGAGTATCAAGTACAGTCAACAGCTGGCTAAGCCTCTGACCACACAGGTCCTGCACTTCAACTGAAATCCTCCTTTCTCAAGCTCAGTTTTTATTTCTTCAGCTCTGTGACCAATTCAACAAGTAAACTAAATCCCTTCTGCTAGACTTCTGCAGAGCAGTCTACGGAGGAAAAGACAATGGCTAAACAACTGAACTAGTCTGTATAAAGCCCATTCAAAAACTTACTACCCTATATCAATTTCACAGAAATATTTTAGTGCTGGGTACAAAGAAATGATATTTCTACCTAGGGGGTATCAAATGAGGGTCTAAACAAGTCTGCTGCCAGTTTTAGTTGCTCATATTTAGAAATAATAAAACATTTAAATTGCCAAATGAAAGTACTCCCAGGATATTTGAATGTTACTGGTTTGTACATATAATCTAAAAGGCATGTGAAACCAAATTCTGGGAATTTTTTTCTACTTGACACATGTATAATATCAGCCTGTCTGTTAATTATCATTAAAATGTTCCTTGTCAAAAACGCAGAGACCTAGATCATGAGAGGCTGAGTGCTCTGAGAGTTAAAAGGGCTTGCTCAGAGGCTCTCAGACGAAGACCTCAGAAACAGGGCTGTGCGAGCCCCTCACTCGGAGATGGAGAAGACGAGTCCCGAGAGGCTGACCGGCCTGGTCACACGGGTGGCATCCACTTTGGCCACCATTTTCCTCCAGCGCACACACGCACACACACACACACACACACACGCCCCCAAGGAGGAGGCACTCAGTGCCACTCAAGAACAACAAACAAACAAACCAACACGTCTCCGTACCTGCTCCGTGATCCGCATGTGGAAGTCATGGAAGTCGCTGTAACGGCGATAGGTCTTCCAGATCTCGTCACTGTTGGGGCCACGCCGGTGCACAGTGATGGCGTACAATGCGTACGTCTTGCCATGGTCATTACACACGCCTGCCACAGCATAGGGGTCACAGTCAGCACAGACTAGTCATTTAGAACAAAAGGAAGAGAAACAAAACACACGAAAGAGGAAAACGAAAGGACAAAAAAAGACATCATGAAATGAGGAAGAGTCTGAAATGAGAGGCTGAGACACAAATGGACGTCAGTAAAGGATCACACAAAATGCCCAAACCTCCTCACAGGACAGCAACTACCATCCAATGGCTACCGTCTACAAGGAAGGAGCCGACGGGGGAAGGGCTGGCCTGGGAGCCCATCCGGCAGGCTCATGATTCTGACTGAAATGTCCTTAAAAGACCCCGAGGAAACACCATCCTTGTGAAGTTCTGGGATCCTACACTCACTAGTCCTAGGGGTCTCAGGTGCTTGGCCAACTGCTTTTCAAACACAATCTCTTCAGCCAAAAGGAGGACGACCAAAGACGTAAACTGCCCTACCCAACCCTCTGAAAACATCCTGGAACACACGGCGGCCTCAACGATGACTGGGGAACTCAACAGAGTGGACCGCTGCCCTGCCCACAGCTGCAGGAGGAAGCTGCCTCTGCTCTGGCGGAGTGCCGTCGAGGCGCAGGTAGGTCGTGGGGGCTGGCTGTGGTTTTTTTCAGTGACCCTGTTAAATGATGGCTAAGAGTAACTATTTCTCTAAGGGTGCCTCCCTACACGCTTGCATTCTTAGCATACTGCTGGGCACACAAGACATTTCAAATTGGAAAATCCTGTTACCTATAAACGTTATAGACATACAACGTCCCTTAGCAGGTAAAGACGATGCTTTGCATCTAACTGATGCGATCTCACTCCCTACCAGGGCACAACGAGGGAAAAAGCTCCATGGGGAAGGACAGCCCAGGAAGCCATGTGCCTCATCAGCACCTGTGCTCTTCACAACTAAACATGGAACTATGGTGACCAAGAGATTCTAAATAAATTTCACCTGAATAGCACACCCTTTATACTCAAATACAGGGCTTTTTCTTACTATGATTATATGCCTCAGTTTAAAGAAAAGTCAAAACTATTCTTAGAAAAATGGTTTCCAGCACATGAGGCTATAATTCTAACTTTTAGCAACATTTAATCTTAAACCCTAACCCTAAATCTTTCCAAACATTAAATAATTTAAGTTTTCCATCAAGAAAGTCACATTTCATCTATCACTTGTTTTATTTTTTTGTTTTGTTTTGTTTTTTTGGCAATTGGGGTTAAGTGACTTGCCCAGGGTCACATAGCTAGTAAGTGTCAAGTGTTTGGTCTGAGGCCAGATTTGAACTCGGGTCCTCCTGACTTCAGGGCCGGTGCTCTATTCACTGTGCCACCTAGCTGCCCCCTATCACTTGTTTTGTGAAACAAGATTTTCCATAACAAGACCTGGGACGAGAACAATGGGGGCGGGGGAGAAGTCTGGTGGGAGAAATTTCAAAATCTGCTTGCTATCAAGGGCCAGATGTTTTGTGACAGAAATCAGAAGGTAAGGAAAAGGGAGTGAGATTCTAAAGGAAAGTATAAAAGGAAGAGACACAGCTGCAGATTTTTTCAAGTTGAAAAGGCAAAGGAACACTTAGAAACATCATATGTTAATTGGTCACATATAAAGTGTTATCAGGAAGCTTATTAAATTAGGTTTTCAATTGTAAGGTGGACGAAACCCGTCTGGTACAGAATGGCATAAACTCAGTGTGAGGCCCAGCCTCAGGAAACAGCAGGGCTGACGCATCAGCATGAAGGGACCACAAAAGCGTGTGTCATTTGGAAAAGCCAAAGCAGTCAGGGGGTCCTGGATTTGTACACTGAGCTCTGAATCTGTCTTTATAACTAAGAGAACTAGATTTGGTGACGCCCGTCAGCCACTCGAACAATCTGAACATGAAACATTGACACTTACGTCAAATAATCTGACAACTTGGAAACAGAAAACTTAACTGAAACAAAGCAGGAGCATTGCTTCAGTCACAGAACAAAACCCCAAGGGCTCCAGAAAGCAAAAAAGGAAATGCACCCAAACTAACCACGTTAAACAGGTGCCCCACTTAATGTGGTAACAAGACAAAAACGTTACTCATTATAGACTTTGCGTCAAACAGTGACCACGGCATTCACAGCCAGAAGGGACCTCAGAGACCCACTCCTTTTACAGAAAAGAAACTGAGGCCTTACAGGACACGTTCAAGGCCACATAGGAACAAGTAGCAAAACAAGGATTTGAACCCAGCACCTAATGCCGAATCCCATGTTCTTCCCAAAATACCAAACTGCCTCCTCCTAATGACTAATTAAAGGTCTGAAACTCTGGAATTCTACTCCAAATTTTTTTTTTTGGCGGGGAGTATCTGGGGGATGAGAGGGCAGGTGGGAGGACGTGAGCAAAAATGCTCAAATTAAGGAAAAATACAATAAAATCTACACTTATCAGCTGTGCTAATTGGTACAACCACTGGAGTTACTCAGGGCCTCAGTTTCCTCATCTGTAATATGGGAATAGACAATAATACTTTCAGTAACCACCTAGGAGAAAATGTGATGACCGTAAAATGCTCCCTAAAAGTGATGATGGCTGCTACCAAGAAACCAAAGTGGCTCTCGGCTGGAGGAAAGAACAGAGCCCTGACAAACACACCTTGGAGACCTGGTAAGAGCCCCTTGTCCTGGCTTGGAAAGGCAGGAGGTAACGCCTCAGGCCCTCTGTCCTCTACGCTGTGGCTCTTCAGTGTTTAGTACCAAGCCCAAAGCACAGCGTGTCACAAAAAACGTTTAACAAAAAACAAACAAAAGGTGTCTGCCTTCCTGTCGGCCCGTCTATTTACGACGTCTCTGTGTCTGAGCAGGTCTGTGATTTCATCCCTCTTAAAGTATCTTCGTAACAACTGAGGCTTCTATAACTGCAACAACAGCTACCCAAAGTCCATGGTACAGTAACATTCTACTTGGGGTTACTATACATGGTGCATTCAGCAGCCAAGGGGAAAAAAAAGATTAAGAGTAGCTTGTCACTGAAAATTTTAGCTTCTGATTAACTGACACATTTTAGATCTGCAAATTCTGCCTTGTTCCAATTTTCTCGGCACAGAAATATAGAAAAAGAAATCATGAGAATGAAGGAAACTCTGGTCAATTCAAGGCCAGTCCCATCTCCACACATTTAAAACTCAGTCTCTAAGAACAGACCTGGTTCACACCCACTCCTGGTTTCCTGTCTATCACCTGGGCCAAGAGATGAGACTTTGGGGCTGCCCAGGTCTGATCTGGCCCCCACCTCCCCCAAAAGCCCCATTCTGGCATCATCTGCTGTGGCCAGAAGATGTTCAATCCCCTTCCACACATGCCAGCGAGTCTCTAGGTCCTCCACCGTCCTGCAGGGTGGCCAGCATGCATCTGCTACCGGAGCCACGCTGCGGTGAGCAGCACTAGGCTACCAAGGTCCCATTTCAGGAACAGCCAGACACACTCCGAGAGTTTGTCTTGTCCATACAGTAATGTCAAAGCTCATCTGACCCTAGCAGCCACGCTGGGAAGGAAGTGTTATTATTACCCTCACTTTGTGTATGGGAAAACTGAGGCACACAGAGGTAAAGTGAGCTGCCCAGGGTCACTGAGCTCATGAGCCACTGAGGCAGCACTTGAACTCATGCCCAGCCTCCTCACACGCTGTGCCAATGGCTTCCCATGTTTTAACAATACGCAAAAAAAACAAAAAAAACTAACCTCCACCAATCATGGAAAGCATCAGAAGCTCCCAAGAATATACCCCTAAAACAAAATTCCACGCAGGACAACCGAATGACAAAATTGGGAGTATTACACTGATAACAAAGTGAGAAAAAATCCACAATATTAACGAAAAAGCAAATCACTTTGCAATTAAAGGACAATTTGTGAAATGAACTTAAGTAGAACACTAGGAAAATATTTTTCCAGAAACTTCTTCATTTCATTAAAAGATCACATGAAACTGAACTTTCCGCCAAAGGAAACCTGACCTAGGGTTGAGAGCGATCTTAGATAACATTCTGACATCTGGACTGTTATCTGTATATAAACTTAGAAAACAATATTCAGGCATCAGGATTTTAAATTATTTAGCAAGCAGAGGATAAGGCTGAGGAATGACTCCACAGAGAGTGAGACAATTAGTTAAAACTGTTATAAAGTAGAATAAGAGAACGTTAGCCTACGCTAGAAGAGACAAGGTGGTAAGAAATTCATCTTTATTAGAAGAGGAATGATCTGAAGAGGAAACTCGAACCTTCTCCAACAGGGATCTTTCTTCACTTCATGCATATTTATTGAGTAGTCTGAACAACGTGCATAGCAGGGCGGTGGTGTGGCAGGTCACAGACCCAGCTCCAAAAGGTTTACACTGAGTTGGGCAAAGGTGACAGCCAGGCACGAGAATGTGGTGCTGGAGAATTAACAGCGACAACGGACTACGGGCGTTTAGAGCGAGTCCCCACCAGGCCAGGCCTTGGGGTGCTTCAGCTGAGCCTCGGAGCTCCCACTGGAGGAAAGCAGCAACAGGTCATCTGCTAAGGGGAGAGTGAATCGACTGAAGGAGACAGTCGGTGTCAGAAAGAGAAGCTGTAAAGGGGGCCTGGGACCCGCGGGGAAGAGCACGGGAGGTCTCTTCTTTTCGCACAATGATCTGAGCAGCCGTCCCCCAGCGAGGGGGTGTTCCTCCCACAGATTGCAGTTCTTTCCTCTGCCTTTTCATAGTTAAACATTGCCTCGTGAACAACAGGGAAACACTGGGGGTTCTCAAGTACAGCCCAGACATGGCCAGAATGCCATTCTGGGAAGTCCCCTGGCATTTGTGAGGGAAGGAAATTAATGATGTCACTATGGCAGAAGTCCAGAAAGGAGGCAATGAAGAGTGAGGTCTGAGCAATGAGAAGAGAAGGGAAGGCCACCAGTTCAAAGAAACACCAGGGCTCCATGACAAGATACAGGAAGTGAAAATGGGAGAGGCGTCAAAGCCGGGCGAAAGTTAACGCTAGGATTTGAAGGACTACAAAACACGATGGTTCCTGAAAGAAATTCCAGACAGTCAGGGAGAAAGTATCCAATTCAGGTGGGGGAGTGAATCTGAGAAAGGAGAAGCAGCTGGAACACGGGCTTGGCGCACAATACCACGGCTGGACCGTGGAGCCGGAAATACTCTGTGGGCCCAGACTCTTGAAGCAGGAGAGTGACTGGGATTCTCAAAGAGACAGAAAGGCCACACAAAGCCCCAAGCCTCAGAGCCTGCTCCTGATTCAGCTCAGATTCTAGGGGAACGATGACTGTAAGAGAAGGAGAAGAGTCTGGACGGGAGCTCACCTCAGAGCGACCAAAGGATACTCAACAGTCAATAAAGAGGTATTAAGTGCCTACTACGTGAACTGCTGGGGACACAACAGTATCACTAGTACTACTAAGAGGTAAAAGACAGAAAGGACTAAAAGTCGGTCACTTAACCGAGCAATAAGGACATCGTTAGCGACCCTGGATCAAGAGGTTGTCAAAGTACAATCTCACGAACAGACCCTGAAGGAGTGGGGCTGAGCACATGAAAGCCATGATGGAGACAACGTGCGGCTTCCCTGAGTCTGAGCTGCCTCCTTCCAGCTCAGCCACCCAGACAGGGCCTGAGGTGACCCAGGAGGCGAAGCCCAGCCGCTGCTTTTGCAGGTGCCGATGCCCCAGGGCCTCCTCCACAAAGACAGTGAATGAAGACCCAAAAAGGACGTTCTTGGCCCCATCAAATGGCTCCACCTCAGAAACTGTGGGGATGCCATTCAGGAGGCTGCATGACATCTGTGCTGCCACCGCGGAGGGCCCGGGACCCTTCCCTTGTGACCTGCAGCTGAAGCCCCCCGCGCCCCCCCATGCACAATGTACAATCGGCCCCCGCAGAGGGACTGGGGGTACTTCTCCCTCTGCATCCTCAGCACCGAGCACAAGGCTTTGGACAGAATGAGCACTTAATGTTTTTTCACTCACTCGTAAAGGAATAAAAGCTTGAATCATGATCAAGTGTAACCCTATTTCTTGGACTCCACCTGCTCATCTGTGAAATGAAAGGGCTGAGTGATCTCCTTAAGGTCCCTTCAAGCTTTCAAGGGCCTGTGAGCAAAAAGCCATGCCAAGCAAATGTTTTTCAAAGTGACAGCCTCAGAGAAAATGTGAACAGAAATTTTTTGACCTCACAAAGCAATGTGAAAAATACAGCTGTTCTGGAAAGCCAAGTGAAAAAACATAAAGAACAGCTCTGCCGGTCTCTTCTGTGCCTCTCTGGCTCCACTGACCAACAGAGATGCCTGTTTCTACCCACCAATGCCTCAATCCACTGCACATAAGGGCTCCCTTTTTCTCCAATATAGACTGGGACCTCTCAAAGTATGCATGCACAGGCCTGCTGGACTAAGGGTAGGAGAAGAAAAATGAGATGGCATTTTGTTCTACTGGTGAAAAATGGGACATCCTGCATGGTCTGAATACTTAATCTTCAAATGCTGAAAAAACGGGTTTAGAAAGTTGAGGAAAGGGCCCACACCTTCTAGGCATAATATTCCCAAAAGACAGAGTACAGAATTAAGCAGAACTTTTAAAAAACAATACTGAACACAAACAAAAGGCTAGACATTTGATGGCTTGGGAAAGAAAAGAATGAGTATGTATATAATTCTCTGAATAATGAATCAGCACCATTTAAAAATCAACACAAAATACTAAGGAAAAGAGAAAGAAGGTGGGATGACCATTTCTAATACAAAAGTTCTTACCGGTATCAGAAATATAAGCATGGAGTTGCACCGAGTCATCAGAAGATACACTTGAAAGGTCATCTAAAGACTGCAGGAAAATAAATTTAAAATTAATTTGAGAAGTATAACTCAGGAACTCTATGTCAGTCCATGTTTAATAGGTATGATTACACTGAAGAACTTTATGAGTTTTATAATGAAAATAAGTTGTTGTTTTTAAAACAACGCTTTAGTCCATTGATTTGAAAGAGAGGGTAAAATAATCATGAAAAGTTATAATAGGTTTCAATGATGTGCATTCTGCCTAAATAAAAATACTGTCCCCACCCCTGCACCATTCTCTCTCCCCATCTCTGCCTCCTGGCCTCCCTGGCTTCCTTCGCATCCCCACTAACGTCCCACCTGCCAATTATTTGTCTTCTGAATATGTCTACGCTGGTACTTGAAGCACCTTGCCAGCTGATTTCTGATACTGTACCTCAGAAGGGAAGGGAAAATCAGTCAACAGACATTTATAAAGTGTCTACTATGCACCAGAGGCACCGTGCTAAGCACTGGGGATACAAGGAAAGGGAAGACAGTCTCTGCCCTCAAGGAGCTCACAATCGAATGGGAGAGACAACATGCAAACAACTATGTACAGACAAGCTCTATGTACGGGCTAAACTGAAGTTGAGTAGCAGATGGAAGGCACGGCATTCAGAGGAGCTGCAGAAGACGCCATGAAAGAAGCCGAGGAGGCTGAGAAGAGAAGAGGAGCACAGCATTTCAGGCCCAGAGGCCACAGAACATCCTCCAGGACAGAGCTCTACCATTCTTACAAACTCTTTCTTCCAGGCTCTGTACATCTGAGCACACTGCCTCTCAACTCTATCCTACACATTATGAGAAAATCTTCAAAATGAAGAGGTGACAAGAAAGAAAAGAAAGGACCTGTGAGTGGGCTTAGCCTTATTTTTGTAATATGGAAATATCTATAAAACTCTCTTTAGTGGAGAAATTCTCATTAAGATTTTTGACAGAAAAAAATGCATGGAATTTGAGAAAAGAATGGCAATATTTTTTAATGCAATAGCAATTCCTCCACCTGCTTTAGAGGCTATTTATCCGGAGAAGAAACAAAGAGATATTAGCAGAGATTATACAAACAGTCACAATTTTAGCCACTTTCAATCTCAAAAGTGTGAAAGCGTGTCAGAAATTTAACATGGCACTGTCAGCATCACCTGAAGGAGAGACTTCTAGTCCCTGACATGCAGGTCTGGACGTGCTGAAGAGCACGGGGTTAAAAACCAAGTGGCCCTGTGACTCTGAGACAAGCATCTTTTGCAAAAACATATCTAATAAAGGCTGATTATTATAAAGCCAAATGTAATAATTTGACATGACTGTTAGGAAAACTCCTGGAGTAGGAAAAACGAATAGACAGTCTTAGGGTTCAAAGACCTAGGTCGAGCTCAAGTCACGCAAGTGATTCCCTATGTGATGCTGAAGAAGTCTCAGTTTCTCTATCTATAAAATGGGCACAACATCTCTTTCAGAACTATGATATCAGAAGAAGGGTTTTCAGAAGCATAGAATGGAAAATAAATGTAAGGTAGCCAAACTAGGTGACCTATAATGAAGAAAGAAATACCTTCTGTTTTAGAAAGTATTTGTATGCAAAAAGCAATACCTTTGAGGAAAATAATGCCCTCTCCTGAACTAATGTCATGTCTTACTATACATGTCTTCCCATCCAATAAATTACCAGCAAAGGAAAATGGAAAATTTTAAGTGTCTCTTGAAGATCATCCTTCCTCTCAGCAATAATATCTAACAGCCTATGCTGTGGTACTAAGAAGCTGTTAAAGCAACACGTTGGATATTACACATAAGCTCTATATATCCCTTAAATCAACAACATAATAAAAAATAGGGTTTTTGATGACTGTCCCCCCTTCTCTTTTTATTCTTCTTAAGAATTTTCTCTGTTATGAGATAGCTTTTGAGAGACAGATAGGAAAATTTAGGGGATACAAAAACAAATGTCAATAGAAATGTTTTAAAGTAGTTTTTAAATTTGCACACAAATATCTGGTCATTATAATGTAGATATTTTAATTAGGCCACAATAAAATGACTGGGACGATTACAATGGAATCAGACAGTGCAGATGGCAGATGCCAAAAGACCTGAAAACTCAAGTTTGGAATGGAAAATTTCACTCAGGCGAATGTTTGGATCCAGTGAGACTGACTGCCAGCCGGTCTTTCGCTGAATGGTCAACAAACATGCTGGGGAATGTTGGGATTCTTATCTGTTTTGTTGGACATATGGGACTATTACTCCATTTGAAACATATGTAATATAAGCAAAGGTGAAAACTGTAATTATGGGCAAGAATATACAACCACTAAAATTCCAAAGCAGGGACCACAAAGCCATGAGCCTGTTCCACTAAAACGACTGACAAACAAGCCAAGTCCCTAAGGCCCTGTCACCACCCGAGCCCTTGCTCCCATGCGGAGATTGTGGGGCTGTGCATAAACCGGTCTGGAAGGAGCTGTATTACTTGATTAGGAAGTTATTTCAGACTTGGAGCAAAGCCAGACAAAGCTCTCCCTGGCATTCCAACACCTGCACCCGCAGGACCAGCTGGAGGACCAAATAAGATGAAGTGAGGCAAAGTAAAACATTCTTCTGGGTTTGGGAGCCCTTTCCTTAGCCTCCTGCCTACCTTCGCAAACACTTCCTCTACATATTGGGGGTTATTCCCCTTCAAAAAGCAGGGCTGGAAGTGTGATGAGCATCAGGGTGATGGCTATGCACCAGCAGTCAGGAAAACACCACACAAGTTGCAGAAATCAACCCCTCCACCAAGAGAGAACCTTAAACTCTGTATAAGACAAAGCTAAAATAGGTGGTAATATCAGCTAGTGCTACTCAGTCAGAAACCAAAGAAGGGAAGGATGGGTGCAGAGGGAGAGGGTGAGCACCAGTCTCTTTACTGAAATGACTCAGTGCAGATAAGACCATCTACACAAGGCTGAGTAGGAAGACCAAGCAGGTGCTGACTGCCAACTGCCATCTTTCTAGACGTATCATTGAGAAAATTAGGTCCTGGTAGAGAGGGGCTTTACCATTGGCTACGTACAGCCCTAAACCAACAAGGACAGTTAAACAGTCATGATAAACATGTAAAAATGGCCATGACTGCTTATAAAAAAGAACTAAAGATTAAAATATTTTATGAGACAGAAATCCAATCACAGTAAACTCATTTTCTTACAGGAAAAAAAGAACTTTTAATTCAAAAGCAAATTTAGCTCAGCATCCATTTCCATGGACACAGAAGAGCAGGGCTCCCGCCCCACCCCGATGCTTCCTAGTTGGGGGATGGACGCTGGGTGAGGTGGCCATGTCCCTTCTCTCTAACATAAGGGATTGGCCTGGCTAGGCCCTGAGACCCCTGCCAGCCCTCGATCAAAGATCCTCTGATCCTAGGAAACCATTGTCATGAATTCACACCCAGCAGAGCACTGAGCTCAGCACCCAGCTGGTGCTCTGACTGGATGGAGAAAGCCTGATAGAACACACTCAAAAAGAATAGAAACTGGGATTCTTTACACAAAGCAAATCAATGCCCTCAGATTGTATAGATACCCATTCAAAACTAGATCTTGCTCATGGTGAAAGCCCCCACCCTGCTTCGTTTCACTTCTGCCTCTTTCAGCATCTCCCTGGCTAGCCTCACAAACCACTTCGCCCACTCTCAGGGACCTTTCTCTTTCCGTTCTCTCATTCCACCTCCCCTCATTCTGGAACTATGAACCAAGATCAAGTCAACTCTGCCATAGATCCCAGGTAAGGTCTGGCCTTCCTATCACTCTCCCTAAACTTTCCAGATCAAATGCCCTCCCTGGAACCATTCTCCTTTGTTTGGGTTCTCCTACATTGGAATGTAAGCTTTATGAAGGCAGAGACTTTGTTTTTTGTATATGTACCCCCAGTATTTGGCACAGAGTAAGCACTTACTAAATGCTCTTTCTTTCATTCATTCATTCACTCACTCATTTTGATTTGTAATTCACAAAGACTAAAATTTTCCAAAAATGTAATAATCATTTAATGTAATAAAGAAGGACTTGAGGTGTACCATTTGATCACATAAAGCAAAATGATATATTTTTCTAAAACTTTCATTAAAACTTTTAAGGCTACTATAATATTTAAAGGAACCATCACACTTACCAAATTTATGCTCCCTGTAGGGGACCTATTAAAAGATTCTGTGGGGAAAAAAAAAATACCTCAAATTAGAATGCAGAAAATGCTTTCTAAACAGTGGTTTCATCTAAGGTTCATGTGTTAGGTATAAAATTCACATCAGCTGAAACATGACAAAATATTAAAGAAAAATGCATTTATGGCAAAGACTCAAACTCTAAATCCTTCAGTCTCCGAGGCCTCCTGACCCACCAACACTTCAAAGAGAATGTGTGTGCAAGTGCAGAGAGCAAAGAGCAGGGTGTCTGGGCACTGGAGGGTGCCTGGCCTATGGTGGAGGCTCAGTTGAGGGCAGGCAGGAAGGAAATGTCATGCTGGAGGTAGGTTAGTGCTGCTGCATTCTGGCATTTTGGCATCATCAGGTGAAGAAAAACGACAAATAACCCCCGTGGCAGGGCAAGAACAGAGACTGATCTCCAATCTAGAAGGTAGACGGATTACACCTCCCACATGAAGCCCTTCCTGATTCCCACAACTCCCACAGCTCCCCATAAAAGCCCTGCCAAGTGTCCAGCAGAGGAATACTCCCCTGACAGTTAAAATCCCTTTCCCCACTCCAGCATTTCTCTTCTTCACCCTTAGGTAGGAAGGTCACTGTTTCCACAAAACTGAAAGGTCATCAGAGTGCTTCCTTCCCTCCTAGAGAGGTAGCAGAGACCCCAAATCTGTAGCCCCTTCTTGTCTCCACAGCCCCTAAACTTTGGGGTTGGGTCATTTCCTCGGGGACTTTCTCCTCATGGTCTCCCCTTCCTAATTAAGATTTCTGTTAGTGAAAACAATCCAAGAAAGTTTGACTTGGGGCCTCATAACAGAAAAGCTCATTTCTTAGTTCATATAATGCTTCCAACATAAAGCAATTGTACAGTTCAGGATTCAAGTGGTTTTGACTCCTTGTTTTTTAAAAAAAAAATACTTTCAAAAGACCAGGCACAGTTATTGCAGGTTGCTTCAGAAGCCTATGAAGTATAAATTAAACTTCTGACCCAAACCCCAGAAATAAGAGCCAAGGACAATAAAAACAGTTTGTGTTCATGCAAGCAGTGTCTAGACTGGTCCAAAGTTAATCCAGAAGGTGCTAAATCTCCACCAAGATGAAGCCAAAAAGGGACTTGTTTCATGTGGTCAGAAGGAACAGAAAAAGCTAAAATTCAACAAAACCAACGAAAAGAAAACTTAGGGAGCTCAAAATCCCTTTCAAGTCATCTGCTTTCCAACCAGACAGACCCAAGGACCAAAGAAGAGGCTCCAAAAGGAAAATCCCCATCACGGGGACTACCCCAAATAGTCCTAATTCCATGGCTGCGGCTGGAGTGGATGGCAGAGGGCACGGCACACGTCCAGATCGAGAATGTAGGGGGGGTGGGGGCTTCACACCTCTCGGGGGGTACAGAAGGCTTTTTGTCCTCCCCACTGGTTTCCAGATTGGCTTAACATATCTTTTAAAGTATC
This sequence comes from Vombatus ursinus, assembly GCF_900497805.2. Lineage (NCBI taxonomy): Eukaryota > Metazoa > Chordata > Mammalia > Diprotodontia > Vombatidae > Vombatus > Vombatus ursinus. Next base: position 13,905,494 of record NW_020954577.1, on the reverse strand, counting down.
TATATGCTCATCAATAAACAAGGGACAAAGGACGCTAGGAAGCCCAGTGTAAAATTCCTGAAAAATAAGCTTACAAGCTTACAACAATGACCACTGCAAAGAAGCCAATAGAAAGAAAGTTCAGAGCAGCAAGACTCCCACTCCCAAGGCCAGTCAATGGACTGATAAGGCAATGACTAGATCTTCGGGCCAAAGTGACCAGGGACACTCTTGTCCCTTCATGATTTTTACGACACACACAGTTTCCAAAGTACCATATTCAACTGCTCAATGTGTAATAAAAATTACGAAATCATACAGCTGAAAGCACCATAAGCCCCAGGGCACTGCCCTCGATTAGCCAGCCCAAAATGGCCCTGGCCTAGGTGGGAATGCCCATTTGCTGCCTCTATGGCAGAAGGAGACACAGTTCCCTTTAAACCAAACCCATGACCAATAGGCTTCAGTATTTCAAGTAATGCCTGGTTTAAAGTGGTTGATTTTGACTCATAAATAAACCACTTTTACGAAGTAGAGGCAGGCCAACTGGCTGGAGGGTAAACAGCTAAGACTCTGGCCATCACCCTCAGAGCTCAACTCCACTTCCATTTCAAATGTGACTGCTTTACTCTGTTCCAATCAGAATTATATATTAACCTAAAAATATATCAATAAATGCCATTCTGGGATCAAAATAAGCATTCTGGAGGTTAAACTTCATGAGATAGAGGCAGCAAGGTGGCACGGTGGTTAGAGTACTGGGCCTGGAGTCAGGAAGACCTAAGTTCAAATGCAGCCCTAGACACTTACTAGTTGTGGGACCTTGGTCAAGTTATTTAACTTTTACCTACCTCAGTTTCCTCACTTGTAAAACTGGGATAATAACAGCACTTATTTCCCAGGGTTATTATGAGGATCTAATGAAATAATATTTGTAAAACCCTTTGAAAACCTTAAAGCACAGCTACTATGATTACTGTGGGATCCAGCAATCATGTTTATTCTTTCCTGGATTCCTAATAATTAACAGTTGCTTTTCTTAAAACCAGCATCAAATATTTTATTTTCTCAAATATACCCAATGTTAGATATGAATGATGCAAGGCTTCAGATTTTGATTTCACAGGAACTCAGGAAGGGCGTTTTGAAGATCCTCTACCCCAAATTACACTGTGCAAATACAGGGTACCTGTGACCTCACTCATACAGGAAGTGCTCAGAGAAGGAAACTCGTCCTCCTAACACAGACTGGCCCCTTCTCTGCCATGGCAAGCCTTAGGCAGCTGGTGGGGGCAGGAGTGGGGGCCCCTGACCCATACGGAAGGATTCCTGTGGGTGCGCACTGACACTTTTAGAATGTAATATTATCTATGTTTTACTGCATTTTTATTTATTTTGTTAAATGTTTCCCAACGATATTTTGATCTGGTCCAGGCTACACTCAGGGAGCTGCAGGGTGCACCCTGAACACTTCTGGTCTAAAGCACGGAGAGAAGAGATCTGCCAGTCTATGTCAGAGAAGAACAACAGAGGTGCTGCCAGGCAGCTCCCCACTTAGACGTGGTAAGCCCTGGGCAGGTGCTTTGCTCATTCATTCCCTTGCAATAAAGCAAGACTACACTCAGGGTTCATTCACTGAACTGAAGAATCCAAACCAGAAACCTTAAGAAAGCTGTCTAGAGCATGAGGTAGAAATCCCCAGTTACAGTTTTGTGTGTGTGTGTGTGTGTGTGTGTGTGTGCTGATGCTCAAGGTTTAAGATCAATCAGTCCTGATGAAGCACCTCCAGGTGCCAGCCACAGGGCCACATGCTCAGACAGACAGACGGACAGACAGAAAGGTTCTTCTCAGCATCCCTGCTTGGAAATGAGAAGCAGCCTGGGCCAACAAGGACTGCAGGCTTTTGTGAGCACTAAGTAAAGGGTGAACTCCAACCAGGGTAGATGTACTACCAACCATATCTGGAATGATTCCTTTCTCGAAGCTTACTGCGGTTCCCCCATCCCATAAAGATCCTCCTTCTCCAGAGAGTAAAGCTGATTCCTCTCCTCAAATAGCACCAAGAAAACACCAGCTCAAGCACATCGGCACCACTTGATGTGAGGGTAAACTGTCTTCACACTGGGAAAATGGGGGTCGTGTTAATTTGGGACTCAAAAGCAATTTCCCTCCAAAAATAAGTGAATTTTAGATCAAGAAAATCCATTTCCACCAACACTGCCAATGAACAATAAGTCAGGGGAAAAAAATCTGGTGTGGCACACAATAGCCAGGCCACAAAGGGGAGGCCACAGACACCAGCGAGGGCAAACAGTCAGCCACCTGCATGAGCCTAGCTTCACGGTTCAGGGCTGGACAACTTTTAAAAAAATCTTTACTCTGATCACCTTTGCTGAAGTTACAGAGTATGTTTATTCATTCAGAAAAAAAAAGAACCAGATATAGAGGTTTCTACAACTAAAATAGGCATATTGAACACCTCCAATTTTAAATCCTAAAAGATAAATCTTTAATAATTTGAATGTTTTTCCTTTTAAGCTTTTCTGGATTTAAAATACTGAGTGATATACATGTCTGAATCTTCAAAGTAGCAGACAGTATGAAAAAAAAAAAAACAAACAACTTCCATTACTTCTTTTCATGTTCCTTTTCCCTAATGAGCGGCCCTACAGATGTGCCTTCTCAAGGGGCCATGGAAGGACCCAAGGAATTCTGGAGACCCGTCTCAGCCCCTCCCAGGCTCCCTCATTGACAAAATGAGAGTTAAAGTCTACGATTCCATGACCACCCCACCCCTGCACTCCACTTCCTTGAGTATACTGTCTTCCCCAGCACGGCAGGGACTGTCATTCTTCTTCTCATTAGTACCCCCAGGCACTGGCATAAAGTAAGTGCTTAATAAATGTTGACTGAATTGAACTGAGAGAGTCCAGCTCCAATGCCTCCTGCAGGCTTCAAAAGGACAAACACAGGCATTTATCCCTTTCCTAAATTTCGAGAGCATCTATTCTCTACACAGTTCATGTTGGTACCTAATCAGACAATGACACCCACTTGATGGGTGCACACATTCTCATCCAGAAAGGCTTCTGGAAATTGAAGACCAAGGGTTTTGACTTTCCCTGCCATCCCCAGGTCAGAAATTCATGACACTTGGGGTCTGTCGATGGCAGACGAGGATGTCGGGAAGGTCTGAGGAATGCTCCCCTTTCTTACCAAATCTCCACTGAATCCTGGAGCCCCGTGGAGCCTTGTATTGAGGGACTCAACCAAGCCAGTCAAGGAGCTTCACTTCCAGACCTTCAGCCCTGCTCTCTCCTGTGTTCATCAAGAAGGGCCATCACCCAATGACCTCCACTGGTCATTTTAACTTTGTCCGACTCCAGCAGTCTACTCAGACGAAATGTCTTATGCTCTCCCCACCCTGCTCGAGGAAGAAGTGCTGCCATTTTCTTTCCCCCACAGTAAAGACTAAATTAAGTCTTGTCATTTCAGGAAAGATCCTGCCCTCCAGGGGAAGTCAACCTACCAACAGACATCATGAGTAATTTGTGCCCCACACTGCAATGGGGCCAATAATTATCATCAATAAATGTCTAAAAAGATTTAGAAAAAAAGAGTCAGGAGATCTGGAATCTCACTTCGGCTCTACCACAAAGCAGTTCTATGTCCTCTCTGGGCCCTACTTTCTTCATCTGTAAAATGAGCGCACAGACTAGATGACCTCTGCACTGTAGAGTATAGTTTGATATGAGTTGAAAACATAACTTAAAATTATAAGCTACAAAGGACCTTAGAGACTATCTAATTTAACTCCTAAATCTGTTACCAGGGGCAAGAAAAAAATGCAGGTCAAATGTCTGAGGAGATTTCACCCCAGTGACGCCAAGCAGTCTCATTTCAAGAGCCCAAGGATCACACCTGAAGAGCTCCTAGGGTCCAACAGTTTACAAAATGTTGACATTTTAACGTAATACATACATATATTGCCTTATTTGTTTGTAGATTTAAAATAATTTTCAGATTTAAAGAACGGATTGTCTAAAAGGCTGTACTTTCACTAGTAATTGTAACGAGAATGAGTGTGCCTTACCTCCATCCCCATCATCAGAGCCTCTGAAGCTGGGGTCCTTTAACATGTCCAGCTCGGCCAGCATGCGCACATAGAGAACGTTCTGCTTAAAGGATGGGTAAAATCTCTCATCTCTCAGCATCAGGTCATACACCTTTGAGGAAGATGAAACAGCACCATGAGCGAACGTTGCTAAGAGATGAGGAAAGTTACTCGCTCTAAAGGCAGCTTCCTGCTCCACAAGACAGGCTGTCTGAAGTCAGATTTTATTTTATCTAGGTTAGAAGGAATCCATTCTGATACTTCCAGGCTACGACGCTAGGGGGCACCATGGTGCACAGAGCACTGAGCCTGGAGTCAGGAAGACCCCAGTTCAAATCCAGCCTCAGACACTGACTAGCTGGGTGACCCGGGGTACATCTCTTTCCCTCCGTTTGCCTGAGTTTCCTCATCTGTAACAAGAGGATAATTTTAGCACCTCCCAGGGCTGTTGTGAGGACCAAATGAGATAACATTTGTAAAGCCCTCTGCAAACCTTAAAGCTGTATACAACTGCCAGTTATCAGCATCATCTTCATAACTTTAATTACTGCCCTTCCTGACACACGGCATTCCTTCTGCCATCTCTCCCTCCTCACCAGACCCCTAAGAGTGCAGAAATTCCTTCAAGGCTCCACACAAGCACCATCTCTCCTTGGGCCTTTCCCAAACCCTACAGAGAATATGAGCCATGCACATGCCGTACCCTCACGGAATGGAAGGAAGCCCCTTTCTGTCTCTATATCCCCAGCACCCAGGCACACATGGAATCTTCCTGGCACCTAACAGGTGCTTTGTGAAAACGCTCGCTGACTAATACTCTGGTAATGGAACTGCCTGCATAAGGTCAAAGTCCTGCTTGAAACAGGCTGTGTTATGACAAGAGGACAGGTGGTGTCGTCAAAAAGCAAAAACCAAGAAGCGCAACATCCAAAGGAGAGGGCCAGAACCGGGGCTGACGCTCTGCTCCTGGACACCAGTCGTCATTATGCTGCGGCCTGAGCAAGGCTGAACGCTGGCCCCACCCAAGGCAGATTCGCTCTCATTAGTACAAGGACACATTCATCTTAACATTCAAAATGTGCAGAATTCTACTCACAAAAGAAAAAAATAAGAAAGAAAAGAGATGGGAGGTTTCTCATTTTGCACTGACATGTATTTATGAAACTTTTCTTTTACACTCAGAATTCCTGAAGGTTTCAATCACTTTCTGGGAAACAAGTAATTATTGTATGGAAGTGCATAACATACAAGACAATTTTCTCTATAAGATCCAGTAGTGAAATGTTTTTCAATAATAAAATGAAAATTTGAAAAATGAATCTCTTCACAACTGTAGCAAAAAGCAAGATAGGAAACGAGTGTTATTAACTGATGAGTCTTTAAAAAAAACAGCAGCAAACAAACCGGTCAGCCCCTGTCCCCACAGATGGGCCAAAGCACTTGATACCAACATTCCTCACTGAAAGGCAGGACTCAAGTTGCGGCTCAGAAAGCTGACCACAGGGTATGTCACAATGCAGCAGCATCTGCCCAGCCCCAAAGTGAAAACAATTAATTAAATACATCCAACGGGCAGCTTTTCAGAAGCTGTGGAATCAATCCCTGGACTGAACTGCCTCATTTTTCTGTCAAAACCCAAGAAAAGTCGCGGAACCCCAAATAAAATAAATAAAAGGCCTGTCCATTCTAAACCAAAAATCACACTTGGTCGCAATACCTTCCTCTGGATGTCATCAAAAATCTCAGGCGTTGGATCCTCATGGTTCAGCGTGTCCGCTAGCTTGGCTACCAAGTAGTCATCAATGTGGACTCTTGGCGATGCCTGTTGGAAACAAGACAGACAGCCCACAACTCAGGACGGCCGAGGAAGGGAGTTCTCATCAAGCACATCTGAACCACGAGCCCTGATGGGGCCACATGGCTTTTCTTGAAGATCACACACCAACAACCAAAGAGGCCCCTGTTCTTATTCCTCCCCAAGAAACTGACACCCCAAACGGTTACGGCAAGCTCATTCAACACGAGAAAGACCAGGAAAATCAACGGATGTAAAAAGATTATAATTTTACTTCGAAATAAAAATGTTCACTCTACTACCTTTATTTTCTGTATCTTATGGACCAAAAAGGAAACAGTGCAGCTTTGCCCTCGGAGGTAGTCTTAACCCTCAGTCCTTCCCGTGTAAGGATCAATTTTGAGATGACATCAGAAGAAAAACAGAAAATATCTAACCAGGTTTTTATCACAAAGTCTCTTTCACCATTAAGGACGGTGAAACCACCATATTGGGCTCTAAGCCAAGAGTGAACTGTGATACATAAAAGCAACTACAATTATCATTATTGTCATCATTCCTGCCATGATCGATCACTAGCCCTGGCTTTGGTTCTTGAGGAAACCGAAAGCTTCAGCAACAACAAAATTGGGGAAAGAGCTGAAGAAGATCAAGAGGGCCATGTTGAGAGCATCAAAAGCTCTCTGTGCAAGGTGAGGACAAAATAACAAAAGGGGAATTATCCCAAGAGATCTTGAGGTCCTCTAGATGACCCTGTGGGAGCTCCTAAGTCACTCTCAGGACCCACTCTGGACACAACGTGTGGATAAAAGAAAGACCACTGTTTACACCCTCACATAAAACTGGCCAGGCAATGTATCGAGCTCATCCATCAATCGATATATCTGGGGTAGCTATAAGCTGGGTCCAGACCTGAACAGCAGGAGGAGGGCAGGATGGATCGCCTTCGGGAAATCACGTAAAGTTACTGTCATGACCCCAAACTTTTACTTGAAACAAGACCTCGTGTTTTTGATACCAATATTTTCCTGGGGGGTGTCGTATGGCTGCATCCAAAGACCTCAAATAAAGGAAAGCTGCCCAGTGTGTGGGTGTGTGAGAGCAGACTGTCACACATGATAAACAAGAAAGGATTCTGTAGCACTGATGGAAAGATGGCACCAAAGGAACATAGGAGCAGGAGAAATGCTAGGCTAGTCTCCTTTCAAGAATGAGGGATAACCAAGAGAGTTCTGAGACAGCAAGAGAGCAAACCTGGCCACCCCGAGATGGTATCGTCAGCCTCAGCCCGAGCATACCTTAGAGATGCATGCTGGGTCGGGGGTCTGGTCCAGGCCCTCACCTGGGCTGTGCCCTATGATAAGGACCCACACCAGTTTCACAGCAATCTCAAACTTAGGTCAAAAGGCTTCTTCAATGATATGGAAAGCACAATACTTGAAAGAGGAGTTGAGGAAATGAGGTTATGTTATTTCTCCCTTTATGGAAAAACTTTCACTATGACTGGCTCAAGCAAAAAAACAAAAAACAAAAAACAAAAAAACAGTCCATTATTCTATTTCTCCCTAAATTAGTCTTTTATAAAAGAGAATGGGAATTCTGATTAAAATCATTCCTAAAAATCGTAACTTAAGACCATTCAAGTTTCAAGCTGAATCAAAATTTGCAGAAATTGAGAAAATTCAAGAATTTCTTTAAAAGATTATGAATTAAAAATATGTACTTTTGACCATTAAAATCAAGCCTTGAACAGACAAAAAGAGAGCATTTGAATACAAACACTGTATTTACTAAGAGCACAGGTTTTCGATACTATGTTAAAGAATCAACAAATATTCCAATCTGAATAAATTAAAATCTCTCTGATGATATTTTCCTAAGAGAACTCCAACCGCCTAGAGCAACTCCCAAATGAAATCAGCCAGTCCCTGATGACAAGAGAAAAGCCTACATTCCGGGCACCTGACGGCCTTCTCCAACCACGGCAAAGAATAAAGTAACAATTAAGCTGGAGCTCGTCTCTACCTTTTCTGACAGGTACTGCTCATAAATGCCGACGGCAGCGGCTCTAAGGAGGCCTTTCGTCTGGCTGGTCTGCTGTCTCCCATCTCTCTGGCGGCTCAGAAGCACCTCCAACTGCTGCTGGGCTGTGACCCGGTACCCTTCCACCGTCATCCAGAAGAAGAGATGAGCCTGACCTCCGGTCTGCTGCATGTAATCTAACAGGCAAAAGTCCCAGGCTCGTTAACTCTGATGTGAGGTAAAATCATTTATTTGGCATCTCGTCCCACCAAAAGCCACAGGAAATTGAAAATGGAGGAACATGGGACTCTTAAAAAAAAAGAATCTGTTCAGAACCTCTGTGAGGGCCTCTTCTGCACCCATGCCCAGGGCTCAAGGACCAAGGACAGCACTCAGCCCAGGTCTCGGCCCCCAGAGAGACTCGAGACCGACCACTGTGAGGACGATCGTCAGAGGCGGCGGCCCTTTGAACAGATGCACATACTGGCCCCTACCTGCCATGTGAGGTTGTTGCCTCATGACTAACCCAGCAGAGCTCAGTATTTACAGGAAAGGTAAGGAAATGCTCAGGAGAATACGGTATCAAGAGAAATGGTGTCCTTTAGGGACTAGCCACTGTGTAATATTGGGATTTCAATTAAGACCTAAAAAATCATTTTTATTTGTTTTTAAAATCTGACGTTTTCACAACACAGCATTGCTAAAAGTGGTTTTGACAAGCTTGTCTCCACAGTCCTAATGCTCTGATCATGAAGTTCCCATGCTCAACGTGGACAGAAAGCGAGCCTGGGACACAGGAAGACCGGGCTTCTGGTTCTGCATCAGAGTGCCCCAAGGTGCGGGAAAGACCTCGATCTGCACTGGGTCAAGGAACCTCGCTGCCAGGAGCTCCTGACATTGATGGAAGCTGAGCGCCTGCAACATCTCTAAGGTTCACATTATTTCAAAAATGGATTGAGCTCCGGCATCAGCAAGGATTTGAGAATTTGATCCTAAAAAACGGGAGACAAACTCAGCAACAGGAAGAATCTGGGGTGCAGTTCCTGTTCCTTCAAGAACTTAAAAATCAGCTTTGTTTTCATTTCAAGTTTGACCTACCCATGAAAAATTGTAGTGCAACATTGTCTACAAGAATGCTGTCCAAGGGGACTGTGCAAAGTTTCCCAAAGTGCGCGGCCAGTTTCACAGTATCTATTTCCTGAAAAGACAAGTGAAAGTTACAATATTATCTCTCAATACTTTTCTGATCTGAAGGTTATCTTGACATAAAAGCATAAAGCAGATTTCCCTCCTTATACAAAAGGCATAGATGCTCCACTAAAACAAAAGGCAGTTCTTCAGGGAGATGCCATCAACGAGTCTGAACCCTGGTGGGCTTTGCAGCAGTTGAGGTGTGGTCAGAGAAGGACAACAGCCACATGCTGCCCACCACAGCTCACACTCAGCAGTGCTCGCACTAGCAGAAGCGTCATTATTCCACTGTTCTAAACGAGATTTTTACTGGAGGAAGTGTACAGTGATGAACAAAGAGCTGTCCTCAAAGATGGGAAGCCTTGGGCTGCAGGCCAGCCGTGCGTCTCTCCTGCCCAGGGCTGCACTTACTGCTGGAGGGAATGACCTTGCCGACAATTCCCTGTACCAGTGAAATCCTAGGTATTATCCATGTCCCTGTTCCCATTTTACAGATTAGAAACCTGAGCATGAAATGACTTGCCCAAGGTCACACAACCAGAAAGAAGTGAAGGCAGGGTCTGCTAACTCCAGAAACAGGAGTGTTTGTGCTGCACCATGTGGCCTCTTAAAAGAGACAATTCAAAGGGAACTTGGCTCCCTGGAAGCCACCATGCCCCATGGCCCATAGATCAGGAATACCTCAGAGGTAACAGAATCAAGTCCGTAGCATGATTAATGATGCAGAACAATGAAACTTAGACACATAAAGCCACCCCGAGTCTGCTAGGTAAACTGTGAAATGCTCCACAACAATCCTGCCCCGACTCTCAGGCCTGTAAACAAAAGCACAAAGGAGCTGGGCCCCCGGGGCACAGAGAGCCATGCAGCCGGTCTTTCTGTGGGGGTGTTTTCTCTTCCGCAGAACAAGAAAAAGGAGAGAATTCATCACAGAAATGGCCAACGCTGAGAACCATCTCTACAACCACCACCATCTCCTCCACTCCACCTTCCACACTTCAATCTTTTGCCAGATTAGGTCAGTATATAATTCATGCATAGACACTGGATTAAAGGCATGGTTATCTCCTCCTTTGTTGGCTCCTCTGGTTCTCAGATAGCTTTTCCTTAGAAATAAGGGGCAGCTAAGTAGCACAGTGGATAGAGCACTGAGCCAAGATTCAGGAAAAACTGAGTTCAAATCCAAACCTCAGACACTTCCTATCTGTGCCACCCTGGGCAAGTCACTTAACCCTGTTTGCCTCAGTTTCCTCATCTGTAAAATGAGCTGGAAAAGGAAACAGCAAACCACTCCAGTATCTTTGCCAAGAAAACTCCAAATGGGCTCACGAAGAGTCAGACACAACTGAAATGAGTGAACAATAAGAAATAAACGGTCAATCCAGATATTGTTGTCTTAAACTTCAGGTACTCAGCTTCTTCATGTGTTCTTTATTCAATATGATGAGGTTTCTGATAAATGAGTTTAGGAATCATACTTTCCTCCTACAAAACCCAGCCCTCCTGTAAGTCACTCTGCTATCCAGTTCCCTCGCTACCAAAATATTTGTTCCAACTAATTAGTCACTTCCTAAGGAGTACATTTAGCCCTTGTACCTGACTACTATAGTAACAGCCTGCGAGCTGGCCTCCCTGCCTCCCCACTCCAGCCAAACCTCCATTCAACTCTCGAATGGATCTGAAAATTCAAGTCTGGCCACGTCATCCCTGTACTCAACAAGCTCCAGGTGTTTCCTACTGTCTTGGGACCAAACAGAAAACCTTCTACTTGGTTTTTCAAGCCCTCCAATGCCTGCCCCCTCCTCAGACACCGGTCTTCTGATTCCGGCAGCCCCCCATGCCTGGCCTTTCCTCCATCCTCATCTCCTCCTCTTGGCATCCTTGGAGTCTCAGCTAAGGTCCCACCTTCTACAAAGAGCCTTTCATGATCCCCCTTCACACCAGGGCCTTCCCTCCACTCATTCTCTCCTATTATCCTGTCTGTATCCTAATGGCATGTTGTCTCCCTGATCTGACTGTGAGATCTTTGAGAGAAGGGACTGTTTACTGCTTTTCTTTGAACCCCTAGTGCTTAATACAATGCTTGGAACATGGCAGACAGTAAATGCTTGCTGACAACATAATCCCATGATTATAAAAATGCACCCCAACCTAAGTTTCAAGGTTCTTTTCAAAGGGACAAACAAAACGCAACTAAACACACCATGTTCTGAACCACAACTAAGTGCTAAGGACCCTCAGCTATTACAATATCCCATCACGAACCATCCTGGCAACATTTCCAGGGCTGGCATTAGGAAGGCCCACTCCTGTGGGCATCAAGGCACAAGCACGCCACGCTACTCCTCCTCTCTGTTGTGAACATTACGGTGATGCAAAGCTGGGAAGAGTTTGATGACCTGACTCTGGCGTTCATGGATTTAATACAGGAGCTGTAGTGGCCTCGGCTCCAACGACTTCCCAGGGTCCCATTTAATGATAACTATTTTCAAGCTAAGATTTTCTGGTCCATAAGGAGTCACGCGACATCACTGAAGATCTGCAGGCATGGGGTCCACAGAAAAAGCTGCATGATACTTTGGGGGAGCCAAATTGTCAATGGTGCAGATATTCCTTCTCCTGACACAAAATGCAGTCCACCACACCTTCTGAACCTCTCACAATTCTTCACCAAGTTTCCCCAGCAATCTTCCACAGACCATCTATTGACTCACTGTACTAGAGAAATGTACTTTTGGTATTAAAATATTAAGAGTCTGACAAACTAAAATAAAAATCAAGTTAAAAAAAAAAAAACACTTGTTTCTGACAAGAAGCCAATTATAGTAACTTAAGTCACTGACAATCAGTGCAGCTGGCATACAACAGTTCCTATGCGCTTTAGTGTAATTATTTAGTGTAATATTTGGATATTTCTGCCTACATAGGGGCAAGCATATATGGGAAAATCTATCTAATTAAAGGTCTTTTGGAAAGTATCAAACCAAATTCAATTTTCTTCCTTCTGGTTTACAATCAGTCATCTACTTGATGTTTCAGTTAAATCTAATTATCCATGATTAAATACTAATTCAAAAAATACATTACTTACTTTGCCTGACTGCAACCTCTGTATTCTGGAGTCACATACTTTCTTTACAAATAATAAACTATTAATTTGATTTTTGATAGTGTTGATATCTGTAAACAAACACAATAAATATACATTAGAGATTAAGTACATGCCATTTATAAATATTTTGATATGTAAACACTATAATTTAGCAAAAAACTTACAATTTTTTATTTCAATGAAAGGTAAAATATGAATAATAAAATGCGGCAATTTAAGTAAATTTATACTTGTTCTGATATCATCACCCTTGTTGGTTAACAGTGAAAATCACATTCTTCTATTCCAATAGTTCATCTGCTTGATTATTATCAGAAAATAACATGACATATCACGATACATGGCAAAGATACAACACATACCATGCATACCTAACATATGATGTCCATAATATATATACTGATGAAGATGTTTATTGACCAAGATTCTGTCTACTGCTATGAAAACCAAAAATGGCTCATCTTATGAAGAACAACGGAGATGAGCCCAAATGGAAACCAAGATACAATCCCAGTCTGGCTTTCATCATGTTTATCGCCGTGTGAACAAACTCTCAAGCCTGGGGAGCTGAGCATTTGGGGAGCACATTTACAAACTTCATTTTGGAAGGAGAGAGTAGCTACCATTAGTATTTAGTTAGAGGGGACCACTCCTCCACTGAGTAGACTCCACGCATATGCACCTGAGTGGACAGTCTGTACTTTGAATGTGCATTTGATTGGTGAATGAATGTTAGGCACTAAGTCAGACCAAAGGGAAGCTATACAAACGGAGAAGTCACAGATGCCTCCTTTCCCTGAAAGAGATGATGATCGAGGTGTGGTGACTAAGAAGAAATTAGTGTTTGTCCAATGGATGTGCTGTTGCTTTCATTAATGTTTCTATTTTTATTAATGAGGCCCCCAGAGATTCCCTAGCTGTGAATGATTTCTTTCTTTTATTTTTATTCAGAATTTAAACACCAAAGAGGTTAAAAGAGGGCAAAGAGGGCATTTTCCAAACAGAAAAATACCAAAAAGAATTTTATAGGAAACCACGAATTACCATTTTATACACTTTGCTTTTTTAAACGTATAAAATAAATTTCATGGATTGCATTCAACAAAGCTGTTCAACTTGCCTGTGTTTCTTTCTTAAATTCCTTCTGTTCTCTTCTGTCCATTTTAAAAAATGTTTTAATGACCTTCTGCTTTTTGGCATCACCACTGCTAGCCCCCTTATGTGTCCTACTCTTTGTGACCCCGTGGACCATAGTAGGCCAGGCCCTTCTATCCTCCACTATCTCTGGAAGTCTGTCCAAGTTCACGTTCATTGCTTCCATGACATTATCTATCCATTTCATCCTCTGCTATCCCCTTTTCCTTTTGCCTTCAATCTTTCCCAAAATCAGGGTCTTTTCCAGGGAGTCCGGTCTTCTCATTGTGTGGACAAGTATTTCAGCTTCAGTATCTGACCTTGAGTGAATAGCCTGAATTAATTTCTCTAAGTTTTGACTGATTTGATCCCCTTGCTGTCCAAGGGACCCTCAAAAGTCTTCTCCAGCACCACCATTTGAAGCCACTGATTCTGTGGTGTTCAGCTTTCCTCAGAGTCCAATTCTCACAGCCATGCAATGCCACTGGAAAAACTGCAGCTTTGACTATATAGACCTTTGTTAGCAAGGTGATGTCTCTGCTTTTTAGTATACTGCCCAGATTTCCCATAGCTTTCCTTCCAAAGAGCAAGAATCTTTTAATTTCATGGCTGCAGTTACTACCTACAGTGATTTTTGAGCCCAAGAATAGAAAATCTGACACTGTTTCCATTTCTTCTTCCTCTACTTGCCAGGAAGTGATGAGACCAGATGCCATGTTAATTTTCCTGATGTTAAGCTTCAAGTCAGTGTTTACACTACCCTCTTTCATCCTCATCAAGAGGTTTAATTCCTTTTCACTTTCTGCCGCCTGAGTCTGCATATCTGAGGCTGTTGATATTTCTTCCGGCAACCTTAACCTCCAATTTTTGATTCCTCCAGCCTGGCATTTCACATGATATACCCTGCATAGAAGTTAAATAAACAAGGTGACAATATACAGCCTTGGCCTACTCCTTTTCCAATCTTAAACCAATCAGTTGTTTCATGTTCGGTTCTAACTGTTGCTTCTTGACCCGCACACAGGTTCCTCAGGAGACTCCCATCTCTTTGAGGTCCTGCCACATTTTGCTGTGATCCCCACAGGCAAAGGCTTTAGTGTAGTCAACGAAGCAGAAGTAGATAGTTTTTCTGGAACTCACTTGGTTTCTCCATAGTCCAGTGAACATTGGCAATCTGGTCTCTAGTCCCTCTGCCTCTTCAAAAACCAACCTGGCTCTTCTGCTAATTCTTGGATCACATATTGCTAAAGCTTACCTAGTTTGCAGAATCTTAAGTATAACCTTGCTGGGGTATGAAACGGGCACACAACTGTTCAGTAATTTGAATGTTCCTTGGCATTGTCCTTCTTTAGGACTGGGATGTCAACTGATCTTTTCCAATCCAGTGGCCACTGCTGAGTTGGCTAGCCCCCTTGAATCCCCCCAACTAAAGTAAGTCAAAATGAATCCACAGGGTGGATATGTAGAGCCTAAGGAGCTTGAGTCCATCACCACTGCCAGGAGGTGAGTGACAAGCTTCATCCAGAGTCCCCTGGAGACAAGGCTCGTCTTTGTGTTTGCTTAGAGATCCGAAGTCTTTTAAAACTGTCTTTCTTTACACTGTTCTTCTTGTAAAAACTGTTCTCTTCCTTCCATTTGCTTCCCTTTGCATTAGGTCACATTCCGTAGGATTGGAAAGTCATTGTATTATTTCTTAGGGAACAATAATATTCCATTACAATCACACAGGACAATTTGTTCAGCCCTCTTCCAATTGGGGGACGCCCTTGGAATTCTAGTTCTTTGCTTTTCTTTTTTTCCCCTTCGTCCTTCTTTCAGGACCAGGAAGTTTGTTTTGCCTGTGACGACTTCCTCTCAGCATTATTCTCTCTCTGAACACCCCTATGCCCATCCCTGCTTGTTTCTCTGCTGAGTCTGACTCACATATACATCTATCTGTGAGTGAGTGTGCATGTGCGTGTGTGTGTGTGTGTGTGTATGTATGTTCAATCCTTCTTTGCTTCAGATAAGAGATTTTTTTTTTTTAATCATGGAAGCAATTCCTGTGCAGCCCTCTCCCCCAGCTGTCAACCAACTGCCACCTGCCAGGCAGCCACAGCAGCCCAGTTAAAGCAGCAGGGCCCCTTGAAAGACACAGGAGGTGGCAGGCGCTGGGCAGGTCAAACTCCCACCACTACCTTGACCACCATCTCCCTTCAGATGCTGATGGAGCCAGTCCAGGACCCTGAGCCCAAGAGCCACCGCAATAGTAAAACTTCCAGATCAGGACCCTCAGCCATCGTCCTCGGAAGCTACCCCAGGAGACGCAGCCTAAAGACTGCTGGCTTCTGCAGGAGCTGTAGCCACAGCTACTGAAGACCCAGAAAAGGAAATTTTGGCCAAAAACATCCTTAGCCATTTATTCATTCCTTCCTTCATAAGACTGAGGCTCATCTTATTTCTATGGATTCAGTTATTTTTTTCTACGCTGATAATCCTCAAATCTGCTTACCCAGCCCTAACGTCTCTACTGACTTTCATCTCCAAATTCCTTTTGGACATCTTGAGTAGACTGCCCCAAAGACATCTTAAACTCAATATGTCCAAAACTGGGCATAATCCTTCACATTCCAATGGCTCCGAACCCCTGTAGATCATCCAAACCCCACTCAACATCCACTATCACCCAATTCCTCTTCCCCTCCCTCAACCCTCCCACCCTTAAGTTTCATCCAAATCCACCCACCCTTCCACTGCACCCTCTGAAATGCCTGTTCCACAGGCAATAAATTTCCCTTCATTTTAAATCCTTTCTTCTACTCCTTCAATCTACTAACTCTTACTGAAATCTGAATTTCCCTTAATGACACAGCCTTCCTGGCCACCTTCTCCATTTCAGCTCTATACTGCCCTCCTGTCTTGAATCCCTAGTCCTCTTATCATATTACTAACTATGTCCAGCCACGCCTCAGGCTTGAATCACTCCCACCATTCGTTATCTTTGCCCCTACACAAACAGCGCAAAAAAAAAAAAATGGAGAAAATCATGCAATGGTTCTGACCGCATCCACTACAAATGTATGCTATAGTCTTTCATTTACGCCCAAGGGTGAGGTTCATCTGATATCCACCTGGCTTACTCCTTACATCATCTTTCTACAGTCTTCTTCTCAGGCACCCCAATTATTAGCAAAGTCACCTTTCACCCTCTTCTTCCTCCTTTCTACTTTAACGAACCATTTTTACACTCCTTTCTTTTGTCCCCTCTTTAAAATCTCAGAAAAGAACCAATTCCTCCCCCTCCACCTCCCACCCTAGCTTCTGTTTTTCTTATTTACCTCCCTCACTATCTTTGGAAGACAATATCCTTGGAAGTGTTTCTCAAAAAACGTTTCTTTCTCGAATGAACTTTCCCTTATAGGTTTCTCTCAAATCTTTTGTTTGTATCTCCAGCTTCCTATTGCTCTGGTCTTTTTGTTAGAAACAAATACTGAAAAGTCTTTGATTCCATTAAAGATCGATCCATTGTTTTTCCTACAGGATTATACTCAGCTTTGCAGGGTAAAATTCTCCTAGTGATCAGCTCTCCCTTTTGCCCCTTGGAAAGCCACCCAAGACCTCCTCCTGTTCATCACAGAAGCTTTCTGACTGCAGGTCACCGGCATTTTAACTTTTAAGCTAGGGTTCTGGAGTCTTCATAGTTTTCATTTATGGTTTCTTGATGTACAGTTTCTCAACTTTTTTTTTTAATCATGGTTTGCAGGGAGCCCAATGATTCTTACTATTTAATTTTTATCTTTCCTCTAGAGTTTTTATATCATTTTTTTTTTTACTCTCTTGCTTCAATTCTTCCGGGTATCGATTTAGTGATTTTTTTCTTTGCGACTCCACTTGTAGTAGTTATAGAATTTCTTCCTTCTAGGAAGGATTTTTAACCATCTAGATATCGACAATAATTTTTACAGTGGTTGGCGTCTTCTTCATTTTATTCACTTCTAGAGCTGTAATTCCCCATCTGGAGCTTTGTGCTGGGGCCAAAAGCAGTCGTGCTTTCGAGTGAGGTGGTGAGTCCGGATGGGTCTTTGTCCTGCAGGCACAGATCAGTCCGCCTTCCAAGGTGACATCACCTTGGATCTCTAAGACTCAAAGAGATGGAGCTTCAGGACCCTCTATGGCATCTCAGATCAGAAGAGAGCCCCTGTGTACTTCCACTGCCCCAGGCTGAGTGCTCCAATGCCACATAAGCTGCTGCCATCCACACCCTGGGGCTTTCAAAGCCTCCACCATGGGTTTCTGATGCCACAGGGGAATTCAGACATGTCCCTGGGGCTTTCTCAGGAGAGCTCTCTGCTGTTGCTACCTTCAGACAGAGCCTTTCAGACTACACATATCTCTGGTCTTCTGGTCACAGTAGGAGGCTGAGCGCATGGAAGCTACCCCTCCTTCTACTGCCTGCAGATTTCTGGAGTATGGAAGCTGAGTGAACAGCCAACGTGGCCAGAGCCCACAGTCTCTCTGTTCTCTCCCCCTGTGTGCCTGAGCAGACTGCTGCTGCTCCCTGAAGGTCCAAGGGAAGCCAAGCCCCCTGACATCTGCCTTTCCCTGTTCCCCCATCACACAGAGATGTGGAGCTATTGTTGCTTGGGGTTTTTATGCCATTGCAAAAGCCAAAGACTCTATCACTGGCCAGTCCACTCTCCTTCTCCAGATTGGTTCATTTGCTTGATAAAGCACAATCTGATTTCAGTCGGAGTTTCATTAGATAATCACAACAAAGCTGTCTCCTCCATCGCTGTACATGCATACTGTGGTTGTAGCAGGAAATACAAAGGACTGGGGCTCATTAATGAACAGGTTCTAGGAAAGTGCCACCGACTTTCACAGAAAAAGAAACAGGCGTGAGTATGGCAGCCATGTGACTGATAGCATATCTCACACTTGGTGAAGGACACTTCCTGAAATACAATTCCACCTTTAGCTTTAAAGACAAGAATGATTCGGGAATCCCCAAGTCTATGATTAGGCACTTAACTAGCCTCCCCAGACTTACCATCACCCGCAGTATCCAGGGATCGAAGATACTGCAACTCTTCAACAGCCTTATCCCTGACTGCTTCGAGTTCACCCACGTTGTCGCTTAATTTAATAATGTTCATAAAGGCCTCATAGTTGCAATTGGAATCACGAATCTACGGGACAAAAATCTGAAAATTTAGGAGGCCAGTTCATGAGTTAAGAAAAATTGTGTCTCTATACAAATGCTTAATCCATTCTTCTCCAAATGGACTAAGGTTCATTTTTAATATACCTTGATCTGTCACAAAGGACTTTAAAAAAAAATCAATTGAAATGCATTAAACCAAAAAAAAAAAAAAAAAAAAGAGTCTCTGGCAAGGGTGGCTAGGGGGTGCAGTGGATAGAATGCTGGACTTAGGGTCAGAAAGACCCAAGTTCAAAAGCTGCGGAGGCCCTGAACTCACTGGGTGAGCCCGGCTAAGTCATATCGCCTCTGCTTGCTTCAGTATCCTCCACCCAGGACGCATCTCCCAGGGTTGTTGTGAGAATCCCATGACAGCCTGCATGAGATCACCATGATTGCTCCTGTGATAACGGTAGCAACAGTGGTGATTCGCAGACAAATTCACCTTATGCTAATCTGGCACCACTCCACTGAGCTCCAAGGCCAAATGAGCCCCGGCTCTCTCAGAACTGACATTCTACTGGCTTCACCAAAATCCCAAACCAGTAAGATTCAGCAAGGACAGTGATAAATGCTACGCCAGGCAGTAGTGGCTGGCTTATTGGAGGTGGTCAGGACCCTGCGTAGGACTTGGGGCAGTCAGAACCATGCCCCTTGGGGTCCCTTCTCACAAATGGGCACAACGGCCAGGTCCAAGGGAGGATGGGGAAAACAATGCGCCCTCCACCCAGGAGACCATCTGAAAAAATCAGATAGCCCTCAAAGCCCCAGGACATGTCTGTAAAGGGCCACACCAAACCCAAGAGGACAGTTTCATTGGATACCATGTGATGGGGATGGGGGGTAGGGGTGGGAGGCAGTGACCACTATTATATGTGAAGTAAAGGTGGAAACAAAGGTTTTGAAGTGTAAACAAGAATGTGGAAAACATGTTTAAAGCACCTTCTAACAATGTTCTCTTCAAGCCCATTCCAACTTGGATTCTTTGAATGGCCAGCCCTTCTAATGTGGATGAGGAGAGGAATGAGCAGCTCTGTGCTTATTTATTGAACATGCTTGTGGAGAGTCAAACAATACAAAATCACTCTCATCTCCTCCATGGTGGGTAGAGCTAATGAAACATGAGCGGGCCAAATATAGGTCTGATTTTAGGATAGAAGTCTCAGAAAAAAATGGCGTCCCTTTGGATAGTCACCATACCCAGAACGTTCAATGATAAGAGTACGTCTGTTCTGCACTGAACAGCACTGATATGGCAAGTGCACTATTTAGTTGCATATACTGTTAGTCCTTCCAAATAATTGTTTTCAGCATGCAACACAGATTTGAATGACCCATATTACAACAGGCATTTCCATGACACAGAAATTTGGGTGCTATTATTATTGAGAAATAAATATGGTCAAATATGGCAGAGGCACAGCCACCTTTGAATCACAAAAGCATCAAGCTTTATTGCTGGAAGGTCCTTCCAAGGTAAGCTGATACCACCACACCACTTTAGAAATGAGTAACAGGAGAATATGGACAATCTGTGACTGGCCAAGATCACAATGAAAGTGAGAGGCAGGAAGAACCTGAATCCATTTTCACTAACTCCAAGTTGAGTTTCTCCCAAAGATGCTGAGCCCCCTCCCCTCATTAAGCAGGGCATGAGGTCCAGGGGTCAGACAACCTCTCTTTACAGAATCGCTGCCTTAGTGCTTTCTCGGCCGCTCTCAGAAGCTGGCCACCAACAGAAGAGAAGGGGTTGCAATTCGTGCCAGAGGAGCAAGGGCCCCAAACGAGTGAATTCTAAGTCTGGGGCAGACCCTCAGTGTGATCTGCGTGACACACACTGAAGGCCCACAACACTCCCTATCTAGGAGAAGTCTTCCTAATCATCACAGCTGATCCAACATGGAAAGACTTGCCTCAAGTGATACCAAGATGATGTGTTGAGAAAACTGAAGACAAAGTCCTTGTTCACAAAGAGTGAGATGGAGTGAGCTGTGAGGCCTCTCCCAGTGCAGAGGTGACATAAAATCATTACCAAATATATACATTTTAGCACAGTCACATGTAAGGCTGACCTATCATCTTCATAAAGGCAATTTTCTTCCAGTTTCACTTGTTACAATTAAACCATGCCTATTTTAATAAGCAATCACAAAATTCAAATTATGTTATATATTAAATTAGGCTGAAGTTTAAAAAAAACTTAAAGCCCTTACCATCCATATGACATACTGATTAATATAATCAGGATCACTGAGTTGGTTTATTAATGGAAGAAGAACTCCACGTGCAAGGATTTCCTAAAAACAAACAAACAAAGATGTAAATCTCTCCTACTTTTCATTTGTACGATAAATTTATTAACAATTCTTATTCTGCCAGGAACTCAAAAACTGCTCCATGAAGGGTCAAACATTGTAAAACTTTCAAATAGTGAGCAAGAAAGGATTTCAGAAACACTAGCATGGATTCTACCAAGTGGCAATCTTGCTTCGATGGGCTCCCCACCAACTCCTGAATGCAAACCTGGCCCCTCAATCCAGACGCCCGAAGCACTGCTCAGAGACCCTGCCTCCCAGGAAGACTTCCCTGAACATCTCCTGCCAGCAACACTATACCAACGGTTTATACCAATGGTTCTCAAAATGTGGTCCAGGGACTCATCAAGGATCCAAGACCCTTCTAGTGGGCTCATGAGGTCAAAACTTTTCAAAATAGTACTAAAATGCTTTCATATTTAATACAGTGAATGTGGTAGATAAAACTCACATAAACAAAAGTTCTTTGGGGTGAGGGCTCAATTTTTTCAAGTATAAAGGGGTCCTCTGCCAACTGCTGGTCTATACAAACCATATACTACTCTCACTACTAGCTTCTCCTACTTCTCTGTAAGCTCCAGAACAGAGGCAGTGTCATCATTCCCTCTGTGTCTTCAGAGCAACGAGAGTGTCCAGCACTCAGAATCAAAGGCCCTTGGCCACTATCTGCCAAATGAATGAAAGAAGGAGCGGAAAGAATAGTACTCGGCAAAGAGGCACAACACAGTGATGGAGACCGTCATAGACTTCTGCCGGCTCTCTGTGAAAAGCAGGATGCAAAGGACTTATCTCATGTCTCACCGTGAGAGTAAGGCAGGGGGAGAAGAGCTTAGTGGACCTCGATTGTGAAAACCAAGGAAGTGCCAGCACATAAACCCTGGTCCTCAGTGTGAGGGAGAGATAAGGAATACCTCGATGTTGATAACAATGGAAACAAAAGGGGCCAGGTTCCACTCTGGACGTCCCGTCTGAAAAAGAACACCGTGAAAGAAAAGCTGTGCTGAGGAGAGAGGAACCGGGGTGAGGGGGTGAGGGGGTGACGGCCAGGCCACAGAAGGGTCGGTGCAGGGAACTGTGGATGCTGGGCTTAGGGAAGACTGTCTCTGAATCTTTGCCTGTTCTTAGGGGCAGAGCTGGAAACAAGAGGCAAAAATGACAGAGACGGGGACATCAGCCTGCTGTTTGGAAAGTGTCCCAACAAGGGCATTTGTGCTCAGCTGGGCAGAGCTGCCATGGCAGGGGATGGGTGCCCTGTGCCTCCTCCAGCCAATCGCTACCAACTAGAGAAGGGCCTGCAGACGGGCTGGTGATAGGGGGCCCCTGTAGCCCAGCAGACATGCTGCTCTTGGGCACGGTCTCTGCAATGCACTTTTCCCATCGTTTCTTTTTCATGTGGCAGGATTCAACCAGAGACGGAGCAAAGAAATGACCGTGAAGACAGAAGATGTCAGTAAAGAAAGTTTTTAAGAAGGAAAGGGTGGCGGACCCCTTGTTGGGAAGCTCTAAGGGGATCCTCTTCAGTCTGAAGGGCTAGGCTGCTAGAGTGTCACCCTCCAAGGCAGAGATGGTTCCTCTTTTGTCTTGGTTTTCCCAGGGTCCAGCACTGTGCTGGGCACATAGTAGGAGCTTAATAAATGCTTTACTGATTGACTGATTGACAGTGGGCTCAAAATTCCTTGGCTCAAGCCTTTTTTCTGTTCCATGTGCTCATTTCCTAAATGTACTGGATAACAGGAGCAACTCCGAAGTTTGTCTGAAGTAAAAGCCTCACATATTTTTCCCTCTAGGCACAGCCAGAGAGAACCTCCCCGCTGTCCTTCCTGCAACTTAAAGCTGACCACTGTCTCCAATTACCCCTTGGGGAGTTCCCAGAACTTGAGCATCAGAGGCAGAGGCTCCAGGGCCTTCTGGGAGGCCCTTCCGCTTCACAAGCAGAGGCTGAGTCACAGTCTCACTGCTTATGGGCCTGGGTCTTCCAAGACCTTCTTGCAGGGACTCTGCTCCCCTAATCTCCCCTGAGCCCCCACTACGTATATTTTCACTCTCTAGTGGGAGAGGAGAAAGGGGAGTAACGGGCAGACCTGGGTGACCATCTGGGTCCTGGGCGACCATCTGGGTCCTGGGCGTCACTGGCTCTCCTTTCCTTACACTTTGAGAAAGAGTCTTAAGTGTCCTCATCATACCTAGACGAGCTCACTTGCTATGACACAAGAGGCCACTGAGACCACTCCGCGGGAGCTAGGTCACGAGCACACCAGCTTTCTTTCAAAAACGGATCCTCAAAGGGAGAAAACTCTGTATGAAATACAGAGAAAGGATCGGATACATGACTAGACAGTTCCAACAACGTTCACTCCAAAAGCACTGAGCATAACCTATGATGTGCTGAACCATCCCTGACCTCAGGGAGCGAACAATCTACTGGGGAAGGCAACACACAAACGACTGTGAACAGAAGACCGGCTCAGGGCTGGCCCGGGGAGAGGGCCAGGGAAAGCCCTCGGCACTGCTCTGCTCTGCTCTCTGAAGTCATTTTCGAGACCTCACGAGAGCCTACTGAGCTGGGTGAGAAAAATGAATGCTGTTACGGAGCTCAGAGCATCTCATTATATGTAAAAAGGTGCAATCTCAAGGGCAGTTTCAAAAAGGTAAATTAAACATCACAGTATCCTTTCTGTAAGTGGTACCGTAAGGCACACCCAACAGACTAGCAACAACAATGATGCCAACCACAATGATAACGATCATACGGAATTTTACTTGGGAAGTAGAGAAACGAATGTATTTATCTACTCTTGGGAAAGCTTTAACCGGAACTTAAAATACAAACATTAAAGAACTCCAAGAAGCTCTACTGATTTACGACTGTGTTTCTGAAGGAAAGGAGGTTACACAGTTCTAGGTGCGCATGAAAATTCTCCAATCTGGAAAGTAACTCAGAAGTGTGTAACAAAAGCTGTAAAAATATTCATAATTTTTAATTCCAACCTTGGGAACGTATTCTAACAAAATGATACAAAAGATGAAAAAACGTGTAAAAACACGTTCCACGGTAGCATTGTTTGTACCAAAAAATTGGAAATCATTCACATGCCCTCCAGGGTATACACCTAGGCACTAACTGTGGGAAATAAGTTGATACAATACAGTGGAGCATAAATTTAAATTAAAAGCAGAAGGATAATGTGAATGCTGATGACAACTAAATAAATATAACACACACATATGTACGTGTGCCTACACATGTGTGTGTGTCCATACAGACAACCACTACAGAGAAGTGGATGACGGCATGGTTGGACAAAGCTAGTGATTCTAATAAGGCCAACACACACACCTGAGGCCAAGCAATGCATCTGACAGCTAAGGGCAGACACACAGAAGCCTTCTCCCTCCAGGAACTCGACTCTGCTGCAGACTCTGTGATGGAGGAAGAAGCCTGACAGCGTACGTACAGGCAGATGTCGGCACAGAAAGCAACACTAAGCGAAGTTCTGGTGAAACGGTCAGTGAGATGGGTGAGGACAAGCGGCATGGCCAGAAGCTCGGTTTTCAGCCAACACGCCGTGTCTCCAGGGAAACACGACCAGTAGTTCGTCCACTGGTCTCGATGACTTCCAGCAGGAGAGGGAGGCACAGTCCTAGCTGCCTGGCTCCCCGTGGCCGCCCCGGGCTTCCCTCTCTCGGCTCTGATCAAAACAATGTGCTCAGGTGGACATAAACACACCTGAGTGTCAGGGGAGAGCCCCCAGGATGGCAAAGACATATGACCAGCCCTAAGGGAACTGGGGCTGTGGAGCTTGGAGAAGAGAGGCCTCCAAAGGAACACTGGCTTCAAGGACACGAAGGGCCAGCAGGCCCATGTCAAGGCTTTGCTGTCCCAGAGCAGAAGTGGCTGCTCACGATGGGCAGCGTGCCCTCTCTGGATATCTCCAAGTGGAAGCTGGACGTTCACTTGTAAGTTATAGAGCAGAGGAGACTCCTTCCCTGGGGGATGGACTGGAAGTTTTCTGATGTCCCGAGTTCTATGACTTTGCGATTCTTTCTATGCAGTGAATGATACGCCTGGAACCTTTTGCTAATACCACGTGAGTCTAAGGAAATGCAAAGGTGATGACTACTGTCCTTTCCTATGCTACCTACAAAATCAGGGGGAGAACACTGAGTCAGCTTCCTTCCACAGACCCATTTAGCCAAATGAGATGTCGCTGCTTACCCTGACAAAGTATCGCATGATCTTGTTCTGGAAGTCTCCAGGAGGTAGCAACAAATACAGTAAAACCTCACACAGATCCCTAAGGAATCCTAGAAGGCAGAGAAAAAACAATCAGTCACACCACCGTACAAGCAAACGGGGCACCCACGGCTCTTACTGCTGGAAAATGCACGTTCCAGGGCAGGAAACTTTCCCTTTAGGACGTCTCCAGGCCTATGTAAATGGCGTATTCCTGATCATTTTCCTATTTATCATGGCTTCAGACTCTTCCTGCTCTTAAAACATTAATTCTGTGAGTGCTCCTTACGTGTTAAACATTCCTGAGATATCTGGCCCCTCCAGTTCTCCAACTGTAACAGCTTGTGACTCTGGTGACAAGCACATACCAGTACAGATTCACAAAGTATACACTTCTGCACTGTTCTCCAGATAAGATACTGGGCATTAATCATCCTGGGACAAGTTGAATTCTTTAGTTTTAACCACAAATCCAATGAATGCTATGTAGAATTTACATTATGAAAGACTTTGTTTTCTCCCAAAGGAGAGTTCGCATCCTTGACTATCTGACTTCTTGTATCACATTCTAATAATATAATGAGCACAAATATCAGTCTTTTCAATGTGGGAGGACTATGGGGAAATTTTAAGAAAAAGCTACAAACTACATACTAAAGAAATCCTGTACAAGTTTTAGTCAATGTCCTTCTATTCCTTCTCTTGGTGAATAATTGCAAAGGAAAACACTACGATTCATGTGCTTCTCCTGTGCTTAAAGGAATGCACTTTATACAACAGGGCCGCTCTCTGGTCTCAGTTTCTTAATTATGGGGCCAGAGGGAGATGCCAACAAAAGTTTCGTCTCCCAGATGTAGAGCTGAGTGACGACGCCAGCAAGTCCAATCTCCTTCATTATCTGCTCATGTTAAAAGAAGAGTAAAAAGGTTTTTAGGAGAGTTTACTTGCAATAGCATATAGTCTGAAGTGTCTACATTCAAACAGTATTGCACTGTAACTACTCCAGTCAAAACCTTTAGGAAAAAATAAAAGCCTCAGGTTGTCTCAGCAATATTTTCAGTTCTGCTTTTAAGTCAGTGCATTTGGGCACAAGAACTATTTTTGCAACCCACGGTCTATTTAAATAGAAATTTATTAAAAAACAAAAAAGCCAAAAGGCAATCAATTTAATTTGCTATTTACAATGAAAACTGAGCAGCACCCCACCAAAATTCATTCTGGAATCTTAGAAAGAGAAGTGTGGTTGTTAATTCCATTTTAGAGTGATATGCTAGACATGGCAAAGATGCCTATTTATTAAGAATATAGTACAGAAGAGTCACGCTTCCATCACAGGAGGTGTCCTCGCTCCATCCCCAACTTGTCACCTTTAGGAGTCTCTTGATTCCAGAAAATTACTAAAATACTTGGCCTCACGTGTGTCTCAGGCTCTACCCCACTCTGAGTCTTCTTCAACCAGCTCAAGTCTAACACATTGTAAGTCCCCATTTCAGGGCATCCCACGTGATCGATCAACATGCAGCCCATATACACAGGCACCACCTTCAGAAAACCACCAAGGCCCCCAGTCCCAAAAGAAATTGAAGGATGACTACTCTTGCCAGTACAAAATGGGTCCTTCCTTTAAAAAGTAGTCTGAATTTCTCTTCCTGCTAGAATTTCCTGACAGCAAGGATGGGGCAGAAGCCTTAAAACTAAAGGTTTACACACTGATAATACTGAAAAATCAAATCAAGAACTAACTACCTGAACTTTACATGAACATTCAATTTAGTCAAAGTTCAGTTTCTTAAAATGTGTCAAATATTTCACTTATCAAGAAGTATCTATTACATAAAAGAAGCCACATTTGTAGTTAAAGCAAAGCCCAGTTAATACTAAAGCTATTAAGCTACTATACAAGATTTTGTTTTAAACTTTTAAAATAAAAATAAATGTGACAAGAATATAATAATAATAACAATAAAAGTATTTATGTAATACTTTCTAATTTGTAAAGCTCTCTACATAATCTCATTTGAGTGGGAAAACAACCTGAGGCAGGTACCAGCAGGTCCAACTGAGGCCTCCCCCAAGAACGCCCATGACTTGCCCATAGACATTCCCTTGACAGGGTCAGTGGTGAGTCTGAAGCCTGCCTACAAGTCCAGCTCTCTACCCAATGGGTCATGCTGCCTAGCAGGAAACTTACAGGTGTTTAACCTCATATCCTGCAAACAAATTGTATTAACCATTTCCCAAAGTGTAAAAACTAAAAAAAAAAAAAAGATTACTTCCAATGCTGGCTAAAGTAATCAACAATTCTAATATCTGAGAGAGAAAAAGTATGGCTCTATTTCCTCTTCCAGATGGGTCAGTTACAGCTACAGGACAGCGAGGGTAATGAAAACCCATGGGTGATCTCTAAACTAAATTTCCAATCCCGTTTGAGCTGCTAAGTCCACATGCCCTCTTGCAGACAATGGCTGTCTCCTCTGCCAGGATCCCAATAAGGAGGCAAATGACAAAAGAGGTGGCATCTACAGGGGAGAAAAGGACGTGGGGACCCTCCACCACCAATCTAGGACCCTGAACAACCAGGAGTAAACCATGATTGCCTGAAGCAGTGGCTGACCGCTAGGGATCATTGCCAGCGTGGAGAGAGCCCAGGGAAGGTGGGCAGTCAGTCTGACCCAGACCCTGCCACAGAACTAAGGCTCTTAGATCACTCCCCCCCGCCCCCACTCTTATGCAGAGAGACGGCTCCTGCCCCAGTTTTATCGAACAAAGAGGAGATTCCTGGGAGATTCAATCATTTTTCCAACATAATACATAAAATGAAAATATACATCTACTCAACAATCTATCTCCTCTATGCCACCTTCTTGAGGCAAGAGTTCTTTATCAAGCATACACCCTCAGAGTGAGGCTATGGCCAGAAGGCTGACTGCAGCCAAAGGTGTGAATCCAGACGCTTCTTCCACCTGGGAGCTGTGTGACCATAGGTGAGTCACTGCTCCTTTGGGCTGGGCCTCAGAAGGAGGCTTCAGACTAGATGACCTGTAAGGTCCTTCAGCTTTAATGCTGGGTTCTGTATTTTCACCTTTCTAGCTAACTCTTCTTTCCCCAACTTAACCTCAGGCCACCACCTTCAGTAGGATTATAACAAAGAGAAAAGGAAACCTTCTTCTTCTCTGGGAGAGGTGCAGACTAGATCGCGACAAGTCTCCTTCTCCATCTCGACTTCAACTTCAAAGAAGGTCTCTACGAGGTCTTCGGCCGAACCTGCAGAAAGGCAACAGAGTGGGAGAGCTGGAGTCTGAAGGAGGAGAGCCATCGCCGTCCCCAGATGGAGGGCGAGCTCTACCTTTCGCCTGCTCATCCTTTTCTGTGATCTTCTGCTGGGCTTTCCTGAACACTCGCAAATGGGTGCCAAAATCATCCACGATGCGTGTAGTGAAATAAGGCTGCCAGTCTATCTCTTTCGACCTAATGACAAAAACACGAGACAATGCAGGCATTACCAACACCACGCTTTGGATCAAGCAACAAAAATGCATTTGAAAGACAGTGGACAGAAGGGAGCCTACTGTGACCTAGAAAAAGATGAGTGAAATACATTCGTGCTGAGAGCTATTTCTGAGCTTCAACGGGGGCGAGGAGCTGCTTCTCTGAGACTATTATTTCGTTATCGTTTGTGACCACTGCAATTATTATTTTCACACATTTCTTATGAGTCCTCTAGAAGCTACAGGAGCAAGTCAACCATTCTCTCTGGGCCTCATTTTCCTCATTTGTAAAAGGAGGTGGTGGGAAGACATTAGAAAATGTCTCAGGACCCTTCCAGCTCCGGTTCCTAGGCCGAAACTCCTTCACTACATCTTCTAACAAAATAACATATAGGCTTCTCCAGTACAAGGCATCAAATGAAAAAAAAAGTGTGGGACTACTAAAATAAGTGACAGCTTTCTTTTCAGTCTGCTCTGAATTTGCACTTGTTTGTGGAAGAACCAGTGGTCACAGGCATTTTGGGGGGCTTTTTTTTTTTTTATTTAATCCGTGTGAAAAACTCTATGACGTGGGAGGCACCTAACAGAGGTCAAATGACCTGTCTGGTCACACAAGGAAAGGTCAGAGGCAAAACTTAAACCTGGGGTACTGTGATTGCCTCTCAGGGGGAAAAAATGCCAAATGCCAAATGTCTGCTAGACAAAATCAAAGGAGCATTGTCACAGATGCTCCAGAGTTAGTCCATGTTCCAAAAACAATTTACATTTGTCTCCACAATGAATTCTAGGACAATGAAATAGAATCACTTTCTCAATAACATTTAGCTTAAATTAAGTCAATCAACAGAAATTTATTAATATTAAAAGCTATTAATTAATATTAAAAACCTATTGATACACACACAGATAAATGATGAGAAGCCAATAACTGGACAATCACATGGATGGGCGGCAGGAAAAGGGGCACCACATGGAAAGGGACTGCACTGAACTGGACATCAGGGGACCCAGTTCTGCATTCGGGCTTGGCTTCTTACTACCTCTGGACCTTGGGCTGATTTTCTCATACGAAAAATCTGAGTAGGACTAGAAGCTAAGTCTCTTCCAGTACGATCCTATGAAACTCAGGTCAACAAAGGGTTCCTGTATAATCCACTGAGTGGACAATCAACAATTAAATAATGATGGCGCCAGCTCCTGCCATCTGCATTTCTTTAAGTGTGAATTCTTAAGCAGAAGGAGGGGGAGGAAGGAGTAATGGGAGTGACCAGATTCCAGCAGAGGGTACAGAGAGCCAGCCCAAGGAGGCTCCAAGTCTGGGCTTATCTCAGCAAGTCATGGCAAGAAGACACATGTAAAAAGACATGGGAATCACCACGTCCTCTACTGGAAGGAGGACAGGGAACTCTACCTGTCACTGCTTAAAAAAAAAAAAAAAAAAAAGCTATAGTTAACCCAATTTATAGTTTACCCAGAAGCTAGCATTAGTAAAAATGAGTAAACTAGCAAAGGCTCATGGCATTATTATAGTCAATTAGAATGTAAAAATGAAGCATTATCAATGTGAAATATTAACACATCAAGGGAAAAGCTGGGAGGGAGAGGAAAATAGTGGTAGGGAGCCCCAAAGGACCAATCAGGCAGCAGGGAAGCAGGTCATTCCACGGCCACATGTTTCGATGGTGTTTATAAGGTCTGCAGAAGGCTTGCCCTACACCGAATCTTATCTAATTCTTACAACAATCCTCCGAAACAAGACCTACAAGCCCTTCTCCCCTATGGCTAATAAAACATCCCCCAACTTACACACATAACAAGGAAGGCCTCTCACAAAATCTCCAGCCTTAGCACAGGTCACCAACTTTAAAATAATGAACTGCCTCCTCCAAGCCAGAAACCAGCAGAAGCTTCTTCGGTAATCAGTATGCAAATGATTTTCAAATGTGTCCATATTTATCAGTTTTATAAAAGTAAGTATACTATTTAGAAATAGTTTATTATAGTCCTTGAAAGGAGGTTTATTGTAACAGATTTTGGAGAGAGAAAACCAAACCATGAATCAAGTACCATCTGTTCTCCACTCCCTAGTATTTTATTTAATTTGTTGATATTTAAGTCCATGTTGATAACTCCAACTTAATATATGTTAAGCACAGGTCAATTCACTACATAGGGAGTTATGACCAAATGAAAATGTATAAGCATTAAGGTTATACTAAAAGTGGAGATTATTAGCCAAAAAATGCCATTTCTGCTGACTCCGTACAAATGCCTGCCATGGGGAGATTGGGGAAGAGGGGGCATTTCACATATCCATTCAAAGGGCCTACGTCCAACAATCACAAAACCAGGGAAATGATTCAAGAACAAAGTCAGAGACTCCTTCCAAAGGTATTTTCCATATTAAGACATAAGAACAGTTTTCAGCAGAGCATGTGGCCCAAGTTATTGTTCAGAGAAACTTATTATAAGAGTCTGTCTATCCAACAACCTTCCAATGTTACTCATCAAAATGCAGTCATCTTATATTCTGTTCACAGTACTTTGGCGGGGGGGGGGGAAGCTATCCATCCCTGTAACTTCATCTAAGTTTCATAGTAGAGGGGGAGTCAAGAAGACCTATGTAACTCTCTACAAGGTCAATGGCAGGAGAGGTGCCAATCTGTATGGATGAAAGAAAGTTCCACACTGGGAGTTTCCCCACCTGGATGAATTCATCTTCACAGGCCCAAGACAGTGAAGGCATGAGTAGAGGGCAGGTGCCGACACGGTAAAAGCTGCTTGATGATTTACAGATGAGATTAGGGAGGTGAATGCTGTGTTTAATCCCTCACAATCCAGCTTTGGACTTCATCATTCCCCTGAAACTCTTCTCTCCAAAGTCACTAACAATCTCTTGGACTTTTCTCCAGCCTCCTTCCCCTTGACCTCTGTAGGTAGCCTTCTCTCTCCTCCTCTCTTGCCTCTAAGTTTTCGCCCCTCCCACATCTGACCACTCCTCATTCTCCTTCCAACTGCTCTGCTCCAGATCAGACCCTCCAGGTGCTCTTCAGGGCTCTCTTCTCTCCTCTTCTCCCCCATACCACTTCCTTGGTGAGCTCAGCAGCTCCCATGGACTTAATGACCATCTCTATGCTGATGATTCTCAAATCTACCTGTCCTGCCCCAACCTCTCTGCTCACCTCCAAGCTCACATCTTCAATTGCCTTTCAGACATCTTTAACTGAATGAATGTCCAGTAGACATCTTAAACTCACTATGCCCACAACAGAACTCATTATCTTTCCCCCTAAAGCCTCCCCCTTTCCTTCCTTCCTACTACTCCAGAGGGCAACACTATCCTCCCAGGTCCCTCAGGCTAACAACCTAAGAGTCAATCTGGACTCCTCACTATCTCTCACCCCCCATGTCTAGGATGTTGTCAAAGCCTGTCGATCTCATCTCTACACCACATCCCTCAAATATGCTGCCTTCTCTCCTCTGTCACCTACCCCAACCTGGTGCAGGTCCTCAGCACCTCATGCATGCATAGACTACCGCAGTAGCCTGCTTTGGAGTCTGCTGGCCTCAAGTCTCTCCCCACTTGAGTCCATCCTCCATTCAGCCACTGAAATGATTTTCCTAAAGCTCAGGTCTAACTGTGTCACCTTCCGCTACTCAATAAACTCTTGCCTTCAGGTTCAAAAACGGATCTGTTTCCATGCTCCATCCCTCTCGTCTGCCCCGATGATGCAGACGGCCATCTCCCTTAGAGGCATCATCAGTTCTCCATCATCAGCAACCGCCCAGGTTGTAGGCCCTTGAGTGTTTCTGTCACTGACATTGCTGGAGTCGGGCACACGATCACTTGGTCATGGCTCACAAGCCTTCCTCCCACACCTCCTTGAATTCCTCCTCAGCCTAATTACTAACTACAAGCACTTGGCTTCTAGTCCTGGGACTTGTTCTCTGAGACTGTTACCGCATCCATAACACGTGGGTCTGCCTGCGGTGCCTCAGTCGGGGACTGTGTGGAGGAGGCAGAGTGCCATGCTAGGGGGATGTGACAAAGTCAGGCCATAAATGTTCGAGCTAGTGATAAGAAGGAAATCCTCTCTCAAATATCAATAAAAACTGCAGCTTCTGGTCAGAGCTTTTCAAGGGCAATCTGTCCTTGGGAGCGGAATGAGGTCTTCAACCACACAGTGAGAAACAAGAGTCTAAGAAATGAACAGCAGCTTAATGGAAATGAAATATGCATCTTAAAATCGCTCTGCACTTCTCCTTAGTACTTGGGAAAGCTCATATTCAAGTGCTTTCAGGAGGCAGCAGCTCAATGCTGAGTCCCATGAGCAAACAGGAGTCAGTCAAAAATGGAGTCAAGGTTGAAATGCATTCATTCATTGATTCATTCATTTGTTCACTCACTCAACAAATATTTTCTAGGTATCTACTCTGTTCAAGGTATTAGTTTGGGTTAATCAAGCAAAATGAAATTTTCTTATAAAGCCCAGCCAATTAATGGCAAAAGCTAGAAGACAATGCTTTCCTTTTGAATTAAATTAAGCAATCCCAGACAATTAGAAATGCAGGGCTTATATAAGTTTCCTAAATCAAATAACAATTCTCCCTCTAACAGAATAAAAAACAAGTTTAGAACATCCTAATCCCAAGGTAGGTCATCTGGATCTAATTAACACTCCCTGAGAGCTGTTAAAAATAATTACAAGTCAAGTAGAACATTCAAAACGTGTGGGGAATTTAAGCACAGAAAACAAACAATCAAGATTCAGTACAATCTCATCAGAGACTCCTAAATCCAGAGCATCAGAGCACAGGGGCTTCGCAAAGCTCCCAAACCACCCAAACCACCTGCTGCCCCCCTATTCAAGGTCACGCACCAGACAGTGCAGTGGATAAAGCCCCAAGCCAGAAGCAGGAAGGCCCCAGTGCCAGTCTGGTCTCAGAAGCCCACCAGAGGCTCAGCTCCCTCAGCTTCCTCATCTGTCAGTCAAGGATAACGATAGCCTCTCCCTCCTAGCGTTGTGGTGAGGATCTTAAGAGATCACAACTGTAAAGTGCTTATCACACGGGCTGGCACACAGCGAGCACTGTAAAAATGTTTATTATTATTAGTATAGTTATTAATTGGACCTCTAATTATTAAAAAATCAGGTCATAATTAAGCCCTTAAGCCAAAACCACCTCAACAAGCATATCCGACCTCAGTGCGGGGCTAGCTGCCTCGAGAGCCATGAAAAGCAAAGACAAACGTCTGCAAGAACAAAGGGAGAGTCCAGAAATCCTGACCGCCAGCCAGGAAGTCTGCCCCTAGAGCCAAGGGGAGGTCTTAAAGAAGGTCCTGAACTGGCAATAAAAGTAGGAGAAAACAATCTTTGTGCCGAAGTCCAGCACTTGTGGGCCAGCTGGTGCAGTGGGGACTGAGCCAGATTTAGGAGTCAGGAAGGCCTGAGTTCGAATCCTCTCTGAGACACTTAACTGGACTCCTGGCACAGGACAACCCATCTCCAAATGAGACCTCTTCTCTGGCCATCCTGAACCCCCGCCCTCCCCTGCTCCTGCCTTCCTTCAAGTCCCCACTAAAATCTCCCCCAACCCCCATTCGTGTTAGTGCCTTCCCTCTGTCGGTTCGCTCCCATTTCCCTGTCTGTCTCCCCTATTAGCACAGGAGTGCCTTTCCTTCACCATTCTTTGTATCCTCAGCACCACATGGCACGATAAAGGTTGTTGACTGTATGACCCTGGGCAAGTCACTTAACTCACTCTCTTAGCTTGTTTCCTCATCTGCAAAATGGGACAATAACGGTGCCTACCTCACAGGGCTGCTGGGGACCCAAAGTGATCATCCACGTAAAGCACTTTGCAAACCTTAAACAACATGCTACCTAAATGTTAACCATGACTACTTCACCTATCTGACGGATTGGGCTTCCATGGGCTCCCCTCAGAAGCTTCCCATCATTCACAGCACTGTTTCTTTGATAAATGGCATTCTGTGGGACGTGGGGAGAGGGAAAGGCCGAGGCAGTGGGGACACCTGTGTCCTCCCCACAGCTGCTGAAGGAGAGAGGAAAAGAATCCTGGGGAGGAGAGAGCAGGGAACTTGAGGATACCCCCAAAGTGCCCGATGGTCGGCAATGCCAGGTGTGTGTGAACATCTAAGAAGCAGGTGAAGGGGGAGAGTCCTGCTCAACTCGAAGATGGTAGGTGAGGGCTCCCCAACCTCTTTCCTTCTCCGTTCCCAACCTAGGCACCCCAGATCCCCTAAGAGCAGCTGAGCTGTAGCTGATCTGATCACTCAAATTTACCCTTCGTGGAAAGACACACCCACCCACCCACCAACCCCACTCCTCAAGTGGGAACCCAGAATCCTTGCTTTGCTGGGACCCTCAGGACTCACTCCCAATTCACAACGGTGGTATGCCTGGCCCCTCCCAGCTCCTCACCCTGCAGTGGATCTGACTGCCCACACCAGCTGGATGACAGGGTATAACCAACATAATCCTCAGAGCGAGGACCAGCAAACCTAACTATTTACCTCTGCACCCTGGGGTCCTCTAAAACTTCCCACGTCCCCTGTCTGTGTCCTTCCCACCCCAGGTATGGTAGGAACAATATCTGCGATGCTAACGATGCTAGTTTTGTTCCCTAAACGGCAGAGGCTAAAGGCTTGAGGTGCTGATGTGGCTTTGCAAACCAGGGGCCTGAGGTATAAGAGGCTAGTCAAGGAGGACGCAGCACCCCTCGGATCTGGCCGATGCTGTGGTTGCCGCCAGCCCAAAACACACGCTGTGCTGCCTGGAGGTACTTCCGTTAATACAAGGAGGGAGCTGCAGTCACATGAACCACATGGCCTCCTCCTGGCCACATCAATACCATGGTGCCTGAACTCCAGACATCACCCTCAAATCTTCCTCACTGGCTCATTGCAGGGTGGGCTCTAGCAAGGCAGCTTTGCCTTATCTTGCCTAGAACCAGTCCCCCACTTCACAGACAACTCCACTGAAGGCATCCTCCCTGCAAATGGAGTTTCCTAGTTTCCAACTCCCCTTCATGTTAGAATACGCAAGTTCCTTGAGAGGCAGGCCTTGTTTGCTCATGTCTATCTCTCTGTCTATCCTGTCTGTCTTTCTCTCTGTCTATCCTTCCTTCCTGTCTATCTGTCCTGTCTCTCTGTCTATCCTTCCTTCCTGTCTGTCTGTCTGTTTGTCTGTCTGTCTCTCTCTCTTTCTCCCTGCTGAATACCCTTTCCGTGCCAAGGCTAAGTCAATCTCCTTTCACAACTATTAGACGGCTATTTCATTTCATTCCAATCTCAAACCTGAAGCACCACAGTTCGACCACAATCCCCGGTCACTGCCAGCCGATACAATACCCACTAAGGAATTCTGGGCCTTGCCAACAACCCTCTCGGGGCACCCTTAGAAACCGGTAGCCTGAGCTGAATCCTCATCAGGGGGCTGTCTCCCATCTCACTTTGTCTATATTCATCCTCAGGTCCTAACACGCTGATTGGAACGCTGGGGTCACTCAATCAATGCTCATTCGTTCACCGCATTCCCGTGTGGCAGAGGTCTGACCAGAAACCACGCTCCAGGCCTGGGGAAGTGTGTGGCAAGCGTCCAGTTGTTCTGTTCCCACTGAGTTTTCATTCCGGCGACGCCAGCTGAAACAAGGGTCCTTGGACATGCTTGGGTCATAGGCTAGGCTTGATCCTTAATGAGAACGGGCCTTATCCCCCTCCCTCCACTAGGCCATGAGTCTTTCCATTCTCCCAAGGCCTCTTTTCCCCATGGTGGTATAAGGAGAAGATTTTAAAGTAAATAATAAATTACTGTGGCTTTTAACAAGGAAAAACAAGATGGCGCAGGGGCCAGCCTAAGAGAGCTGGGGATGACTTGTCATTGGGTGCAGCTAAGGCCAGCTCTCTGCTCCCTCTCACACCCCAAACTCTGACTCCACCCAGGATACAGCTTCTGGAACAGAGAACCAGCCCTGAAAAAAGAACACCAGCTAGGAAGTAAGGAAATCATCCCCTTCTCTCCAGCTGCAGAGACAGGAGCCCTCGCCTCACTCCAGTAAGCCCAATTACTTTACAACAATGAATGCCCCTGGGGAGGGGAGGGAGCAGGAGTGGAAGGTCTAGAGTGCCCACCCTGCCTCTGACACTTTCTACTGGCATGACCTTGGGCAGGTGGACAAGCTTTCCCAGCAGCTAGGGATCACCAAAGTGCACAGAGCATGGGGCCTGCAGTCAGGATCCAGCCTCAGATACTCACTGAACTCCGCCTCAGTTTCCCCATCTGTAAAATGAGCTGGAGGAGGAAACGGCAAACCATTCCAGCATCTTTGCCAAGAAAACCCCAAACAGGGTCATGACTGAACAACAAAAGGGTCTTGAGGAGTCTGGGGTTCATGGTTCAGGACAGCCTCCTGCAGTGCTGAGATTTAATGCCTCAATGACACGAGGTTCATCTTCTCTTGGGAGCCTTGGGTCATACCTCCTTTCTCCCCAAAAGCTCCACAATCCTGAAAAGCCCGACTCAAGTCGGGAGGAGGCAGAAGGCCTGGCCCAGCCAGACCCTAAGATGCAGAACATAATAAAAACACCTGCCACCCAGGGCTGTTCTGAGGACACAGGAGGTGCCCTTCCACCCCCCTCTAGGCCTGACCTCACACTGACAATGACAAGGATTATTAGCATGACAGTAACTGGCCTTTGTACAGGGCTCTAAAGTTTACAAAGTGCTATACAAATCCTACCACATTTGATCTCCATAACCAACAACCCTGCAGGTAGGTGCTGTCATTATCCCCATTTTACAGCTGAGGACACTGAGGCCCAGGATCACCAAGCAGGCGAAGGATGGGGGGTCAGATCTGACTCCAGACCCCACGCTCTGGTCACCGGCCAAGCTGCCTCTGTGTACTTACCTTGTCAGAAAATTCTTTTTCCTGCATTTCAAAGTTAACCTCCTATGCACACATGTACCATACTTAAATTGTGCTGGACCTGCACAGTGCCACAGCCTCACCTGGTAGAAAACTGAATGAGCGCATTCTGGAGCGTCTGCCTGATTTCAAGGAGAAAAGATTCATCATCGCTTAATGTATAATACCAATACTGGACATAATCCCTCAAAGAAAACTGGATCACCTGAAAATGTTAGGGAAAAAACCACAAAACATCTGTTAGGACGAGAAGAACAACCACAGGAAACAAAAACCAAACCCAAATGCCCAGGCCCCCTGGAGTTGGTGGCAGCTGGTCAGTCTTATTGACACAACACTAGTGCTGGCAGATGGGCCTGAAGGATGCTCATTCCCCGGGGTGTCACTCAGCCCGCCACCGCTCCCAAGCTCAAAACTGCTTCTGAAAGGGGGCAGCAGGTCCTTCCCTGACCAATTTCTGATAAAGAGCGAGGGTTCCCAGGAGAAATGAGTTTGCGGCCAGTGGTACTGCACTGGTCTGGTGATCTCCCTGCAAAGCCTGGGCCATCAGAGGGGCAGCTGCCAGCTTCCTGAGCTTCCGCTAACTGGGGCATCATGGCTCGGTATTTTAACGCACTGATGCTTTCTTTAACTCTAACTAACTCTGCCACTATTTGTCATATAGGCAAAATTTAGTATAAAGCAAACAATGAAAACATTGGTTTTCACTGTCATCTAAAATAGAGAGAATCACAAATTCTACTTAAAATGTGCGAGGAGAAATATACAACAATGGATCATTCAGACAATGATATAACTTGAAGTTAACCTTTAGGATGTTCGCTTTTAAAAAAATGAATTTATAATTTCATAAAGGTTTTAAATGGCATCAGATGTTTGCATTAGAAAAGGTCAATACTGGAAAACAAGCTGGAACTATGCCCAAAGAGTTAGAAAATCGTGTACAGCCATGCCACTGTTAGGTTTGTTTCCCAAGGTGATCGGGGAAAAAGGAAAAGGACCCCTATGGTCTGAACTCTTTATAGCAGCCCTCTTTGTGGGGGCAAAGAACTGGGAATTGAGGGGATGCCCATCAACTGGGGAATGGCTGAACAAGCTGTGGTATATGATTGTGATAGAATACCAACCACTGTGCTATAATAAATGATGAGCAGGCAGACTTTAGAAAAACATGGAAAGACCTGCAGGAAATAATGCAGAGCAAAATGAACAAACCAAAAGAATGTTGTATATGGTAACAGCAATATTGTTCAAAGAATAACTGTGAACTAAACTATTCTAAGTATTATAAATATTCAAATCAACTACAAGGGACCTATGAAGGAAGATATTATCCACCTCCAGAGAAAGAACTGATAAATAAAAGTATGACAGCATGATTTTGTGTGCACATGCACACGCACACACACATGTGTTTGTGTGTATGTATATATATGTGTGTATATATGTATGTATGTGCACACACACATACATACATCTGTGTGAAATGGTGGCCTTCTCTAGTGCAGGGTGGAGAGGGAGGGAGAGAGGGAGACAGTTCAGAACTTAAAATAAAAAGAAAGAAAGAAAAAAGGAAGGAAGGAAGGAAGGAAAGAAACAAAGAAACAAAGAAGGAAGTCAACATACTTTTGCCATATTTGTTATCCTTCCCACAATCCAAGGAGAAAGCCAGAGTATTTCTGACTCACCCTATGTCCTAGACAGGACTACTGAATTTGTCCACCCGTTAAAAGAGGCACACTCTGAATCACCAAAAATAACTGTGCACTTTGCTCAGCACAACACAAGTCCTCTTCTCCCTTCCCACACCAACCCCAATCCCAGCAGTGTGGAGAAAGGGGAGCCGAACAAGCCATGAGGGCCTTTCCCTTTACTCCAAGTTCACAATCTGCCCAGACCCCACCAGGATCTCTCCTCCCTTCCAACCTTTGCGGCAATGATCCCCTTCTTCGTCCCCCTCCCAGACAGAGCCCAATGCCCTGATCTCTCCCTCCCGTAGGTGGCAAGACCAAACAGCCTGCTCTACAAAGACCCTCAGCTGCACTTCCCAATACTGATCTGGGATCCTCCAGCCTCCCTAGCTGTGGAGCAGACATGGCCATTCCTGCCCCTTGGATAACGAACTTGAATCCTTCCCCTCTGAGGGCAGTCATCTGGACCTTACTCTCTGCTCTCATGCAGCCCCCCTATACCCCCGGGCACTGCCACTAGCCCTACCCCTGAACTGTCCAGACTGCCCAGCTTGACCACGGCCCCCCATGCTCCCCCTCCGCAGCTGGGCCTCACCAGGCTCCTGAACTGAAGATTAAGCGCTGCTGGAAGGCCTTTCTTGGAGGCCTGTGGCTGAACTCTGTCTCCCTTTCCCATTTGTATTCCCAACACTCGGCACAGTGCTTCTGCACACAGTAAACATTGCATCTGTCTTTTTCACTCACTTATTGATTCCTCTTGCACTCCTGGCAGCATCCAACACAGATGCAAACAGTCAGCCAAGCAGGCTCACACATCGCAGCTCAGAAGGGACCTCACCTGACGCTTGCTTACACAGTAGCTATGCCCAAGGACTGAACACAGGCCTGTGGCCTATCAAATAGTCAGGGATATCACAGCAATAATAAGAGCGTTACTTAGCGGCCACAACAAGAAACCCAGCCAGCCCACGAGGTACAAATTGCTCTGCTCACTCCGGGCACTTACTTGCTGTAGAGGCTCATCAATGATATTGGCACCCGTCAATCTTCGATCAATCTTAATCATTCGACCTTCCCGTCTCATTTCTTCTAAGCACTTAAAGAGAAGCCATCACATGTTACCAGAGAGTGTCTTAATTCAACATAAATATCCTTATCATTTGGCCTATCGTGGCCGACTTGTCATTCTGCAATATTCTTCAATCGTAATTTTTAAAAATTGAGGATTTTATAGAAAGCCAATGGTTTCCTAAAAATCCTATTAAATTTCTATTATGCTCTAATGCCTCAAGGCCACATGTGGCCCTCTAGGTCCTCAAGTCTGACCCTTTGAGTGAATCCAAACTTCACAGAACAAATTCCCTTCATAAAAGGATTTGTTCTGTAAAACTTGGACTCAGTCAAAAGGCCGCACCCAAGGGGCTGCTAGGTGGTGCAGTGGATAGAGCACAGGCCCTGAAGTCAGGAGGACCTGAGTTCAAATCCGGCCTCAGACCAAACACTTGACACTTACTAGCTGTGTGACCCTGGGCAAGTCACTTAACCCCAGTTGCCTAAAAAGAAAAAAAAAGGCTGCACCCCAGGACCTAGAAGGCCACATGTGGCCTTGAGACTGCAGGTTCCTCACCCCTGCTCTAATGCACAGGTTCCCCAAGTGGGCAATATCACCCCTGCAGGGTGCTGGAACGATCCAGGGCGAGGTAGTAGTTTGAAATGATGCAAATTTAAAAAAAAATGTTAAAGGGTTAAAGAAAGTAGATTTCTAGGGGGGCGCTGAGTAATTTTTTTTTTTGGAAAAGGTAGCAATAAGCCAAATAAGTTTGAGAACCTCTACCATGCGAGTTAAATTCTGATCACAGCACTATATTACAATAATCATTAATTATGATCATATCATAAAATCAAATGACTAGGAAAGTACTGTATCACTATTCTAAAAAAATCAGATTATTCTTCATAAGGAACTTAAGAAAAAAGGGGGGGATTCAATTCCATATATTCCAAGTACAACTGGCATCTCAGTTTCAAACTGCTGTCACGGACATTCACTCCATCCTAACCAATGGAGTTTATGACATGAACAGATTTTTCTTTTTGTTGTCATTTTTGGCAATTTCAAGACAAACCTAACCAACCAGTCTACTTTGAACCACCCCCTAATATGGACAGCACTACGCTTGACAAAGTTGACGGTGAGCCACGGACAACTAGGTGAAACTGGAAATGACCAAATGAGGGGGCAGAAAGTCATGACCTAATAGAGACTCAGAGGGAGGAAGTCTCCAGCTGAATGTCACAGGAATCTGCCTCTGGCCCTACATGTTTAACCTTTTCATCAAGGGCAAGAATGAAGAGAGATATGGTAGGCTGATTGAGAAGGATAATTACGATGTTGGAAGAACACAGTCAGGATCCCAGAAGGTCTCACTCAACAAGCTAGGAAATATGGTCGTGTCAAAAAAAAGAGAATTTCACAGGGATAAATATAAAGTCCTACACTTGGGTTAAAAACAACAACTCCCCTAGTAGGGATGCGGACGTAAAGCTGGAGCAAGCTCAAACCGAGCCACGTGGACAGGCTTTTCTCCCACGCCTGTTCTGCGCCAGGTTCTCTGCTGGAGGCTGAGGATGTGGAGACAAAAATGAAACCACCGCCTGCCATCAAGGCCCGCCATCAAGACTCTTATATTCTGCTGGGGGGGAGGGGGGAATAACCCATACCAAGAGAAACTAACGTAAAGTAAATGCAAACTAATGCGGAGGGGGAGTTAGACCTTGGTAACTCCTGGCTGCAATCAGGAAAGGCAGCCTGGAGGAAGGGGCTCTTGGTTCCAGGGGGGAGGGGAGGCATGCCAAATGTGAAGGATCCTAGGTACAACTGCCTGGAGGGGCAAGGAGTAAGCGGGTCTGCGAGACAGCAAGTAGACTGTGCCACCTAACACGTCTGCATGGGAGCCCAGTGGCAGCTTTTGGAGCACGAGGGTTACACGGTCAGATCTGTGTGAGAGGACTATCGCTTAAACAACGGTAGGGAGAATGGACCAGAGACACTGGATGCAGGGGGGCCAATGAGGAATCCACAGTCCAGGTGAGAGGCGATTCAGGGCTGACCCAGAGGAAGGGCACAAGAGGGAGAGATGTTGTAGAGGAAGAGTCGGAGAGATGTTGTAGAGGAAGAGTCAGAGAGATGTAAGTGAACGAAGGAGGGAAGGAACAAGCATGCACTGAATTCTGTGTGCTATGCCCTGGGGATAAGACAGAGTGAAGGAAATATCAAGGATGACACAGCGCCTGGGTCACGTGCAAAAGACCTAAGGACCGGGGGCCTCAAGTCTATTATTATACCCTAATTGTGCTTCCAAAACAAGAATGTCTCTTGGGAGGCATCAGAAGAAGGTCCTTGCAGGACAAGAGAAAGATGACTGCAGAAGCCAGGAAGATTACGTTCAGCTGTGAGGGTCGCATTTTTGGAAGAACATGGATAAAGTGGAGGTCCTGGTTTGGGTTAGTCAAGTAACCAGGGGAGGGCCCAAGAAGAGACAGGAAAGGGCCCTGAGATCAAGCTGTGGAAGAATCCATTGGAGGAAGTGGGGATGTTAATCCTGGAGAAGCAAAGGCCGAGGGGAGACGTGAGAGCACTCTTGCCTCCTGGAAAGGCTGTCAGGCAGACTTCTCTGCTCAGGCCCGTGCCCAAGCTAGGAACAATGAGTCTCAGTTGAAGAGATCTAGATTTCACCCTGACGACTGGAGTGATACAAAGGTGGGCAGGGCTGCCACGGGCAGGTCAAGGCAGAGGCAGGAGAAAATGTGATGGGGCACTATACTTTTTTAAAAAGTTCCACTTAACAACAACCAGTCTTTATCTGGCACTTCAAGTTGGCTAAGAACATGACATAACTCCATCTGATCCTCAACAATCTTGTGAACCAATGTTCCCACTCCTTGAAAATGGAACACTTCATTCAAAACCAAGAATTAGCACTATTACAATCAAAAATGCACAATGTGTTTTGAAGTTCCCAGTGATGACCAACTTGCAAGTAAAGTGTCTCTCTGCTACTGCTCTGATTTTACATCACCATGATTA
>NW_020954577.1:13855537-13862191 GCF_900497805.2 Vombatus ursinus | reverse complement strand
CCATCACCATCACCATCACCATCACCATCACCATCACCATCACCATCGTCACCAACATAAGAGCAGCTCCTGTCCCTGGACGGGAATGCCCCCTGTATAGCCCTTCAAGGGGCTTACCTTAGGAATCCCTGTGGAGGTTGGAGGAAGGAAGGAGTGCTCACACTGCTCCAGGTATTTCTCGGAATTGGTTTTTCCAAATAAGAGAGTGACCACAAAACCCCTACAGGAGAAAAAGCATGCAGTTATAGTTATATAAATCATACTCTATCATTTAAAAAGCACATCCATGATAAAGTATATCCGGGGGGGGTGGGGGCGGCGTGTGACAAGTGGCCAGACACATACGGCAAAGACAGTTAGCTAAAGGGATTTGGAAAGTATTTCCTAACACTGAATAATCATGTCATCTACCCACTAACAGCACTCACCAAACTACTGCAGAATTTTAAATGACAAGTATTAGAGCTTCAG
Source organism: Vombatus ursinus (assembly GCF_900497805.2). Lineage (NCBI taxonomy): Eukaryota > Metazoa > Chordata > Mammalia > Diprotodontia > Vombatidae > Vombatus > Vombatus ursinus. The sequence goes on along the minus strand of NW_020954577.1, from coordinate 13,861,720 downwards.
AATTCCATTCTGACAAATTTGTTTCTCACAAGCAAAAAATATCCCCCAAGTTGTTCTGTAAAACAACAACGAATTAAAAAAAAAACAAAACCCTCCAGAAATCAACTTGTTTCTTAAGTCTTAGAGTTACTAATAAGTCATCAATGAGGTATAAAATAAATCTCCCTTTCTACCAGAGCGGTAGATATATGTCTGTATGACATTTCTCAAGTGCAGGGCACAGGGCAAGCGCTACATAAACATTTATTCCCTCCTCTATACACCCAATCTGTAATGAAGTGTGCCAGTACTTCCCCAAATGCTGAATATTTTGGAGGAGTTAAAAACCAAAGTATAAAAGCAGATTAATTTACTTATGGTCAAGGTACTTTGAGGAACTGGCCCTAAATATCTAAACACTTCACCACCACTACCAACAGCTCAAAAAACCTAGAAGACAAGTTAATGTTATCTATCTCATGCCATAATTTATAGCTGCCTACCATGCTCTTAGATGATGAAAACAATTCTTTAATCATATTTTTCTTAAGGCCAGAATTTTTAATACAATGACAGTTGGTGGTAGTGGTAGGTGATGCTGATGATGATGATGACAGCAACAACTAACATTTATACAGAACTTTTAAGTATGCAAAGCACTTTCAAAATATTATATCATTTTATCCTCAACAACCCTAAGTGAAGTGGGTGCTACTCTCATCACCAATTCAAAGATGTCAAAGGTTAAATGACTTATCCAGAGTCACCTAGCTCATCTGTCTAAAGCTGAATTTGAACTCAGTTCTTCCTAACTCCAGGCCCAGCACTCCATCTACTGAGCCACTTACCTGCCTGAAATCACAACAACAGCACAAGAGAACACTAAATCCCTCAACGGTTCCAGATTGGCTTCCTAATGGCCTGCCCTCATGACTATGAGCTTAGAGATGCTCAAGAAATTAAAATTAATTATGTTAATAGTCCAGGAAAAGTTTACATAAAAATACTAAGTAAAAAGAAGTCAAATTCTCTTTCCTTGCACTAAAACTAGCCATCACAGAAAATCCAAACCCAACAGTATTTACAAATTCTTTTTCCCATTTCAGAAAATCTCCAAATAATCCAGACATTTGGTGCTAAGAAGCTGAAGCTCTATTTAAAACAGAGTGAAGGAGGCTTCTCATTTGAGATTTACAATTTGTTTAAGTGGGCAAATCGAATAAAAAAGCAAAAAAGTTTTGTAAGAAAAAACTCTGTTCTCATTCCAACTTGATCCTATGTGTTAATCAGAAATAGGCGGAGGCTGCAGGAAATCCGACCACTTTTCCACCTGATCACCAGGGACTAGGTGACCCGACATCTCACCAGCTGAACACAGTCAAGAGAAGACGGAGAAGATAAAAAGGAAAGCAGCTTCCTGACAGTTGTTAAAGGGGCCCGGGATAAAATACAACCCCCCATGGGTTGTATATCCCAAGACTTTCACCCCTCCCTCCAAGCTCCCACTTTGTTCCCCAGATTGATTTCCCATCACTCCTTGACTCATGGCCTCCCTGACCAGATCCACTGTCAGAGATCCCCTGTCACCCTACTCTTTATTTACTCTTTCCATATTCTCTCTTGACTTATCTGGGTACAAGGAGCCTCCCCTCCTTCAAGGAGAAGATGGTTTCTGGAGGAACTGCCCTTTCTGGCTCTGTATCCCCAGCACAATACCAGGCAGAAGTGAGACATTTACTTTCTTTTTTTTTCACATTTATTTTATTTTTTAATTTACGGAACAAAATAAGCATTTTATTAACAGTATAATAAAAAAGATGACTACACATAAAAGTACAAATCCACTGTGCACAACTGGCTATTGCTTTTAAATATATAACAAAATTATCATGTAAATGTCTTTTTCGTTCCTTTTTATTCCTTCCTCCCCCCCTGCCACTGTGGAGATGGCTACCATTAGACAGATAGATAGATAGATAGATAGATATGTAAAACTATTCTAAACATACTTCTACTTATCAGTTCTTTCTCTGGATGCAGATAGCATCTTTCTTCGTACGTCCTTTATAGTTAATTTGGGTAATTATAATAGTCAAAATAAATTATTCACTCAGTCATTCTTGAAACTATATTGCTGGGGCAGCTAGGTGGCGCAGCACCAGCCTTGGATTCAGGAGGACCTGAGTTCAAATCTGACCTCAGACACTTGACACTTACTAGCTGTGTGACCCTGGGCAAGTCATTTAACCCCACTGCCTAGCAAAAAAAAGAAAAAAAAAAGAAAGGAAAAAAAACTATATTGCTGTTACTGTATACAACATTCTCTTGGTTTGGCTCATTTCACTCTTCATTGCTTCTTGCACGTCTTTCCATGTTTTTCTAAGATCACTGAGCTCATCATTTCTTATAGCACAGTAGTATTCCAACATAATCATGTATCACAACTTGTTCAGCCATTTCCCAATCGATAGGCATCCCTGCAATTTCCAGTTCTTTGCCACAACAAAGAGAGCTGCTATAAATATTTAAGAGCATATGGGTTCTTTTCTTTTTTCCCTAATCATCTTTGGGAACAGACCCAGGAATGGTATTCCTGGGTCAAAGGGCAGTTTAATAACTCTTTGGCATAATTTTAGATTGCTCTCCAAAATAGTTGGATCAGTTCACAATTCCACCCACGATGAATCAGTGTCCCAATTTTTCCACATTCCCTCCAACATCTGTCGCTTCCCTCTTCAACCATTTTGGAAGGGAGCCACTTGCTAAATGGCTGCTGAATCCCACTGAATTTAAAGACAAGGGACTAGCCAAAAACGTGGCTTAAAAAAACTACTGTCCACAACTGCAGTCATTCTCCCACAGAGACACACAGTTGCCTATTCCTTGGAAGCAGTGTGCAGTCTCCCAGCAGCCAACTGAGGGAGAGCCTCTCAGGCCCACGGATGACCCATGGTCCGTCTCTGGGCCTGCCCCTGGTCTCTCTGGCACAGGCCTCCAAAGCCCTGGACGTGTCAAGGGCCAGAAGGAAGGCACAGGCAGAGGGTGGACCTGGGTTGCTTAACTACCTCTATTCATTTGTGTTTTTAAATGGAGAGGGGAGTGGGCTAATAGAGGGAGAAGGAGGCTAGTAGAGTGATACCAATAAACTGAGGCCCACAAAAACATTTTTAAACAATTTTTAATTACGTGATTAAAAACAATTTGAACATTGATTTTTTTTTAAAATTTTAAGTTCTAAATTCTCTTTCTCCCCCCTCCTTGAGATGATAAGCAATTTGACTGAGGTTATACCTGTGCAATCTGCAAATCATATTTACATATTAGTCATGTTGTGAAAAAAAACTCAGACCAAAAAGGAAGAAAAAAAAAAACATGAAAAAAATAAAGTAGAAAATAGTATGCTTTGCTCTGCATTCTGCCCCCCTAAGTTCTTCCTCTGGAGGCAGACAGTATTTTTCCTTGAGTCGTTCTGAGTCGTCTTGGGTCACCGCATTGCTGAGAAGAGCTAAGTCTGCTGCACAATGTGACTGTTACTGTGAACAGTGTTCTACTGGTTCTGCTCCCTTCACTTTGCATCAGTTGAGGTGAGTCTTTCCAGGTTTTTCTGGAATCACCCTGTTTGCCTTCTCATACAGCACAATTGTAATTTCATCACAGTCATATGTCCCTTGTTCAGCCATTCCCCAACTGATGGGCATCCCCTGAGTTTCCAATCCTTTGGGACCACAAACAGCTGCTGTGAGTGTTTTCGTACAGATAGGTCCTTTTTCCTTTTTTTTTTTAATCTCTTTGGGATACAGATCGAGCAGTGGTACTGCTGGGTCAAAGGGTATGCACAGTTTGATTACCCTTTGGCCATAGTTTCAAATTGCTCCCCAGAATGGTTGAGTCAGTCACCACTCCAGTAACACTGCACTTGGTTTTTTTGTTTTGTTTTTTGGCTAGGCAATGGGGTTAAGTGACTTGCCCAGGGTCACACAGCTAGTAAGTATGATGTGTCTGAGGCTAGCTGCCCCTGCTGCTGTTGTTGAATCATTTTTCAATTGTGTCTGACTTTTCATGACCCCATTTGGCATTTCCTTGGTAGAGACACAGGAGTGGTTTGCCATTTACTTCTCCCGATAATTTTCCAGATGAGGAAACTGAGGCAAACAGGGTTAATTGACTTGCCCAGGGTCACACAGCTAGTAAGTGTCTCAGGCTGAATTTGAACTCAGGATCTCCTGACTCCAGGCCCTGCATCCTATCCAATGCACCACCTAACTGCCCAAAACAATATGTTAAGTGTTCCAATTTTCTCACATTCCCTCCAACATTTACTATTTTCTTTTTCTGTCATATTAGCCAATCTGATGGGTGTGAGATGATACTTGAGTTGTTTTAATTTGTATTTCTCTAATTGACGGTGATTTAGAGCATTTTTTTCACATGAATATAGAAAGCTTTGATTTCTTCATCTGAAAACTGCCTGTTCATATCCTTTGGTCATTATCAATTGGGAAATGACTGGTATTCTTATAAATTTGATTCAATTTTCTATGTATTTGAGAAATGAGGCCTTTATCAGAGACTCTTGCTATATGAAATTTTTTCCCAACTTTCTGCTTTTCTTATAACATGGGTTCAATTGGTTTTGTTTGTGCAAAAACTTTTAAATTTAATATAATCAAAATTATCCATCTTACATCTCATAATGCTTTCTATCTCTTATTTGGTCCACAAAAACATTTTTAAGTGACCAGAACAGAAGGAAGCACAGACAAGTGGACTATTTTGAAAGCAATGTGTGAAATATACTATACACCTTTTTTAAAAAGCAAAGAAGTATGAAATGAAGAATCATGATGTGGATGTGAAAATAGTCTCTCTTTTTTTTTTATTTGGTGTTTAAGTTCAAAATAAAATAAAATAAAAATAATGCTAAGTCACATTTAGGATATGATGAGATTACCATAACTAATATTTGCAAACCACTTCATGGTATACAATGTCACACCCTTTACAGTTAACGATTTTTCTCTTTGTAAATAGAGAATGAGAGAGACAGAGAGAGAGAGAGAGAGAGAGAGAGAGAGAGAGAGAGAGAGAGAGAGCGCCTTTCAGTTATGGTACTATGCAGTTCACATCAGTGAATAATTTCCAAAGGCTTAAATTTTAGGTACTTAATCAAACTGTACCTTAAAATATCCTAATTAAATATGCAAAAGAAGAGCCCTAACTCCTCAGGGTGCTAAGTCCTGACCTCCCTGAGCCTCAGTTTATCCTCTCTGGTTCTTAAAATGGTAATAACAGCAATTATACCTCCTACTACACAGGGCAATTCAGAAGAAAGTCTTTACATGAAGGACTTTCTCAGTGTAGCTCCTCCCTGGGGAAGGAGGATTCAAGTACAAATGTGCAGTTTTCTAAGTCCTCATTTTTGCAACGTTCTCACATGTGACTCTTCTTAGATTTTCACTCTAGGTCAACATTTCCAACATCCTTAGAAGTCAGTGGTCTCATTCAATAAATTAACTGTCAAGTACCTCCAAAGACTATAAAATGTTCAAAATAAAGGAAAATTAGACTTCTAAGAATGGGTATTCAAAATATGTTATTAATAGTATTTCTGTCAAACTGTAGATATTTTCTAAAATGTATCAAAGCAACATCAAGAGACAACAAGACTTGAAAGTAAGTGTTCGGCGACCCCCCCCCAGGAGACCTTGGCCAGGTCAGTCCCCTTTTCCCTTCCCCCGAGGCCTCGATTTCATCAAAATGTAATATGAGGAGGATGAACCAGATGCTCTGGGAGGTACATCTTTAAATCTAGGATTCCATGAGAAAAGAAAACAATATTTAAAGAAAGCTTGCTCAAGTCACTGTTCTTTGCAGAAACAACAATCAAACAAAACCCATTTATTAATTGCCAACTATGTGCCAGACCCTGTGCTAAGTGCCAAGGATACAAAATCAAAAGAAAGAGTACCCCTGCACCCCTCCAAAAATGCCAGCCTGTCCCTTCTGCTTAGCTTATTAACCAAGTAATAACTCACTATATGCTAGGCACCGTGCTGAGCATTTTACAAATATAATCTTGTCCGATCTCATAAAAACTTTGCAAGGTAGGTGCTATTATCATCTCCACTTTTCAGATGAGGAGACTAAGGCAAGCAGAGGTTAAGTAACTTGGCTCTGAGTCACTCAGCTAGTGAGTGACTGAGG
>NW_020954577.1:13788585-13855437 GCF_900497805.2 Vombatus ursinus | reverse complement strand
CACACACACACACACACACACACACACACACACACACACACACACGTTACTTTCAATCCTGGCTCTCCTTTGTACTTTGGAGTGCCTACAAACACAGCAGTGTTCACAGGAGGAAAAAAAAAAAGGAATTCTAAGTCTTCCAGAGCCCTCAGGCTAAGGAAAGAGGGAACAGAGAAGGAAAGAGGGTGAAAAGCCATCTAAATATGGTCAGCTTCAATTATTCCAAGACAATCAATCTTTCTCCTTTTTTTGGGGGGCGGTGGGGGTGACGCAGGTTCTGTATAGAAAACACTTCAGCGCTCTTCAATCCATCTTGGTTCACTTTTCTAAGCAGCATCTGCAGTTGTGGTACAAGGTTTGGGGGTTGAAGCCACTGAGTCAACACCTAAAATTAGATTTGGAGGTTATCTGTGGATTTCATCTCTCCATGTTATTTATGCCTGACCTCACTGACTTGGATGATCGAGAATTGGCTGTGTATTTTAGTTTGGCCTGGTGAGGGGAGTATATTAACGTGCAGATTCACACATTAATATAACTTGAATTAAGTAAGCATCAGCCTACTAAAAACGATTAAACACTCTAGCTGGGGAAACCTTGGGAACACAGTGATCTTAAAAAGAACCTAATTAAGTTGTGTGCATTGACATTTAAGTTGTTCTGAGAATACTGAAACTACAGGGCAGCTGTGTTGCCCGAGAACACAACAAAAGTCAGGCAATGCTAGACAGCATAACCTCTACGCAGCACTGAGGTCATCTATTGAAAGAAAACAGGATTTCTTTCCAAGAGTATCCTTTATACCAAGAGAAAAGAAATTCACTTTGAATACAGATGGGCCAGGGTGGGTGGGTAAGCCACTGACACTGACGTTTTTATAAACAGCAAACAGGAGAAATTTAAATACTCCTGTTTCCAAAAGAAAAATCCTTCCATCTCTCTCAGATTTTACAGTCATGTTTTTGGTTTGATAACACCAACAGACAAATGTGAAATTCAAAGGACACAAAAAAGTCAAACTGCTGTCCAAGTTTTAAAATACTTGACAGATGACACAATTCGCAGAGTTATGCTGGGGCACAGAAAACCTGAGCAGTTAACAGAAAACCTACACACAACTGAACCCCAGCCCCCATCCGCTGTCACAATAAGCCACGGGCAGGCGGTGGCCTGCCATTGCTAGAGAGCCCATCGTCATCCAGGCCACTTGAGACGTCATCATTCAGATGAGGAGGTTTCTGGGTCGCCCCTATCACAACCACAGGGTGTTACACATGAATGCAATACTGTATAGAAGGCGCCAACCTGGACACCTGCAAGGATGGAGCCATACAGGGCAAAAAAAGAAGTTTTCTCTCCTCTCCCAGGGTGGGCTTAGGAGGCAATTCAAGGTGCTCTCTTTCCTAATAACAACCAAAGACAAATAAAATGGCCCTTGAAGATTTGCCAAGTGCTGATTCACATTCACAAGCTCCTCAGAGCTTCAGGATAACCCAGAGAAGCAGCTATGGGCATTATCCCCACTTGAAAATGAAGAAAAAGGCTCCCACCAAGAGGCTGAGTGACTTGGCAAGGTTTCAGACCAAGGTTCCGTGACCTCCCAGGTCCACTACCCCATCCGTAAGCTAAACTACAACTTGAACAGTGTTCTTAGAGGAAATGCCAAAAGCCATTCTCACAGAATAGTAAAATCTGGACCCATCCACCCTCGAGAAGGAATCCCCTCGAACGTATCCCTGACAGCCACAAAAGCAGGTGTTTTCAGATTTACTTTTCCACAAGGAAATGGAAACATCCACACTGGAATAACAAACATTCTCACTAAAAGTCTGCAGTAGGCAACATAGGAAGAGGCATCAAAAAACTGTCAGCCAGCAGTCTCCCCGAGGGCTTTGGAAGGCTCAGCGAACAGGGCCCAAGTCCTGCTCGACAGGCTTCCTGGAGAGGCCCGACCTGCAGACTGAGCTCCCCAGAACAAGCCCAGCTCAGGGCTCAGCTCGGGACTCATCACCTATCCGTGACCAGCAGGTACCGCTTTGGGGACTTTCAGGCCATGGCATGCCACGAGGAGCCTCTCACCAAATAATGTAGCACACTGGGACCTTCCTCAGTGGAGATCAGACCACCCCAGTGAGGAAATCTCTGCTCCTTGGAGGAGGGAAAAAGGAAGGCTAACGACAAGGAGTCACTCTTAGAAGAGGGCAGCAGCTCACTCACCTGAAAGCAAGGGAAACCGAGGCCCCAAAAGGTTAAGTGACTAGGTCAAGGCAAAGTAACACAGATGAGGAAAACCCAGATGACCAGGCCAATATAACTCACATTGATTTTAATATTATCAGACTGAGTAACTGTGCAGCCAGGTGGCTCAAGGAATAGAGTGAGTGCAGGATCAGAAATCAGGGAGGCCAGACTTTGAATCCTGAGTCACTGACTGGCTGTGTGACCCTGGACAAATCATTTGACCACTCCACCTTAGTTTCCTTCCAGAGCTGTTCTGAGAATAAAACAAAGTATTTGTAAAGTGCTTTGCAAACCTTAAAAGTATTCTATAAATAATTATTATCATCTCAAGGCAAAAAATATAGTTACAAAAATAAACCAATTTGACTCCAAGATAACGTGGTGATTGTTGTTACTAACGCAAATTCCTAAGTCTTCAAAAACTGGCAGTCAGTTCCCAAAGTGAAGGGGAACGTGACTCACACTTTTGTCACCAACAGAGGCTCAGACATCCCTCATGGTTCTAACAGCCTCTGACTCTCTGCTCTAATTCTTGACATATTAATTGTCTTTTCCATGCTCTGGGAAAGTATGTCTTTTTTCCAACCAAAACATTACAAATGATCATTTCTCAGTGTCAATTATGAAGGATGAACTACACTCTTAATGTGAACGATAAAATGCAGACATGTGTACTTACCCGCCCACAAAGCAGAGGACGTAAAATGCGAAGTAAAAGATAGCAAAGGGTCCAAACGTTACAAGGAAAAGCACAACGCCAAGGCTTCCCCATCCCCATATGGAAAGGCTGGCCTGAAATGAAACAAAATGCAAAACATGAATGACTTAACAGCATGATTGCATGTAAAACCTTAGGGACAAATACAGGTATAGAAACTAAAGTAAAACACATGTGCTTCCCAGATGCCTTTGTGAATAGAAGGGATATGAAGTGGGCTCCTGGAAGGGAGAAAAACTTTCATTTTTTCCCAATACATTTTGCCCTTGGAGCATGGGGCCCTCCAGGCTCCCGGGCTGTTGAAGGCCAGTCCCTCCTATCTGATCATTCTGACCCTTAAAAAGCCAATTAGGAGGGGTAGCTAGGTGGTACAGTAGATAGAGCACCAGCCCTGGAGTCAAGAGGACCTGAGTTCAAATCCAACCTCAGACACATAACACTCACTAGCTGTGTGACTTTGGACAAGTCACTTAACCCTAATTACCTCACCAAAAAAAAAAGCCTATGAGGGAGCTAAGCACAGCTGCAGCACTGTGGCAAGAGAACTGACCTCGGCACCGAGGCCCCTGTATTCCAATCTCATTTCCAATATCTCCTGCCTGGGTGACCCAGGTCACACAATGCATCTTTTTAGTTCTCATCCTTACATCTGTAAAGTGAAAGGCTTTTGCACTCAGTAGCCTCCCAGGTACCTTTGGTGTCCTGGATTTAGCTCCAAGATCACTGGGTCCACTATAAACACAGGCTACAAAAATTATCTCAGCCACAATCTCAACTGGGCCTTCACTGTGACAAGGCCATCTTTTAAGATCTCCCTAATTCTCACCACAACAGCTTTGGAAAGCCTTTTCACCCCTTCCCAAACCTCCCAAAGCTCTCCCCCACACACTCTTTTAGGTGTGAATCTTGGCTCCTAAAAAAAAACTAAGACCCGTTCACAGCAAGAGCCCCCTCCTTCTTCTCCCCTCCTCAGTTCCCATCATCATTCCTCTATCTCCCCAGCTGTTTCCTCCTTCACCCCCATCTCACTTTAAGAGGCGGCTCTTCTCCAGGCCCAGGCCAGCCCCCCTACATGCACTAAGGATCCCTTCTATTTCCTCTTCTTTGACATACTGCTGGCTGAACAAGTTGTGGTATATGAATGTAATGGAATACCATTGTGCTGTAAGACATGATGAGCAGGCAGACTTCAGAAAAACCTAGAAAGACTTGTATGGTCTGACGCTGAGTGAAGTGAGCAGAACCAGGAGAACGTTGTACACAGTAACAGCCACGTTGTGTGATGTCTGACTTTGATAGACTTAGCTCTTCTCAGCAATACGGGGATCTAAGACATCTCCAAAGGCCTCGTGATACAAAATGCTATCTACATCCAAAGAAAGAACTATGGAGTTTGAATGCAGATCGAAGCATATTATTTGTTGTTTTTTTTTCTTCTGTTGTGTTTTGTTTCTTCTTTCTGGTGGTTCCTCCTATTGGTTCTAATTCTTACTTACAACATGACTAATGTGAAAATATATTTAATAGGAATGTATATGTATAGCACATATCAGATTGCATGCTGTCTTGGGGAGGGAGGGGGAAGGAAGGGGGAAAAATTTTAAAACTCAAAAGCTTATGGAAGTAATTGTTGATAAATCAAAATAAATTAATAAAAATTTAAAAAAAGAGAAAGGAACTTGACAGCCTATAGAAATGTTAGCCTTTATATGGGGGAAAAGGAGATGGGGGACATAGTCCTATTTAAACGTAAATTAATTTTAAATCCTGCATTCTTTGGAAAGTGAATACAGAACTTCTGAAATACTAGCACACATAGATCTGGTTAAGTACTTAACCAGACTTAGGACAAATGCTTCACAAGATTTTTAATAAGATTAGTGTTACTGAGAATAAAATTTACAGTCAGAAGTTACTTTAGAAATTAAAAGGGTAATAAAGTCACTTCAGAAATCATTGTATCTCACTCTTATTTGACCCCTAACCAATCTCGCTGAGAAAGTAAGGGAGGATATAAATAGCCATAGGAAAATAATTTCATTTTAAAATATAACACCCTTTGTTTAGCAACAAGATATTTTACCATGACTTCATATATTTTTTCCGTAAAAAAACTGTTTTTGTTTGTTTGTAATTGTTTTTCTAACTTTTCTAATCCAAAGGAAAGTCACTGAGGGGACAACATATTCCTTCCAGATGTCAGCTTTAAAAAGCTGACATTTTTAGTTAGAATTTTTCTAATTTTTAGTTAGAAAAATATTTTGACACAGAAAATACTAGTTCTATGTGCATGGTATGAGCAAATAAGTTTACTTATTCATAATTCTCCTCTCTGAAATTCGGCAGACACAAAAACAAACAAACAAAAAAACAAACCTAAAATCTTACTTTTCTTGGTCATCAGAGAGGAGGAGTCTGAGGCAGACACCTGTGCCTGACGCTGACGCTGATAATCAATCACTTTGCAAAAACTCAAGCTATCAGTCTTAAAAATGTTACTCAATTTTAACAGGCAGGGTTTAAATCCTCCTCCCTATGTGACCTACAAGCCAGCCAGGCTCACAGGCTCCCTCCCAGAGAAGGCTCTTCCCATCTGTTTAACACACTGACTTAACCCACTCTCTCCTTTCCTCTATCTCTCCCCCACTTCTTTCTCTCTCTTCTCCTCTTTTCTCTTCTCTCCCCTACCTGTCTCTCCCTCCGTCTCTCTCTCCATCTCTGTCTCTCTCCACCCCATCTCACCTCCCCTCCCCCAGGCTCTACCTCTCTCCTCTCTGTCTCCCTCCCTCCCTCTCTCTCCCTTCTGTCCCCCCATTTTCTACACACTTTACAACATTTATTTACAAGTCTCTGCTCTCTTAGGCTCCTAAAACTCCAGGAGGGCAGGGACTCCTTAGTTCGGGTATTAGTAACTCCAGCTTCAAGCCCAGAGCTTTGCAGCACACAGTAAGCACTGAATACAGGTCACAACAGAGTGTTTTTCCTAAGAAAGCAGGAGCTGCACAGGCACCAACAGAGGGCCCTGCACAAGTCATCCGTCAGTCTCATTTCCTACTAGGCTCCTTCCTGCCCCCAGCCAGGGAGGTCCCGGGCCTAATTCTTGCTTCCTTTGCTCCCCCTCCTGCCTCCACCGGGCTCCCTCTCTGGCTGTTCCAATGCTTCCTGTCAAGGTGGTGCTCAGGGCAGGCCTCCTCCTCCAGGAAGTCCTCTCTGATCCTCTACTTTCTCCCTTCCTCCTCCAAAACAATGATCTCTGACCACTCAAATTCTCAGACCACTTCATCTCAGACCACTTCTCCCTCTCCTCCTAAGGCATTCCCTCAGCATCAAACTATTTTTGATTCTATGGTATAAACCGCTTCAGGGAAGGGGATAAGCACCTACTATGTGCTGAGCACTAGGTTTAGGGACAGAGAGACTAAGCCACCTTTATCGACCTTCAGTGTCTGGTACAAGGCCCGAGCTGCTGCTGCTCGGATCATGATCAAAAGAAGCTAAAATGGCCCTCCAAGGCTGGGGAGAGTGCCGAGCTTCCTGGTTTGAGGAGCTGGAGATGGGGCAGAAATAAAGAGTCGGAACTGAAACCAGTGAACTGCCACCATTCAGGGGAGCCACGCAGGCAGGCAACAAACACTACCGTCTACGTGCCAGGCTGAGCCAAGCCAAGACCGGCAGGTCAAGATCGGGAGAGAGCTCTATAAGAACAGAGACAGATGCATCTGCACACAGCAGAGAGACAGAGTAGACAGATGACAGGTGGGAGAGGGAGAGGGAGAGGGGAGGGAAGGAGAGAGGGGTCATCTGGGGAGGCCCCGCAGGGACAGGAAAAGGCCTGAGGAGGAGACAGAGGGCCTGGGTTCAAATCCCAGATCTGCCATTGCCTTCCACCTTGAAATCGAGGATCTCGGGTGCTAAGCTGGGTGAATTTGAGGTGAAGGCTAAGAGGCAGCTGTGTGGCACAGGGGATAGAGTTTGGGGTCAAAAGTCAGGAAGACTCCCTTTCCTGAGTTCAAGTCTGGCCTCAGACACTTATTAGCTGTGTGACCCTGGGCAAGTCACTTCACCCTATCTGCCTCAGTCTCCTCATCTATAAAATGAGCTGAAGGAAACAGCAAACTATTATCTCTACCAAGAAGACCAAAACAACAAAAGGAAATAGTAATGATAATAACTAACATTTACATAGCTTTTTAAGCTTTTCAAAACCATTACACTCACTAGATCCTCAAAGTTACACAGTGAGGAAGATACCATTATTCCCATTTTATAGATAAGGTTCAGAGGTTTAAAAGGTTTGAGTACCAACTTGAATAAATAATACAAACTCTTTCTGACTCTAAGTAAGGAACTCAATCCACTTTAGATATGTGAAACCCTTACTTGTTAAGCCACTAATAATGGTTCATGAAAATGCAACCTTTCTAAATTTTTGTTTTCATACAATAAGGTTTTACAGGGAAATATCCCCATCCCTCTCCAGGCCCAACTCTGGCCTCTCAGGCCTTTCTCTACCAAGTGCCAGCAGCTCCTCAGCTGGCAGTTCACTCTAGCCCCGGCCTTCCCACCCTGGAAGGGATTCCTCTGGAGAGCAGGGGCAGCTTCTGGCCTTTCTTTGTAGCCCAGCCTCAGCCTAGAGCCTGGCCCAGGAGGACACTTAATAGCTGCTTGATGATGTGGACAACAGGCCTCTATTTCTTCCCAGGCCTCTAGGTGAGCTCCTCCTATCTGCTTACTTATCTCGTTAACCTCCTGCTTCTTAGGTCTGTCCCTCAGTTCCAGCCCACAGATCCTGGTTCTGCAAACAGGAACTGAGCAACTCGGCCTGCCCCTGGGGCCAATGACCTTCTCTCCATCCTCCCCAGGCTAAGGTCCGAAGCTCCTCCTCCCAACAGAGTTCCCTCATCATTCACAACATCCACAAGCCCTCCCTAAGGCCTGCCCCCCCATATCACATCCCCAATCATCCTCTGCAATCCACTCCCCAGACAATCATCTTGGGGGGAGTCGTGACACCCCTCGTTCCCCACGGTCACTTCCAGGATCTTCTTCTGGCTCCACCACTCAGAAACTCTTACACTCAACCACAATTTTCTACCCGATCCCGGGGGTGATGACTGTAGTACACCATCCTCAATTCTTCCCCGTTTCTCAATGAGTTCAGCACCAGGCTCATCACCTTCTTCCACCCCAAATCCTGCTCTTAGACCACGAGTTTTAATATCCACACGGACGCTCCTTCAAATTACTGGCCCTCCCTTTTCCTCAGCTTCCTTATGACCAACTCTTTCACTCCACCTCAGCCACACATCAAGATGGCAAGACAAGGCAGCTCACCATTAATCACAAAAAATAATTAAATAATGAGCTAACATTTATACAGCGTTTACTATGTGCCAGGCTCAGAGCTAAGCACTTTGAATTATTATCTCTTTTGATCCTCACCACAATCCTGGCAGGTAGGTGCTTTTATTATGCCCATTTTACAGATGAGGAAACTGAGGCAAACAGGGCTATGTGACTTGCCCAGGCTCACACAGCTAATAAGTGTCTGAGGCTGGATTTGAACTCAGGAACTTGAGTCTTCCTGAGCCAGGCCTGGTGCTTGATGCACTATGGCGCCCCCTAGATTCCCTGTTCACCAGCTGGAGCTTTCCACAACAACCCATTGCATCATCAAGTGACAGTGAAATGAGTCGCTTGTGGGATGATGCAGCTGATGCCCCGCATTGGGACTGATGGCCAAGTGTGGCCTGGACCAGCTCATCTCCAAGGTCCCCGACAAACAGAGATGCTCTGCTGTGATGACTGGAGTTTAAATCATAGTCCTATCATTCCACATTTGGAATACTACGTTCAGTTCTGGGTGAGACAATTTAGGAAGGACACGAATAACGGACGGAGGAAAGAGAGCCATTCAGATGAGGGCTGGTCCCTTGATGCCTGGTGGAAGGACCTGAGGTGTTTAGCCTGAAGAAAGACACAGAGAGGACCTGAGAGCTGCCCCCAAGCATTCGCAGAACTGGATTGTGGAAGGATTATTAGTCTTGCTGTTTGACCAAAAAGGGCAGAACCAGGAAAAATGGACAAAAGTTGCAGAGTCAAATTTGGAAAGAACATCAGGAAACAATTCCTCATCATTAGCGGAACAGGCTGCCTCAGGAGGCGGAGGCTCTAGCGCACCAGATGTCTTCATGGCCAGGCAGGAGAAGTCCTAGGGGATGCTCAGTGGAGATTCTTTCGTTCAGATATCAGCTGGGCCTTCCAACTGTAAAATCCTGTGACTCTGGGATACCCCACCCATGGGACTTTGAGCAAATCACTTCACTTCTCTGAACCTGGGTTCTTTAATCCAGAAAATGAGGGAGATCAACTGGATGAACTCTAAGGTAACTTCCACTTCCAAATCTATCAAACTATGGACTTCACTATACCTTATAACAACAACTTTACTATCCCTACACAAAAGGATGATGTTTTTTAAAAGCTGCCTAAATTTTCAGAGGAAAAAACTCAAGCTATCAATAGCCATGTGAAAAAAAATGCTCTAAATCACTACTGGTCAAAAAATGCAAATTAAAACAACTCTGAGGTACCACCTCACACCCATCAGATTCGATGAGATGACAAAAAAAGGCAAATGACAAGTGCTGGAGGGGCTGTAGGAAAACAGGTACACCAATGCATTGTTGGTGGAGTTGTGAACTGGTCCAATTATTCTGAAATGCAACTGGAACTATGCCCAAAAAGCTATTAAAATGCGCATTCTAGCAAACCTAGAAAACTACTACTAGGTCTACAGTAGACCTAGAAATCAAAGAAAGAAGAAAAGAAGCCTTACATACAAAAATATTTCTATCAGGTTTTTTTTGTGGTAGCAAAGAATTGGAAATTGAGAGAATGCCCATCAATTGGGCAATGGCTGACTACTTGTGCTATATGAATGTGATGAAATACGAAAGGGAGAGGAGATATAGGAGGACAGACTGAGGGGCTAGCAGAACCCAGTGAAACAGTTTTAGTGATGGAAAAGATCTGTTCATGGCTGTAAGTGGTAATGAAGGTACTGGTAGATAAGCTGAGGTTGAAAATGAAAAGAAAGGTGATGCTTTGTCAAAGGAGCAGCTCCAAGCCATCCCTTCCTCCCCGGTGGAGAATGGAGGAAGTAAAGAGAGCTCAGGATGAATCACTTCAATGTGTGCAGTTAGCCGATGGCGCGAGGTCTCTTCTCTGGCCGTGGGGGAAAGAGCAGCAAAGGAGACATCAGGTGAAAAGAAGGTTTGGAACAGACACTGGTGGAAATGAGGGATGAGTGAATCAAAGAAACGTAAAAGGACTGGCATGCAGCAGTGGGGGCCCAGCTGAGACCGGACAGTACACATAGATCAGAGGGCCCATTAAGGAAAGTCTTCCTCCCCCACTGTTCTAGCAGCACACCAGAAGGATGAGAGCAGAAGGATGATGGATGTAATCCAGAGCAGGGGTAAGAAAAGGGACGAACAGCAATGAAACAGAAGAGCTCCTCCCTGTCCCTTCCCACAAAAATGCTACTTAATCCAGGGCATGAGTGAGTCTAAGCAGATACTGCACCCCTCTGCCTCCCCCCCCCAAAAAAAGAAAGTGGCACTGAGGTTAACTGGCCAATTCTCCTTTTCATGGAAAATTTCTCCAGATAAAATGGAAGTTTTCCTACTTGGTAAAGGAAACTTGGCCCTTCTGTGTGGCGTCTCATTAAGGCCATGAAGAGTTTCTTCTCTCCTCCTGCACATCGTGGACTGGCACAAAGACTCTATTTAACTTAACTTGGGCAAAGGTCAGTTCCATACCAGAGCCCTGCCTTCCCACCAGTTTAATAAGACGCTTCCTGTATGAGCTCTTTACCCCATTCAGCACACACGCACACAAATGTAAACACGTCAAGGAAATGCAACAGCAGAGTAGCAAGCCCCCAACTTCCTCCTCTCCTTGGCGACTTCCCAGCGACATGGCCTTGAACCAAGCCCTCTGCCTCTGGGGACCTCAATTTTCTCACCCAGAAAGTGGTAAGAACAGTACTTCTACTAGAAATTTCAGAGCAAGCAGTCTAGAAATGAGAAAAGCACCAAAAGGGCTACCTGACATGTGCCATCTTGGGCAGGGGAAGCAATGTTTGAAATACACTGGAGAAAACAGTTCCTAGAGCTATTAGGCTAACCTAGACATTCCGTAAAGCATGCTGACATTGAACCCAGGAAGACCCATCTCTGACATCCATCAGTTATAGACCATGGCCAAGTTGCTGAGCCTCTTTGAGGCTCAGTTTCCTCACCTGTAAAATGGGGGTTATGACACCTACAGGGTTGCTGTGAATCTCAAAGGAGAAAATCTAACTTAAACTCTGCAAACTCTGAAACAAGAGATACAAGTTAGTTATGACTTTTTCTTCAAACAAAAAGGCATTCAGAGGTTTTATTTCTTATTTCTTTTTTTTTTTTTTTGGCTTTTTGGTGAGGCAATCAGGGTTAAGTGACTTGCCCAGGATCACACAGCTAGTGAGTGTCAAGCAGAGGTTTTATTTCTACAACCCAATATCCTTTTAAGTACATGCACAGCTTTAGAGACCAACACAGTGTTGTTAACAGTTGCTGCTTAATGCTAATGCTCAGAAATGTGCCTCCAAATGCCAGGCTTTTCAACGGTTATACAGCTTTACCACATCTTCCCAAGACGAGGAATTCCCTGAGCATCCCATCATGGACAACGGCAGTCAAACCCTTCAAACTCCCAATGCCAGGTGCTGGGCTGGGGGGAAGGAACAGCAAGCACACTTGATCTACCTGCCCAACCACATCTCGTGATCTTGCCCTTGCCACAGATCAGACAATCCAAAGTGGCCTCCTCACAGTCTCTCATCTCTGCACCTTTGCTCACACTGCTTCCCGTGGCTGGTGGGCCCTCTGTCTCCTCTGTCTCCTCCTGAGCCACTGCAGCTCCCTTAACCCGAGGCTGGGCCACAAGATGAGGAACCAGGACTCTTATCATTTGAAAAAGGTTTTCAGTTCTAAGAAGCCATTTGATTCAGTGATATGTCATTCCACTCAGGGATATGCTGAAGCATTCACTGACCACTGCCTAGAGCAGGGAGCACTGGGTGGGGCTGACCAGGGTATGCTGGGATGAGATAAAAAGGTCACTTCAGGGAAGGAAGGGAGACTTGTGGTAGGATTGCTGATTAAAGACAATGCCACATCGTGGAATGCTGTACCAACAATCAGGCATGCCAGGCGTTATAAGCTCCTCCCAGCTTCTCTTCCTGCCTACATGTGCCTCAGACCCCAGGACTCAGCAGCCTCAGGTCACCCTAGCAAGTTCCACATTCAGTGACAAAAACAGAAATAACCTAAGGGAGAAAGAAGAGCTCCGAACATCCCACGGACATAGTTCCTGCTGATCTTGGGATACAGATTCATCATAGGCAAATTCCATTAATTTTGTCATGTTGAAAAACTGGGTGACTTGGCAGGAAACACAGACCCCCAACACTCCTCAGGAGTACTTGTGAGAGAAAAATACACTAAGAAAAACACAAAGAGAGAGATCCTTAGGAACCCCCAGCCAACCTCTTTACCAGTCACCCTGTGACCAGGTCACATTAGCCCTGCTTTCCTCTTCCCTCAAACTCTAGGGTTCCTTCTCCTGGAGGATACTGCTGCCTCCCTGCCTAGTGTCTCTGTCTTCTCTGCTGTGCCAAGATTAACAATCTATCTGATTGTGCAAAATACAGTATAAAAGGATCATTAACAATGAGATTTAGAAAGACTTGAGCAATTCAAGCTAGTCTTCAGATCGAGCAACTTTTGGGTTAGCTCTAAATATTCCCTTGGATGAAGTGTTTCATGCAGTTTGTAGAGACACTGCATTTAGCTAAAGAACTCAGGTCTTCCAGATATAGGGCACTGTATTGGAAACCAACAGACCTAAATGCTCACTCTAACCCAATGACCACCTGGCTCGATGGACCTGAAGAAAGCCTTCCTTCATCTTGCGGCTTCAACTTCCTCAACTGGAACGACGAAGGGATTTTTACTAGATAATTTAGGAGGTTCCTCCTAGCTCTAAAATTCCATGATTCTATGGTTCTGCACCAACAAAACTGTCTTCTGTTGTTACCAAACCCTTGTCCCTGATGGGGTACGGGCCCAAAGTGAGCCCTTTATCCCAATTGGGGCTCCATTTGTCTACGGGCCCTAGAAAACCTTTGGACTGTCCTTGAATTCTCCTGATCAAGGAGATCTCTGGCGTTCCCCTGAAGCCATGATTCCATTGTTTTGGCTACAGCCAATCCCCCAATTCTGTTATCCTTGACCTGGCCTGGCCCTCTACTGTCTTGCCTCTCTATGGCCCCATTTCCCTGGAATTCTATTACCCCATCGACTACTTGGCCACTCCTGGATCCCTCCCACAGTCTTTCTGTATATAAGGTCCATCTCGTCTCCATTAAGATGCTCAGATTTTCACAATCTAGCCAATGGCCCATAGATGCTCAGATTCCTTAAGAGTCTGGCTAATAAGGCGAATCTTCAATAAACCTTGTTTTTGGTTACAAGAAGGCTCGGGTCGAATTCTTTTGGGCAGGGCCCGCATGTCGTGATTTTGGGATTCCAGGACCCCTAACCTCTAGACCTCATCATCCCCATGCCCCCATCCTCTCATATCCCTCCAAAATAGAACACCGCGGGAGGCAGATAACGCTGAAGTGCTGATATTACATATCTAGCAGTCATGCTCTTTTTCTTTCTTTAGCAAAGATGTTTTATCACTCACTACGAGCTGATGGTGACTAAAAATTCTGTGTCATTCTCCATCCAATGCTAATACAGCTGTCGTTTCTGTCAGCTTTGAAGCTGACAAAGTGTTCTATCTCAGTTCCTGCTCCCAGCCACCCCCAGCTATAGTGAGGCATACTTAGTACGCCTAGCCTCACGGCACAAACGCAGGAACCGACGCTCAGACAGGATGACTTGTCCAGTGGGGGGGCCACTCCCCCAACCCTGAAGAGTCAGGAGCAAGAACTGAACCCAGCAGGGCGAAACTAGTCCAGCCCGCTGCCCTGCAGATCCTCTTTCAGATCTGAACCCAATCCAAAACCAGAACACTTCCACAAAGTCTAACATTTTCAATGACGCAGATCATTTCAATCTACAATAGCCCTGTCACAAAAATGACCAAGCACCTTGAAACAGCTGCCCAAAGTGATGACCTGGTGATCAAAGGAATTTCCCTTCCCTTCCCACCCCCTTGCTGAAGCATGGAATTTCCCTCTCCCTCACCAGATACTATCTGGCTATGTTCCTAAGCCCAGGCAGGGTTTCAGTGGTTCCAGTCAAGGTCTCCAAAGAACCTGCCTGATTCTTCTGTGAGAAGCAGGTGAACCCTCCCATTGTGGCCTATAATGCTCCTCTCCAGTCAGGGTGATAAGCAAAAGAGGAACCAGAGGAAGAAGAAACTTTTTTGCTCTGAACCATTGTTACTAGCCATAAAAAGGCTCAGAATACCTCAACAAGTTTATCAATGCACTTGCTTCAGAGTCAGGACCAACAGTGGAAAATATTTTGGATTTAGGATCAGACAGCCTAAGTCTGAACCCCAGCTTTGAAGCTTACGAGACCATGGTCACATCACAACACATCTCTGAGCCTCAGTGTCCGGAAGAAGTTGCACTAGATGATTCCTTCCAGGCCTAAATGTGTTTCCACATTCTGTTCTGCAGCAATAGAGGGAGGGGGAATTATCCAGGTCAGAAGTGATAGGTGGCAGCAATAGAAAGGAAAGCAGGGAAGCCAATCCTGGGGCATGCCTATGATCCATCTTAGCCTTACACACACAGTAGGCTTCATGCCCCTACAGATCCTTAATGCAAACTCCTGCCTGCTTCACCTCCAGCCCACCAGGTGCTTCTCAGTTATAGAAAAGGCTAAATGATTGGCTTCTGCTGAAGCCCAGCCAGCATAGGGGTCATTGTTTCCACCAAGAAACGCCCTCAGAGACCCCCGCCAGATGATGTGCAAACTTTAGAACAATACCAATTAGTCTCTCAGTTAAGCAACGCCTGGGAACGGGTCTGTCAAACTAGCATTAGCTACTGCTTCAGTAAGCATCTCAGGGAAGTCAAAAACTTCTCTGTGGCAAAAAAAAATCACATTTTCCAACAACACAGGACAAGCCATAAAAGACTACAAAATTTCATTTTGGAAGGATTGTTATCTACATTAAATAAAGATGGCAGAAGTTGCCCCATAGTTAAGTTCCTGAACATCTACAAAGAACTCCCTGCAAATACAACAGTACTGTGTTATTTATTCCTCTTTCCTTTTGGGAGATTTTTTCATTTCACTTTGTATGGAAAAGCAGTCTTGATACTGTAGAAAGAGGGCTAGATCTGCAATTTGCAGGAATCTGGATTTCAATCCTGTTTCTTACCAGGTGCAAGTCTCTTTTTATCTACCTCTTAAATGGGGATCGGCCGAGTATTAATCTGTACCAGCTACCTCACGGGGCCGTGGTGAGAATCTCATGAGAATGTCAGGTAGGTGCAGCAATACAGTAGTATTTAACGTAATTTTCTAAAAAAAAAAAAATCTTATATCATATAATGCAGAAAGTTTAATGTAAAGATAAAGCAGCTATACTTTATTAGTTTACCAAAATTAATTTGAAGTTAAAGTACATAGAAATATTATGTTTATGCTTTTTCAAGGTCTCCCTTTTTAAAAAGCTGCCCTTTAGCTCATTTTGCTTCTATCAGGTCAGCATGATTTCTTCGAGCCATTTAAAACCATAATCAACTTGCAAAACAAAAAGTTATCACGTGATTCCTGAAACTATAAAACAGAGGAAGTTAAGAGTCATAATAGGAAAAAAGAATTAGGTTAGAGTGACACTAGAGTGTAGAATGAAGGTTAATCAGTAAGAAGAAGACAAGAGCATTACTGTTCTGCCAAGGTTTCAGAAATCAACCAAGACACACTTACTTTTCTTCTACTTTGTTGTAGGTATTATATAACTGACAACAAGATCCCTAACCAACCTGTTGCCAAGACAACAGATCCCTAAAAACTGTCCATTCTCAGGTCTATGAGAAAGAGCACTGTTATAAAGTACAGAAGCTTTATACAGTAAAACTGATTTGAAGCAGGAAAACATATTGAAGGTAAAAAACCTAAAGTTCAACAAATAAAATACACTTGAAACATTTTCTCATAAAGGTGCAGGTCTAACCATGTCACCCCCTACTCAATAACCTCCAGGGGCTCCCTTTTGCCTCCAGAATCATACACAAAGTCTTGTTCGGCATTTGAAGCCCTTCCCAACCCAGTCTCACCATTTCCTTTTCAGTCTTCTCTTATCTTATTCCTCAATAAATACAGACTTTTCGATCCAGTGACACTGGCCTCCTGGCTGTCTCAAGACTAAGACACTTCATCTTTAGGCACCAGGCCTTTAACCTCACTGTTCTCCATGCCTACAACACAATCCCTCCCTATCTCCCCCTCCTGGCTTCCTTCAAGTCCCAACCAAAATCTACCTTAGATACTGGATTTCATGTTGTCTCCCCAATTAGACTAGGACATCCTTGACAGCAGGGACTGTCTTTTGCCTCTTTTTGTATCTCCGGGCTAAGCACAATGCCTGGCACATAGGACCAGCTTAATAACTTTGTTGACTGACTGAATGCTTACTGACTAACTATTCTATTGCTTCTGATTTAGGGTGATCTAAGACAAATAGGTGGGGATGTAACTAGCTTTGCAGTATCTTCAAAGAAATGGCTTGATGAGTGAATTGATAACAGAAAGGCTATTTCAGAAGCAACATTTAAACAATGTAAGATTACCTATTTCCAAGCCCTTCAATAAAATGAAAGTGCTAATTAAAATAAGAACAAACAGAATAATGAAAAATACAAAATTGTTCTGGGCTTGTCTAGACGCCTTTTGCTCTGCATGGCTGCTGGCACTGAGGCAGTCAGGTGACACCATAGATAGAGCACTGGATCAGGAGTCAGGAAGACCCAAGTTCAAATCCAGCCTCAGACACTAAAGAGCTGTGCAACACTATTAAAAAGTCAGTTAAACTGTGATTGCCTCAGTTTTCTCAACTGCAAAATAGGGATGATAATAGCACCGACCTCCCAGAGTGGTTGCGAGGACCCAATGAAATAATACTTGTAAAGCACTTAGCACAATGCCTAACTTATATTCCAATAGTGGAAACAAAGGCTATAAGGAAATGGTGGCCAAGGAGCAGTGCTTTGGACAGGGAAGTCAGAGGCAATGGGATTGCAATCACAAGGCCAACTGATTAACAGGCACTTTTCCAGTAATATCTCCCAGATGCTCCTTGGAACAACAAAGAAAAGAGCTGGGAAAGCAGCTTTAAGTACAGCCACAGGCTCCAAGAAGAAGTATTTCACTGGATGTGAGGTCATCAAGCACTCTAATATCAATGGTATATCTTTACAGACAGAGCACTAAGAAAACCGCAACTTACACTAAGGATTAAAGGGTTAAGAATTCCATGAGGAACTTAGTTGAAAGGTGGGAAATGGTAAGGATGGTAAGGAATATGTAGTTCAGGAAAAATAAATGAGAGAAGTCAAAGACCTGAAGATTAGACAGAAGTCCCACATTCTCTATCAGAGGGTCTGAACCTGAGGGCTGGTCTATGAACGAGGATCTTTGTTTGGAGTTGGGTTTTTTTGCCTTTTGACAATAGAATTGGTTTTCCTTGTAATCCTATGGATTCTATCTCATGCATTTTAAACCCATAGCTCTGAGAAGGGGGCCAGAGGCTCACCAGATAGAGGGTTCAGAACACAAAAAAGAGAAGCTCCTGCTCTCAAATTAATATACCCATTAGAAAAATAACTGAATAGCAGTGAGCACCAAGAGCCCCAAACCCCACAGAGTATAAAAGAAAAGTGACTTTTGCCAACCCAAGGAGTCGCTATCAGTTGGGGAGCTATTCTAGTGTTCCTTCATGGAAAGTGGGAAAAACCATGGAGCTGGGCCCAGCCCTAACTCCGCCTGTCAGGGCCATGGGGCCTTAGGCTAGTCACTTACCTTCTCAAGGTCTTCATTTCCTAATCTGTAAAATCGGAGACTTGGATTAAATAGGCCCAAAGGTCCTGCCAGCTCTAAATCTAGGATCATTAGACTAGTTAGTCATAAATAAAATCAGAATTTATAAAAAAAACTGCAAGAAGAAGAATGAGAAAGGGTCATGGAGTAGAACTAAAAAGATTAAAAACTGAATTATTTAAACAGGTAATTGAAGATAAAAAATGCGACATGGACAACAGAACTGACGCCAACACTGACTATACCATTATCCAAGTTTAACCAATTTAAATGAAGTGCCACCACAAAGAGACCAGCACCTCGGACAGCAGCCACCTGACAACTGCAAATGGAGATGCCCAAACACAATGGGGGGGTTAGAACACAAATTCATTCCCAAAATCTTAAAAGAGGTCACTGGACAAGTAGGAGCAGGATTCAGTTCCTGGGAGAATCCTGGAACAGACCACTAAAGAAGCATCTGGTGAATATCTAAAAAGTAAATGATGCGAAGAACCAGAACAGGTCACGTCAAGCTAAGCTGGTAGATGAAGGCAATGTCACGTAGTCTCCGAGATTTCTGTCAAGTTTCTGACAAAGTAACTCATGCCATTTTTATGGAGAAGATGGAGAGATGCAGAGCAGACAAAACCCAATGTAGTCACAACTAGTTGGATCAGTGTCAACTTGGAAGTGGAAGTAGGAAACCAGGGGAGGGGCCCGGGTCTGCACTTGACCTCTCCTGCTTAATCCTTTTTATCAGGGACTTGGATAAAGGCAGAGAGGGCATGCTCATTACCAAATTGGGAGAAACAGCTAACAGGCTGGATAATGGAGTCAGCATCCAAAAGGATCTTGGCAGACTAGAGCACTGGACTGAATTAAATGGGACAAAACTTAATAGTAATAAATGTAAAGTCTTGTGCTTGGGCATACACACAAAAAAAATCCACTTCACACCTACAAGTCAAAGAGGTATGGAAACCCAACAACTTTTATTTTCTTTTTAATAATATTTTACTTTCCTCAATTATATGTAAAAACAATTTTAACATTCTTTTTTTTTTTAATTTTAAGTTCTAAATTCTCTCCCTCCCTCCCTTCTCCATCCCTTGAGATGGTAAGCAATTGATATAGGTAATATATGTGCAATCATGTAAAACATTTCCATATTAGTCATTTTGTGGAAGAAAACAAGATGAAAGGAGGAAGCAAGGAAGGATGGTAGGAAATGCTTCGGGCTGCATTCAGACTCCATCAATTCTTTCTCTGAAGGTGGACAGCATTCTTCATCATGAGGCCCTTGGGATTGTCTTGGATCATTTTGTATCCCAGCTACTTTTCTGAAGAAGATCTGGGGTCCAGTGCCCCGCCAGCCCAATTTGAGTAAGCAGTATGGTGTGGCAGCCAAAAAGCTACTAAGTCGCCTCCACTGGAGATCTGTATTTGTCTCTGGGAGTCAAGGGTCAAGAATGCTAACAAACTGGAATGTCCAAAGGAGGTCAAGCAAAGGGCCTTCTGTCAGTCAGCCAAGGATGGGCTAAAGGAATAAGGAAATGTTTGATCTGGATCTTGGGGGAGTGAGCACTGCAGTCAAGACCCAGAAAAGCTGCTGCAGAGAGACAGAGCAGACTTTTTGGTTTTATGCTACACTTCAAAGTTGGCCAACTTTAAATACAACGTCTGACTTAACCCTTATGATAACCCTTTAAGGTTCACGCTGCTAAGATAATCCCCAATTTACAGATGAGGAAAGCGAGCCTCACAGAGATGAAAACACTTTGTCAAAAGACAAATTACAAAGCAGGCCTTCCAGACGCCGAGAACAGTGCTCTCTCCCACACTGCCTCTGGATCACAAATTCAGTTACATACACTAACTGGGCCATTACCCAAGTCACTTATAAAAAATGCTAAAAACAGAACAGAGCCAAGGATAAGTCTATCATTTTACTAAACAAGAGATGTCCTTATGAGCTGACAATGAACTATTAATAAATACTCGCTGGTTCTAGCTATTCAATCATTACCAAATTCACCTAATACTATGACTGTCCAGCCCATCTCTTTCTCTTTGCCGTAAAAAAAAAGGATTCATCTATTCAACAGGTACTTATTTACTAACAGTAGTAACAACAGTAGTAAAGCTAGCGTTTGCAGAGCTTGTTAGTGAGAACAGGTCGAGAAAAAGTTGGCCTCCATGCTACTCTCACTTCTAAAGGAAGAATTTATCATTAAGGGAAGTCCCTAAATGATTAAGTTCTCTCCTTTCAGCAGAGAGCAAGCCCTAGCAGGTATCTGGCTCACTGGATTTGCCCCTCACTATGACAGATCATACCAGCCTTGCCATCTACTTCCCCTCTCCATCCAGGTGGTCTATAATATATTCCAGTGACTAGATCGCCTCTTTTTTATTATCCCTCCAAATTCACCGAATGCTTCTTACCATACTTGCCCCCATGACACCCAGCTCCCATCTGCACTACTTGATAGAAACTACTTTCTTCCAGGTCATTCCACTTTGCCAAATTCACTGGGCTTTTTTCCAACTTTTTGTGATCTCTCTGTGGTGCTGAACACTGTTCTACTAAGAACATCTAGAAAAGATCACACTTCTAGGCATGCCATCCAAGAGCCGTGCAAATGAAGCAATGTCCAATCCCAATCCTCAAAAAGAATCCTCCTCATTTATCATGACCATCCTGTTAAGGATCTCATGAGTTCAAACAGTCACTACTGTCCTATCTCATAAGCCACTGTATCTAAAGTGGTCCAATTCTTTTTTTTTTTTTAACTAAATCAAACAAATTACAAAAGCTTTAATCATGACAGATCTATTGCTTTGGTGAAAGAACAGGTGTTTCAATTATTCATTAACTCAATATACTATAATTATGCAAAAGTACTGCTTGTTTTTTAGAATCCAATTCTCATTTCGACAGCAAATTATCAGATTTACAAGTTTACATTAGTTCAAAAAAATTATGTATATATTGAAAAAAAACTAATTACCAAGCTATTCATGCTACTATGCCTACTGTTCCCCTGTACAACAGCTCTTGAGATCTATAATGATGACACTGACAAAAGATTTTTAAGTAGTTACTAATATTCAAAGTCATTGGTCTTCTGATAGGGAATGTCTAATGCTCAAAGTCTCAAGTTCTGAAAAGTACCTGATTTGTACCATTCAGCCAAGAAGTAGAAAGAGCAGGAAAACAGATTGTAGGCTCTGACACCTGTCATGGGCCTGGAAAAATATGAAGAGACTATTTCCGTGGGAACCCTACACGGCAACCTCCCAGGAAACACAAGACGAGAAGCTTCAACAAGCTGAGGCCTCCATTCCCTCCCAACAAATAAGGACATAGGACCAATGCCCCGTTGTCTAAGGTTCCTACCAGCGTTAAATTGGCAAGATGCCATTACACTGCTTGCGAGGCCTTTAGGAGGGGAGAAAGGGAGACAGAAAAAAAGAAACTCAGCAACCGGCGTGTTCCCAGACGTGCCAAAGGTCACAGAGAGAAGCTGCTTGCGGCTTCAGCCCCCTCCCAGCACTGCGGGAGGTAAAAAGGGAAAATAAGAGAGAGGGGGCAGAAATGATACAGAACCTCTCTCCCATTTCAAGGAACTCTTTTTAAGCAAGCTATCCAGTAGATTTCAATACTACAAAAGGATTAATCTGGTAACATTTTTTTAAATTGACTGCAATGGTATACAATTTTTAACAAAAACTTTCTCTAAATATCAAAAACGTCAATGTCACTGAAAGAATAGAATATGAGACAGTTATTACAATGGTCAGTCAGGGTAAGGCCTACAATGTAAGAATTTCCATTAACACAAAAAAACAAAAAAACAAAAACCAAAGCAAGCTGTCAGCACCGGTACCGAACAGTGTTCTATGTAGTTCTCGAGAGCCACCCCCACCGGAGCCTCTTCTCTAGCCCAAGCCTCATGACCCCTCCATGGAATTCCTACCAACCACCAAGTGGAGCACCCAGGCCCCAAGCCCACCCTTCACACTGCTCTACAGTTAACTTCCCTAGCATAAAGGAAGATCACTTCACTATCCTGCTCAGAACCCCTCCATGCCACCGGATCACCTACTGAACTAGGCTTGGAACGAAGACCCAAGTCGAAGAGGGATACCGTGCCAAATACTCCAAAGGCCCGGCCATTTCCTCTCTCTGGTACTCCCTCCCATAAAACAGGCCACAATCCAGAGATACTCACCCAGCCTTCAAAACTCTTGTCCATATCTTCCCATAAGCTTATCACAAGAGTCAACTAGGTGGAGATTAAGCATTGCACCTAGACTCAGGCAGACCTGAGTTCAAACCCAGCCTCAGTACTTAATACCTGTGTGGCCCCGGGCTGTCTACCTTGGTTTCCTCAATTGTAAAATGGGGATAACAACAGCATCGAATAAGGTATTATTTGCAAAGCGCTTAGCCCGGTGCCTAGCAGAGTAGGTGCTATATAAATGCTTATGATCTTCCCAGTGGACTAGACAGAGGCCTTCCTTGTGTGCTATCTAAGATACCAGCGGAGCTCCCCGGCTGGCCCTCATTCTCAATACGTGGCCATTCGTTTGGAGCTGGGAGGAACCTTACATGGAGACCAAACAGGTCTTTTACAGAGAGAAAGGAATGGCCCAAAGTCACCCACTCAGAGAAGGCAGGGAGAGGACGAGAAGCAGGCCTCTGACTCCACAGCCGCGCCTCCTCCTTCCTTAGAGGGTGTCCCCGGAGCGCTGCTCTTCCTTCCTAATTCCTGGTTTCTAACATTGCTGCCTGCTCACAGACTCCCCTGCTTCTCTGCATACAGGAGGCACTAAATAAGTGCTTCTTGCCACTGACTGACTGAACTGTCCTGTCCCAGGTTCTCTGATGGAGAATCCAGGGCTCTTTCCACTGACCAACCTCTACAAGCTTCCTCATCACCAGCCAGCCCCTCCCTCCCTCCCTCCCTGCTGGGGCCTCAGACACAAGGCCTTTCATGGAGAGCTGCTCTTCAGGAGAACAGGTGGAGCCGACCAGTCCCTTCTGTAAAGGGCTAGGCCCCAGGACTCCACTGACCCTTGCTTGGGACTAGACATTTGCCCCAGCTGTCCCTCCCACTCCAGAAACAAAGACCCTCCTGCCCTCTCCATTCTCCCCATCGCTGCAGTGAGTCCTGGGGCAGAGCCGGCCTGGACTGGAGAAGAGAGATCCCAAACAAACCTAGGTCCCACTCCTCCCCGACCGGCTCGGTCAGTCAGGCCAGGGCTTGGACAAGCGGCCTGGACTGGAGAAGAGAGATCCCAAACAAACCTCGGTCCCACTCCTCCCCGACCGGCTTGGCCAGTCAGGCCTGAACATCTGTTCCTTACCACTTCTCATCCTCTTCTTCAGGGACTAAGAACCAGCGCTGCCTTTGCTGCAGAGTACAACAATCCGCCCCTCCCCTCCCTGACCCCCACTGCCACCCCCAAGCCCAGCTGCAGCAGTATCTCTCCTGTGTCCCTACTTTTTCACTGGGCTCTTGGGACCGCCAGTTCTGCTGTTAACAAACTGTCCCTCATCCTCAACCTACACCTTCACCTTAGAATTTACTCCATGTTAGGTCTGTCCACGTGTGAATATTTATGTGTACATCATGTCTCCCCACCAAATAGCATATCAGCTCCTTGAAGGCAGGCACCACTTCACTTCCGTCTGAATCCTCAGCACCCAGCACAGTACCTAGCTAGTATACAGCAGGCGCTAAATAAATGCTTGATGAACTGAAATGGTGCAGGAAAAAGTGGTTAGGTTCTAGAGTCCTATTAGAAATATACAGTATTTTGAAAATTATGGATTAAATCATTTGGGGTTGGCCTGGAAAGCAAACTACCATTTATAATAACACTGTTCCTTTTGGGGAAACTGTCCAAACATCTTATTGAAGTTCAAAATTCTAGAGGACAGTTCAGAACAGGAGAAGGTTCTAAATCCTTCCTGTCAGATTTCCCAAACATGACGTGCCAGGCAGTCACGTGGTCACGGACAGAGAAGCAACTTTGGAGTCCGGAAGATGAGAAATTCAAGACCGGCAGCCGTGAGGATCCGGGTGACCATGGATAAGGAATCCCTTAGTCTCTCAGCAAATTTCGAGGAGCAGCCGATTTCCAAGGATGGAGGGAGTCTCCTCCACACAGCACCCTCAAAACATATTTTGTTTTCCTTGGCGACTCCTCGCCTCTCCCTCTCCACGAGCTCTTCCACTGTCCTGCTCTATTCGGCAAGAAAGCCATAAAGAGGACTAGCAACAAGTTTCTGTCTGTCCGCTCGAGGCCAAAAACAATTCAGCAGAATAGCTGAGAGAGATCAGAAAAGGATTCATCACTTTACATCCAACTGTCTCACACTGGAAAGGGAAGGAATAACTCCTCAGGA
Source organism: Vombatus ursinus (assembly GCF_900497805.2). Lineage (NCBI taxonomy): Eukaryota > Metazoa > Chordata > Mammalia > Diprotodontia > Vombatidae > Vombatus > Vombatus ursinus. The sequence goes on along the minus strand of NW_020954577.1, from coordinate 13,830,965 downwards.
TGCAGACAACCCTAGCACTTTCCAAGTCATAACTACCATCCGGCAGCATCTCTTCCAACAGGCAATAGCAGGGCTTCAGCAGAGCCAGCCTTTTTCTTCCTTCTGCAATCAAAGCTTGATGGTCTAATAGGTTGACCCAAGAGTTGGTGCCAATTTACCAAAACTTCCCTTGCAAATCTTTGAATCCAATCAATTTCCCCAGGTGGCCTTATGGTTTCCCTTGCTCTGCCTTCTAAATTTCAGTCTATATCCAGGTTTTTGATCTGAAATCTAAAGCTAAACACAGAAATCCCTTTGAAGGCAAACACATATGTAAAGCAGTCAAGGTTCAGAGTGAGAAAGAAGAGAATATCACATGCATGAACAAGGGCTACAACATGTTTTAAACTCATTCAAGGAAACAGACATGGAAAATAATCTCAAAAATACTGTTTAAATTTTTAAAATAATTCATTCTTTATAGCGAAGAAAATTAAGTTATGCAAATAAAAGTACTCTCCAGCTCATAAAGGTACCTGATGAAATATGACCGGACAGAGATGGCATGTACATATAAGATTACCTTTACTGCATCGATGTTGGTCTATTAGACTTTAAGACTTGGATATTAAGAAAGGCAACCTCTACAGCCCTTTGGAGTCAGGAAAAGCACATTTGGGACTCTATTCCCAAGGTTTCTATTTACTTTTCAGGCGGTACTGCTATTTGTACTTGACCAGCATACTATCTGTAGAGAAAGGTTACTTGGCTTGCTTTTCCTTTATGGACAATTTCCTCTCCTTACCCCTCTGTCTCTGCCTTGACACTAACCTCCTCATTATGCCTCTGCTGAATACTTTCAGCAGGTGAAGAGAAGAGTACTACCCCTGTAGCAAACACAGGTAAGAGTTTTTAGCGACTGCTGCTGAGAAATGATACACTGTCTCAATGACAAAATAATCCAAAACACATGCTAACCACATGGCATTACATATAAACACAGAATAATGTCAGGTTAAGCCATAAAATCACATCTTCCAAGCTATCAGCAAAATTTACTAGATACACCATACTTGAGTGAAATGATGTGGCATCCTTAACTATCATTAAGAAACCATAAGGTTAAGTCATTTAACTATTTAATGTTAACCTATTTAATAAAAGATTTAGTTTACCACATTAGAGCTTAGAATTATAGCCAAAGCCATTCTACACAATTAGGCAAAGGGCTTTTTTCCCCCTTAAGTCCTTACTATACTCCACGGACTTCACCAAGATTGGGGAAACAAGGAAAGTCGAAAACAGTCCCTCCAAGGTCCTTCTGATCTACTCTAACAGGAAGACAGCCTGCAGAGTAAGGGTTTCTTCATACAACTCTACCCCTGAACTTAAAACTGCACACAATAAAAACTGTGTGACTCCAGGTCATGTGACAAACCAGAGCCAAGCTCAAAGCTGATCTGGCCATCTCAGAAGCTAGGCCAGATCAATCAATCAACAAACACTCCCATGAACCGGGCAGCTCAGTCCTGCAGACAGAAAGCAAGCCTTAGAGGAAGGTTAAGCTAGGTTCAATTCCCCATCTGATGCCGGCTGGGTGGGGAGCTGGGGCTAATCATTTGTGCAACCTCTCAGTGCCGCAGACAACCTCTAAGACCATAGGTTACCTAAATGACTTAGACACAAAGGGTTAGTACAAACAAAACCAATGCAGTCAAAATTTGAAGGAAAGCAGGAAACTGGGGGGAAAAAAACTTGACAGTAAGTTTCCCTGATAAAGATCTGATTTCTCAAATAAATAGGAAACTGAGTCAAATGTATAAAAATCTGAGTCATTTCCCCATTGATAAATGGTTCAAAGGACATGAATAACCAATTTTCAGAAGAAGAAATCAAAGCTATCTACAGCCACATGAAAAAAATGCTTTAAATCACTGCTGATTAGAGAAATGCAAATCACACCCATCCAATTGCCTAACCTGACAGAAAAAGAAGATGGCAAATGCGGAAGGGGATAGGAACAGCGGACACTAAAGCACTCCTGGTGGAGTTGTGAACTAATCCAACTACTCTAGAGGACAATTAGGAACTAGGCCCAAAGGGTGATAAAACTGCACCTTACCCTTTGACCCGACAATACTAGGCCTGCACCCCAAAGAGGTCAAAGGAAAAGGACCTATGTGTACAAAAACATTCGTGGCAACTCTTTGCAACGGCAAAGCATTGGAAATTGAGGGGTGCCCGTCGTTTGGGGAGTGGCTGAGCAAAGAAAACTGGAGTTACTGGGCAGAGGTGGGACGTGGCCAGGTCTGTGCTCTGGAAACATCACTCTGACAGATGCTCACAGTGCACGACACTCAAAGGTTTTCCAACGGGCCTAGACCAAACCAAAGAGCAGAGCTGAATTCCTCTAAGGGTCTGAGCAGAAAGAGACTTTCCTTTTAAATTTCTTTGGCCTGAACACAGGACTATAGTAATTACACCCCAAGTATATAATGTACTTTATATAAAAATATAAACAACTCACTCACTCTGAATTTGGTGGGGGAGGAAAAGAACGATGACCTTTGACCAAAGAATGAATTTCAGACTCATAGAAGCTCAATGTTAGAACATCTAGTCAAGCCTGTACAAGCCTAAACAAGAACGCTTGTGTTCATCCAACCTTTGATTTCTGACTTCTCCTGAGTGGAGGGTCCACTGTGGGACGGCTCTCGTTGCCGTTAAGTTGCTTTTGGTTTTTGGTTTATTTGTTTTTCCCTGAAGTCCAGCCTAAACCAGTGTCTCTAGATATAAGCCCTCTGTGTTTAGTCAATCAGATCCCTGAAGACAGCTCTGAAGGCTCTCCTCCTCACCCTCACCCCCAAATCTCCTTTTCTCCAGGCTTATCCCCAAGGCTTCTTTTCTCTCAGTGTCAGTGGCCAAGAGTGAGAAGAGTAAGGGAGTTCAATCAAATGGAGAACAGCTGAACAAACTGTGATACATGAATGGAATAAAATTTTACTGTGCCATAAAAACAAGAGAATTTAAGAAATACGGAGAGACTTAGATGAAATGACACAGAGCAAAGTCAGCTGACAGACAGGAGAAATTTATACAATGACCATAATAATGCAAGGGGCAACAAATCTGAAGGACCCAGGGACTCTGAAGCAGTGCCCAATGGTGATTTCATAAAGACTGTGAATAAAACATCTTTCATCTCTCACAGAGAAGCAATGGACTAGACGTACAGAACCAGATCAGACAAGCTGTTGATTTGTTTTCCCTGACTGTACATATTTGTAATATGAGAATGTTTCTAGAAGGAAGAGGTAAGTTGATAGAGCTAGACATGGAAAAAAAAGTCAATATTGTATTCCCCAAAATTAATTATTTTAATTGCAAAAGATTCCTTAACAAATTAAGGTGGTTGTACTGATATTTAATATTAAATTTTCAATAAAACTTAATTTCTAAAAAGTGAATATTTACTGGGAGAATATACAATCAGATTGGGAAACCTAACAAAGGAGGGGTACCTGCTGCATTTGGCCCGACGTCTCCTTGGGCCTCTTGTCATCACCTCCTTGTAAATGCTCCAGAGCCTTCACACAGACATCCCTAGAACTGAGGAGGTAAACAAAAATGAGAGCTGGAGTCAGCCCTACCAGCCAACAAGTACTCATTATGCACCTACTAGAGCCAGGGACTATGCTAAGCACTAGGGCATAAAGGCAAAAAATAAACAGGCCCTGCCCCCAAGGAGTTTCTATTCTATTGGGTGAGATAGCATGGACATCTAAGTATACACAAAAATGGACAAGGCACCCGGAGCTGGGGATCAGGAAGGGCCTCACCGAGCTGAGCTACGGAGGACATGACATACATACATTCCATGTACGTATATACTGCATATGTGGACGCAGACTTCATTCTATACAGGAATAGTCACGAGCCTTCTCAGTCAAACCAGGCAACCCAGAAACCAAATCATCCAGGTATATTTAGCCTAACGCAAGGATCAGTCTACAGTTCAGTTCAACCAACGATAAGCCCCTGCCCTGTGGGAGGCACTGAACATACAAAGCACAAAATTAAAATCGCTCCTTCCTCTCCCCTCCCCCTCTGCATTCTGGGGGGGGGGGGTGATCTGGCACTTCAAATCTGGCTTCCAGGCTTACAAAAGCCCATTAAGGCAGGTCGTACCAGAACCGTTCTCCCCATGGTACAGATAAAGAAAAGAAAGTTCAGGGAACAGAATGCTTTGTTGGAGCAGAAGGTCCCACCCCCACGCCGTCCTGCACCCAGGGATGGCATCCTTGGCGTTCAGACCACACTCCTCTTTAATTTTTTGGCAGCGATCACTGAGGAGACATTTCTGGAGACTCACTAGACAACTTCTGAGGAGTCCATGCGACATGACTATTCTGTAACCCTCTCTAGCTTTTGCTGTAGATTTGACTATAAGCACAGACACTAGAGGTCAAGGTGTGGGCCTCTCTCTGAAAGGACCAACGCTTTCTGCTCATTTGCTCTTCCTTCTCTTTGCGGCCTAATGTTTAACAAGTCTAATCACAGGCCTTCAAGAGAGAAGAACCAACCCTTGGTGACTTGATCCAAATCCTTATTAAGCCTCTGACCTTTCCCCACATTGTTTCTTCAGTGTCAAAAAGACTGAGCTTCGAACGGCAGCCTCACTGGGCTCGACAAAACCCACCCACTCCATCTCAGTCACAGATCTCTTATGTTCTACACATGAAGCACATGACTTCGAGGCCAAGCGCCATTAGCCTGCTTCAAATGAGCTGAATACAGTGCAAACAATTCCCCCGGGGGATACGTGTATATAAATCATTCTTTACTCTTTCTCGATTTCCAAACTTTATAAAAGAAACCAAACCTCTCTTCCTGACTTCTCGATGATTGCTGAGGGGGCCTCTCCTCCCCCACATCCAATCAGCTGTCAACTCCTGTCATTTTCACCTTCATAATATGTCTCAACATGGGCTAAGCTCATGGGAAATCCTTTTAGCAGCTCCATGGAGCATGGATTGGGGTGGGGACAGATTTGAGGCAGGAAGACCAATCAGAAGTTACTGCGATATCAGGGCTTAAAAGCACCTGAACTAAGGCAGGGGCTGTGTGAGTGGAGAGAAGGGTCCAATGAGAGAGAGGTAGGTTATAGAGGTAGAAAACATGGCCAACGAATGCATGTGTGGGAACACGAGAGCAAGTGAGGAGTCAAGGATGACACCTAGGTGAGCCTGGTAGATAAGAAGAATGGTGGTAACCTTCAACAGAACAGAAAAGTTTGGAAGAGCTGGGAGCCATCTGAGGGAAGACGGAGATGAGAAGCTCCGTTTTGGACATGTTGAGTTTGCGATGTCTCTGAGGTATCTAGTTCTCAATGCCCAAGAAGCGATTGGTGATGTGGAAGTGAACGCTCAGGAGAGAGTCTGGGGCTGGAGGTCAGCTCTCCCTGTTCTCTGACTCATCAGTCCCTTTGTGGTCCCCTTCCTTTCCAACTTGTGCCCAGAAGTGCCTTTGAAAAATTCCTCCTTCTCTATTACACATTTGATCCAAAATTAACCAAGATTATCACTACCATAGGAAACTTGAAGAGAGAAGTACCAGTAACAAGGAAAAAATTTTAAGTGAAATTCAAGAAAAGAACCGAAAACACTTGACAGGAGGTGCAAATTGCCTTCTTAAATCTGTACCAAGTCTACTTCCTCATTCTCCTTATGGGACCTGCCTTTTGACAAGCACCTTCACGGAAAATACATGATAAACTCTTACTTTTTTGTTTTATTTACTAACAATCAGTACGGTTTGTTTTATTTTACAAGAAGAGTATTTTGAATATTACATTACAGTAACATAAATTAAGCAGGTTCTTTGGTGGGTTCACCTAGAAATTTTCTGATTTAGTTCTGATTAGTTTCTAATAGGAAAATCTATACAGACCCCATTACAAACTTGGGGTGAAATATGGGGAGAGAGAAATACTAGCGACCTACTGAGAGTCCCTGAATTGGTCCAAATGAGCTGAGAAGCCACTGAAAATTCTCCAGAGAAGGCATGAAACTGGACCTGCCCTTTAGTACTCAGCACAGGGCTTGACACGTGGCAGGTGCCCAATGAACACTTGTTAGATTGATTCGAGGTCTGCCATACCACTGCTGTGCATATATCTGAAGAGGTCAAACACAGAAGGAAAAGTGCCAGCTAAATAAAACTACTCCTAGAAGGACTTTTCCTATCAGGAAAGAAATAGAAACAAAGTTGGTGGCCCCCCATTAGGGAAGCACCCAACAAACTGGGGTGAAGGGCGGCGTGACAGTCTTTTGCCATGCGAGAAAACAAATATTAAAAATTTAAAGAAACTTGGTAAGACTTTAGACAAATGGATTCTGGGCAAAGGAAGCAGAACCAAGAGAGCAATGTACCCTACAGAACTAGGAAAAGGTGACAGAAAGAAAACATGGCACAGCTTGTCAACACAATGGCCAGCCCTGAGTTCAAAGGGAAGCCTCACTTCCTCCACTTTCCCAAGGGGTGGCAGGCTCCAGGTGCAAAGGCCCACATCATCCCCCCCGAGCAAGCACAGGTCAGGCTCTGTTACAAGGAACGCTTCTACTGGGAAGGGAAGGATGCTGGGGAACAAGACAGTTATAAAAAGAAGTACAAATAAAACATTTTTAAAACAGTATTTGTAAAAAGGGACTGAGTAAGATCCTGGCCCAGGAGCACAGGTAAGCTACCTGAAATGTTCACCGCAATGGGTGGCACATGGGTGATCTTAGAGAGGGGGGCTGGCTGGCAAAATTGCAAAGCAGAAGGAACGGTTTCGTTCTTGGTATTTATAGCTCTAGGACTCATCACAGTGCCTGACACATAGCAGGTGCTCAATCAATACCTGCTGATTGATTTAGAAACCAACAGACCTGGAGTCTATGTATCGTTCTCTTACTATGGCAGTTAGGTGGGGTAAAGTAGACAGAGTGATGGGCTTGAAGTCACAAAGGTCTGAGTTCAAATTCAGCCTCTGACACTTGCTAGCTTGTGACCCTGGGCAAATCACTTAACCTGTCTCAGTCTCCTCATCTGTAAAATGGGGACAAAAATATCACCCACCTGCCAGGATTGTTGTGAAGACCAAATGAGATAATATTTATAAAGTCCTTTGCATAGCTTAAAGTACTATAGAAATGCTAGCTATTATTTTTTCAATATAGCTGTGTCATTCTGAACAGGTCTCTCAACCTCCGAGAACCATGATTCTTCACTTGAAAAGGGGTAAGAACATGATTTCTAGGGTTCTCTCTAGCGTTAATGATCCACAAGTCTATGAGAATACTGAATTGACCAGACTATCCCATTCCTGAATCACTTTGCATAAAATATAAGCTTACTAAAAAGGGCATTTTACACAGTATTTTCAAGTAACCTATTAACAGTGTTTCCACCCCTAAAAAATTACAAGTGGGAAAAAAAAGGAAAATTAATAGAAATGAAATGAACTGAAGGAAGAGTTCTCTCTTACCCTTGTGGAGAGAAAGATATAAAAACGCATTAACTACCAAAGAAATATATTTTTTTAAAATATCTAAATATCAACTAGTCAGAATAAAAATAATTCTAAGGATTGAAGTCAGAACACCTAATCTAAGGACATATACATGCATATGTCATTTCTGTAAGAAAACAATAAGAAATGAAAATACCAATAAAAAGGTTTCTGTTTTCTTTTTTAATCCTATAAATGACATATCTGAAAGAATCTCACACCCCTATCTCATTTTCACAGTTGCTAAGTTCAGTATATTGGTTTTCTTCGCTAAGAAATTTCCCCTTTCAGTCTGACTTCACATAGTCCTGATTAGGCTTCGTTCACATCTGCCCAAGGCTGGAGCTTCTACATTTGTTGTGATCAAGGACAAGGCAGCTTTAACTAATTCTCTTACTAGAGATAGCATGATGCATCAATGCTCCTGGCCTCCTCACCTTGGTACAAAAGCAACCACAAATAACAAACATCCTGTACCAGTTTAGGGCAAGAAAGAGACATGCGTAAAACAATATGACTGATGTAAAAAAGAGCAGAGCCTTGTGACACCATTCTCATTATCATATAGTTTCAAGCATCACAGGTCAAATCCTTCCTGTCCAAACATTACTAAGATAGGCCTAACATAAAGGGGAGAAGGGAATCAATGATAGCTACGGTATCATCTACCGGAAAATTCAGTCCCAGTTGACAAGCTAGGAAAAATCTGCCCATAAGATACATTTTTAAATGTGATGAGGATTTTGCCAGATTGTATCAAAGGTCTTTCTGGCCAATGCAATGCAAGTAGCAACAACTCACTCAAACTGAAATTTCATTAAAACAATTACAATGCGGTTACATTTTTAGAAAGTGATGATGGAATAACTGGCTTCAAAAGAGAACCAAGTAAACTGAAGGCAACCTTTGAAAAGCTCAAAAGAAGAACGTTGCCAATTAATCAAACAGCAAGCTTGCTAGATACTTAGAAATGTTGGGGATTCCAAACTTCACTGGCAGATAGTCCTATATTATTATATGCATGTGTTAAATCTATAATGTGGAAGTACTAGCCTGAAACAAGCAGTCATACTCAAAATTAATTTCATTAAACGCCATACCTTGCAGATCTGCTGCTAAAAGCCCACTTATTGCAAAGCTTCACAAGCAGTCAATAGCAGACAGCTTTCTATTCACAAAATAAGCTGAGGCTTTTCTTTTAATGGACATCCGTCCCATCACCCTCCCAAGGATAGGCAGCATGAAAGCTTCCTCTGTGGGCCCACTGAGGGTCTATCTACACCCTGAGATAGGCTGACAAGCTGACAAAGCCTCCAGAGGCTTATCATCAAAGAAGACTGGTCATCTCCTCAGTCATGGAGAAGTCAAGGAAAGGAAGAGCCCAAAGACATGTGTCTAGGATATTAATGACATAGAGAGAGACAGACACACAAGGGCACTGTCATTGCCCAGAAAGACTTAAAATCCAGAAGATGCAGTTAAGTTCTTCAACAGCTCTTTTCATACAATGCCAAACAATGACCTACAAACATTTCCACATACTGGCCTCCAAGTGCTGCCAGCTGTATGACCTAGAACTAGCCCCTTAACCTCCCGAGCCACGCTTTCTGTAAAATGGGGATAATAATGTCTGCAATACACATGGCTCTTAGGGCTCTGGCATGGGAAAAGAGGAGCTGAACCCTCTTTGCAAACCTGAAAGTATCCTAGAAACATCAGTATCACTGTGTGCAGTTCCACAAAACATACTTTCCATCCAAGCTCAGTTTAGCTAACGCCAACCACGACCTCCACCATCCTTCTCCTCCTTCTCCAGACTCTTGTGCTGAACTGCTTCTACCAACAGGCTTCCACACTGCCCGCTGCCCTTATCACGGGAATAAGGGCGGCCCCTGGCTCAAGCCAGTGCCCCGGACAGACTGGTCCTCCGCACAACTTAGCAAACCACCCTTCTTCTCACAATCCATGCACCACCCTCGCAGAATCTGAGATGGGAAGGACCCAGTGACAAATCCTAACTCAGAGTAGCAGACTGCTTTACAGACAGGGCTTCACTGGAGCAATCCTGGGAGATCAGCGGCTGACCCTGTGACTTACACTTCAGAGAGGAGGAAACAGAGGGGCTGAGCGCTCCACCTTGGGATTCGAATCCAGGTTTTCCCGTCTCGAGCTGTGTGCTCTATCCAGCCTGGGGGGGGGGGGGTGTCTCTCTGTCTGTCGTGTGTGTTGGTGTGTAAAACCCGTGCCCCTTTGGGGTGACTATCAGGATTAGAAAAGTCCAGCCCATGCCAGCTGACAAGCCCCCTGCCCTCTGACCGGACACCTGGGGTGAATGGGTGAAGGATGAAGCTCAGCTCTGGCTGGGGCCTCGGGGGCCTCACCACCCCCCCAGGACGTGACGACGTCCTTGGGGAGCCCCTGCTCCCCAAGACCCGGCCCCTCAAAGGCCTTGGCTGGGCCAGAATCCAGACCTGGAACAGCTCCCATAGAGCGGGGGAGGGGATGACAGCAAAGGCCAAGGCAGATCCCAAAGTGGCCGGGCCAGGCGCCGGGCACTGGGTTTGAATTCTGACTCCTCGGGCCGGCCTCAGTTTACCCAGATGCATCCTTCCACCTTGAGATGGCTCACCCCAACCCTGACTCGGGCTCTGGGTGGGGGGGCTCGGGAGGGTCGCGAGTTCGAGCCCATCTGTCACCCCCAAGCCAACCTCGGGACGCCCCTGGGCCAGCAGCAAGGCAGCCCCCGCCCCTCCCCACGAGACCTACGGAGGCTCAAGCCTTTATTAAGTGTCTCCGTGCAGGGCCGGGGCTAGGAACGGGGACAGAGCGACGGGTGGGCCCCAGCCTCAGTTTACCTGCCCGTAACAAGGGGCTCTCCCACCTCGGCCACCGACCGCCTGACTAGCCTCGGGCCGCGATCCCGGGGCTGGGTCCCGGTCCGAACCCAGCCTCTCTCTGCAAGGGCAGAGAAGCGCGACGGCCCCGGGGACCGGGTTCGAATCCTACCAGGGACGCCCGTCAGCTGGGTGACCTTGGGCCGGTCACGCCCCATCTCCGGGTCCCGAGAAGCGGGGCAGGACCCGCGGGGCCTGGGTTCCAATCCCCCCCGTGACCTTGGGCCGGTCGCGTCCCCTCCCCCGCTCCGGCCAGGCGGACCTCAGTTTCCCCCGGCTCCCCCTGCGGGGTCTGGGCCGGCCGGCGGCGGCGACGAGCCACCCCTCCCCGGGGAGGGCAGGGGCCGGGCGCCCCGGGGCCGGCGAGGCAGCCGCGGGCCCCGGAGCTCCGGCGGCCGGGGGCGCTGCGGGGCCGGGGAGGCCGGGGAGGCCGCGGGCAGGGGCGGGCCGGGCCCCGCCGCTGCTTACCTCTGCTAACATTACTAAACCCCGGGAAGCGCGCTCGCCCCTAGCCCCGCCGCATGGCCACGGCCGGAGCCGCCGCCGCCGCCGCCGCCGCCGCTCGTCCCGCTGCGCCCCGGGCCCGGGCGGCGGCTTCACTCGGCTCCGCGGGGGGCCCCCGCTCCGGCTCCTCGGCACGGCTGCGCCGCCATCTTGGGGAGCGACGTCCGCGGCCCCGCGCAGCGTGCGCGCCCATTGGCCGGCCGGGGCCGCCGCCGTCACGTGGGACGGGTCGCCATGGCGCCGGCGCCGGGCGCTGAGAGGGGCGGGGCGAGGGGCGGGGCGAGGAGAGGAAGGGGAGGGGACGGGGAAGGGGGGGAAGGGAGGGGTAAAGGGCAGAGGGAGGGGAGGGGAGGGGAGGGGAGGGGAGGGGATGAGAGGGAGAAGGGGAGAGAGATGGGGAAAGGGGGTGGAAAGGCAGAGGAGGAGAGAGGGATGCAGAAGGATGGGGCGGACGGAAGGAGGGGAGCCCAGCCCAGGGACAAGCCCAAACCAGAGTCTCCGAATTGGGTATAGGGGCAGCTAGATGGCGCAGTTGATAGAGTTCGGGCCCTGGATTCAGGAAGACCTGAGTTCAAATTTGGCCTCAGACACTTGACACTCACTAGCTGTGTGACCCTGGGCAAGTCACTTAACCCCAATTGCCTTAACCAAAAAACAAAAAAAGAATTGGGCATAAATCCCTGCTCTCCCCCTGAGTAGTAACAATATTATTAATAATAACAGCTAACATTTGCGTAGCACCCACAATGTACCAGGCACGAGGCTAAGCACTTTATGATTATTCTCTCATTTGATACAACAACCCTGGGAGGTAGGTGCTGCTAGGATGCCTGGCTTTACAGATGAGGAAACAGGGTGAAGTGACTTGCCAGGGTCACACAGGGAGTAAGTGTCTGAGGCCAGGTTTGAGCTCAAGTCTTCAGCCTTCAATATATAATAATTTTAGGTCAATAACTTTATAACAATACGTAACCTTCACACTTGCAGAACGCTTTTCTAATGCTGTCTTCATTACAGCCAGAAGAGAGATCTGAGAGGGTCCTAACTCCACCTCCCTACCCGGCTGAGGAAACTGAGGCCCAGGAAGGTCAATGGATGAACCGAGTCTGGAACAGGGACTTAACATCTAATCCAGAGCCCGGATCCTGCCTTTACAGAGGAGACAACTGACTCTGGGGAGAACGTGCCCGGCCCGGCCAGCTCCTTCCCCCCAGCCATGCTAGGGAAGCCACAGTCCCCACAGCACTGGATTGCTAAGAACGATGAGTCCAGGGGAAAAGAAAGCTTGCAAGAGCCGAGGCTCCAGGGGAGTGCAAGCACAGAGGAAGACATGCTGAGGGGCCGGTATTCTGAAACGTCCAATGTTGGCCTGCAGGATGGCACAGGAGGACAGTTTCCTGAGGATCCAGAAAGATCCTCCCTAGATTGTGAGCTCCCCGAGGGCAGGCCTTCCTTTTTCCAGGCAGGCGCTTGGTAAGTGTTTATTGGCTGACTAACGCAGGTTCCTTAAGCATCATACTTCCCTGGAGAGACCAAGACAAGATGCTCACATTCTGGTGGGAGAAGGGGCGTCATTTCAAGGACCCTGCGATGTCATCCTCTTGGTTCTCCCTGGATCCAGGACGCTCACAGCTCAGGGATTTACTCAGTCATCTTGGAGAGTTGTGGAGGGGGGACCACCTCTGCCGCCAGTCAGTGAGAAGCTTCTCTTCTTGACCTGTCCAGGGTGGAAGGACCTTGTGCTCACTGGTGGAGACTCTGGAGGCCAGCTCCACCTCCATGCCCTTGGGGGCATCCGTGGGGGCGTGGCCCATCCTTGCTCCCACCCCTCCTCGATAAAGGGAGGCAAGGGAGTCATGGCACCCCCCCATTTGCCTGCCCTCCTCTCCATCAAGTCTTTGAGAAGAAGCTGTGCGCATAAGGGTGACAAAAAGAAGGCAGCCTTTATAGACAACCTGCTGGAGAAGAGCACATCTTCACCACTCCCTCAGTTGTTAGAGAGACAGAGACTGCAAAATCCTACTGCGATTCTTGTTTAATTACCAAAAACAGTAATAATTGAAAACCAACCATTTTAACAGAGGTGATCATTCAACAACGTGTCTCCCATGACTAGGTCACTCCAATTCCTCTCATCACACATTGAGCGTTTGGTCTAGGTAAGAAACAGAAATCCAGGCGGGTCTGGGTGCAGATGTTACCCCGGACACATGCTGACTGTCTGGGCCTGGAAAGTCACTTTTCCTCTAAAAGCCCCCACGGCTCTCCAAAGCTGCAACCTGCAGTTGCAATTTGCCAGTCTCCATGGGCAGAGAAAGCTCCTTCTTCAAGACTTCCATTATGCCAATAAACACACAGGTCCTGCCTCAGCACAGTCTGTCCGAGCGTAAGGCACCAGGATCTGAAGATAAGGACAAGGGCGTCTTTGGACGTCGTGTTGTACTGGGGGGTGCTAATGGCATGTGGAAAAATAAGGAAGTGGAAAATAAGTAATCCGGAGGGTGGGAGAGAAGAGTCTGAGCCAGGGGGGTCAGACAAGGCTTCAAGGAGGGTGGAGACCTAAGCCCCAGAGCCTCGAACAGAAGGAGAAATGAGGAGAGGACACTTTCCAGCCATGGAGGCAGAGCAGACCATGCGTGGGGAGATGACATGTCATATGTGCGTGTCGTGTATCAAAGGGAGCAAGGAATCCAACTTGCTGCAAATCAAAGTATAAGAGGAATGATTGCGGGGGAGGAGAAGCAGAAAAGTAAAAAGGGTGCCATATTGTGAAAGGCTTTGAATGCCAAACAGGAATTTGGTTTTATTGACACAGCTACGATGCAATGGATCTTCCTCAATGCAGGGAATGTTGATATGCTCAGATGACCTCTATGAGATCCAGGGTGCCTTAAATGAATAAATGAATGAATGAATACATAGATAAATAAATAAATGAATGAATGAATGGATAGACAAATAAAGACTAGGCAAGTAATAATAACAACTGGCATTTAACATTTTAAGGTTTGCAAAGTCCTTTCTATGACATCTTATCCTCACAGGAACCCTTAAGGAAGGTATTAGTTACTAGTCTTCCCATTTTACAGATGAGGAAACTGCGGCTGGTTTGTACAGGGTTATAGCAAGTGGCGGAGTTGGGATTTGAACTCAGGTCTTCCTGGCTCTACTCCAGACACTGCACCACCCAACTGTAATTCTAAGAGGAAGAATGTGTGGTGCCCAGGTTATGGCGAACGGCTGCAGAGGTCCCATTAGTACATAACCGTGGACAATCATCCGGTCCCAGGAACGAGTAAACACATCAGCATCAACATATCATGCTTTAAGGTTTACAAAACGTGTTCCGATGACATTCCCCAGTAACTTCTGACTCACCTACAACTCACTGGTCTGATAACTTCAATAATTCAAGGAACTCCTGGGAAAAGGAAGAAAGCCAAAGCAGACGGCCCAAAGGGAGGCAGCATGGCCTAATGAAAAGATCACTGGCTGTGGCATACCAGGCTCTGGGTTCAAATACTGCATCTGATGCTTGCTGCCTCTGTGACCTTGGGTATGTCACTGGACCTCCGTTTCCTCGTCTACAAAATGAGGGGGCTATGCTGGACACAACCAGTAGAAAAATGAGGAGGTTTGCTTTAAGGCATCCAGACTTAGGAGGACCTTCCAGTCCAGCCAACCCCAGATTTCCAGAATTTGGGTGTGGTTGCCTCTGAGGGTCCTCCCAGTGCTGGTGCCCCCCAGGGGGAGGGGTGGTAGAGAAGGGGGCAGGCGTTAGGAGCCCACCTGTCTCACCTCTTGCAGAGGAGGAAATGGAACCTCAGAAAGAAACCAACATTTGTCCAAGGGCCCCCAATTAGTTAGGCTTAACATTGGTTTCCAAAGCTGGTGTCTCCTAATTCCATTTCCAGCACTGTGGCCCAGGGGTGGGGAACCTGCAACCTTGAGGCCCCATGTGGCCCTCTAGGTGCTCAAGTGCGGCCCTTTGACCAAATCCAAACTTCACAGAACAAATCCCCTTCACAAAAGGGTTTGTTCTGTAAAACTTGGACTCAGTCAGGAGGTCGCACCCAAGGACCTAGAAGGCCACACGTGGCCTTGAGGTTGCAGGTTCCCCACCTCTGGTCTATGCTATCAAAGAGGGAGAGGTTTCATATTCACCTGGGCCCTCAGAAAACCTCTCTGGGCCTAGGGATATTTCCCTGAAAAGTGCAAGGCCTGACTAGGATGACCTCTTAGGAACCCTGATGTTCCAGGCTGTTCTCCGAACATCCCCTTAGGCATTTCTTTCCCTGTTTGTCATCCCTGTGGGCTCAAGGTGAGGGGCCACAGAGAGTGTGTAGACTGAGAGGGCAGCGGATCCATATCCCCTTAGAAATGGCTCTCCTCAAAACCGTCTTGTTTGATCTTTGGACTCGGGAAATGTAAAACAATGAGGGTCTGTTCTGCTCCCAGCAAAAGCAAAAGCCTTCTCTCTTCTCTCCATCTCCTCCCCTCCTCTCTCTCTCCTTCTCTCTCTCTCTCTTTTCTCTCTTGTCTCTCTTCCTGTTTCTCTTTCTCTCTGTCTCTGTTTTTCTCAGCCATTTTTCTGGGTGGATTGTTATACAGGCAGCCTGTGTTCTCTTTGTGCCCAAAGGGACAGAATTGGCCAGAAGTCCTTGTAAGTACCCAAATTAATCAGGTCATTTTCAAAGCTTAACCAGTCTGGGGTTTGAAGCCGGGAGGCCTGAGGTCAGCACCCAGCTCTGCTCTTCACCTTGGGCAACGTGTATAACCTCTCTGGGCCTGGATCTATCCTGCTGTTAGAAAGGAGCAATGATCTAATAGGCTTATTGCGTGTGTAGTATGGAATATTGGCCTTGTGGCTCTGATTGCTTCTATGGGCCTCAGATCAAGTCCAGGTAAATCTATGACAAACACTATGGACAAACTCCTAAGCCGAGGACAGCGTCAAGTGTGTCTCTGCACACAGGAAGCAGTGTGGTAGACTGGAAGGACCTGGGTCCAAGTCCTGTGTCACTTTGGACAAGTTGGTCACTTAGCATTTATTAAGCACCTACTGTGTGCCCCACACTGGCCGAGGGCCACTGTCTTCCTGGGCCCCAGTCCGTAGAATGAAGGGGGTGGTCTTTTCCGGGTCACCTAACGCCACTCCCTCATTTTCCAGAGAAGGGGGCTCAGGCCCAGAGAGATTAAACGACTTTCTCAAAGTCACCTTACCAAGGACAGGAATGGCAGAGGCAGGATTCAAACCTGGGGCCTGCTTCTGACTCCCATTTCAGTGTGTTGCCTCAGCCCGGCTCTAGGATGTTTGTGGAGATTTCATCAGAACCAAATGGTGATTTGTCAAAGATGGCCAGCTATGTGGATGCATTTCCAGGTAATGCTCAGGAGAGAAGTTTCAGAAATAGTATTGGAACAGAAAGAAAAAAAAAAAACAGCAAGAGTTACTGGAGACAACCAGGAGCCTGGAAAAAGATACTGTTCCAACCTAGAAAGAAAGAAAACAGAGAAGGAGGAGCATGAATATTTAACAGGCCAGGCTAGTGACTTGAAGCTGCGTCGTCTGGGAGTCCAGCTTGAGCCTTTAATTCCTGGGTTGTTCCCTATTCAGGATTTTCTTACGTCCCAAATGTGGACCCAAGAGAGAGTAATCAGAAATGGGCAGAGCCCAAGAAGAAACACAGTGTGCCTCTGACGTTGAGGTTATCACAAGACTAGTCATGGAATGAAACTGACAAACATCTAGTGAGCCCTGGCTGCTCAAGGCACGTTGGTAGGCACTCTGGGAGAGCAGGTGATCAATAAAGCCTGGGTGTGTCAGGCTTATCAGTGCCACAGGCACCGTTCTCCAGAAGCCAAGTAAACAATGTGAAAGAGATTCAAAGGAGGCTTAAGGAGATTTGGGGAAAAGCCTGCAGTTCAAATAGCTTCAATTGAAAACTGGCCACCAATTCAATTCAATTCATTTACTCAGGCCTACAATGAACCAGGCTCTGTACAAAAACAAAAAATTAAGATCCCTTCCCTGTTCTCAAGCTTGGATTCTGTTGGAGGGATGTGTCATGCAAACAGATAATTAAACATAAATGTAGCCCATAAAAGCTCTGAGTATCCTTACCCCAACTCCCAATCTGGCAGGTGAGCTTGGCCCTAGAACAAACTACATCTTCCCCTCCTGGTGCTTGGGGAGCCCCTGAGCCGCCAAAGGAGGGGTAAAGGATAGGGGGAGAGTTGCTGACGTCATCAGTTTGGTCAATTAGCCGTGAGTAGCTTTTGCCAAGGGGTATTTACTAACGTGATACAGAATGGTTGGTATAAAACATTTGCTCAAAAGTTTGTGATGCACTCTTCCAGGTACACAGAGCCCAGGGGAAGGTGGGCTCAAACCTTGAGGTGCAGATGGCAAAGCAGTAACTCACACCTTCGGGCGGCCAGACATTCCCCTTTGTGAAATACTCGAGAAGATCCCCTCAAACAAGATGTAGGTTCTTCCCTGGGCTCCTTGTGAAGCCATCGACGTATCTCCAGCCTGTCCTTGGCCCTCGATGGAGACATTGTCATCAGCTGATGGAGGGATCTCCCGGATGATACCTCGAAACCACCCACAGGACCCTGGGAAATTGAACATCCTCTGGACCCCTTGAAACTTGAAGGGTCTTCCCTGCAACACTCTCTTACAATCATTAGTTTGCTTCAAGACTGTAGGCAATATAATAACTCCCTAAGAGACAGGTGGGTCTCTCCTTTACAACTTCAGGGAGTTTAGTTTAGAGAAAAAATTATGAGTTCAGCCACAATTGATTCAAGCTCTCAGTTAGGAGAATATGTAACATTTAGGCAGACACTGAGCTCTCTACCTAATCTTCTCTAGTTAATTCCTGGACTCTTTGCGGTTGAGGCAAAAATTCAGGTTACTAGAAACATTTGGAGGATGAAATAACAGATTATTTCATAGGATGTGTGGCTAGACAGGCACCGGAAGGGGAAGCTGGGGAAAGAGAAGGCTTTGTCTTGGATTTTCCCCCCATGCATGAGTAGGTGAGTACACCTGATGGAGTCAGCCTAGGTCTCCTGCTTTGATATACCTGGAGAGCATGTTCCTCTTCCCCTGCACCTTTATCTCTCCCACCTCCCATCTCTTTATCCCTTCACTGACTGTGTCAGGGCTGCTGGTTCTTGGCTTCCCTAGGGAGGAGCTACTCGTTTTCAACTTGCAACCCTTAGAATCCCTGGCAAACTCTGAGATAGCTCCTCTCTTTTATAGAGATTTCTCAGGGCATAAACAGTCTGTCACCCAATGGCTCTGTTTGATACAAGGAGGTGGGAGGACCCTTATTCACACTGGGTTCTTCTGATCCATTCAGTCGAAAAGTCGTCTTAACTGAGAAAGGAAATTACTTTTATTTTTATTCTTATTTTCAGTTCCAAATTCACTCACTCCTTCCATCTCTTGCCCCCACCCATTGAGAAGGCAAGAAATACAGTATCCATTATACATAAAAAGTCATGTAAAACATACTTCCACATTGAGGAAAAAAAAAAAGAAAGTGAAAAAAAAATCTGCTTCAGTCTGAATTCAGAATTCATCAGTTCTCTGTCTGGGGGTAGATAGCATTTTTCATCATGAGTCCTTTGAAATCGTCTTGGATCATCATATTGATCAGAGTAGCTAAGTCCTTCACAATCCGTCACCGTAGTATTGCTGTTACTGTGTGCAGTGTTTTCCTGGTTCTGCTCACTTCACTCTGCATTAGTTCATCTAAGTCTCCCGAGGATTTCCTTTGTCATTTATTATAGTACAATAGTATTCAATCATAATCATAACTACAAGTTGTTTGGTCATTACCCAATTGATGGGCATCCCCTCAATTTCCAATTCTTTGACGAAAAGGTAATTACTTTTAAATTTTCTTAGCATATGCCTGGCATGGAGTAGGTGCTTAATAAATGCTTAATTGACTGACTGGAATGGATGGAATAACCAATGGAACTTCATCTTAGAGAAAGTCAATACAAAGTCATTTAAGAGTGCAGAGCAGGCACTAACAGCTGATGTATTAGGACCCTACATCAGAGGCATTGAAAAAGGTCTCCAGAAAAAGGGGGAAGAAAGAGGCAAACATAATGGGATAAGCTGAGGAGCGAGAGTATTTGCTTGCCTCCAGAATGCAGGAGGGAGGGGAATGTACCTCATCTGTAGGACCTCGGCTCATGCCCTAGAGTGGGATGGAGGGGGTGGAAAATAAAGAGAAGAGAGTTACCAGCTCTCATGGTGCTCTGGCTTGGTGGATGTCACTAAGTGAACGAAGAAACGGAACCACCAGCTCAATCAAGAAGCATTTATTAAGCACTTACTGTGTGCCAGGCACGCAGTGCTACGAGCTATATACATACAGAAAAGAAATGTGCTCTGCCGTGAAGGAGTCCACCTTCTGACAAGGAAATGACTTGTATGTGTATATTAGTAAGTATCTGTGGAATATGTGGAGGCAGCTGAACAGTGCAACCTACAGAGTGTTGGACTCGAAGTTAAAAAGACCCAAATTTGAATTCTGCCTCAGACTTTTCCTTGGCATTGTGACCCTGGTTAAGTCAGCTTCAGGTTTCCAAATCTGCAAAATGAGGATAATAATAACACCTACTTCAAAGGGTTATTGTCAGGACCAAATGAGATACTATATGTAAAAGTGCTTCACAAACTTTACAGTAGTATATCAACTCTAGCTGTTATTCTATGTAGAGTGAACACAGGTTGTTTGGGGCACAAAGGGCACAAACATCTGGGCATTTAGGAAAGGCTGAGTGTGGAAGGGGATGCTAGAGGTGAACTTTGAAGGAAACTAGGTACTTGAAGAGATGCTTTAACCTCTGAACAAAACTAAATGTCCTCAAAGGAGTGCCATGTTACCAGTCTTTGATTATGGTTCCTTAATTGGACCATTCCATTGATGGGGTGCTTGGGTGCTTGTGTTTGGGTGCTTGTGATTGTACTTGGACCCCGATTTCTCCCTAGTCTCAGAAACATTGTCTCTGACAATCATTCCCCAGCCCAAGGACACTGTGCCTAGCAGTTACTCGTGCATGGGCCCCAGCAAGACCCTTATCTCTCTCCCTGGTGCAGCTACCCTCCCAAATCCTTGGTAAGTTCCTGTCTTGTGAGAAAGCTTTCCCTTGTTGCAGAGCATTCTCTCATCAAGACAGAGGGAGAGGGGTGCCTTGCCCAGCCCAAGGAGTTTTGTCGTTGGCTGGCCCAAGGACTCTTCCTCCTGCCAGACTCCCAGGATCCATACTCTGTCATCTCCTTCCCGGTCTAGTATACTCCCTGTACTTTCCCATCCATAGCTCCCAAATTTTAACTTTTAACTTCTGGACCTTTAGATTACGTAATCGGTATCCCTGGCATTCCTTTCTCAGGCCCTTTTCCATATAAACCCTAGCTCCATCCTCAGTCTCTTGCAGGTTCCTTAAGAATCTTTGCCCGCTGAAAAGTGTAACAATAAATCTTTTGCCACCTTGACTTAAAGAATGCTTGAGTCTGTGAATTCATTTCAGACGACCCCATCCTGTACTCCGGTCTTTGAGGGGTCTCAGCCTCTCAGAGCACAATACCATCACCTCTAGTTTCTTGACAGCACCACTCTGACAGCATGAGACTGGGTCGCCAATGAGACCCAGAGACCACCAGAGGAGTGATAAGGTGTAGTGAGTGAGGCTTGTGTCCAGACTGGACACCACAGTGTCCTTGGTCACCTGCAGCACAGTCCTGTATGCAGGAAAAGCCGATTCCCCTAACCCAGGTAACTGGGCAGCTGAAGACCACAGCAGCGGCCGACCAAGTGCTTTATGGCCCCCAGACGTAGGATGACTTTTTGGGCCAAGATCCCAGGCTACCTGAAGCTTGGAAGAGGCAGGGGCAAAAGAAAGAGGAGGCAGTGTGAGCCACTGTTGAAGCCAAATGCCCCTCCCCAAGAATCATCTTCACTCTGCTTGGTTCATTATGTCTGCACGGTCAAATTCAGTTTCAGATTTTAAATACAGAAGCAGGAATGCATTTATAGACCTTGATCCATTACTTGAGGACATTCTTTGTCACCATCACTTATGGTTTTAAAAACCAGCGTGTGGGGGGCCCTTGCGGGGAGCACAGGGGACAGGAGTCACAGGCTGGGCAGGGAGGGACTGTGATCTGCCTTGTTGGCTCCGTGAGCTCCCGGATCTCAAATGTGAATATTTGAGAATAATTGTTTTTGATGTTTTAACCAGGGGCATGAACTGCAGAGGAATCCAGGCTAGACGCTCAGCGTTTGATTTTTAGAGGAGTTCCTTCTCACGGGGAGGAAGGAGCCAGGTCAGGAAGCCCAGACAGGAGTGGGTGGGCCTGCCGGGCCCCTTCTGGTGTGGGGTCTTCTTAGCCACGACCAGAATGCCACCTGCTTGCCTGATGCTTGAGGACTGAAAAGTGCTCTCCCCATCATTGACCTTCCTAGGAGAGAGGGAAATGAGCAGCCGATTCAAGTCATTTCCTCCTTTTTTCCAGAAGTTTGAGATCCGAGGCTGTCTTTGCTTTGTCCTTGCTCATCTCCTGAGATAAAGCAGAATGCCTTGGGAAAGCCTGTTTTCCCAAGCTGAACCAATGGGAGTTGTAGCCACCGGCAAAATTAACTTGGCCTACTCATCTGCCTCAGCTGATGATGTTGGGGGTGGGGGGAATCCCAGAAACCGACAGGGCTTGAGAACTGTTAGCCAAGATGGTAGGAATGTGGTTCTGGCGGGGCCAGTGGGAAAGACACTGAACCAGCCATCCAAAGGCCTGCCCATCTAATCCTAGATTGCTTTCATTCCTTTATCAGTTGTTTGTTGACTGATTAATTGGCAATTGTGTCATAACCATGAGTAAATGTCTTAACCTCTCCGGACCTCAGTTTCTTAATTTTTTAAATCAGAATGTTGGATTAAACAGTGGATTCTTAACCAGGAGACATTTAGGGGTTTTGCAAACTCAGATGGCAATAAATAAACATTCGTTCCTTCATGAATTAGTAAATGAACAAATGGATAGATAAATGAATAAATACAAATTACATCTCTGTTTTCACTCATCAGTGGTTTCCTTTGTAATGTAACTTACTTTGTTTTATGTGCTCAGAAATAGGATTCTGAGAGGTTCATTGTCCTTCCCAGACTGCCAAAGGGATCCATGACCCAAAAAAGGTTGAGAATCCCTGGACCAGGCAACCTCAAATGCCCGTAGCTGTTTGTCCTTCAATCACTTCCCCATGTCCATCATCCTCATACTTTATCATAGTCACCAAAAGCTCTTCCTCTGACCCGGGACTGGTTCTGCAACGAATGACCCATCCCATTGAGGAGAGTAATTCTCTTGTCGTCTTCACTCCCTCCCTTCCTTGTGTTCACACCATGTCCACAGCCTCCAATGAGGCAGCAAAGTCCCGAGAAAAGATTCTGACTTCGGTCAAGGCAAAGAACCCCCATGAAAAAAATCATGCTGTGGCTTCTTGAAACCTATGGTTTGAGGTGAGTTGGGCACCCGACGGACAGCTGTGATTTATGCACCTTCAGAGTCACCAAACCAGCAAAATGCTGAGCATTTCACGTTTTGTTTTTAAAAATAGATGTCCTTTTCAGCTTTTCCTGTTGCTGGGGAAGTGTTCTTTCGGTTAGTAACCGAAAGCTAAATGTTCCTCTTTGAACCAGAAGCATTTTTGCTTTTGTGGGTGTGGCAAAGCAATGAATGAAGGGGCCCAACTGTTCCCAAAGGTGGGCTTTGAGCAGCAGGGGTGGGGCCCAGAACCGAGGAGAGAGGATTTCCTCAGCCCAGTGGAGCTTTGTTCCGGAACAGAGCATCTATTGATAAGGAGAAAGCTTAACATACTGTCCCCCAACCCAGCCAGGCATTTGGCTTTGCATGGGCTTTGTACTGAATTCTCCATGGAGATGTCTTATTGGCCCAGTCTTTGTGTCCTCAGTGCCGTGCACAGTGCCACAGATCCAGCTGCGGCTTAGAAAACGCTTGCTAAATAATTGAATGAAGACTTGTATGCAAGTCAGCAATTGGTGTTCTAATGGCCAGGATGGCAGAAAATCTCTTATTAGATACTTACTCGCCTGCCTAAAATTTCTTGTTACATTCCTGCCTGGAAGAAAGGAGGAGAATGGCTAGTCCTTTCAGAGTCCACCTCTGAGGCTTACTAGCTGTGTGACCCTGGGCAAGTCCCTTTACCTCCCTTTGACTCAGTTTTCTCACCTGTAACGTGAGAAAGTCAAACGTGACGGCCTTTGAGGTCCTAGTTCTCCAGTCCTTGGATCAACCTAGTTTTGTGATCTTATGATGGAGACAGCTACCGCCTTGTGCTCCTGTTCACTCTTCCATTCAAGAAAGCCTGGGCCATGCCACTAACTTGGTGGCCCAGCAGATGCAATGTTAGCCTCAGAGTCAGGAAAACCTGAGTTCCAATCCAGCCCCAGATGCTTACTGGTTGTGTGGCTTTGAGCAAGGCCCTTAACTTATGTCTGTCTCAGTCTCCTCATCTGTAAAATGGGAATAATCATAATAACACCTATTTCTCAGGGTTGTTATGAGGATTAAATGAGTTAATATTTGTAAAGTGCTTTACAGACCTCAAAGTTCTCATTATCACCATTGTCATTATCTCACTATGGACTCCATCTAGCACCAGGGGGTTAGGAAAATGACTCAGGACAGTAAGTTCTTCTGGAAAGATTTCCACAAAAGATCTATATGTGGCAGAGATGGTGCCATGCTTTAGGTATGTACCTTTTTTTTTCTAACATGACCCTTTTCTGTGCATTACATAATGTAAATAGCTAATGGGCTACTTTCATCTAATACTGAGACTTAAAAAAAAACTCACCATTAAACAGTGGATGCGATAAACATTGTGCCTGTTATGAGATCATTAGTCTTAGGACAGGAGTCATGGGATTAATGAAAAATTTGAGAAGAAACTGAGTAGTGTATCAATATTATCATAACTAATGGCTGAGCTGAGGCACAACTTCACTGACTTTGAATTTTTGATGCTGGTGCCTTCATTCGGTTGAAACAGTGTCTAATCCTCTGGGAAATTCAAACAAAAGTCAGTTCTGAAATGCAATGTTTCTACCCTATGCTTATACTTTTATGTTTGGGGATTTTGGTTACCGTGAAACTCTTTTTTTTGGGGGGGGGCAATGGGGGTTAAGTGACTTGCCCAGGGTCACACAGCTAGTAAGTGTTGTGTGTCTGAGTCCAGATTTGAACTCAGGTCCTCCTGAATCCAGGGCTGGTGCTCTATCCACTGGGCCACCTAGCTGCCCCCTACCGTAAAACTCTTTAAAATAAAAAAAATGGAGCTAGATTAATCTTTCCCCCTAGATATTTCTCCTGTTCCAAATGACTTGCTTTCAAAAGTAAGTTGTGATTTGTTTTTCAGGTCCAGTTTCCCTCCAATCACTGGGGAATCTGTTCCGTGGTAACTGACTATATTCTTAGCCCTTTGGACCAGAGGGTCTGGTTGAACTCGAATCACCAATAATACCTTATCAGCTCAAAGCACATGTTGACTGATACACTGTTGATAGCATCTTAATATCAACCTTAGGACATAGTTCAGCAAACATGAAGTCCCCACTCTATAAAGTACTGTCTGAGGGCCCTGAAGATAAATGAAGTTTGGACAAGTACAAAGTCCCTCCCCTTGTGAGGCACACAGATCAAACCCCCAGAGATGACCACAATGCTCAATATAACACAAGTATGTTGGAGAGGTGCAAAATAAAGCACCCTGTGATGTGGACAGTAGGGAGAGTTATTCCTGAGAGGGGTGAGCGTTCAGGGAAGACTTTCTGTAGGAAATGACATTTGGGAGGAAGCTAGTTAGGGCACTGGATTTGCAGTCAGAAAAATCTGAATCCAAATCCTACTTTAGATACATACTAGCCATGAGACCCTGGACAATGTCACTTAACTTAAAACCATGCCTTGGTTTTCCCATATATAAAATGTGGGGGAATTGGACAAGATAGTCTCTAAGGCCCCAGTCTAACTCTCAAATACATGATTCTATAAATTGGGCTTTAAAGGATGGGCAAGAATCCTAGGTGAAAAGGAGAAAGGGCATAGGAAACAGTGGGGGAAAAAAACAAACTGTTGAAATGGGAAAGTGTGAAGCATTTCAGGAGACACAAAGCAGACCATACATAAGGAGTTAACCAATCAATGAATTAACAAGCATTTGCTCTGGGCTAGGCATTGTTTTGAGTGCTGAAGACAGAATGAAAAAGCAGAAACAGTCCCTTTCTTTCAAGAAGCTTACATTCTAATAGGAAGAGATAGCACACATGCTCTGTGCCAAGAACTGGACGACATTCTGGAGATAAAAATAGAAATTCAATACAGTCTGGGCTCTCAAGGAACTCACACTCCAACCAGAGGAGACACCATATAAAGGAAGGCTGACATTCAAGTTCCATCCTTGACAGATGGAAGGGGTGGGTTGTACTTAGGCAGGGAAGAAGTAAGGTAGATGGCAAGACCATTGGATGGTCCCCTACCAAGAGGATAATGAATCCAAGGGTTAGGGGAGAATAGGGCCTTGGCATGCCTCCAGAGATGTGAGGTTAGCACCCAGCTGAGATTTGGTATTCTGTGTCCGGTGGGAACTCAACAGAATGGCTAGGTGAAGAAGAGAAAAGTCCATGGTGACCTTCACCAAACAAAGGTGCCATTGGTGGGCTGGAACATCAAGAGCGGAAGGTATACAGGTACACACAAAATAAATATGTGGTAGCTTTGGAGGACAGGCTACAGAAACTGAGAGGATAAGCACAGCCTTCATACGGAAGGTGTTTGATCAGGGCCTTCATGTGCAAAGATGACATGGTTTTCATCATTAGTATAAGAGTATCAGTAATTTTCTGATCATTTCCCTTTCTTGTCACATCTTTTTCAGTTGTATCATCTCTGTTCTTTTTAACCAAAAAATCCTGTGAAATGTATCTGATATGCACAATCACCTCTGACGGCATAGAGGTTCTTTGTTTTGCTTATGTAAGAACTAAAGACACACAAAGACAAAAAACATGCTGTGAAAGGTGGTACAACTGTGCAGTATTTTAAAGCAACAAAAAGTCTGTGCTCAACATAGCATCAGTCAGAGACAAAATAATTACTGAACAACCCAATTATTATCCAGTTTCCACCTTAATTTAACTCAGCAATTATCCGCGCTTACGCATTCCTTTTATCACTTAAAGGTTTAAGTCACAATGAAACTACCAAAATAAGTATCTGTAGAAAGCATTTCTTCCTGTTGATTCTTTGGGTGCCCTCTTCTCTTCTCCCCATGCCCTCCAATGCTCACATTCTACTGGTCTCAGAGAGATTTAATGCCCATGAAAAGAAATGGGCACACATGAGATCATATATGCCAGGTATTCACCATCTGACTTTGTTGAATAAATGTCTATTTTGCTCTTTGTTCTTTAGAAAGTCACTGGAGTGTGAAATAGCTTCTAATGGTGTTTGTACTACAGAAATGTGGCAGTCATGTTTGAACCCCCAGACTCCCACAACCAGGGAACTGTCAGAGAAGGCTCATGAAGATTCCTTACCCAGCCCATTCTCTCTCTCTGTCTCTTTCTGTCTCTGTCTCTCTGTCTCTCTGTTTCTGTCTCTGTCTCTGTCTCTCTCTGTCTCTGTCTCTGTCTCTGTCTCTCTCTCTCTCACACACACACACACACACACACACACACACACACACACACTTCTCAAAGGCAGTGAGTGTGGTATGGTGGAAAGAGCCCCAAGTTTCAGGCCAGCACACCTGGGTTCCAGATCCAGCCCTGCCATCAAGTTACCTTGCGCCAGTCACAGCCACATAATCTCTCTGGGCTGAACAAGATGACTCATTGAGTGTGTTTTAGCTTGAGTTACAGCTGTGTCCAATTCTCCCTCACAACAGAAATTCCTTATGAAAATTCTCTAGTCATTGCCTCCAATTTCTGTGACTGGGGGTATTTACCCTACCCATTTCTTTTTTCCCCATGCCAACCTCCATGTTCCTTCTTGGACAATCCTCTCTTGACATCATGTCACACATCTTTTGGTTAGCTTGATTTCTTTGCTCATTCTCACACTGGATGATATGGGATGCAACTTGTTGAGGGTTTAAGATAAAGATTGGAATATGAGCTTCCCTGACTATTACATGGGCTGCTGCTGTGGGTTCCAGATTTATCCATACAACACTTATTTTTAAGCACCTACCATGTGTCAGACACTGCACTATATGCTGGAAATAGAAGGAGGAAAATCAATTCATCCTTCCCTCAATATAAGCTTCTTGAAGGCCTTTTGATATGTATCTGTTATCTCTCCCAATAGAACGTAAGCTCCTTGAGGGTAAGGGCTGTTTGTTTTACTTTGTCTTTGTGTCTCTAGTACCTAGCACAGTGGGGTGTATGGGTATTCACGCCTCTGGTTGGAGGGCTTGCCAAGCCCTTGTCAGGGCTGTTCATCCACCATTGGGGTTCACCTGTCACCCAGCTCTCACCTGTGGCTCCAAGAAACTGCAGCCTGCACAGCAGCCACACCCCAGTTAACCATCTCTGTAGACAGGCTAAACCAGGCTGAGGTAACCACAGGCCACAAACCCGTCATGATAGTCGGGGGTGTCTACCCAGAGCATGTGAAGACTTCCCCAGGCAGAATGGGCAGATAAGAAGTCACTGCAACAGCCACGAAGGTGGCTTCCTGAAGCAGGCTCTTAGAGCTTGGTCAGACATCAAAGACACCAAGGTCATCCGCTGCATCCAGCCGTCGCCAGTTGTCTTGACTTTTGTCCTGCCACTGGACTTCAGTGACTCCAGAAAGGACAGTGAGGCTGATGATTTTTTGTAAATCTGCCTCACTTAAATCCAATTCACTAGAAACAATCACCTTGTGATGTCACTAGTCCTCTTCAAAAATGAAGGATAAACAACAATAGCGCCCAGCACAGTGCTTGCCCCACTGTCGGCACTTAAAAACACTTACTGAATAACAAGTTGGTTGTAAAGGGCTTACATGTTGAATAGGGGAGTCTTATTCCAGAGGAAATTGAGAGTTTCAGAACTGCTAATATGGAAACCCCTAAATGTGGGTTACACTGGTTAAAGGAATGTGGAGAGTGCCTGGGCATTCAATACTGGGAATTCTGTTTGTGACGGACATTGCTTAAAATGTTTCATGCCAGCTGGGTCTGGGTCTGGCTCTGACTCTAACGGCCCTAAGGTTTTAACCCAGATCTCAAGGTTGCTTGAGAATTCACATTCCAAAGGTATGAACTCACTTAGTTCCTTTTCTTCCAGAGGGTTTTTTCCTCAAGTAACTCACACACTCAACTATTTGGATAGGTGTGACATTGTTAGCAAGTTTCACAGGAGAGAGAATGAAATAGAAGATACCTGTTATTTATTTAACTAAAGGTAAGATCCCCAAGATGAGAAATCTGGTCAAAAGCAGAATATTCTTTAAGTTTACTAATTAAGAAGTAAAAAGAAATCTTTTTTTTACTTCCGTAATTTTATCAGGTTTTTTTTTTTCTTCAAGCATAAACATTGTAAACTAACGAATGTTTTGCTAAGAATTCATGACTACCTGTCGACCCCTTTTCAAAGCTACCCCTGGGTTAAGCTGGGTACTAAATTAAGTGGTACAGATTCACAGAAAAGGAGACCTTTATGAACAAATAAAAGCTGGAACACATAACTGACAAAGCAGCAAAATGCAACAAACTCTTGACTCATTTTTGTTCATGTCAGTTAATAAGTGAGAAATAACTGCAGTTAGTTAAAAAAAAGATGAAATGCTTTTTCGAGCAGTAGATATTCAATATTTTGATTTCGAAAGAGATCCTAGCAATTTCAGGAGGGTGAATTCTGCCAAAGAAAGCAATTTCTTGCTTGGCTGGGCTTGTCGCTGAAGGCTGGGCAGATGCTGTCCACCACACTGACAAGAAAGTCCTTCCTCCCCTGCAAGCTCTTCCATCTGTGATTGGCTGGGATGCCCACCACTGAAAATACCACCATATTGAATGAACCTTTAGTAACTGGTACCCAAGGAAGGGTTGTCATGGCAGCATTGTACAACTTGTCTGAGGAAAGGGAGACTGAGATATCATTGGGAAAATGAGGGGTCATTTGGCATTGTGGGTAGAGAGTGGGCCTTGGAGTCCCAGAACTGCCCCTCACATGTGCTGGCTGTGCACCCCTGAGCAAGTAACCTGCTTTCTCATTGTCCTAGGCACCTCTCAAACATTTGATTGACTGATTTCTCCTACAGCTCCTTACACTCGTGAAATCCCAGGTCTAGTCCATAAAACAGGCAAAGATCTACTGTGTAGGGGCTTGACTAAGCCAAGACATCTCCAGGCCTTCTCTTGGCCTCTACCCATATTCACCAACCTCACTGTGTTGTTAAAGGGGATAATGAGATAATATAAATAAGGTACCTCCAAAAATGTAGAGGCAAGGTCCTTAGGCACTTACACCAGGTATTCCAAACTGCAACAGGACTTTGAACTTTGGTGGCCTTTCTTCTGCAGCGCTCTAAGGATACTCTAGGGAGGGTGTCTGCAAGCATTCCCACTTCACAAAAGGAGAATGTAGGTCACAGCACATTAGAGGCATCTGCCTATTGGCTGCCAGAATCAGGTCTCAGGTTATCCTAACTCCCTGAGGGCAGGGTAGTTTTTCAGCTTCCCTTCCTGTTCCTAGTGCCTAGTGGCTGCTTATTGAGAAAAAGAATTCTGGTTTATTTCCCTAGACACGGAAACTGAATCATCAGTCTGGGGCTGGAAGGGACCAGGGAGTTCTTCCAGTCCCCACTCCCCCTTTTTATGCAGGAGGAAACTGCAGCCAGAGTCGGAGCCCTTGCTCAGGGCCACACAGAGAGGAGTTCATGGCTTTTTTCAAACCATGCTAAGAAAGCATTTACAGAATGAAGTAACTCCTATGTGCCAAACGCTGTGTTAGCAAAGACAAAAGTCAAACAGTCCCTACCCTCAAGGAGCTTGTATTCCAGGAGGGTTAGAAGTCAACACAAGATGTATATAGAGTCAATACAGTTCAGTAATTTCTAGAGCGAGGGTACTGGCAACTGGAAAGCAGAGAAGACCTCCTTTTGGGGCTGAACCTCAAAGAAGCTAAGGCCTCTGAGAATCAGAGGTGAGGAGCAAATGCACCCCAGACATGAGGGATGGCCTAGGCAAAGGCAATGAAACAAGACATATACTATCCCATTTGAGGGTCCTCAAGCTAAAGAAATGGAGGATGGTTAGTCTAAAGAGGAGAATCCTTGGGTGGAGACATGCTAATGTTTCTTCAAGTAGGGGATGGACCTTCATAGAGGAGAGGAATCAGTCTTGCTCTGAGAAGACCCAGAAGGCAGACCTAGGAGCTGCTCATGGGTGGAAGTTATAGAGGCAGATTTGATGCAAAGGCTGACTTTCTAGCTAGGAGAACATACAAAAATGGAGAAGAAAATGGATTCCCTCTCCCTGTGGGCCTTGGAGTAAAGACAGGAGGACTTTGTACAGAATAATCTTACCGAGTTATAGCCTCCGAGGTCCACTTCCAGTCTGAGAGTCAATGACTCTATTCTTGGGATTTTGTGACCCTGGACATTTTTGTGTAATACTTCAGCAAACTGCTTTGAGATTTAGAAACATTTCTTATACAACTTTATCTGAAATCTCTGTGATCTGTGGTCAGCGGTATAAGAATGATTGGGGGGGGGAACCCTAGCAAAGATTATAGGTTGAGCTAAATTGCCTGCCAATATCTGTATAGTGGCAAGAATTTATTTGCAATTCAAGGCCTTTTTATCTATAAGATCCTGGGGTTGAAAGCAGGAAACTAAACGCTTCTGCAGGAAACAAAGACTTTCAGTGTGTAACCTTTGAATGAAGGTCAATTTGGAGTTTTTTAAAAAGGAACTTTTGTACAGAAGAATGGAGTCAGTGTTTTCTAATGGAACCCTGCCAGGCTAGTGTGGGTAGTATTGGTCCCAGATTGATAAACTACCCCTTTATCTTTAGTGAGAGTTTTTAAGTATTTATTTTTTTTAAGTAGTAAACTTTTTGTTTAGAATAGATGATGGCAAATGTATTCAAAGATGTCGGTTTCAACTCGTTATTTTCAGCCTTGTGTTAGGTGTACAACATCTTAGCTGACAATATAATCTTCTAATTTGATGCTTTAATGAAATTAGCTTGGCCTCCTTGACTAAAGACAGACTAGCAATGATTAGGAAGTTAATTTAGATGACGTCGCAATAGAGCCTTCAACAAATTATAATTTCACATCTTTTGGTCTTAAAAACAATGGCACCAGCTTGGGTCCTAGGAATGTGGGCTGGGTTAAGCTAATTAGTAATTTGAAAGTCCTTTGGAAATACCAAGCACTCATCCAGTGGGAAGGGTTGTTATTATAAGCTCCTTGGAAGTTTAGCTATAGGCAGCCCCAGTTTTTAATCATTAACTTGGAATAATTATAGCAGCACCTACCCCAGAAGTCATCTCCATACTGCAGTTAGCTGAGTTTGAGGTGTCCTGGTGTTATGACACTTTGCCCAGTTTTCATCTCTCTTATTGCGATGATTCTGATCCAAAGAAAATGGCAAAATTCCATGCTTGGCATTATTCAGCTACCACATGGGAGATACAGGATCAGATTAAATTGCCTTCTCGGAGCAGGTAGGGACCGCAGATAGGCCTTCCTGGGACTGGGAGGCAACCCATCGTCCATACAGCTGCCAAAATAACCCTACTAAAGAAAGTACAGGACTGACCATGTCACTGGACTTCCTACGGGTCATATGGTAGAAAGCCAACTCTTTATTTTGGCATTTAAAGTCCTTGACAATCTGCGCCCCCCCTCCCTTCCAGCTGTATGTCTCATCTCTCCCTTCACACACTCTCCATTTCAGCCATACTGCTCTACTAGATGTGCCCTGACTCAGCAGTCCGTTTTCCCCATCCATGTCTTTGTCCAGCCTGGCCTCTACATCTGGCAAGCAGTCTTGCCTCCTTTCTGCCCCTTAGAGAAGAAGTTAGTGTACTGTAACGAAGGCCAGGACACTGAACTCGAATCAGGAAGACAAGGCTGGAATGCTACTTGTTAGCCATCACTTAATGAGTAAGATACTTAACCTTCCTCGGTCTCAGTTTCCTTATCTGTAAAATCAAAGCTAATAATGCCACTTCCCTTACAGGGTTATTGTTGCTGGGAGGCATCATTGAAATGAAATAATATGGAGAAAACACTTTTGCAAGTCTTAAAGTTCCTTATAAATGTCAGTTCTTATTATTATCTTATGTATTGGACTGTTGGCTTCCTTCAAGGCTCATCTCAAGTGACACCTCCTGTAGGAAACTCTCCCTGATTTCCTCCAGGTGTTAGGACTCCCTCTTCAAATTATCCTGTATTTATCTCTCTCTTTTCCAGTTGCATGCGCTAGTAGGAGATAAGCTCCTTAATTTTGTTGTTGCTGTTCAGTCATTTCACTCATGTCTGACTCTCTGTGACTCCACTGGGTTTTTTTTTTTTTTGGCCAAGATACAGGGGTGGTTTGCCATTTCCTTCTCCAGCTCATTTTGCAGATGAGGATACTGAGGCAAAAGGATGAAGTGACATAGGCAGCAGCTCTGCCTTGATTTTGTCTTTGTACCCCCAACACTTATCACAAGGCCTTGCATACAGCAGGTGTTTAATAACTGGTGGCTGAATTAAAATTCATGTGGCCCATTTCACCCTATGAAGTTTCACCCAACATGGAACATTCTGTTTTCCTGTGACTCAGGGCACTCTAATGCCATTCATAGGTGCTCAGGAATCTTTTCTTTCTGTCACTCTCTTCAACCTTAATATCACAACTCCAACAAGCCACATGAAGCTAATGCTATAGAATAATATAAATACGCAGTCCTAGGTAGGAGCACAAAGGGAGGGGAAGACCCCCAATGACTGGCATTGATGGAGCATTTCTCAAAGTTTTGTGTGTGATCTCATTTGGGCCTCCCAAGACCCCTTCGAGGTAGGCTCTGCAGATGTTATTCTCCTCATTGACAGATGAGGAAACTGAGTCTCAGAAGTAAATGACTTGCCTGGTGTCGTGCTGCAAGTTAGCATCAAAGTAGGGATTTGGTCAGATTTGCAGATGGCTCAAGGCTGAGAGGAATTGTTAGCACACATCCTAAAGGATCTTGACAGGTTAGGACAGTGGCCTGAATCTTCTAGGTTGCAGCAGGGTCTATATAAATGCCAAGACTTGTACTTGGTGTGAACCAGCTCACTGGCCACCCAGCGCAGTCCATATGACCATATGCAGAGGGCCACTGAGGTAGTTCCTCACATGGAAGAGGATGAGGAGTCTGCCTCTGGAAGAATCATTATGATAAAGAATGGAAATGTCTTGGAAAGACTTTGGATCCCATGTGGGCATTCTGGCACCACTATCCAAGTGGTAAGGAGAAACGTTTTTGATTGGCGGGGGTTGCATTCAAAATGCTTGCCTTTGCCTCTTTGTCCATTGAGAGGCCATGCGGTAAGAGGAGAGCCCTTGGGCTCTCTCCCTCTCAGGCCAATATGTGGCTGGTGAATCCTGGTCTTGGTCTTTGTCTCTTAGTTTCTCCTCTTAAGTGGAGATTAATGTGGAGGCTAGGTCAGACTTGAGTTTCAAGGGGTCAAGAGGTCCTGACCCTGAGGTCCTGAGGTCCAGGAGTCCAGGAGTTAAGTCCATGCCAGATTTTGTAGCCAGCCTGGAACTGATTCCCTGAGCAGAGAGAGATGTGTGGTCCAGATGTTCCAGACCTAGTGGGAACTGAGGTTGTGTATGTAGCAGCTGCATACGGTGTGAGCCCACTCTACCCAGAGGTTGAAGTAGTATAGGGAAGAGTGTGTCTCTGAGGTGTTGGGGGGCATTTATATTTCTATTTTGTTATGTCTTTAAGAATTCTTCATAAAATTAGTGTGGAATGGAATGTTGGCTAGCTACTGGTGGTTAACAGTGGGAAGACTGAACCGCAATGATGGTTTGAACAATCCCTCGAGGACATCCTAAAATCCTGATGGGGAGATGTAGCCATCTTTGCCCTAGCAGACTGAGGCCAGAGAGTGCTTGCCATAGGCTCAACAAGTCAATATCACAAGTATAAGATAAGGGGAGCATGGAGAGATAGCAGCCATTATGGACAAAATTTGAGGTATTAGGGGACCGAAGACTCACTGAGTCATCAGTGTAATGGAGAACACACACACACACACACACACA
Source organism: Vombatus ursinus (assembly GCF_900497805.2). NCBI lineage: Eukaryota > Metazoa > Chordata > Mammalia > Diprotodontia > Vombatidae > Vombatus > Vombatus ursinus. The sequence continues at coordinate 13,796,698 of NW_020954577.1, read as the reverse complement.
CACACACACACACAAGTCCTGCCATCTCAGGCTGCAGGAATAGGGAGGTGAGAATCAGACCTCATCTGGAGTGTTGTGCTCATTTCTGAGAACCAGATTTTAAGAAGGGCAGTGATAAACTAGTGAATGCCCAGAGGAGGGTAACCAGGATGATGATGTTTGAGTGCTGGCCAAAAGAACCGTGGATGGTTACCTTGGAGAGGGGAAAACCAAGGGGACACATCATAGCTGTCTTCAAGGAGGAAGGATGCATTCTATCTGGGCCTAGAGGACAGAACCAGAGCAGTGGGTGGAAATCAAGTTTAGAGTCGAATTTAGGCTTGATATCAGGAAAAACTTCTGAATGATTAGATTTGTCCTAAAGTGAATGGGCTGCTTGAGAGGAAATGAGTTCCCCCTTCCTGGAGGGTTTTAAGCAGAGAGTAGATGACCACTTGTCAACTATGCCACGTGGGGATTCCTATGAGTTGGATTTGATTTCTTCATCTGTGAAATTGGGGCAATAAATTCAGTTACTATGCAAACCTGAAAGTTTGAAGTCAGCCTTAGCTATTATTTTCACCTAGTCTTAACCATTGATTTTACAAATTAGGAGTCAGACTCAGAGAGACTGCTGACCCTGAGTCACAAGGGCTTAAGGGGTAAAGTCCAGATTTGGACAACTGAGGTCTCCCAGCTCCAAGGTCAATGCTCTCTCTACTGCGTCATCTTGTGACTTGCCATTTGGGGTGACCCTTTGCCCCTGAACTCTCTCTTCATTGAATCTACCAAGTTGCCTGAGGTTCTCATACTATTCATGTTTTGAGGTTAAAAAATGGAAGGGCACTGCTAATGTGTACATGTTTTCTTCGTTACACATTAAGGCACAATAGCCTTCCTAATTAGTTTATTGGAATAGCTGGCAAGCTACTTTTAAAGCCCCAGGGACAGGGAGCAACCGGATAGGGAAGTCATTAGAAATGTGCCCTCTTAGTCATCGGTGGCTATAGTGCCATTGTGTATGGTCACCAAGTTTTCTTCTAGCAGTTTGGAACCAGGGAGGGGCATTATAACTCACCCTTCTCCCACCTCACTGCTGCTACTGCTTGAACCCTGGGGCTCTGGAAAGGAAGCCATAATGAGTCCTGGAGCTGGATCAAGGGGGCAGCTTTCTGTTTTCAGTAGAGTTGGACCTCCTTAGTTTAGAACTGACTTCTCCCTCCTCAGAGGGCAGCATTTCCATTGGCTCTCAGATCTGGCTCAGAGCTTGGAATGCAGATCCCTCTGAGGCTGTCTCCAGCCCTGGAGGGATATTGAGGCTCTGGCTACCAGGGCTTTTGCAAGAGGGAGGTTAATTGCATATGGCCTGACTAGACCGGAAGTTGTGGGCAGGACTTAAAAGAGGCCCCGGTCTTCTGAGTAACCTCTTGTCTCCTTTTATCTCCTTCCTGGAGCTCAATATGCCCCAGCTCTGGTCTTCCTCTTTTTGCATCTTTTCCTGTGGTACAAGGCAGACTCCTTTGAGTCTAGGGATGGCATCAATGAGCTATCTATTTCCATGCTCTTTGCAGGAATGCTCATCTGTCCATCTCCTTATGATTACTATTAAGAATAAAATCCTCATTAAAAAAAAAAGATCTGTGATTTCTTAGGGTAGGGAGCTCCTTATGAGAAATTTTATTACCAAGACAGCTCAGCCCCTTCTCTGAGACCTCTAGTCTTAAAGAGGCAGTGTGGAGTAATGGAGGAGAGAGCCAACTTCAGAGATAGGATAGACCTGTGTTCAAATCTTTCCTCTCTCACATCCTAGCTGCATGATCCTGGGCAAATCACTTTACTTCTCTGTCACCTAGGCAATTAAATCTCTGACTTCAATTTCCAGAAGTGAATTTTGATGAATGTGTATATTTTTACAGAGATTGTCATTTCCCTGAAATTTCAAGTGCTTGGAAGTTCTCCTTAATTTTTTTTCTCTCAAATAAAAAAATTTCTTTTTTTTGGATTCAGTTATTCAGGAGAACTACTGTCTATTGCCTAAGAGATCCAGAGTTATTGAGTAGGAAGGGAAGAAGACAGGATGTCCAATGCAGTTGTTTTCTAGGGAGAAGTAGCCTTAAGTTACAATGGAGGAGCGTGTAGCATGGGACACTGGGCAACCCTAGTGTGGCAAGATGAAGGCCCTGGGAGTGGAGTAGGGTGGGCCAACAAAAAGGGCTCAAGACCCTCAGAATCTATCATACCTCTTTCACATTTTGCGTCTTATTGGCCCTGATTGAATCTATTTACGGACTCACATATCGGTATTGATACAAATGTGTAACAATGATTCAGTTGCAATCCATCAATCGATAAGCATTTAGTAGGAGCCTGCTGTGTGCCAGGCGATGATGCTTCATAGCTGAGTCATGTACCTTTCATAGCCTCAGTGTTCTCATCTATAAAATGAAGACAATGGCCTAGATAGTCTACGGGAACGCTTCCAGTTTTAGGCCAATGATTCTGTCATCCTAAGTCTATATAAAATCTATGTTGTTGTTGAGTCATTTCAGTCACGTACAGCTCTCCATGACCCCATTTGGAGTTTTCTTGGCAGAAATACTAAAGTCATTTGCCATTTCCTTCTCCAACATAAGATATACAAAGTTATAAAAAGCAGAGTCAAATGGGAGAGACCACCACCTCTGGGATATTTCATAGCATACATCAGTAGCCTAAAAGAGGGAACTCTGAGTTGTCGATCTCTGAGCAGGAAGAAGCAGTATCAGTGTTAATGTGGTCTGTGACGGGACTACAGTGGCACACAGTTAATGTACCATAAAACCAAGGTTCCTAATGTATCAAGCACTGATTTGGAAATCCCCCAAGTTCATGGTGGGAAATGCAGAGGAAATAAGAGCTGACTGAGGTGCTGATGGGCCCTATGGGACCACCATGGAGCCACAGAGTGTAGGAGTAATGGGAAAGATAATGTGTTTGGTGGACAGGCATGCAGAGCCCTGGGTCTGGGTTTCCCCTCATACCCTTGGGGGAGCATTACCACTGGCATCTGAGGGACAGAAGAAAGAACTAAGTGTGCCCTTATGCTCAGCCAAAGCCTGATACAAGTCTGTGGTTTTGGTGCAAATTTCAAATGAAGAAGGCCAAGTGAAAGTTTAATTCATGACCCAGAAAGGGTATTAAGGAGATAAGGAGGTTTTAGGGGGAGCTTTACCTGTACCACTGAGTTGAAGAAGAAGGGTCTCCCCCATCAAAGAGGACTGAAGTTCCCAGGAAGAGGAAATGGATTTGTTTGCTTGTCCCTAGAGGGGCAATGGCTGTATGTTGCAAAGAGACAACATTAGGCTTGATGGGAAGAAAACATGAATGGGCTGCCTTGGTGGGGGGGTCATATCAGTGAAGACTGGAATAGCCACTTTCATATAAATCACAGAGAAGATTCTTGTTCAGGCTTGGGTTGCACTCGGTAGTCTCTGAGATTCCTTCTGGCTCTGGGATTCTGCAATTCTGTGAAAGCTCTGAGATCGTGGTATCATCCAAGAAGCGTCAGATTTCAGCTAAGGTGGGGAGATGGGAGGGAGAGGTGAAAAACAGAATTAGGCTAAAAATGAGCTTTCCCTCAGAGGAATGAGTGAAATGCAGACTCCACTGAGCCCAGTGGGAGAGATAGTCATGGGAGAAAGTGAGAGGAGGGGGAAGGGTCTTGGTGAGTCTAAGGTTTCAGGAAGAGGCATTACAATGAGAGATTCACAGAATTTGAGAGGGCGCAGGGGCCTCATTGGACTCTAGTCCAACTCATATAAAGGTGGAAGTTGATTCAGTCAATCATTCACCCCATCCCATTTAACTCACGTACCTTAATCAGGTGAAGAAATCTCCGCTGAATCACTCAGTCCCCTCACCTCACTCAAATGAACTAGGTGTGAACAAGGCCTGAACAACACTACTGAGTCAATCAATCAAGCAAAGGCATTAGACTAGATGTGAGAAGTTCTTGAAAGTCAGTGGATGAAATGGAGTGATACTCCATAGGAAGTGCATTGGTATTAACCAAGGAGGCTCCATCATGCCCTGTGAGTCTCCTAGAAAATAGCAGACTAGTTCAGAAGCTGAGATTGGAGGCTTTGGCAGCTCAGTGGTGGGAGCCCTTCTGGCCCAGCCCCTAAGAAGGAATCACTTCGTATACTCATCTAGCAGTGTCCTCCCAAGAGCTGGTGCGATGTCTGAATAGGGAGCTAAGGACAAAGTAGAGACGCTGAGACTCTCCAAGGAGTTTAGCATCGAGCTAGAATGTTCCAAGGGAGAACTTTATGGCTACTTCGTGAAGGGGAGAAAAGGAGCCACGCTCTTCTTTTGTCACATTTCCTCTTTGCATTTGAACCAGCTTTCCCCTGGACTCTACGTGTACTGAGGGGAGACAGTGCCACAGACTCTAGGGAGGATGCTTTCTATGAACTATATTTACCATCCCACCTTAATAAATATTTCTTTCTAAAAACTAACTCTCACTCTGAGTAATTTATCTCAACTGTTCATCACATGGGGAAACACACCAGTAGGCACTTGTGAGCCAGAGCATTAGGACCCTCCCCAACTCCTCATGGGTATCCCTAGAACACTGAGGGGACACGTTGCTGTTTCCCTCTGGGTACCTGACCCTTCAGGGGCAGTGGGGCTGGGGAGGATGAGTCCCAGAGCACGAGAAAGGAATCCTCACTCTTACAGAAACGAGTGGGCCGTTGCTGAGTGAAGAACAGGAAGAAGAAACCAGTGGGTTTAGGGGACTGAGTCAGGAGGTTTCAAGAAACAAGGAGGAGACAGAAGAAACTAATGATGGATGAAGCAGGCATGCGGACAAAATGGAAGAGGAAGGGTAAAGAAGCAAGCATCATGGACATAGACATTCAGATCTGGGCATCACCTTAAAGAGGCAGAGGAGAAGAGAGGATTCTGGGCCTAGAGTTAGATCTGGTCTTAAATCCTTGCTTCACTGGGAGATCAACAGCAAAATTGGTCACCTCCTTAAGCCTCAGTTTCTTCATCTGTAAAATGGGGACAATAGTATTCATAGTACCTGTCCTATAGGGAAAAAGTAACTGAAGTGCTTTGTAAACTTCCCAGGGCTTTAAAAATGGGAGATGTTGTCTCCTTAACTTTCACCTCAGAAATGAGTAAACTGAGGCTTATGGAAGAGAAGTAAGGTGTCCAAGGCCACAAAATGGCAGAATCTGCACTAGGACAGATCTCTGTTATGCCACTCCTTCAAGAAGCTTGTGAAAGAGGCGTAAGAACGTACAATTAAAATGATAACAGCAACAACAATAATAATAGCTTATGTTCATGTTGGGCTTTGATGTTTCCAAAGTGTTTTACATAGATTGTCTCATCGTATTCTCACAACCACCTAGTGAGGGAGGTGCTATTATTATCCTCATTGTGATGGTTAGAATCAGAGAGGTTAAGGTACTTGCCCAGGGTCACACAACTAAATGTCTAAGATGGGATTTGAACACAGGTCTGTCCACTAAGCCACTATATCCCCAAGAGTTATAACAACAACTATAATAATGAATGCTGACCTCCATATGGCACTTTAAAGTCTGTAAAGTGTTTTGCTTTTATCATGTCCTTTGAATATCATAATATTCCTTTGAGATAACTTCTATGATTATTATTGTTCCCATTTTCAGAGGAGGAAATTAAGTCTCAGAGAAGTGAAATCACTTATCTAGGATCATACAACTTTTATGCGTCAGATGCCGACACACAGACACACGATATACCCAGAGACAGGAGATCAAGAATACATGGAGAGGTCACTGTGGGCCGACCTCAGAGCGCTGCCTGCTGGGGTTAATCCTCCAGAGCCTACGCTTGCTGTTCCTGCAAGGCTCATGCCTCCCGCAGAGCTCTGGCTGCACCACGAAGCCCTCAGAGAACTGCAGGAATTTGGATGAGGTGTGATCTAAGAAATGAAAATCCCACAAGCTGCAAGATGATTTTTTCTCCAGGCTACGAGACATTCAATTGTCACGTTTAGATCTGACAAGCGTATCATGATTACTGACAGGGATCCCAGGGGCAGTAGAACATTCTTAGTGTCCTTTCAAGGCCCTGTCACCATTATTCAAGGAGAAAGTTGGCTGAGTTATGCGTGGAATAGTGGACAGTTCTGCGTTAGAGAAACCAAGCTCAGTGATGGAATGAAACCCCAAGTATTTGACCAATTGTTTGAGGAGCAGCTGAAGCTTTCTGGGGCAGTCCAAGCATTCCAAGGGAAAACCAAAAACTAAAAAGAATGAGTAACTGGAGACATTACCCCTAATACTCGTTTTCATACAGGGGGAGTACCTCCGAATCCCAGCATTCCTCAGCAGTCATCTTGTTCAACTATGCCATTTAACAAATAAGGGAACTGAGGCTGAGACAGAGGAAGTGGCTTGCAAAAAGTCACACAGGCTGTAGTTGGCAGAGCTAGAATCCGCACTCAGGTCTTTGGATTCCAAATTCTGCTCTCTTTCCCCTGGGTAAAAGATTTCCCACCATGCCTTTCTGCGACATTGTTTTCACAGCACTGATTGATGCTATTGCTGGCCAGTCATTTTTGCATTATATAAGAAACGGAACCCAAGCCTAACTCTAGGTGGCAGCTTATTCCATCCCTTCTCTGTTCACATAAAAAACAGTAGGTTCATTCAATATTTCCCATGAAAATGTAATTTTGTGTCTTTTTTTCTTTTAAAGACAAATAATTGGGAATCATTGGCTGATTATAAATAAAGGCCACAATGAAAGGTCTGATTTTTAGAAATGGAAAGATTCCTTAAGACAAATGTTGCCAAGAAATCTTATAGATTTTTTCTAAGTGTCTAGGAGAATGGTCCTAGGGCCTGTGCTTGGCCCCGTGCTGTGCTTATCACTTCAAACAATGACGTGCTGAAGAGCCTAGTGGCTTCTCAGGTCTGCAGATGGCATGAAGCTGGGAGTTTCGGTTGACACATTGGGCGCGTTGGGTGACAGAGTCAAGGTCCAAAAAGATCATGTGGAGAGAAGGGTGAGGAGATGGGTGGAGATGAAGGTAAATTTTGTTCATTGAAATAAAAAACTTCATTATAAACCTTTCTTTCTCTTCTCTCTCTCTCTCTCTCTCTCTCTCTCTCTCTCTCTCTCTCTTTCTCTGTCACACACACACACACACACACACACACACACACACTTTGAAAAAATGGAATGGGCTGCCTTGGGGCTTAGTGATTTTGCATGATTGAAGCTCTTCAGTTGAGGCTGTGTGAACCTTTGCCAGGTAGGTAGTGGAGGGCTTTGTGGTCACATATGTGCTGTACTTGATGACCTCCAAGGTCTTCTTATAGCAGACACAAGGAAAGGACAAATCTATGAAAGGAACGATGACAAAACAAAGAATCTATTGAGTGGGGGGGGATTGACTCAGGAACCATCTTTATAGTTTTGTATCAAGGTTCAGTTTTCTTTATAAACAGTAGAAAGTGCTTTGGGAATATGTTTTACAACTCTATTCATTTTCAGATAATACCAAAGATTTTCCAGGATCTGTAACCTCTCAGGGTGGAGGTGGGGGATAAGTGTAGGTTGTCAGGTTGACAAAAGAGACTTTAAAAGAGTTTCTCTTTTGCCTTTCTTTGCTTATCACTGGTGGAGTTATCAGAGGGCTGGTTAGTTAGTCGGTCTATGTGGCTGGCATCCAGGCTTCTGGTGATCAAAAACAATAAAATATTACTGCAAGAGGGTTTTAAAGATTTGTCCAAGGGGCAGCTAGGTGGCACAGTGGATAGAGTACTGGCCCTGGAGTCAGGAGGACCTGAGTTCAAATCCAGACTCAGACAGGACACTTGTGACCCTGGGCAAGTCACTTCACCCCAATTGCAAAAACAAAACAAAACAATACGAGTCCAAGTACCTTATACAAATAAGAGATTCAGAGTAACTCCCAAGACTGCTATCCAAGCCCTACTTTATCCCTTTCTGTTATGTTTCATAGACTATTAGATTATTCAAAAATGAGAGAGAGAGAGAGAGGAGGGAGAGAGGAAGGAAGGAAGGAAGGAAGGAAGGAAGGAAGGAAGGAAGGAAGGAAGGAAGGAAGGAAGGAAGGAAGGAA
>NW_020954577.1:13786421-13788575 GCF_900497805.2 Vombatus ursinus | reverse complement strand
GAAGGAAGGAAGGAAGGAAGGAAGGAAGGAAGGAAGGAAGGAAGGAAAACTCGAGTTTGCTCTAGAGTGATGGAAAGAAGTAAAGGTCCTCACCTATGATGGCAGAGATTGGCCACTATCAGTTTCATCAGCTTCTCTTCGCTGTGCATCCCTCCTCCACTTCTGGCTCTCCCTTCCCTCCCCTGCCTTAGCCTCTCCTATGTAGGAAAGGTGGAGAGGAAACAGCCATATGGCCTGGGGGCAGAGGATGAGCATATTAGTCATTGGAGTGTGAAAATGAACAATTTTCCAAATTAAATGTGTCTAATTGTTTATAAAAATGAATACAAAATTATACTTGGGGAAACTTGGAAGGGCTCACGTATCTTTCTTTGCACCATATACGGGTAATGGATGAATGTGTGTGGAGAGAGAGTGAGCGAGCTCCACTTCCTAACGTGTCGCCACCATCTGCGGCCCTGCTTTATTGGCTGGGATCCTTCTGCATGTATTTACATATAAAACAAAGGTGCCAACCCTAATGATGGCATGCAGTCATTCATTCTGTGAAAATCGGATTTCTAGAACATTCCCCCCTATTGCCTGAAATAGCCCATCCACGCTACACTCTAATCACCAATCAATCAGGAGGCATTCAAGCACCCTTCTATGCCGGCATGGCACTAGGTACTACAAACACAAAGAATGAAAGTCGCCATCTTCAAGGAGTGTATGTTTGACAGTTGCCCCCAAACTCTGCAGAAAAACATCATTTCCAAAGGATGGTCTCTGGCCTGAGCTCTTAGCTGAGGTGGCTTGGTTCACTTTCAGTGGTTTCCTCAAAAGAACCTGTGAAGTGGGGAGTCCAAACATCAAAATCCTCATGTTACAGAGGAGGAAACTGAGACACAGTCAGTTTAACAAGCATGTATTGACTGTCTTGTATATGCTGCAGATACAAAGACAAGAATGACACAATCCTTATCTTCGAAGAGCTTACACTGGACTGATTTCAAGCATATAGCTGAGGGGGAGAAACTGCCAGGGGCACGTGTGTGGTGGTGGGACGGTGCAAAGGCACGCTGATGGGATATTGGGTGTCTTGTAGGAGAATCGGAGAGAAAGGCCAGTTTGACTAGGCTGTAGAGTACAGGAAGGGGATTATGTATACTGAAGCAAGAAGGGTATGTTGGAGCCAGGTTGTGAAAGATTTAAAAAGCCAAACTGAAGAACGCATTTTCATCTTAGAGGTGGCAGGGAGCCATGTGAGTTTATGATTAGGAGAGTAGCATAGTCAGACCCGGGCTAACAGAAAATCGCTTTGGCCATTTGTGGGGAGGCAAAAGACGGCCAGTTAGAAGACGCTGGTAACAAGCCAGGTCAGAACTGAAGCAGCGGCTCTGGGAGCAGGGAGAAGTGGATGGAGACAGGAGATCTTGTAGGTATGGGTCTCCTCCTCTGTAAAAGGAAGGACTCACATGACATGGTCTCGAAGGTCAGTTCAATTATCAGTTAACAAGCACATATATAAAGTGTCAACTCTATACCAGGTCCTGGGCACCCTCAAGGAGCTTATATTCTATCAAGGGGAGACAACATGTATGTATGTAATAAAGACTCTTCCAGCTTTAAAAGTATATGACTAAAAAAAAGTATATGTCTCTGACTTTAAAAAAACAAAACAAAACAGAATTGATTTTGAGGATTGGATATTTGGATGGAATATTAGTATGGTGCTTGGTACATAATAAGCTATATATAAATGCTATTATTATTATTGCTAATTTATTTTAACAATAATAAATTAGGAAAATGACATGGAAACAGATCACTCTAGGCTGGTAGCTTTGATAGGTTTCTTGGTCTCATCCTAGATCTTAGGACCTCATCTACCAAGGCAGTCCCCATTTCTCTGCACCTTCTCCTTTTGTGCTGTTCCTATGCATATCTTTCAATAATTCTTCCACAGAGACTCCATCTAGTCACCTGGAGGCCTTCCTTTGGTTCTCTGAATATCTCAGAGATACCAGTGTAGCACTTTTTAAAATGGGAGATAAAAAAGGTGGAAGTCTTAGTACCTGTACATGAATATACATAAGAGACTGGGCCAGATACTAATATATACATACATATATATATATATATATACACACACACACACACACACACACACAC
>NW_020954577.1:13717071-13786321 GCF_900497805.2 Vombatus ursinus | reverse complement strand
ATATATATATATATATATATATATATATATACACACACACACACACACACATATATATACATATGCATATACATATATACATACATGCATACACATACAATATATATATATTAATCATCCAAGATTCACCTTCTCAAGTTCCTATCCCAACCCCCCCTACATTGAGAACATGAAAAAAACAAAATCCATTACAACATGTATAGTGAATTAAAACAAATGTCCACATCGTCCATGTACCAAAAAAGTCTCATTTTGCATATTGAATGTTATACCTTTTTACCAGGAGCTGGGTACCATGTTTTATCCTTTGTCTTCTGGATTCCTGGTTGGTCATTACCCTGATAAGAATTCATTACAATAGTATTACATCACATTTATATACAATAACTTATTCAGTCATTCCCCACTTTATGGGCACTCTCTCAGATTCTCATCCTTACCATCTCAAAAAGAGCTATGAATATTTTTATACATCCTTAGGGTTTGTTTTGCTTTGGACTCATCAACCCCTCCTTAATCTACCCTCCCTCTAGTTTCTCCTCCCTCCTTCTCCCATTTCCTTCCCATTTTCCTGCTTAGTGAAATGTGTTTTTGTACTCGTATTTTGTGTGTGTGTATGTGTGTGTGTGTAGTCTTTCTTCTTTTGACCAGTGCAGATGAGAGTGAGGTTTTTGTCAGCCACCCTGCTCAGTTCCCTCCTCCTTGCTTGTATAGATATCTATTTGTACACTCTGATTATATAAGATCATTTCCCCTAAATTCCTTTTCCTTCCCCTCCCTTCCTCTTTCTTTCCATTTTTTTCTTAACGTCATCAAGATATAACAGACCCACTCCCAGGCCTTGTCTAGCTGGATTTACTCTATGAACGCTGATGACGATCAGTTTTAGTGGGGCCTTGTGCATCTTCTCCCCATATTTTGATTCAAACAGTTTATCCCTGTTTAGTCCTTTATCACTGTTTGTTCATGTGTACCTTTATATTCTCTTCACTTCTCTTCACTCCTATTTCAAAGTTTCTACATAGCTCTAGTCTTTATTTTTTTTTTTAATCAGAAATGCTTGGAAGTCCTCTATTTTATTAAAGGTCCATTTTTCCCCATAGGATTACATCCAGTTTTGCTGGGTAAGTAGTTCTTGGCTGTAAGTCCATTTCGTTTGCCTTCTGGAATGTCTTTTATAATGGTGGCAGCTCAATTATGTGTGGTTCTGACTGTGGCCCCTCAGTACCTGAATTCTTTCTATCTGGCTGCTTGAAGAATATTTTCTTAGACCTGGAAGCTCTGGATTTCCACCATGATGTGCCTGGGGTTTTTTATTTTGGAGCTGATATATGGTGGATTCTTTCTATTCCCACTTTGTCCTCTGGTGCTGAGATCTGGGCAATTTTCTTGTAAGATTTCTTGAAATACGACGTGTAGTCTCTGTTGTTTTGGTCATGTTGTTCACATAGTCCAAAGATTTTTTAATTTTTCTTCTCCTTGATCTGTTCTCAAGGTCAGTTGTTTTTTTACTATGAGATAATTAACACTTTCTTCCATTCTTTCAGCCATTTGGCCTTGTTTTAATATTTCTTTGTGCCTCATGAAGTCATTGGCTTCTACTGGGTTCATTCAAATTTTCATGGAGTTTGTTGCTTGGGCAAGGTTTTGTGCCTCTTGTGCCAAGCTATTATTTCTCTTTCCAATTCTATCTTCCATAATTCTCACTTGTTTTCCAATTTTTCCCAAGTGTTCTCATTACATTTATTAAAAAATAAATTTTCAATAACCCTTCATCTCTTCCAGGAATTTTAGTTGAATTTGTGCCCAGGCTGTGTTTTAGCTCTGAGGCTTTGCTTGTAGATGTTTTGGAGTCATTCTCTTCTTTTGTATTTGTGTCTTGAACAGCCCTCATAGTGTTTTTTTTCTGGTTTATCCATTCTTCCATTCTATTTCTTGACTTTGGGTTTGATGTTAGAGCTGAACTCCACCACACTTCCAAAAGGAAGGTCTGGGCTGGTCATGTTGCTGCTTCCTGAGATATTGAGTATTGGATTATTTCAGGACCTTGGGGATGGGCTGTGAACTTGCAAGCTTTCAGTGCTCCCAGAGGGGTCAGATACTAATTCTTTGCATTTGTCCAATCAATGGTGAGGTAGAGCATTTTTCATATGGCTATAGATAGCTTTGATTACTTCATCTGAAAACTGTTCATGTCTTTTGATCATTTATAAATTGGGGAATGACTCATCTTTATAAATTTGATTCAGTTCTCTATGTGTTTGAGAAATGAAGCTTTTATCAGAGGAACTTGCTTACTTTTTTTTTTTAACAATTATTAGTGCTAACTGCATTTCCCTTTATCCTATCCTCCCTGATTTATTCTATTCTCTCTCTCTCATTTCATCCTGTCCCTCCTCAAAAGTGTTTTGCTTCTGACTACCCCTTCCGTTTTATCATTCCCTCTTTGTTTATCCCCCTCCTCTCCTATTTTTCTGCAGAGAAAGATAGATTTTTATATCCAATTGAGTGTACATGATATTCCCTGAGTGTACATGATATTCCCTCTTTGAGTCAATTCTGATGAGAATAATGTTCACTCACTCCCTCTCCCCTCACCTCTCTTCCCCTCCACTGTAAAAGTATTTTCTTGCCTCTTTTATGTGAGATAATTTACCCTATTCTACCTCTCCCATTCTCTTACTTCCAGTACATTCCCTTCTGACCCCTTAATTTTATTTTTTAGATATCATTCCTTCATATTCAACTCATACCTGTGCCCTCTGTCCATATACATCTATGTACTATATACTATTTATATATTATAAACTCTATATACTATAGATTATATACTATATAGATGTATCAATAGATTATGTACTATATACTATATACTATATACTATATACTATATAATCTGTATACTAATTCTTAATGTCTCCTTTGCCATGCCAATCATCCCTGCTCTGTTCCATTTGTCTACCTGTCTCTCTTGTTACACAGGCATTCACATGACCAGGCATATTGGTCATAGGTCTACTTTAAAATAGATAAATTCTTCTCTTTAATGATATCAAAAGCAATGGGACTGTCCATTGCAATGAAGAGTTGATGTAAATCCTTTTCTGGCAGCATGACAGCTTGTCTCTCCTCTACCACTAAGAGCAAAATAGAGGCAAGTAGGACTTCTGTCTTCATCTCCTGGTGGCTTTAGAGTGGAGAAGGGCCATACTCAGTGGCATAGTGGAAAGAACACTGGATTTGGAGACAGAGAACCTGGATTCAAAATCTGTCTCACCATTTAATTCACCCTCTACTTATTCAATCTTCCTTTTCTCTGAGCCTCCATTTCCTCCTTCCAAATGAAGGATCTGTAGTAGCCGACATCTAAGGTCTCTTCCAGCTCTGGAACCCAATGTTCAACACTCTTAAAAACACTTCAAATTGCAAGTAGGCCAGAGGACAGCAAAATTAAATTTTGCTTCCTAGTTCCTTTTCTCTATATCTGGGCAGCTGCTGACTTTGTGTTTCCAGGATTGCTGTCATGTTTTCCTTGGATTCTTAGAACACTTTCTTTGCCACATCGGCGTGTGTTTGCTGAGTGGGTGGGATCCTGGGGGACTACTATCAGAAAAGAAGCCTTAGAGTGGAGGGAAAGGGAACTACAGAGAACAGCTGAGCTCTGGGAGTCATTTCCTTGCTTGGTGCCTCAGCTTTCAAATTAGGAGAATGAGAGTGTTGGGGTAGAGATTCTTGTTGCTTTAGCAAGAGTGTCAGGGTGCTGCCTTCTTAACAACCAACCAAACAGCCCTAGATTCTAGCACCTTTAACTGTCCCACCCCCTGAGCTAGAAACTAGTTTTGCTTAGTAGTTGCTTAGTGCCTAAAATTTTTGGAGTGGTAGGATCTGTGTGTGTGTGTGTGTGTGTGTGTGTGTGTGTGTGTGTGTGTGTGGGAAAGAGAGAGAGAGAGACAGACAGAGAGAGAGAGAGAGGGATAGAGATCCTAATTTTGTTTAATTGGTATAGGGAATTCCCAGAAGAAAAATTTCTTCCATTGATTCAGACTAGATACTCATTTATAGCTCACCTTCTTAAAGAGTTGCCTAGGTGGGCTCTGTTCCGAAAGTTCATTCGTAAATCAATTGTTGAAACTTGGGATATATTAAAAATGGCTTTTTTTAGAATGTAAGATTCTTGAGAGCAGGAACTGTTTTCCCCAGCACAGTGCCCTACATGTGTGTCCTCATTTCAACACAGTAAGCACTTAATACACTTTAGTTGTTTTCTCAGATGGGAAATGGTTCGTTTATTGGTAAGAGTTCATTGATGTGTTACTGGGAGACATCATCCTCTATGGAAATGGCGGACGATATTTTCAGAAATATTCTGACATTCTTGCTTACAGTTCTGTGTGCGTCCCTTTGTTAGCCTATGTGCAAAGGCTAATTACTGGGGTGCAACCATTGTATGTGAATTTCCAATGATATCCTGAGGGCACATTAAGAAACTGGAAATACCAAAGTAAGGCAGCTGGCAGAGTCCTGTCTTCCCTTAGATCATTTCATTCTTCAGTAGGAGGAGGAAATGACTTCAAAACTGGAGGGAAAGGGGAAACGTTGATTTTGGACCTGATGGTGACCAACAAGAAATTGAATGCTGGTATAGAAAATATGGGTACCTTCAGTGGAAGTGATTGAGTGACTACTCACGCAGTCTGTCTGGTGCATGCCTTAGAGCATCATAGTGGAGCAGATTTCAAAGAATTCAGAGAAAGGATACATAGATGGCTTCCCAAAATGGTGGAGTCATGGGAATTTGAGCTTTGGATCCACTCATCTGGCCAGCTTCACTGTTGCCTCAGTACAAACACCTTCCTTTTATCTGGGCCCAACATTCAAAGCATTGGCTGGCTCTGTGACCCACCACCAACCATCCCATGCCCTAGGGTTCTTGACCATTCCAGGTGACCCTGGGCCACATGCACTCCAGACCAGGCTGCCTATCTACAACCCCCACTTTTTCTAAAGCCCTGATGGGGGAAGAGGTCCTAAATCAGTTGCTCCAGCAAGCTCAAAGTAAACAGCTAAAACTACTGTAATTTTTTGCACTACCCTCCCCAATCCCTCCAGAATGATTGGGTAGGAGGAAGTTGACTCAGTGGTAGTGGGCCTGTCCCAAACCCACTCCTGTGACCTCTTTGGATTTCTCATGACCCATGGTCTAGGTCCATTTGCACATACTCCTCTCTTCTCCCATCTTTGCCCTCTCCACTATACTCACACATGGGCTCTTATTTCCCATGCAGAGGCAGATAGACAAACAGACAGAGAGATAAACAGAAAGAACATTTATTCATGACTCACTGTGTTCTGAGTGCTGAAGATACACATACAAAAGTGAGAGCTTGGGGCAGCTAGGTGGTGCAGTAGATAGAGCACTGGCCCTGCAATCAGGAGGACCTGAGTTCAAATGTGGCCTCAGACCAAACACTTGACACTTACTAGTTGTGTGACCCTGGGCAAGTCATTTAACCCCAATCATCTAAAAAAAAAAGTGAGAGTTTGCCTTCTAATAGGGGAAGACAACACCTGAAGAGGAGCTGGGAAATGAGTGGTCTTAGAAGCGGTGGGGTCCTGCCAAGAGAAGAGAAAAGTCAATTATTAGAGCTGAGGGTCCAGGTCACCAGTGGGGAGGAGGAGGAGGCATAGGTTTGTTCCAATGGATATGATACAGTATGGTCCAGGAGGTGACTGGAAGCTCAGAAGGAGGTTATTTCAACATACCCTATCCATATCAGAGGAAGCTATTTGATCACCGTTCCCACAACACCAGAATCATGTGTGGAGCAGTTCCTGGGATCCTGTAAGTTTACCTTTCCTGGCTTTCTGCACAGACTAGGAGTGCCTTCCTTCATAAGCGCTCCCCTAAACCTCAATGTCCCAATCCTCCCTAAATCAGTTTTCGTTCTAGGAACAAATCTCCTCACCCTCCCTTAGCACAGTATCATGTAGTATCACGTAATATAAGAGAGTATCACAAATACCCCAATATGACTTTTGTATCTATACCTATCTCATTGATTACCAGCATTTGGTCATGATGCTTCTTTAGATACTGGGGATTGGGAGGGTGGTGCTATTGGAGACCTACCAGCAGTTCAGGGTCTTTTTCTTCTCAGAAACAACTCTTCCCCTTTCAGAATCTGTCATGATCTTTGTGACAAAACTGGGAAATATTAGTTGCAAAGAGGCAGTTTTAGGGGACCATAAAATAGTCATTAATGGGTCTGTGTCATCTTGGAAGGACATCTGCCATCTTGGGCCCCAGAAACCTGTCCTTGGATCTGTGCTATTTTATTAGAGACTTGAACAAAGGCTTACGCAGCATGCTTGTCGAATTTGCAGATGATGTAGAGATTCTAAGTGATTCAGAGGAAGTGACAGAGAGGAGAAAATCTTCACAGAGTCCTTAAATTCAGAAGGATGTAGGCATGTGTGACTTACTGCTAGGGGATATAAACAAACTGTAGGACTCATCCCCTGGATAATTCAGGAAGGAAATAAGAAGGGAGGGTCCTCAAGTCTGTTTAGAGATTTCAGACGGAGATAGAAGTGACCTTAGGGACCTTCAAGTCCACGCCCCTTAGTTTTACAGGGGAGGAAACTGAAGCAAACAGATGTGAGATGACTTGTCTCAGGTCACTCAGATGGTTAATAGAGGACTCAGGACTAGAAACCAGTTTTTTTCACACCTACTTCAGTGTTCATTTTCTTCTGTCTTCTATTATATGTATAAAGATCAGTAAATTCCATATTAGGCAATTTCTTTTTCCCTTAAATCCTCTCCCAGTTAAATCAGAATCTCTCTCTCTCTCTCTCTCTCTGTCTCTCTGTCTCTCTCTCTCCCCTTTCTCCTTCTGCTTCTCTCCTCTGTCTCTCTATCTTGTCTCTCCCTCATTCTCTCTCTGTTTCTCCTCTCTCCTGCCTCTCCCCCTCTGCCTTTTGCCTCTTTATGTCTCTCTGTCTTTCTCTTCTCTCTCTTTCCATCTCACTGTGTCTGTCTGTCTGTCTGTCTGTCTGTCTGTCTGTCTCTCTCTCTCTCTCTCTCACCAACCCAAAGAATGATCTGGTTACAACTGAAAAGCATGAATCTAGACTGAAAGCACATCTGTATCAAGGGAAAAAAGTCATAAGATTTGAAGTGAAATCAGCCATAAGAACAAACTAACACCATTTCCTACCAAAGCCTTTTAGATGTCCTTGTGGTTCTATCAACAGGGTCCACAAAAGTTTAATGATGTCCCTCCCCTGCTCAATAAACTCCAGTGGCTCCCTATTACCTCTAGGTTCAAGCACAAGCTAGTTGTCTGTCTCTTGAAGCCTTTCACAACCTGACTGCAGCCTACCTTTCCAGCCTTCTTACACACCACTCCCTTTCACATACTTTTGTCCAATCAAAGGGGCCTGTTTCCTATACTGCACACACAACATTCTATGCTTGGAATGTAGACTTTCCTCACCTTCAACCCATAGAATCCCTAGTTTCTTCCTCACTGCCCCGGATTCTCTGTATTCATACCTCTCTGCCTTTGCTCAGTCTGTTATCCCTCGTTTCAGTTCAATTCTACAAGCATTGATTAGGTACTGCGTAGGTGCCAGGCCATGAACTCAGTACTGGGGACACAACCCCTGCCCTGGAGAAGCCTCCATTGTCCTGGGCAGGGCTGGGGAGGGATATGTCTTATATGTAAACTAATATAAAATATATTCCAAGTCATACAAAATGATCTACAAGGAAGAGTGCTAAACATCTAGAGGGATCAGGGGAGGGGAGGGGCAGGAAGAGGCCCCTGAGCTATCCTCTGAGAAGCAGCCATGAGGACATTTGGGGTACAGCTTAGCCAAAGACCCAGGGGCAGAACCTGGCATGCAGTATATGGGATCAGCCAGAGTCCCGGGCTGGTGGAGGAGCTAGAGCTTCCTTCTTCCTCTGTTTCCCATCAGCCAATCAACAGGTGCCATCCTAGGTGCCTCTTTCAAGGCTCATGTCCTGCCCCCATTATGAAAGTCGCCTTGACTACACCAGCCTTCAGTGATACATTTCTACATGTAGGATTAGAAAGGTTAGTGTGTTTCTTAATTATTGCACATGCCTTTCAAAATGCTTGACCACTTACCTAGATAGTAAAGCTGTAAGGGCAGGATCATATCTTATTGCAGTGCAATGTGTTGTTCGGCTAAAACCCTGGGCACTGAGCCCAAGGCAGTTTTCTGCTGCCTTTCCCCATATGGTGGGGGCCAGAGTTGAGTCATAGGGCTATGCAGGAGCCAGCTGCAAAGCTATTTCCTCCACCAATGACGAATAAGAATGGGGCAATTTTTCTTTCACATCTCGTCCTTCCCCTTGGGGACTCACCCAAGTGCTGTCATCTCCCCTGTCATCATTGAAGGATTCTGGGTGAACCAGCAATGCCTTTCCATTTAGAACAGATGACATCCAGGGGAAAGGGAAGAGGGGAAGATTGACCTTGGATCTGGGTTCACCTTTATGGATGCAATATCTGAGACTCTTGGCATCTTCTCTCCAGGAAATCTGGGGGTCAGAGAGCAATAAATGGTTTCAGTGCTGGAAGAGGGGCAGTGGAGATCATGGAATCCTGGTATCATCGATTGAGAGTTGGGAGGGACCTTTGGGAGCCATCAAGCCTAACTACCCACTCATTTCATAGATGAAAAAAATCAGTCAGAAGATTATAGATTTAGAGTTGAAAGGGCCAAAGGTCATCAAGTCTAACTTCCTCTTCATGAGTTAAACTGAGGCTTAGAGAGTTTAAGTGACTAGCTCTGTGTGCCTCTGGGAAAGCCACTTAACCTCTGTTTGCCTCAGTTCCCCTATCTGTAAAATGGGGATAACAATAGCATCTACCTCCCAGGGTTGTTGTGAGGATCAAATAAAGATAAAAACACTCAGCCCAGTCACTGACATGTAATAGACACTTAATACATGCTTGTTTCTGTCCTTCCTTCCTTCGTTGTCTGGGGTCACACAACTGGTAAGTATCTGAGGCAGAATTTGTACTCAGGTCTTCCTGACTCCAAGTCCTGGGGTCCATCCACTGCCTCACCCAGCTGGCTTGTCAAACTGAGTTCTGGAGAGGTTAAATGACTTGTCTAAGGTCACACAGGTTTGTTGGACTAAGATTTAAACTCAAGTCCTCTGTTTCCCAACCATCACATTGTACTGTGTCTAAGAAGAAAATGATTCGAGAATTAATGAACAAGAGAGCAAGAAACTTGAAAATATCCCAACCATGCATCTGATGCAAGTCCCCCCCCCCAATAAAGCTGATTTATTTCTGCAACTAGAAACAGAGTTTTCATTTGTGAACACATGATTTGGGAGGCTAATTAGTTATGCTGCACCAGGCTGCCTTTCCATGATGCATTTCTGTTGGTGGAATTAATCACCCCAGAGCAGATGCACTGGGGAAAGCCAAGGTTAAAGCAAAGAAATGATAGAAAAAGAGTGAATGAGAACCCAGACTGATAACCTGGAGAACTCCAGGACTTATCCTTATGTGAGAGTCTCTATGGGTTTGTCCATGCCCACTTCTCGTTTAGCCGGCTTGTCTGCGATGGTCCAGATCGCTCCTTTGCATTAATTTTTATCTGCCTCTGGAGGTAATAGAACTGTGATAAGAGCCAATTAGCTTTGCACCTTCAAGACGCACCGCCAAATGTGACTTCAAAAACATAGAGGGAAAATGGATTGCTTGTCTCCACGGGAGGACGAGGCGATTCCAACCTCGTAGGGCCAGAGCCCCAGGAGGCCAGCTCCATCAACTAAAGGGCAGTAGCCGCCATTCCCAGTGGCTCCACGTGTGCTGAAATGAACGCTGTCCCTCCACCGTCACATTACCCAGTAATCGAATGCAAACTTTCCACCCCTGAACGATGGCTATCAAAAGATTACCTTACAAGGCCATGCCCATCAAGGAGGCAGGATGACAGTGCTGGGGATAGCAGGGCTCTGCGGCTTGGGGGTCACATGGAAAACGGGTCCAAGGCACGGTAGCTGGAAAAGCTGAAACATTCTTGGGCTCCATTGATCCACAGTTTTTCACAGTTTCCTCAATGTGTCCAGGAAACTATCAGCATGTTGCAAAAGCAGGGACGTGGAAAAAACAAAAACAAAAAACAAAAAA
Organism: Vombatus ursinus; assembly: GCF_900497805.2. Lineage (NCBI taxonomy): Eukaryota > Metazoa > Chordata > Mammalia > Diprotodontia > Vombatidae > Vombatus > Vombatus ursinus. Next base: position 13,776,137 of record NW_020954577.1, on the reverse strand, counting down.
AACAAAAAAAACAAAGCTGATCCACTGATGTGCGGTTGGGCTTGGCCAAGGAGAAAAGTTCCAAGTACTTCCTCTGTGTTCCACTTGACTCAATCAGGATCCATTTAGCATGGCCCAAGAGGGCACCCACCGCTAAGTGCTGGTGTGATTGTCCTAGGGCAAAGCCATCTGGGAGAAGGACAAGCCAGTCTTCTCTTTCTCTCTCTCCATTAGAATAATGATCATAGCTCACATTTCACTAGTGGATGGAGAGCGGACTTGGAGCCAAGAAGACATCCCCTTCCTTTCCAGCTGTGTGACCCTGGGAACGTGGCTTACCGTCTCAATGCCCCAGGCAACTCTTGAAGATTATACATCCCAGATCAAGTACTGATTGGCTTGAGAGAAGGATTTCCCTCTTGGAACTCACTATTGCAAAAAAACAATAGGCAAACAAAAGGCAAAAACCAAAACCAGTTCATTTTTCAGCCTTTTAAAACATGCAAAGTTCATTGCAGTACATTATTTCATTGCTGCTCAGAACAATTCTGTGACCTTAGTGCTATTATTATTCTCATTTTCAAATGAAGAAACTGAGATTCTGAAAGGGAAGGTAATTTTTCTCAGGGTCACACACGTGTCTGAGGCAGGATTTGTATCCTCAGGATCTTCCTGACTCTGTCCTGGAGCCTGTCCTCTAGGTCATGTTGCCTCAAGAACAAAACATTCGTCTTTAGTCACTGGAAAGGAAAATAAATAACTTGTGTCCTTCATGTTCCCCCTTCCCCTCCACCTCTTGTAAGGTGAGATCCCATCCTTGCCAGGTGCAAATTGCTGCTAAAAACAGAGGGTCTATTTTTCCATTTCCTTCCCCCTTTCCTGTCTTTTCCCACTACTCAGACTCTATTAGCGTGCTAGGAAGGAAAAGCCATAGTGGGACCCCTTTCCCTTTCCCTTTTCCCCTCTTTCCACCCCAAGGGAGACTAGGCATCCTAAACCACCAACATGCACCCTTCCCTTCGTCCTTCTCCCATCCCCCAGAAAGGACAACATGGCTCAGCATGCCTCTAGGAAGGAGGGATGAAAAGAAACAACTATTTATTAAGGGACTATTATGTGCCGGGCACTGTACCTTACAAATACTATCTCATTTGATCCTCACAACACCCCTGGGAAGTAGGCTCTATTATAATTTCCATTTTATCGTTAAGACACTGAGGCAGACAGCAATTAAGTGACTCAAAGTCCAGAGTCCAGAGTCATATAGTTACTATGCATCTGAGGCTAGATTTGAATTTTAGGGGGAATTTAAAGATTTAGAGGGAGAAGATAAGGGAGAGACTTTTACAAGGGCAAGTAAATTGAACTAAGATATTCTTGACTTCAGGTTCAGAGCTCTATCCACTGCGCTACTAACTGCCTTGGAAGAGTTGGGAGTCACCAACTATCAACCTGCTACTAAGGTCCACCTGAGGGAGCACCAGCCCTTGCCATCTACCGTACTGCTGTGCCCACCAGACCCCCAGCACTGCCATCTGACCTTCCAATTCACTCTATGGATTTCCTGGCCTCACTTCTCATTCTGCATAAGATCTTTCTTTATGGTTATCTCTCTCAGAGTGTGAGCTCCTTGAGATCAGGGACTGTAAAGTAGGAGCTATTGTTCTACACATTTTACAGATGAGGGGATTGAGGCTCAGATGAGTTAAGTGACCAAGATCCCGTAGCTAGAGAGTGGTAGAGGGAAATGAGAGAATCAAAATACCATGGGCATCGGGATACAATGACAAGAACAAAACAAGTCAACAAGCCCTCCATCCCTACCCTTCAGAATCTTGCATTCTATTAGTAGACATAATCTGTGGACAGAAAAGTAAATCTGGGGTAGTGGGAGGAAGGGGAGAGCATGAAGAGCTAAGAGGGCTGGAAAAGCCCTTTGGGGGGACCAGGAGACAAAGGAAGTAGGGGAGCCTTAAAGGTGGAGGTGAGCAGGGGGTGCATTCTAGGCAAGGCAGAAGAGCCTGCCTGCTCAGAGGTACTGCGATGAGAGATGGAAAGCCAAGTGTGTGGCACGGCTACTTGTCGAGTTTGGCTGCAGCACAGAGTGTTGGAAAGGGGGAAATGTGAAAGAAAGCTGGAAAGAGAGGCTGCAGCCAGATTTTGGAAAGCCTTAAATGCCAGGCTCCATAAGGGGTTTAAAAATGAATTGATATAAAATGGTTGTTGGAAAACACTTGCCTCAAGGAAACATGGTCTCTTATTTTCTTCCTGCTTTCTTTTCACAAAAGTTCTATTTATTGTATGAACAATTCATGTTAGTTTTTAAAAAAGAATGCCCAAGAAAAATGCTATGTAACCAAGCAAGCAAGATCTGAGAAACGAGCTGATTTCTTGTTCAGAACTTTTCATTTTGAGTCTGAAACTTGATTCAATTCATATTTTGTTGGAATAATGAGTTATTCCAGCATTATCTGTAATGGATGTGACTGAGTGTCTGTTCAGTTCAGTCCAATGCCCTAAGCACGGATTAAGAGCCCATCCTAGTGCATAGTGAGTATAGAGCCAGCCCTGGAGTCAAAAAAACTTGGATTCAAGCCACATCTTGGGCACATACTAAGTCAGGACTCTGGGTGAGTACCTGCCCTTGGGGGATTATTTCCTATTTATCCTGTCTACAAGTCATTTGTATGGAGTTGTCTGCATGTTGTCTACCCCATTAGATTGTGAGCTCCTCAAGGGCAGGGACTGGCTTTTGCCTGTCTTCATATCCCTAGCACTTAGCACAGTGCTTGGCACATTGTAGATGCTTAATAAATGCATACTAATTGACTGACAATCTCAGTGCGTTGATAACTAAGACTTTCATAGATGACTTGTCGGCAATTTCCTACCTGATGGAATCATGGGTTTGGACCCCCCCAAAAAATGTTCAAAGGATACCTCATCTCTCGTCTCTTTGTCTTTATACAGGCCACCCCTTCTCATTTCTACCTCTCAGAACTCAGCTCACATGCTATTTTTTCATGAAACTTTTCCTAATTCCTTCTAATACTTTCTCATAGGCATCCCCAACCTTCCATCTTCAATAACATAAATTCCTTGCATATGTGGCTCATAAGCTTTGGACACTTATCTCTCTCTCCCAACTCCTACTCATACTGGCAGGTTGGGTTGTCAGAGTTCAGTCGGCTACAATTTCCCTTGAAGTCCTATCCAATGATGTGCTGGTCAGTGTTTAACAACCTGTTGTCTGATACAACAAAAAAGTATTATGCATTTGTGTGTTTAATATACATTCTTACTATTTTCTCCATCACTTTCTTAAACCCAGACACAACAATAAATCAAATCCTGATTCGTAGCATCCACCAACTTCCAAGATGTAAATGCTCACACTGAAAATCTAACAACTGGCTCTCACCAACCAGTTTGAGCTGACTCCAGCACCACCCTGGTTCTGGGTGAACCTGAGGGGCTTGAGGGTGTCTTTCTAAAAGCTATTACCCTCAAACACCCACCCAGTGTATTCCTCACAATATCAAATGCCAGTTACCATCTCCTCAATCTCATTTAACCAGTATTTACTGTCTCAATATGGCAGAAATCAACAAAAAGGTTAGTTGCTGAGAAGATGCTTCAAGAAACAAACAGGTACTTCCCACTTTCATCTATGTCTTTGGTCCCTGGATAGAATGGACTCAATCTCCAGGTAGTAATTACTAAGCATTCCTCTCTCACCAGGTTAGAGGTAGTTAGTAGCACAGAGGATAAGAATACTGAGACGAGTCAGGAAATTCTGAGTTCAAATCTTGCTTCAGATGTGTGACCCTGAGAAAATCACTTACCTGCTGTTTGCCTCAGTTTCTTCAACTGTAAAAAAGATGATTATAATAGCACCTACTTCATAAGGTTGTTGTGAGGGTCAAACAAGAAAATATTTATTTTAAAAGTGCTTAGCACAATGGGTAGGTGCTATATAAACGCTCATTTCCTTCCCAAGTTCACTTGTGGGTTACAGAGCCATTGAGCAAGTCACTCACTCTCTTGACGGATACTGTATCTTGACTCTCGGGTTGATTCACTGCTGGGCTGAATCAATCAGTCACTCTTTAGGGCTGGCTCCTAACCAGGTGTGGTTGTTGCAGCTACGGGTAGACTCAGCTATATCACTGGGTCACTGGTGACTCTTCCACCTTTTGGAAATGCACACGGTATTGGTCTGGTCTTTCCTTCATTGAAAATTTCCAGCTCTGGCTTTGGTGTCAGCAGGACTTGAGTTCAAATCCAGCCTTAGACACTTAACACTTACTAGCTGTGTGACCCTGGGCAAGTCACTTAACCTTGATTGCCTCACCAAAAAAGAAAAAAAAAAAAATTTCCCAGATTCAGCCTGTGCGTGATGGTTGAATTTTCATCTTATGAGGAGTCCTGGGACTTTCAAGCAGATATGTTGAGTCCTGAACATGGTGCAGGTTTTTGTAACATGTAATGGGACCTGGCTAAAGGATCTGGACTCAGCAGATTCTGATCCCTTTTGTTTCTAGCTGAGTGGCAAGGGGTTGGATGCGTCTCCATGGTGTGTTCCTGCCCATATTTGCAGGAGGAATAAAATGGCCATTATGTGCTCCCTGCCTATGCAGTTATTTCTCAATAGAGATAGCCAATGGGGGAAAAAATAGTACTCTGGGTGTTCTTACTCAGTGAAACGGAGCTCTAGTGTGTCAAAAGGTAATTTTCCAATGTGCAGAGCACTCGGTTCCTTGCTCCACTTGCTCTACTGACTTCATTTTGAATATTTTGGCATCAGCCTAGCGCCATGCTCAGGTTAAGGTACTGGAAACATAATTATTGAATCTGCTTTTAAAAGAGGGAGTGACATTTGGGGGGGGGAGCAAAAACACTAGGAGGCAGAGAATCTGCCTTCAGATACCAGCTCTGTCATGTCCTACCTGCACGACTTTGGACACCTCTCGGTCTTTATTGTGTGTGACCCTGGGAAAGGCACTAGCCTCTCTGGGCTCAAGTCTCCTCCTCTGTAAGATGAGGAGGTTGGAAGAGATGCCCTCTGGCATCCTAGCCAGCTCGAAATCCGTCAAGAATCAATCACTAAGAATTTATGAAGTGGCTGCTGGGCCAGGTGCTGTTCCGGGCACTGGGGATGAGAAACAAAGTGTGACACAATTCCTATTCTCAAGCAGCTCACGTTTTAATGAGGTGCACGGCAAGGGAAGACTAAATACTGAACGGAAGAATATATATATATATATATATTATATATATATATATAATATATGTGTATAAATTACATGTACACACACTCACAGATCATATATTATACATACATACCAAACAGTTAGATGCAAGGTAGTGGGGGGAGGGCACCAACCTTTCCCTCTCTGGGACTCAGTTTTTACATCTGTAAAATGGACTTTGGGGGTTGGACAGGACGGCCTCTGCACTCCCTTCCAGTTCCAGAACCATGGGTCTTAGGCCGTTTCCTCCATGCTGAGTATCAGTTTCCTCCTACGTAAAATGAGGGGGTTGAACTAGATGATCTCAAAGGTCACTGTAGTCTTAGGATCTGTATAGTACTTTGCAATCTTAAACCTGGTCAAATATGCCTGGCTACCTATATTCCCAGGGCCTAGCACAGTGCCTGGAAAATGGTTTGTTCAGTCATTTCAGTTGTGTCTGATTCTTGGTCACCCCCTTTGGGATTTTTCTTGGCAGAGATACTGGAGTGCTTTGCCGTTTCCTTCCCCAGCTCATTTTACAGGTGAGGAACTGAGGCAAACAGGGTTAAGGGACTTACCTAGGGTCACACAACTAGGAAGTAGCTGAGGCTGGATTTGAACTCAGGTCTTCCCTGGTGCTCTATCCTCTGCAGCACCACCTACCTGCCCTGGATCATGGAAGATCCCTAATAAATACTAGTTGACTAACTGATCTCACAATCCCGTCTGAGGTCTAGATCTCTAGCCCTAAATTTGGACAGCTCCATGTTTTCCCCTGAGGTTTAGAAACCTCCATTCTTCCCAGGCATCCTTGCCCAGAAAACAACCTTTTCTTAAGCCAAACCAGAAGGTATTTAGTCTGTTACAGTGGGCTCTGGAAAGAGGCATGAGGATGGCAAATAATGGATGAATGTGAATTGAGGTGGATTGAAGAGATTGTACAATGGGAAAGCTTCAGGCACAGGAGACAGGACTCCAGATATGCCCCCTTACTGTCCTCAGTCCTGTCACTTCACCCCTCTGCTTTTCTCCAGTTTCCTCATCTGTGAGATGGCAAAGTTGGACTGGATGACTTCTAAAGCAACCAAGGTTATAAGGAAAGCAGAAAACTGAGGAGGGGGAGACAATGTATAGCCAGCGTCTCTGCTAAAGGCCTCATTCCTCAAATGTATAGAGAACTGGGTCAAATTTATAAGAACACACGTCATTCTCCAATTGAGAAATGGTCGAAGGATATGAACAGGCAGTTTTCAGATAAAATAAAAGCCATGTATAGTCATACGAAAAAATGCTCTAAATCACTATTGAATAGAGAAATGCAAATTAAAACAACTCTGAGGTACCACACCATGTCACACCTATTAGAGTGGCTAATATGACAGAGAAGGAAAACGATGAATGTTGGAGGAGATGTAGGAAAACTGGGACACTAATGCATTGTTGGTGGAGTTGTGAACTGATCCAACCATTCTGGAGAGCAATTTGGAACTATGCCCAAAGGGCTATAAGGTACACTGTGCATATCCTTTAATCCAGCAATATCACTACTAGGTCTGTATCCCAAAGAGATTAAGAAAAGGGCAGCAGAAAGGGAAAACACTTAATTATACAAAAAAAAAATTATAGCAGCTTTTTTTTGTGGTGTCAAAAAATTGGAAATTGAGGGGATATCCATCAATTGGAGAATGGTTGAAGTTGTGCTATATGATTGTGATGGAATATTATTGTGCTCTAAGAAATAATGAGCAGGATGATTTCAGAAAAAAACCTAGAAAGATTTACATGTACTGATACAGAGTGAAGTGAGCAGAACCAGGAGAACATTGTACACAGTGATAACAATATTGTATGATGATCATCTCTGAATAACTTAGCTATTCAGCAACACAATGATCTAAGACAATCCCAAAGGATTCATGAAAAATGTTATCTGCCTCCAGAGAAAGAAATGATGGCGTCTGAATACAGACTAAAACATATCATTTCTCTCTTTCTCTTTCTCACTTTTCTGTTTTATTCCACAAAATGATTAATATGGAAATGTTTTACATGATTGAACATGTATAACCTATATCATATTTCTTACCATCTCAAGGAGAGGGGAGGGAAGAGAGGGAGGGCTAGAATTTGAAACTCAAAACAAAAAAAACCCCAAATGTTAAAAATATTTTTATATGTAATTGGGGAAAATAAAATATTAAAAAAAAGAAAGGGGGGAGGGAAGGAGAGAACATATAGAAGGAGAGAGACAGAGAGAGAGAGAGAGAATGATAAGGATCAATGGTTGTTTTTTTAAAAAAAATAAATTTGAAAACTTGTGCTGTCCTTATGACTTACTTCAAAATCCAGGCACAAAGACTAAAGTGATAATTACATTTCTCAAAGCTTGAAAGAGCTGCTGTACTTTCCAGCACTTAACCCATTACTGTACACATAGTAGGTCCTTAATGTTTGCTGCATTGAATAAACTTTGTGGTAATTCATTTTTTCTATATGTTTCAGTTTACATGAGGGTACAGGCAAAGGAGAATCTGTGAATTAACATTTGCAGGAATTGTTTTCTTTTCTTTTCTTTTCTTTTCTTTTCTTTCTTTCTTCCTTCCTTCCTTCTTTCCTTCCTTCCTTCCTTCCTTCCTTCCTTCCTTCCTTCCTTCCTTCCTTTCTTTCTTTCTTTCTTTCTTTCTTTCTTTCTTTCTTTCTTTCTTTCTTTCTTTCTTTCTTTCTTTCTTTCTTTCTTTCTTTCTTTCTTTCTTCCTTTCTTTCTTTCTTCCTTTCTTTCTTTCTTCCTTTCTTCCTTTCTTCCTTTCTTCCTTCCTTCCTTCCTTCCTTCCTTCCTTCCTTCCTTCCTTCCTTCCTTCCTTCCTTCCTTTCTTTCAGGGCTGGGTCTCCCCATCTCAACCGGGGCTGGGAGTACTGGGGCAGTCCTACTCTGATAGACCTGAGAGCTTAGAAGTACTTTTTTTTTTTCTGGACTTGACTACCTTGCCCCCTTCTCCTCCCCTGTAATCAACCCAGTGCCCTTCCCCCCTCCTCGTCAGGGGTCTGGCCATATAAATGCTCAACTTAGTTCTGACACCCCATTGGCTTGGCCCACAGTAGCTCAGAACTCCTGAACTCGAGACACACGAGTCTTGGCCTCCCTGACAGCAGGGACTCTAGGCATATGCCACCATGTCTGGCATGTCTGCCATTTCAAAAGAATGCAATTTTGATGACCAAGATATTTTGGAATGTTGCTCATAAAGAAGACCATTGTAGCATAGTAGATCAAGTACTGGGCTGGTGTCAAGACGACCTGAGTTCAAATCCAGCCTCAGACACTTACTAGCTGAGAGGACCTGTGGAAGTCACTTAACTTTGTCCACCTCATTTTTCTCATCTAGGGCTAACAATAGCACCTATCTCCCAGGGTTGCTGTGATGATCAAATGAGATAATATTTGTAAAGTGCTTTGCAATCCTCAAGACACTCTGTAAATGTTAGCTATTATTTTGAACTTGTGTACCAGAATGTGGAATCCATTACAATAAGCTGTGACCAATATTTTCATCAACACCAGCTTCATATTTTCAATGATCAAATGATTTTGAAATTTTTCCTCTTATTCAGGAAAGTTTTTGTAATTAATTAGAATTCAGCTCAACAAACTTTTAATTAATTGTTTATGATGTGCTAGGTATTGTGCTGTGCCCTGGGGATACAAAGATAGGAAACAGTCTTTGCCTTTAAGAAATGTATAGTCTACCATGAGAAAGAGTGGAGAGATGGCTCCCCTTGGCACACGCATTCTACAAGAATGAGCACCCTCCTAAATGGGTCTGCTACTAGCCTTATATTTAATAAGAATAACAATAACTGACATTTACCTAGTGCTTACTACATTCCCGAGTCTGTGCTAAGCACTTTACAATTATTATCTCATATGGTCATCACAACAAATCTCAGGTGGGTACTCTTATTATCCTCATTACAGGAGAGGAAACTGAGGCAAACAGGTGAAATGGTTCGTCCAGGGTCCCACAGCTAGTGGTGTCTGAAGCAGGATTTGAACTCGGGTCTTCCTGACTCCAGGCCCAGTGCCACTCTGCCACTTAGTTAGTTGAAAAGAGGTACCAAGGTGGCACAGGTGGCACATGCCTGTAATCCCTGCTCCTCAAGAGGCTGAGGCTGGTGGATGGCTTTAGCTCCGGATTTCTGAGCTGCAGAAGGACTAACGCTGACCTGATGTGCCCACTCAGTCCAACACCAATATGAGGAGCCCCTCGGAGTGGGGGGCCATCAGGCTAAGAGGGAGGGAATCAGCTCAGGTCCTCTCCACTCCTCTTTAAGCTCTGCTCCTGACCCCAGAGGTATCCTCTACAAAGCACAGTAATCTTTTCACCCTGGAAGCTCACTTCATCCCTGGACAACTTCTCACCTTGGACGCACCCTCCACTGCTGCAATCTCTCTCTTTGATTGCCTGGGTACTGCCAGAAGCTCCATTTTAAGGAGGCCACCCGGGCCAGCCATGCCTTCCTTCCCCTCCAGGCTGCTTTGCTGACCGTCCTCCTGGACCTTGTCCACAACGCCCCTTTACCAGGATCCTTCATCCCTCACATCACCACTCTGCTTGTATGTGTTGTCTTCCACCGTTAGAATGTAAGCTCCTTGAGGGCAGGGGCTGTCTTTCTCTCTGCATGCATTTGTATCCCCAGCACAGTGCCTGGCATATAATAAGTGACTAATGAATGCTTGTTGACCTGCCATGACATGAAGTTGGAAATGGAGCCGGTCAATGTTTTTGTGCCAATCAATGGTGAAGTTGGGTCCATGAGTAGTCCCTGCATTTCCAGTCTGGGTGACACTGGGACACCTGATCTAAAATAACGACGAAAGAAAAAAAGAGAAAAAGAAAAAAAAAGGGACACCTTAGTTTAATGGAATAAGGCCCTGGCTTTGGAGACAATGGTCTTGGATTTGTGTCCAGTCTTATAGCTGAGTGGCTGTGGGCAGGTCATTTCACCTCTTTCTTCATCTATAAAACGGGAATCATAATGGAGAGACAGCTGGCCTTGGACTGAGTCAGCAGGTTTGGATCTGAGGGTCTGCTCTGCCCACTTCCTGGTGATCTAAGGATCTGGGGCAAATCACTGAACCTGCCTGGGCCTCCACTTCCATCCTTACAGTGGGGATGAGAGCATCCCCATCTCAGGGCTATTGTGTGAATGAAATGAACTAAGGAAGCCCTATGAAAACTTGAAAGTGCTATGTGCATTTGAGTTGTTAAAGTGATCATTTGTACTCCTGACTTCTCAAGGTCATTATAAGAAAAGTCCTTAGTAGCAGCAATAACAATAATAGCGTAAATGTGAATCTATATTGTATATAGAATATTGTCTGTAATATGATGTACGTATCTATAATATAATACATATTATGTAAGTGTAATATATTATGTTACATATTATATATGCATGATATATAGTGCTTTGAAGTTTGTAAGTTGTAAGGTGTCTTACAAATTGGAATCAATCAATTAATCCATAAGCATCTATAAGTGACTACTTTGCCAGGCATTCCTCCCGTTGAACACTTCTGTCTGTGTATGAATGCATGGCACAGAATCACAGCAGAATCAAGACGCTGCTAAAAGCGAGGGAGTGCCTTGGAGCAGGGCTGAGACAGGCAGGCCAGCATCATCCAGAATTTTGGGTTGGGTTGATTGGATCCCATTGGTGATTCGGGTCCTTTCCCTAGGTGCTTTTGGGTAACGTTCCTCTTGTGTAATTTTGCCAATATCAGGGCTGTTTGCCTTAGACCCCTCCCCTCGGAAGCAGCGCTGGGCACAGTGTTAAAGCAGGTGCCGGAGGTGCTTGGGGGACAGGAGGGCATGGGCCACCCTCCGCCAATGGCGCCTGGAAGGGATGGGTTCTGAGTTCAGATCCAATTGTTGAAGGTTCAGAGCCGGGGGAAATGTCTAAGGGTGGAATCTTCCTAAAGCTTCAATGGATTAGCCACAGAGTAACTAAAGAAAGACTAATACCATCCTTTGAACGTGGAGAGAACATTAAAAATCCTCCCCCCAAAGTATGTGGAACCCCACCCCTCCCTAGCCTGTTAAAGAATTATATTAATAAATAAAATTTATTTTATTGGGTCCTGAAAGGCCTGAGGGGGCTTGTCAGCCTTGGTTTTTTGTTTTGTTTTGTTGTGTTTTGTTTTTTGTTTTTTGTTGTGTCCCCCCCCCCCCCCAGTGAATGCTTCTCGCAGCCTTGGTGAGAAGGGGAGGGCTCCCCCTGCCCACCCTGCCTTCTTTGGTGGAGAAGGGGAGCCCTCTGCTGGTGAGCTATCAGCAGCCACTCAGAGGGCTGCTGGCTGTTTGAGGGCATCCTCATTGCAGCTATAGGAGTGTAACTAAAGGCACTCTGGGCCCGTGACAAAGGGGAACCCCTCCTCAGGCTACACTGACAAGCTTTGGCTGCCGTCCTCAGCCCGAGAAGGCAGCATTTCCTTCAGAAAGGCCACCTTAGGTATCTGTACCTAGAGATTTGGTGACCTTGGTGATAGAACCAAGCACCTAAAGGACTGTTGCAGAAATGCGGGTCTGAGTTTGTCCCTGCTTAAGAGTCTCCCCTGGCTCCTTGATGCCTCGGGGATAAAATATGAGCTTCTGTTAGGCATTGAAGGCCTCTCAGTCTTCAGCCCGCCTTCCCAGGCTTACTGTATACCACCTGCCTTCACGCTCTATAGACTTTATATTCTAGCTCAATTATGCTACTTTCTATTCCCCAAGCATGACATTTTACCTTCTCCTGTCTTCACCTTTGCCCAGACTGTCCCTCATGCCTGTAATGCCCTCCCTAGCTTCCTCAAAGCGCAGGCCAGTGACACATCCTAGGCTTTCCCCAATCTCTCCCCCTTCCCCTGCCAAGTTACGAAGTCCCTTCCTCTACTGTTACTTTGTATTTACTTTGCAGATGTTTTTATATGTCTTTAAGCCTGCACTTTGTGTTCACTTACCCGTACACCCAGGGTTACTCCCTGTAGAACTGAAGCTCTTTGAGTGCAGGGCCCGACTGTTTTGGTTTTTGCCTGTGTCTAGCACAATGCCTGGCACTTAGTAAAGGCTTAGTAATCAATGCGTTCTTCTAATGAATGAATGAATGAATGACTCTGGAGGACAGGGAGAAGGGACAGACTGCGGTCCAGAAAGAATATGCTGAGCCGCTGGTGTGGCAGAAGGATTTGGACTCATGAGGCTAGTGGGGACTGGACACTGTGGTCTCTTGAGGGAGAGTGATGCCACATTTGCCACGGCCTGATTGTCTCGAATGATACTAGTATGCATCTGGCCCAGCAGTGCCTTGGGCATGGATCCCGAGGGAGGTGACCCTGAGAAAGGCAGGGGACCCCATGAGACTGGTCAAGGAGAGACCATCTAGAGAACTCAGTGCCAGGACTCTGGCCCGGGTGTATAAACCACAGAGGTCCTTGTCACTTTGCTCAGCGGTGTAGACAGCAAGAAGTCCAGTGACTAAGACATTTTCATTGACTAAGCTTGAGAGAATGCTTACCTAGCATCGGGGAGCTAGGGAGTACGCACAGGCCAAAGCCCTGATTGACTCTGGGCCTCAGAACATCATTTCACCAAGAGTGAAGTGTGGGATGAAGACGCCGTTTCAAGCAGTAGGGAGACCTCTATAAGATGGGCTGGGTCCCGGGCCACTGAAATGCTTTTGGAGGCAAGTGATGTTGAAAGAGGCCTGATCTGGAGCTCTTTAGACTGCTTCCTTAAGAGGAGACCCAGAGAGATCAGGCAGGGGCAGCATGGGATGGAGGAAACTGCAGCGGCTGCTGGACCTCAGGCATAGGATCCCAGATCTGAATCTGGAAGGGACCTCAGGGAGACCCTCTGGTCCAGCCTCTCCATTTTACAGATGGAGAAACTGAGGCCCAGTGAGGTGGACTGACTTGTCCAAGGTCACACAGATAGTAAGCTCTAGAGGCAGGGTTTGAACCCAGGTTCTTTAAGTCAAGAGGCAGTACTTTTCCCCCAGTGCCAAAGTGGTTCCACGACGGTCTCAGTGTCATTGAGGAGGAAGGCGGGGAGGCAGGGGGATCTCCATAATGATAATGTTTCTCCTTGCTTTAGTCTCCCGCAGATATAGCTCTCCTGCTATATTCTTCTCCTGGATTTACGTGGGGGACGACTGCTATCTCACTGCTAGCCCCACGGGAGCAGCATGCTTCCCCCGGACCCACAGAGGGGCTAGTGCCATCACCTCTAAGACTCAACTACCAGTTGAAACCACCTCCCCGTGCTGAGAGTGTTACATTGTGCTCCTGAGGTAAGCAGCCTCAGACAGCCTGTCCCGCTTTATTGGGACAGTCCCCAAACAGTCAGAGGCAGGAATTTTAAGGGGAAAGGCAGGGAATCTCTCTGAGGCACACCTGACTGGTGTTCTACATCTGATGTCATAGGCAGGGAGGTGCCAGTTAGCAAAGTCACATGGGTTCCAGAAAAGTCCAGAAAAGGAGTAGAGCATCAGAAAGGAGGAAAGAATATATCTGGAGCAAAGGCCCGAAAAGCCATAGAGATTCTTCTGGATTACTTTAGTCTAACCACAGCAGCCAGCAGTAAACTAGCACTTTGAAGTTTGTAAAGTCTTTTCCAAAAAGTTTGCAAAGCCTTGTAATACTCACAACAACCCTGGCAAATAAGTGCTATGATTATCAGCTCCATTTTACAGATGAGGAAATCAAGGCAGTTAAAGGGTAAGTGACTTGCCCAGTGTCACACGATCAAGTGTCTTAGAAGGGCTTTGAACTCAGGTCCCTAGCCACTGAAGCACTAAACAGCCCTTAGCTCTCCATTAGCATAGAAAGCAGGCAGGGTGTGGCAGTGACTTAATCAGATGGGATAATTTACAGGATCATAGATTAGAGACTTAGAGTCAGAAAAGACCTTTGAGATCATCTTGTCTCACTCCACCATTTTACAGAGGAGGGCACCGAAGCCCAGAGTGGTTAAGTAATCTGTCTAAGATATATCAGAGCTGGGATTGATCCCAGATTTCCTGACTCTAAATCCGTATGCATTCACCATGCTGCCTCCACAGGAGTATCAATCCATCAGTCAATTAATCAATAAACATTTATTAAGTACCTATTATGTGCCAGGCACTATGCTTGGCATTAACAATACAAGAGCAAAAATGAAACAGTACCTGCCTCTATACAACAGCTAGGTGGCACAGCACTGGCCCTGGAGTCAGGAGGACCTGAGTTTAAATCCAGCCTCAGGCACTTACTAGCTGTGTGACCCTGGACAAGTCACTTCACCCTGTTTGCCTCAATTTCTTCATCTATAAAATGAGTGGGAGAAAGAAATGGCAAACCACTATGGTATCCTTGCCAAGAAAACCCCAAATAGGGTCATGAAGAGTCAGACATGACTGAAACAACTCAACAACAACAATCTGCCTCTAAGAAGCTCACATTATATCAGGAGAGATGACAAGGACACATAGTAGTGTATGCCAAATAGATGCGAGGTGATTGGTAGGGGCATTCCCCTCCCTCCTCTTTTGGTGGGGAGGGGATGAGGAGAGGCTCCATGTGGAAGGGGTGCTTGACTTGAAGTTTGAAGGAAATAAAAGATTCTGAGAAGTGGAGGTGAGGCATCTACAGGGGCAGGCTGGGCAAAGACAAAGTCATAGAGAATGGAACTCAAGTTCTGGGTTTAAAGAACAGCCTGAAAGCCAGGTCAGGCTCCTAGCAGGTGGTGTTCAGGCTGCCATGAGTCTGAACAGTCAACCTTTACTTGAACTGCACTTCAGGACAATGCAACTTCTTAAAACTGGCCCATGGAATGGAATCTTCAGTCTTTCAAAATGATGTTTCAATTGCTAGAGCTTTGGGGAAAGGGGCGAATGATTGCTGCATGCTGTAAACCTAACAGTACAGGGACCTTGTTTACAAGAGAAACCTCTGGCAGGCAGAACTTTGTAAAAGTAGGTTTGGTGGGTATGTTTTATTTTTACATCATTTACACTCCCCTTTGAGTCTTCTCCTCTCCCTTCCTGAGGGCTCTATGCCAAAGAATTTTAAAGAGTAGAAGAAGGAAGTAAATCAGCAAACTTAATTAAAACATTGAAAAAATATGATGTTACATGCAGTGTTTCAGATCTGTGGACCTCCAACTCTGCCGGGGAGTAGAGAGAGGGCCCTCTTCCTTCCATTGTGGCCAAGTTTGCTCTTCACAGCTTCATGACGTTTAGTAAGTAGCTATTTTGTACTGCTCACGTGCTAATTTCTTTAGTCATCCCCAGATTACTGAGGATCTACTCTGTTACCAATACCTTGTGATCTCTCAGGTGCTTTGGCAGCAGTTTTCAGTTCAAACTTGGATCCCAGATAGAGAAGGAATAAGAGAGGAAGGTGTAAGGGGCAGCTAGGTGGTGCAGTGGATAGAGTACCAGCCCTGAAGTCAGGAGGACTTGAGTTCAAATCTGGCCTCAGACCAAACACTTGACACTTACTAGCTGTGTGACCCTGGGCAAGTCACTTAACCCCAATTGCCTAAAAAAAATGCTAAATAAATAAATAAGAAAGGAAGGTGTAGGAGTTGGCAGTGGCCCCCCCTGAAAGTACCAATGGCCCACAAAACATGATTGGAGTGGTCTTTAGCATTATCCCATCCTTCAGGGAAAGAGTAAGAAGGAAAAACCATGAAAAGACAGATGGCTAGACATGGGAGCATAGAGCTCTGTAGGCAGGGCTTGAAGTTGTATGTAACAGCCAGTCTTAGGGAGAGGATACAATCATGTGATTTTGGAGAAGTTGACAACCACAAGGGGTGCCAACAAATGTAAGAAGAAGACTGTTCTTGCTTTCTCTGGAGTGGGCCATTTGATTCTATGTGCATCAAAGAAAGCCGAATCTCAAATCCCCTCCCCACTAATAAAAGGAAGGGATGAGGGGAGAGAAGACTTAGAGATGCTTTTAGTTTGGGTTTTATAGCAGTCATCAGCACCATGGCTAGGGCTAGTGGCCAAACTGAGAGCTTTGAATTGCTGTAACAAGAAGCCAAGGAATAGCAAACATTTATCAAATACCTGCTATGTTTGAGACATTGTGCTGGGTACTAATAATACAAAGACAAAAACAAAACAAAACAAAAGACAAAATCCAAAAACAAAAATGACCTTAGCTACTGACTTCAAGAAGCTTACATTATACTTAGGGGTAGGGAGACAACATTTACACAGATCACACACACACACACACACACACACACACACACAGAGAGTAAATAGCAAGAAATGTTCTGGGGTGGGAATGGTAAGAGTACTCCTATGGAGTGTGTATGGGGGATCAGGAGAGGTCTTGTGTAGGAGGTGATATTTGAATTGAGCCTTGAATAAACAAGAATGACCTGTTATTACAACTTCCAAAATTCTAAATCACCCAGCTTTGTCGGGCAGGAGTGTAGAGAGGGAAGGATAATAGAACAAAAACAGTTAAAAAGAAGGAAGAAGTCACTAGATACCAAATAATTAAATCTGAAGAAAATAGATTATTCTAAGCCACTCTAACCCAGCAGTAATCTTCCTTGCTTCCTGCAGACTACATACAAGCAACTGTCAACTGACTATCTTTGAAAAACAACATTAAGATTTGGGAGGCAACTGAAAAAATAGTAACTAAAGCTACTCTGAGAAGAACATCATTAATCATGCCATCTGATAAAAGGCACTGTCAGGTTCACATTTAGAAACTCACATATTGGGATGAGACCAAATTCCAGTAATCAGCTATTTAGGTGCATTAGAAATCAAGAAAAGGAGGATATCTTTGTTTAATAAAAATCCAAAGCTGTTGTTGGCATGAATAGATCTCCCCAGATTTTCATATACCTAAAACCTCTTTGTGAGTCTTCTGATGCCTGTTGGGAGATTTTATTTTATAGGAGTAGTCAGGTCCTCTTTGGTGTTTTGTCTTCCAGTCTCACCTCACCCCAGTCCATCTTGCTTTCTGCTGTTAGGTTATCTTTTGACCCAACAATCCAATGCAACAAACATTATGGAGTGCGTCCTATGTGCAGAACACTGTGCTCATTGCTAAGACATAGGTTCCCATGCTTAAGGAACTATAGTTCTCCTGGAGGGTAGGGTACAAAGACAGATAGCTACAATAAAAGATAGGTGCATTAGAAAGAGGTGAAACAAAGTCCTATGATCATAGATTTGGATCTTTAAGAAAGTTTAAAGGTCATCTAATCTAACTCCTTCATTTTACAGCTGAGAAAACAGACTAAGAAAGGTTAAGTGACATTTTCAGATTCATAAAGCTAGAAAGCATCAGAAAGAGAATAGAATTTGAGTCTTCCTGGCTCCAAATCTAGCACTCTCACCACTATACATACTGCCCCAAGGCCTGCGGGAGATTTGAGGGAGACATATCATTAGGAGCCAGAGGGATCAGGGAAGGTTTCAGAGATGATGTGGCATTTGAAGGGATGGCATGCCAGACAGAGCAAATAGCCCAAGTAAAGGTAAGGTATTGAAACGTGAAAACATTGTGTGTATTCAGAGAGCCAAGAGCTGTCCAGAATTCAGGATTATTTAAACTTTTTCCACTCATGACCCCTTTGAGGCAGTGTTTGTTGGCATTGTGTGTCCAGATGGAATACACAGTGCAAAGTGCACATGCTTTGTGTTCAGAACCAAGGCTGCAGTGAAGTTGTGCCATGCAACACAGGCAAGTACTGCCAGAAACACCTTGGATTCATTACGCGATTGAATTTTAATTAATTTTTGGTTGTGGTGAATTCAGAAAACTTTTACTGTTGCCCAATTTTTCACGACCCCATGGGTTCATGAACCACGGGTTCACAGTTTAAGAAGCCCTGGTCTAGATTGGCTGGAGAGGACCAATATGAGATAAACCTGGGAAGGGACTTATACCAGGATGTGGAGGGCCTTGAAAGCCAAGAAAAAAAGCATTTGCCACTGTTAAGGAGGCAATAGGGATTTACTCAAGATTTTTGAGTAGAAGAATGACATGATGAGATCTATCTGTAAGAAAGATTATTCTAGCAGTCATATGTAGAAGAATGAATGGGAATGAGGTGGGGACAGGAAGATCTTTTAGGAGGCTATTGTGATTGTCTAGATAGGAGATAATGAGTATCTGAACCCGGGCAGTGGCCATGGGAGCAGAAATAAGGGAAAGATGGAAGAAATATTGTAGAGGCAGAATCAATAAAAAAATCTTACTATAGTGGTATGAAGGATGGAATAGAATGGGGACAGAAGAAAAGTGGGAGACCTGTCAGGAGGCACTAGTCAATGTAGGTGATAATGAAGCCCTGGACTATAGAGATAAAAGTGGGACTAGGGAGAAGGAAACGTATTTAGGATCTATCGAAGAGGTTGAAGTAATGGGACCCAGGACTTTACCACATGCTTCATCTGCCTTCTCCTTCTGCCTCATCAGCCCTCTTCTGCTATTACAGAATTCCTCCTGGAATGTCCACTTTGGTCAAGAACCTAGACCTTCATTCTCTGGACTTTACCACCCTGTGTCCAAGTAGGCACCCCTTCCTGTCGCATTTTAATTCCCTTTTATATATTATTTTCCCCCATTAGAATGTAAAATCCTTGAGAGAGTAGCTTGTTTTTCTTTTGCTTTTATTTGTATCCTCAATACTTAGCACAGTGCCTTGCATATAGTAAGAGCTTAATAAGTGTTTGTTCACATGACTCGATAGTTGGATAGATATAAAATTTGAGGGAATTTGAATAGTGGAAGACAGTGGAGAGATTACAAATGGGAACAGTGATGACAAGAAAGGGTTAGAGGGTAAGATAATCAGATTGGTTTCAGACATGCTGAGTTTTAGAGGCTGGTGAGACTTTCTAGTAGAGATCCTTTGATGGTAGTTAGAGATACGGACTCAACACTGGAACTGGAGGTGTCAGAGTCATATACATAGAGTGAATGAAGTACCAAAGAGAAAAAATAGAGAGAGAGAGAGAGAGAGAGAGAGAGAGAGAGAGAGAGAGAGAGAGAAGAGAGAGACAGAGACAGAGACAGAGAGACAGAGAGAGAGACAGAGAGACAGAGAGATAGAGAGAGAGAGTATTTACATTAAGGGGTTGAATGGGACAGTTATGACCTCTGAAGGAGAAAGAAGAGGAAATATAAGAGATCTGGAAGAAAACCAGAATGCTAAGGAAGAAGAGAATATTGAAAACAGACTGATCACTGGTATCTGGAGATGTCAACAAGTCAAGGAGGATGAAGACTGAACATACAAAAGACCATTGGTGATCAGGTTATAGGATCATAGATTTAGAGCTAAAGGAACCTAAAAGACCATCTTGTATCTCCCATTACCCTTCATTTTACTTTTTCTGTTTGGCCTCACAGAGTAAAACCAAGAGCAATGGCAAGAAGCTGGAAAGAAGTGTATTTTGGCTTGATTCTAGAAGTTTCTAAAAATTCAAATTATCTAAAAGTGGAAGGGTCTGCCCTGGGAGGAAGACAATTCCTTGGCATTGGAGGTCTTGAAACAAAAGTCAAATGACTACTTGTGAAATATGATATATATGGGGTTCCTCAATGTCATGTGTTAGACAGATGACCTCAGAGGTCCAGCTCTCCAATTGGGGTGCTATGGTTTGGTCACTATGTGATTCTATGATTCTACTTGCATAGAGTGTGATATGTACCATTGGAAAAACTCCCCACTTCCCAACCCCATGGATAAGATCAAATATCCATCAAAGTGTCAGAGTATGGCACTTCAAGAACTTACAGTCTAGTGGGGGAGACAAGATGAGAACATATAAAACGGTAACTAACAATGAAAGGTAGTATGTAAAACACATTAATGCACATGGTGACTGATCCAGGTGTCAAGTCATTCAAGACAGGGATCACTGAGGGCAAGGGCTATCAGAGATGGGCTCACAGAGCAGATGACACTGAAGCTTGGTGTGAAGGATGGATAGGATTTGGCTAGGCAGAGGGGAGAGAGAGAGGTATTTAAAGAGGGGAATAGTGCATTAAGAACAATTTTGAGCTAATAAGTCATTTTGACTATTATAAATACTCAAAGTAACTGTAAAGGACATATGAAGAACGATGCTATCAGTATCCAGGGAAAAAAATTGATAAATGCAAGTATGTATAGAACAGTACACAGACACATATATGTTTATGTACATATATGTGTATATATGTGTGTATGTGTGTGTGTATATATACACATACACATACACATACACATACACATACATATACATATACATACATATACATATACATATACATATACATATACATATACATATACACGCACACACCTATTCATGTCTAATGGTGGCCACCCCTAGGGTTGGGAGAGGGGAGGGGGGCAGGAAGAAAGAAAAAGAAATTTACACGATAATTTTGTTGTATATTTGAAAGGAATAGCAAGTTGTGTATAGTAGATTTGCAGTTTCATGCGCAATCATCTTTTTTATTGTACTGTACTATGTTATGGAAATGCTTGTTTTATTCCATAAATTAAAAATAAAATATATTTTTTAAAGGAAACAATGGGAAAAAAGATATAAAGATTAGGTATATGTAGGGAAAAGTAAGTATATCAGTATGGCTAGAGTGGAAGTTTCATACTGCAGAGGGGAATCCATGAGGTTGCTCATCTCCTTGGCAAGGCTAACACCCCAACTTCTGCCCTTGATCCTACTCTTTCCTATGTTCTTTGATCATGCTCAACAATCATCCCCACCCCACTTCTGTTATTCCAACCCCTCCCTCTACTTACACATTGTCTGATGCCAGCAAGCAATCTTAGGTCTGCCTTCTCTTTTTAAAAATCTTCACAGGATTTGAACAGGTTTACCACATCTTCAACCAATCCTTATGTGATGGGCTTTCCATTTTTCTCATAATACTGTTTTCCCTCTTTTGACCACTCCAGTTTGAATGTGGGAAACAGAACAGAGCCTAAAATCACAATATTCTAGGGACCTCAGTGTTTTTCCAGTACTATCCATACCTCAAAGGCATCTCCTTTATACCACACCCACGAAGTAGTTACCTAGTCTCTGCTTGGAGACCTCCAAAGCTCCACCACTTATCCCACTGTTGGGCAGCTTTAATTGTTAGGCAGGCGTTTTTTTTAATATATCAAATCTAAGTCACCTTTTTGAACCTTCCTTTCATTGCCCTGGTTATGATCTTTGATGCCAAATAGAAGATATCTGATTCCTCTTTCATATAACAGTTCTTTGGGTATTTTAACTCAGCTCATGTCCCTCTCCTCCTCCCAATCCTAGAGTCTTTTCTTTTCTAAACTGAGCATTTCCATTTTCTCATATGACATGGACACAAGATCATTCACCACCCTGGCTGCCCTCCTCTGGACACTCTCCATTTGATTATGGTCCTTCTGAAATGGTGCGGCCCAGAAATAAACACAGTGCATGAGATGAAGTCTGGCTAGAGCAGAGTGCAGCAGGGTTGTCACCTTCTTTGTTCAGATGTTCTGGTGTATGCCTCCATTAATGCTTTAGCTTTTTGAGTCGCCATCACACTGTTGACTCATTTAGAACTTACAGGCAAGTAAAATCCCAAGATCTTTGTCAATGGATCTATTGCCTTGTTGCATGTCCCTCTCTTGTACTTGGGAAATGAATTTTTTGAACCCAAGTATTCAATTTCATCTTATTCAATTTAACCCATAATTTTAGACTGTCAAGATTTTTATGGGTCTTAACCCCATCATTACAACTCTACCCATTCCTCCCAGTTTCCTGTCATGTGTGGATGTGATAACAGACATAATATCTTTGGCTTCTTTCCTTTCCTTCCTTCCTTCCTTCCTTCCTTTCTTCCTCATTCCTTCCTTCCTTCCTTCTTCCAACATCACCTCCCTGGGACGTTTCACTAGAAACTTCCTGTCAAATTGCATCAGCTTATTAATTATTGTTCTATGATTTTGGTCATTCAGTTTTAAATCTACCTCTGATTATTCTCAGCCCACATCTTTCTACCTTGTCATGGAGAAAATTTTTTGCCAAACGTTTTTCTGAGATCTAAATATATTATATCCATGTCACTGCCATGACCTGTCAGGCTAGGAACCCTGTAAACAAAGGCAATTAGGTTAGTCTGGCATGACGTCTTCTTAATGAAACCATTCTGGCTTTGTGATCTCTACTTCACTTTCCATATTCTTCCAGCACATCCTTTTTTTTTCTTACAATAAGTTTGAGAATTTTGTCTGGAATCAAAGTCAAACTCATTGGTCTATAGTTCCCATTTTATAAAAATTGAGACATTTGTCCTTTTCTAGTCCTGCTATGCTTGTTGCCTTCTCTAAGATCTTTAAACATCACCAAAAGTAGCTCAATAAAAATTCTTCTAGTGCCCAAGGCCATATTTTCCCTGGGATTTTGAATTCACAAAGGGCAGCTCCATGTTCTATTTCTTCTTATCTTGGTGTTCTACTCCCTGTTGTCCAGTTTAGCTTTATTCTTCTGAATCCAATGATCATTGTCTTTGGCAGAGAAATCAAAAAACAAAGTAAGAGGCAAGTATTCTTTTCCTTGTGTATGAATGATTTTTTTTTCCAGACTATGAGTTTTATTCCTCCAAACTTCAGTGACACATAGGAGGCTTAATTTTCTTCCTTCATCGGACTCTTTAATTCGCTGTGTTTACTATGTGTATTTTGTGCCTTTTCATGCAGACATCTGAGGCCTTGCCTTTTATTGCTGGATTTCTTCATGCTGGATGATGGCTTTCAAGAAGGGCTAGTTTTTCTTCCTAGCTTCGCTCTTCCTATGTTGAACCTAATATGTTCTTCATGATCTAACTCTTAGAAGATCAATGACGATCATTTTCTCCCACTCTCTTCCTTTAAAGTTTAAGTTATCTTGATTAAAATCATAAGATTAACGGCAAATGTGTCGAATTGAATTGCAAATGAAGAAATTTATACACAGAGAGGTTACATGACCTGTCCAAAATCTCGTAGCCAGTTTGTGGAAGAATTTGCTTGACCAGCTCATTAATCTGTGTTCCCTTTCCCACGGTGAGCACACTTTCTGTATTTCTAGGTTTGCTGTAGTGTGGGAGGCAATATGTAGCTAGCACCAACTTTCATTCTCTGCAAGTTGAATCTTATTAGGACAAACTTTGAGAGATCTCAGTTTCTCTTTTTCTGTGGAATATTCTTTGAGATAAGCTATTGCTTATAAAATATCCATTGGCTATCAATTTCAATCATAGGAACATGGGTTTAGAGCTGAAGGCAACCTTAGAGATTATTTAGCTCATTCCCCTCATTTTACAGATAAGTAAACTGAGGCTCAGAAGGTCCGAGAAATGACTGGTCCAGGTCACACAGCTGTGAAACAAGAGGCAGGAAAACATCTTAACACATGCCACCTCTTCCTCTTTCCTCTGTCCAGTATCCCGAGGAGTCACCTCTGCATCCACTAGCACTGCTTTATTTCAAAGGTTCTCTGGAGAAGCAGCTACGACATCTACCTCAAGTCTAAAATGACTCCCATACTTTCCTGATCATTCTTTCACCCTTTGAGATTCTAGCCCCAGTAGTCACAAGGCAACACTGGCTTGGTGCTCTGAAGAAAAGACACCCTGTCACTTGGTTCTGAAAGGAGAAAAGAAAATGGTTGTTTTTTAAGTGAAATAACTGCTTTCCCTAAACATGTGCACAGTTGATCAAATGCGGGATGTTTAGGTGGCAATTACCACTCTGTGATAGGCTGTCAGCTCCTGTCACAACACCCGTTGCAGACAGGGACAGATTTAGATGTCCTTCATGACAGCTCCGTGTGGGCTGTGAGTGGCTGGCAGTTACATTTCAATCACAGAGAGCGTCTGTTTCTTTCTTAGGGCTCAGGCTGGTTCATTAGGCGGAGTTTCTTTGTGCCTTTCATCTCGATTCTGTCACTGACAGCGGCCTCAGCTCCACTGATGAACACCCCCCTGCCTCCCGTTTTCCTTTATGCATAACAGTCATTTAGCAGATTCTGAGAGAACAGTAACTCATGAAGTGTCCTATGGGGAAGGATGCTTTTGAATGGGCCTCATGATTGTCTGTGGTGATTACAGTTGTGGGCTGGGTGCGGATGTCTGGTGAGATGACTCTTCGAAATATGTCATCTTACACATGGATGCGCAGCTGGCAAGGAAGTAAATCGTGTTGAGGGAAACAAAGATGAGAACGGGAAGACAAACTAGGCTGTGGAAACGAACCAGAATTCTATGTTTTTTGTGAGACTCATGAGCACATTTTAGGGAAAAAAAAGAACTTGGCAATTCCGTGGACTTTTGGCCACTTATCGCAAAGATCTTTATCAATAAGAAATAGTGATACTTTAGGATGACATTAGTAATAGGGAAAGGGACTGAATTTGGGCGAATTCCTGGGGGAAAGAACTCCTTTTACTCTTTTTGAAATACAGTGTCTTAGGGAGTTATTAGAAGCACTGAGAAGTGAAATGACTTTCCCAGGGTCACATGGCCACTGTGTGTCAGAGGCCAGACTTGAAATGAGGTCTTGTAGGCTTTGAGGCATCTCTCTAGCCACCCCCCCCCAAAAGAAAACTAATGCCCATATAACACCTGATGCTCTCCTTTGAGCCTCCTGATGTCTCTGTGAACTTGAGGGCACATTGGGCAGCTGCCATTTTATAGTCTCAGAGAGGCTAAAGGACCTGTCCGAGGGCACCCAGCTAGTAGGAGAACCAGGATTTGAATCCAGATTGCTTGACTCTGAGTCAAGTGGTCTTTCTGCAAGGCTCAAGCTGCCTTTCTGTATTCATTGATTTCTTCCCTGGTGTGGCAGCCATAGCTGTACATAAAAAGGGTATGAAATATGTTCCAAATATTCCAAACTATTTCAAGGTTACAACATAATTCCAAATATGATAGCTATGTTGATGTTGATGTGAGGCATTTTGAAGTCATTGGATGGAGCTTTGGTCTATAATCATGTTTTTTCTGGTGGTAGACAATAAATAATAGGCTAAGGAGCTCCAAGACAAGGAGTGTATTTATGGGAATGTAGAAATGAGCCACTAAAGTCTGAAGCCATCATTCTGATGTCTTTCATGTCAGTGTCTTGCCAGTGAAACCACATTACTGTGAGTCATCGAGTTCAATGTTCTCAGAAGAAATGGAATTATAAAACACCCAAATGGCAATGCAAAGATGAGAATGTGAAGTAGGGGGACATAGGGACAGAACGTAGCATACATCTTCAGGTGCCACGACTTTAGCACATGTTTTGACTTCGCTGGTTTTCTTTGTTTCAAGGAAATGTTCCATTCCAGTGTAGTGGTGGTGGTGATGGTGGTGCATGACGGACAAGCAGGGTATAGATAGAAATCACTATGATAGAACAACAAAAGCTGTGAATAGCATGTATTGAAAAAGAAAGCTGCCCTATAAGTGTGAGCTTGCTATAGTCAATTACCAAAGGTGCCTCAAGTTTGAAATGGGGCATGAAGAATGTAATCCAGGAATATGGCCCAGAATGTAAGTGGTTGAGTTCCATAGTGAGGATATTATGTGATCAGTGGGAAATTCACCTGACAAACAGACTGAAAAACAGAATCCCCCAGAGACTTGAAAAGAACATGAGGAGGTGGGTTGAGATCTGCACCATTAGAAAGAGCACCTACCGCCAATCATGAAGCCTTCTAAGTATCCAAACTGGATTTGAAAGAAGCCCTCAAACTAATGAAATCATGGGTTTTTCCAAATATCATTATAAATCTCATGAGGGTGATATTTCCTTAAGACATATTATATAGCAAGGAAACAGATAACCTCCTATTCAAGCTCAAAACCACCTCCACACCATATCGCCTGCAATCTAGCCATCACCCTTATTTTCTCACCATCAGAACCTTGGACTCCATTCCTGTGAAAGTAAGTTATGTTAAGTGAATTTTTACCTTATCTTGCTTGGACCCAGGATTTCAAGCCACTTTCCAGCCACCATTTCCAAACCATGGTATCTGCATGCCAGTTATAATCCTCATCCCACCTTTCATTTCTCTAGATCAATACCGAGCAGCATTGAGATCGGGGGCTGTCTTTTGCTTTTCTTTGTATCTCCAGAGTTTAGCAGAAAGTCTGACACATAGTAGATGCTTAATAAATACTTGTTGATGAGGCTTGATGACTTTGATTATAGCCTTCTTGTCACTCAGCTATTACTGGCTTCACAAATATATTTATGTTTCACTTTATAGAAAATGTGATATCAAACCTGTCTCACTATTTGATGTAGCAGCATGAACCATATCCCTTCTTAGGAACCAAAAGAAGAGATGTCCCTGCTGAAGACTAGAAAGATTAAATGAAGATCTTCTTAAAATGTAGTAGGAAGTAGTCTCATATGTGTCTTTTGCTCTTTTGCTCCACAAATCTGTAATATTGGGGATGTCCTGGGTAGAAGGTCTACCAGACTACCATAGTTCTTATAGCAAAGACCATAGGATCCCATGTTTAAAACTGGAAGGAATTTGAGGCAATCTAGTTGTACTTCTTCATTTTACAAATGAAGAAATTGAGGCCCAGAGAGGCAAAGTGACTTGTCCAAGGTCACAAAGATAAGAGAGGCAAAATTTGAATCCCAGTTCTCTGGCTCCAGGGCCAATATGCTTTTGACTGTACCACACTGCCTCTAACAATCAAGTGCTTTGCAAACCTTAAAGCATTGCATAAGTGCTTTATCATCATCATCATCATCATCATCATCATCACCATCAACAATAATTATTATTTATGCTCATGGCACTGAGGAAACTGGTCAGTCAGGCTCTCACAAGCCTCCCTGGTATCCTTGGAGAGTCATTTCAATCCTCTTTTTTAAGGATGTGCAAGGTCCGTTATAGAAGTCTTTAGTGGTCTTGGAAGTTCTTGCTCAGGAAACATACCATAGTCTGACCTCCGTTCAGTGATGAGGTAATCTTGCCTATCCACAACCAGGTTGACTATCTGAAGACCCAAGCCGACCTGTCCCATACCACCTGCCATTTCAAAGATAGCCCCATAGCAGACCAATGCCCTTCATTTAGGATGACTTTTGAATATTAAAAACCTTCTTGGACATCACATTCTGTCAAAGGGTTCATTTGTCCTGACCCTTAGCTACATTGATTCTATTAGATATACCATGTCCTCAATAAATATTTGTTGATTTGATTTGATATTATCTTGGGGAAAGACAACCATATTTTTTTCCATTAAAAAACAAAACATAAACAAAACTTGTTCAAATATTCTGTAAAATGTTACAAATAAGGGCAGTGAAGTGGTGCAGTGGATAGAGTTCTGGGGCGGGAGTTCAAATCTGAGTTCAAATCTGGCCTCAGGCACTTACTAACTGTGACCCTGGCCAAATCACTTAACCCTGTTTGCCTCAGTTTCCTCATCTGTAAAATGAACTAGAGAAGTAACTGGCAAATCACTCCAATATCTATCCCAAGAAAACCTCAAATGCGGTCGCAAAGAGTCAGGCACAACTGAAAAGGTTGAACAACAACAAAAGCCTTTGAAGAACAGTCTATTTCAAGATCAGGGGCCAGGCTACAGAAATTAGGTGTGGATCAGGGAGGAGAGAAGTAGGAATGAATTGGAAAGAGGTATAGACAGGTTGCTAGGGTAACGCTTCTCTGATTAGAAGGGGACATTCTTGTGCTTTGCATACTTTGCATACACTATGCATACTTTTGTTCCTGGCTTTTGTATTCCCTGTCTCTCCATCTTTGTCTCTGCCTGTCTCTGTCTCTCTCTCTGCTCACTGATTACTCCAGATGAAGTTGTTGTGCTCCAGAGCTCCTGTAGCCTTGGGGTCTATGCCTCCAAATTTAGTACTTCATCATGTGACAAAACATCCAGAACAGGAAGAGACCTCAGAATGCCAACTAGTCTAACTCCCTCACTTTCCAGCTAAGGAAAGTGAGACCTAGAAAGGTGAAGTGACTTAGGATTATAGATTTAGAGTTGGAAGGCTTGAAGAGACATCTAGACCAAGCCCTTCGTTTTGCAGATGAAGAAACTGAGGTCTGGAGAAGTCAAGTGACTTACCCAAGGTCACTCAGCTAGTAGGGACAGGGCCAGAATCTGAACCAAGGTCCACTAAAGACCAGTACTTTCCCCACTGGATCAGCTGATCATTGGATAATAGATATTCAAAGCCTTTCCATCTTTTTTTTTTCCTTTGGGGTGATCCAGGTATATCTAAGGGACAAGGTCCCTGGTCTCCTCCCTTCCAACTATTGGTTAGGCAGGGTAGTTAAGCTGTTCTCAGCCACTCAGTATCTCCACAGAGGATCTCTGAAGGTTGGACTGTGGCCATCTGGTGTTGAGCTTCTCAGGATTTAGTCGGGCCAATTTTCAGTCCACAGATCTCTCGGGATTCCCTGGCCCACATCGGATGCCTTCAAACTGGAAAAGAAAGCCAGAGTTTGCCCTCTCATGTAAGAACTTTGGTAACCCAAGTTCCCCCCCAAAACCCTGATAAGGCAGCATCAGAGGAAGGTTCTGGATACTCTCTAGGATGTGAGTTTTCTGCCACAAAGTGGCCCTTCTCTCCTTTACCCAGTCGCTGCCTCCCAGCACGGAGGCAGAAAACATGGTTGAAGATTGTTGTTGCCGTTAGCGATTTCCTTCATCGCCAGTCACTCTATGTGTAAATAAATTCTGTTTCATGTCCCTATATGTTAATTTCCTTCTTATCAATTCACTTCATGAGCTCAGGCTTCAAATAAACGACAATGAGAAACAAGAAACAGCTTATTAACATCAATCTGTTTGCCTCCTCAAAGACTCTGATGGAGACAGAAGAAAAAGGTATTTTAAGCATGGCTGAAAGAAGCCGGCTCAGATCAGTCACTATCCATGAAAAGCTAATGCCCAGCTGCATTCCAGCCTCACTAGCCCCAGTGCTTTCTAGGATCTCTCTGGGGCTCAGGAAAGTGGTCGTTGTATCTTTCTGGGTGTACAAAGGAATATAGGAGACCTCAACATCTTCCCTTCAAGAAAGGTGTAATGTTGGGAGAGTCATTTTGTTTCTCTGGGACTCAATTTCCCCATTGGTAAAATGGAGGATTTAGACTTGATCTCTGAAGTCCCTTCCAGGTCTAAATCTATGACCCTAGGACCAATACTAATGAAATTTGCAAAAGGATTTTCTTATACTAATCCTGTAAAGTGTTCATTCATTCATTCAATCATTCATTCATTCTTCAATACTCACAAATGCTTATTAAGCACATACTACGTACTAGGTATTCTATTGGTAAGTCAAACATGTATCATCATCTTCCACATTTTATAGATGAGGAACATGTCACAGGTTGTAGGACTTACCATCTTCACACAATAAGTAGTGAGAAGGGCTTTAAAACCATACCTGATGGATCCATAGCCAGTTTTCTTTTTGTTAAACCACAAAACCACAGAATTTAGGGGAGAAGGGACCTAAGCAGCCACCTTGCCCAATTCAGACTGGCAAAATAATCTCTACTTCAATCTATTTGGCAAGTTGTCATTCATTCTTTCTTTGAAAACTTCTTTCATGGAGCAGTCTGCCACCTCTGGGGCAGCCCACTTTGCCCACTTTGGACAGTTCTAATGGTTAGGATATTTCCATATTGTGGATGCTGGAAGTGGAGGGAGGATAGAGAAGGCATATGGAATGGAAGTTCATGAAGGTGTGAAGTTGGACTTCTGTGGAGGCAACAGAAGCTGTCCCACATGTCCTCTTTGAGTCTCAGTTTCCTTATTTATAAAATACCTAGAGAATCCACCTCACAGGATTGATTTCAATTTCAAAAGTGAGAATGTGTATAAAGTAATTCACAAACCCTACATTGCTATATAAAAATGAGCTATCATCATCATTATTGCATGGTCTCTGAGTGCTCTGAGTTCCAAAGGTGTTGGTCCCGGTTTGGGGGGCTTGATATCAGAGGGTTGCTAAGAGAGGGCTGAGGTTTGTCAGCAAACCTCAAGCTTTGCCATTGTAATCCATGGGTCTTAATCTGCTTTTATTTTTTTTCACCGCCTGAACCCTCTGAGATGCCCATTGGACCCTGGAAGTCCCTTTTACTGAATAGTGAGTGTCTCATTGTATGGCTTGGCCAGCTCCTTCACCATTCAGATTCTCCCTTCTCCAATTCATCCTTGATAAAGCTGACAAATGATTTTCCTTAAACACAAATCAACTATGTCACCTTATGGGTAAAAAAAACCAAACAAACAAGCTCCATTCATTGCTTCCTTATTATTGACTCCTGGATAATAAGTCACTCACCAAGCATTTTGGAAATGTTTACTATGTGACAGGCACTGTCCTGAACACTGGGGATTCAAAGAAAGGCACAGACCAGCCCTGCTCTCAGGGAGTTCATGAGCTTCTCTGCTGGCATGGAAAGCCCTTTCCAAGCTTTCGAGCTTTCTGGCCCATGGCTGTCCATGCACATTGAAGTCTAACCAAAGAGGTCTTCTTACTGTTCCACAAGCAGGGTACTTCACCTTGTTTCCTTTAAATGTCAGGATAAGAAGAACCTGCTACATGAGGCCTTTCCTGATGCCCTTTTCCTCCCAAATCACCTTAAATCTATTTTGCAAATGTCAACAGATGCATACATTGCTTTCTCTAGCAAAGCTGTAAGCTTCTTGAAAGTCAAGACTCTTTTCACCTACATTTTTGTATCCCAAGTGTCTAGCACAATGTCTGGCACAGAGAAGACACTTATTGTTGACCATCGGATTGATCATGACTTGACTCATGCAAATAATACAGTTACTAGAGCACTGGACCTGCAGTCCAGAAGCCCTGGGGTCAAACTTCACTTCAGATACTTAATAGCTATGTATCCATGAACAAGTCACTTCCTCTCTCTCTGACCCTCAGTCTCCCCATCTGTAACAGGGAAAATAATATCTGCAATTTTTGCCTTTCAGGCTTCCTATGAGGCTTACTTGAATATGCCGAGTAAATGTCAGTTACCATGATTTTTTAATGGTGGCAGTGTGATGATGATGCCTTGTTCTGCTGTGTCCACATTGCTGCAGGTCAGGACTTCTGTCTTTTCTTGCTGTCTTTGGCTATTGGTAAGCACATAATCCCAGATTTCCTTGCAGTGGCTTCTATAGAAAGCATAGGATACCTTGCTAGGCTAACTTCTACAGGACACTCCTACTGAGCTCTTCCTATTTCCCCAAATCTCCCAAGGATACTGCAGTTACTGTGATTGCTTGCCCAGGGCCTGACCCATGCCTGCCAAGGTAATGGGTAACCCCATGGTAATATTGGTGTTTCTGCTATATTTGCTCTGAGTCACTGCCTTCCCTGGTACCCTTCTCTAGGGATAGTAACCCGGAAATCAGTTCAGCCGGCACCATTCAGACGAGCAATGGAACATGGGGCTAGAGTTGGAAGGGACCTTAGAGGTCACCCACTCCAACTCATTTTAGAGATGAGGAAACTGAGGTCCAAAGAGGTGAAAGGATTTTCCCATAATCACATAAGCAATCAGTGACAATCAGGATTTGAACTCAGGTCTACTGATTCCTTCTGCAATGATAAGTTAGATCTGTTCAAATCTTTCTTCACTGATTCTTTCCCCAATTTTGTTGCATGCTGTGTTGGAATCCTGGAGTAGCATGAGCCTTAACTCTAAACTGATACAGACAGCTCTGACTATTTCCTCAGCACACAGCAATGATTCAAGACCAGACACCGAAGTGCAGTTTCACTGGGCCTCCTAGCCAATTGGAGGAAACTCAAAAGATATGACACCTGACTCTCTGCTGTACTGTCATACCAAACCACTCTTTGATGACATCTCTATTTGTGCTGACCAATGCTCTGGTCCTGATGTCACATGGCTCTCGGTTAGCTTTGTTGACTCGTATGAATTTTTGGCTTCCTCTTGGCTCAATAATCTCATTACCTTTTTGTATTATAGCTTGGGATGTGATTTTCCTCCCTCAGCAGGTTCTCACCTTTTAAGTATATTGAGTGTCCCTAATCATCATCACGTGTTCAAGGAGGTATTGACTTGGTAAATGAGAGGAAAGGAAGACATTCAACGTATAAAAAGGAGTAAGAAGACTTCTGTTAAGATGACTGATTAAGAGTTACATTAAATTCAACTCTCCCTCCTTACCTTACAACAGAATAGAAACATGCCATCTTGCTCAAAAGAACAATAATGACTAAAAGATAAGGATGGAAATAAATCCACACAGAAAAACCAGGAGAGAGATTGAAGGCCATGAGCAAGCAAAGGGAAATCCCTAATAAAATGAATCAATATTATATAGTAAGACAATGTCTGGAAAAATCTCCAGAAGAGGAAAATAAATACATAATAAACACAAGCACAAGCCCAGAACAGAGAATGGAGTGGTCACAGAGCCCTTACAGTTTTTTAAAGGCCTGTTGATAGAATTGAAGGAAGAGAGTAGTGAAATCATCTCTTAATGAAAAACTTGAAAAAAGAATTTATGACTTAGATAGAAGTTAGAAAATATAAATAAACTAGGGTATATTCCCTGAAAAAAACCCCTAAGATTTCAATGATACAAGAGAAATTATTAGAGCAAAATCAAAAGCAGAAAAATTGAGAGAATAATTAAAGTCTCTAAATTAAAAAAAATACCAATTATTAGGCAACATGCAATTTTTAAGTTTGTACTATCTCTCAGGCACTGTTTGCCCAGGAAAGCAGGGCTTGAAGAGAGAATCTAAGAATAATTAACCTTCCAAAACCATGATGAAACAAAAAAACATTAAATATACTTCATGAAATCATGTTGTCTGGAAGTACTGGAACTAGAGAGCAAAGTTCAGATGGATAAAATCCATTGGATACTACTAGGGAAAAATCCAGGGTTTATCTTATGCAGGAATGTGGTTGCTATGTTCTAGAGGTCCCAAAATAAAGAGAAAATATTGCCAGTAGCCAGGATGACATATATAAAATACAAAGTCTATCCAGTCAAAATCTACTAAGATGACTCACAACTAAGAAAAATTAGTACACTTAAATAGCTTGCACACAATAATAACTTAAAACTTGTGCATAGTCCTACTTCAAAGCTGACTTTTAACAGAATGATTGTGGTCCAAACCTGAGTTTATAGAAAACCAGAAGGAGGTGTAGTCTTTGAAATGTAAATATAATGGAGAAAAAGATAATCTAATACTTAGGCATTTGAGCAGGGAAATGATTTGTGGGGGAAAAAAGGACATTATTTCTTGGGAGACTCACTTTTTCAAAGGGTCACTAAAGAAACAGAGAAGCAGATCTGTGTTTATTCCAGAAAGACATGCTTTAGGGAGGAAACAAGGGTTGGGGGAGGGGGAATTAATATTAATTGAAATAAGGGCACTGTAGGTGAAAGTCATTCAAGCCTAGAAGTGAGGGTAGAAAGAATATTTCATGAACCTCACACTTACCTGATTCAGGCAAGGAAAGGTTAAAAGTTATTAAAGTAACATGCGTAGAATAAAGTAACTGAGACAAGACCCCTGGATATAAGCTGGGTGGAGAGGGGGGAAAAGAAGAGACTGGAATCAAAGTGTCCCAAGCAATATAGACAACAGCTACCCAGTGCTTCTTTCTTCCTTTCTTTTTAAAGAATAAAAAAGAAATTGCATAACAATATTTAACAGAGGAGAATAAAGGAAGCTTAATGATCATAACTGTGATTGTGAATGAAATGAACTTGCTTATAAAACAGAAAAGGAGAAATGGGCTAGAAAGTATACCCAAGAATTTTCTGAATATAATAAACACACTTAAAATATGAAGATTCATACAGATAAAGTAAAGAGTTCAAGTAGAAATTACTATGCCTTAGGTAAATCCAAAACAATAAACCCCCCTCCCAAAAAAACCAAAAAGGACTGGCAATCAGGATGTCAGACAAAGCAATGGTAAAAATAGAAATGGTCAAGAGAGATAAGTGAGGCAACTACATAATGCTTAAATGCATCATAGGTAGTGAAACAAAATCAATATTACATATTGATTTTAAAATTCCATTTAAGAAGAAAATGCATTAAATATCTGGGAATTAACTTACCAAGAAATATGAAAGACTTATATAGATACAAGTGTTCAACAGCTTCTACAGAAGGAAAAGAAAACCTAATAATCAGAGAGATAGATAGTGGGCATGACTGGTTATGTTAATACAGGCTATCCCAAAAGTCTTAGTGCAGTTTTCAACTACTAAAGATTAAAACAACACTAAGACTTTTGGGTCTTCCTGTATAGTAAAAAACAAACAAACAAACGAACAAATGAAAACTCTAACAAACCAATTACTCTTTTGTAGATTTTGTTGCTATTCAGTCATTTCAGCCATGTATAACTCTTTGTGACCCCATTTGGAGTTTTCTTGGCAAAGATACTGGAATGATTTGACATTTTCTTCTCCAGCTCATTTTAAAGATGAAGAAACTAAGACAAACAGTGACTTGCCCAGGATCACACATCTAAGGTCAGATTTGAACTCACAAAGATGAGTCTTCCTGACTCCAAGCTCAGCACTCCATCCACTGTGCCACCTAACTATCAGTTCTCTCCTAATCTTTTTCACACTAATCAATTTAGAAAATGGTTGCCTCACAGAACTAAACATTAACAAGATTCATTTGGATGAATGAAAAGTCAAGAATATCAGGTAAAAAAAAAAGTAGGAAGGATTCAGGGATTAGTGCTAACCAATCGAAAACTATACTACAAAGCGACAGCTTTAAAACCATTTGGTATTGAATACCAATAATTGAAATCAAGTGAGACTTAGAAATAAAAGTACTTGGTAGCTTAGTGTTCAATAAATCCAAGACCATATGTTGGCTGGGAAAGGTCTTTTTTTTAAAATTAGCTTAACCAATAGGAAAACTCAAAAGCAGTATAGCAAAAGTGGGATTAGAATGATAGCCTATACTATATACCAATAAATTCCAAATGAACAAACTATCTATATATAAAAAGTCACTTGATAAGAAACCAAAGGTAAGGGAGGGAAATCACAACCAGGCACAGGAAGGAAGAGACCATAAAAATAACAAAATAGACAATTTTAATGATACAAAATGAAGAAATTTTCACTCAAATAAATCAATGCAGATAAAATGGAGAGAAATGATAGTGCTTGGGAAGAAATCTTTGAAATAAATACCTCTGGTAAAAATATAACATTCAAAATCTCTGGGGAATTCTCCACAAATGTCTAAGATGAAGAATAGTTCCCCAAAAGAAAAGTGGCTAAAGGCTATGAACAGTTGTCAAAATAAAATATATGAACTTGGAGTATCTCCCTGAAAATGTTCAAAATTCCTAATAATTAGAGAAATGGAAATCAAAACAACCTGAGGCATCCCCTCGTACCCATCAAGCTAACGAGGATGCTAAATGATGGGAAAATTCCTTGTTGGAGTAAATGTAAAAAGACAAGTTCACTTTTCCAGTGTTGATGTAGCTGTGAATTGCCCCAACCATTTTGGAAAACAATTGGGAATTCCACAGAAAAGGTTGCTAGATTGCCTGTTCCTGTTGTCCATGAGGTTTTATTATTCCAGTAACTTTTCAGAGGTTATTAACAGCAAGAGAGGAAGTGCATTTACAAAACCATCCAGAGAAGCTTTATTTATGATAACAGAAAGAACAATATGTGCTCAATGACTATGGCTTGAGACTCTGATGGAATATCACTATGCTGTAGGGAATGATGAGTAGGAAGAATTGAGAAAACTTATGTGAATTGATTGCAGGAAAAAAGAGAAGCCAAAAGAACAATATACACAATGACCGCAACAATGTCACTAAAGACAACACAGAGAGACAGCAAAGCTTCAGCCAGATAACATGGGAAAGTCATCATGGCGGAAGGCCACATCCCTCCTTTGTGTTAACACCTGAGTTACCATTTTGAGAGGAATGTTCTTTGTAAGGAGGGTTGTCTGAGTGTTTGTTGGTAAGGATCATTTGTTAAAACAAATTTTATCAATAACCTTTTTTAAAGTTCTAGAGCAGAGCTGTGGGGCCCATCCACTGTGAGATGGGAGGGGATGGATGATAATCCAAGGAAGGTCATGAAGAGGGAACAGGCACAAAGGACAAAAGAAAATGAGCAAAGAGCCCTGGCATGATGCCAAGAGAGGAGAGGAGAAACTAACAGAGAGAAAAACTGGAGAATCACTAAGAAAGATGAGGAATGAGAAATGACCCCTGAATTTGTCAGTTATGGAGGAATGGAAACAGGGATGAAAACAGGACTTCCAGGGGAAATAGAGACCTCTGGGAGAAGGATGAAGGATGCATCTTCAGCATTGTATTATAGGGAAAGAATCCTTTGAGCCAGGGTAGGAAAGCCCTACTGTCATTAGGCTTATCAGAGCTGGGTCAGTCATGCTAACGTGGTGGCTGTCCCAGCCAATAATTATCTAGCCATGCAGGCTAGACTGCAATTAACTTAGAATAAGACAAGGTATCCTTAATTCATCATTTCTGTGCTTTTCCATGTGTGTGTGTGTGTGTGTGTGTGTGTGTGTGTGTGTGTGTGTTGGGGGAGTATCTCCATAACTGGACAAAAAAAAAATCTAGGAGAAAGACAATCCTTAAAGGATTGGAGATAGGGTCAGAGTATCAGAGGCTGACTCAGGGTAGTGGAAAGAAGGGGTAACTGTTATTGCTGAGCCTTTCTTGCCTGGGGGATTCATTCATAAATTCTTTCTTTGAAGTTGGCTGTGAAGCTAATTTATGTAAACAGAATCATATTTTCCCCATTGTCTTGCACTACCCAGTTGGAGATGTGTTTCCAAAAACTTTTGGTGCAAAGACATAAAAACATTCCTGAGGATTTCTTTTTAAAGCCAACTGAGAAAGCAAAGACACAGGCATGTCAGACTGTAGGAAGTACTGAGGAGGCGGAGGAGTCCGGTTGGGGTGGAGCATATGTTAAACACCTTGAAACACAAGGATTTGGGGGGAAAACAAGGCTTGTGACTTGAACTCCAACTGATACAAGCACTGGAGAATGTGGACACTCATGTTACTAGAAATGTGAGCAACAGTCTTTTTTTTTTAATAAATATTTCATTTCATTAGTTTTCATAACACCTAGATTTCTCCATTTCCCTTTCCCTCCCAGAGAGCTATCTCTTATAATAAAGATTGAAGGAAAAAGAGGAAGAGGAAGAAAAAAAATAGCAGAACTGATAAATACATCAAATATTTTTGAAATTATATGCAATTTGGTTTTTTTTGTTTTTTTGGTTTTTTTTAGTGAGACAATTGGGGTTATGTGACTTGCCCAGAGTCACACAGCTAGTGAGTGTTATGTGTCTGAGGCCGCTTTTGAACTCAGGTCCTCCTGACTCCAGGGTTGGTGCTCTATCCACTACACTACCTAGCTGCCCCCGACATTATATGCAATTTAACATTATATTCTACACTTGTGAACCTCCCTCCCCTCTACACCTCTGCAAAGGAATGTGTGTGGAGTGTGTGTGTGTGTGTGTGTGTGTGTGTGTGTGTGTGTATAGACATCGTCTTGTGCCTCTTTTTTAGAGCTCAGCATTTTCTTTAAAATGTTGATTATTTTCTGGCTACTGTACTTTCTATTTACATTATTGTAGTCATTATGTATATGGTTTTCCTGGCTCTGCTCACTTCACTTTTTGTCAGTTCCAGTAAGACTTTCCATGCTTCTCTGTAGTCATCATATTTCATATTTTCTTTTCTTACAGCACAGCAATGCTCTCTCACATTCATGTACCACAATTTGTTTAGCCATTCCCCAATCGATGGGCATCTACTTTGTTTCCCGTTCTTTGGCACCACAAGAAGTGATGCTATAAATATTTTGGTGTATGTAGGGACTGTCTTTTGTCAATGAGAGAGGAATACTCAGTTTTAAAATTCTGTGTCCATAATTTCTTTACTGGAAACTGTTAAAGGTCAGTATTATATTTTCCTTGGAATCTTTTTGGCAATACCCTAAAGAGGCTGACAAGCTTGCTGGAGAGGGAGGGAAGAGAGGGAAAGGGAGAAGGAATGGGCAGAAAGGGCCATGAGAAGGGAAAGAGAAGAAAGAGAATGGGAAGGAAAGGAGCAAGAAGTGAGTGAGAGAGAGAGAGTGATTGAGATAGAGACAGAGACAGAGGTGGAGACAGAGATAGAGAAGAGAGACTGTCATTGACACAGAGAGACAAGAGAGAGACATACACACACATGGATCTATTTAGTACTGGAAGTACATGAAGTATTAGGGAAATTTCTAGCTCTTCAAAAATAGACAAATCCATCAAGGTGGTTTCTATGCACTGTGACCATAAGGCTTAAATCATGACTCCAAAGGTATAAGACACACAATCATTTCCGAAAGGATGGAGATAGATAACCAAACAGTCCCTGTTTTTGGACTAGTCAGACCACTGGAGAAGATCAGAAGCACCACATGAATGGCTCCCAGGGAGAGGACTGAGACAGAAGACAGAGTAACTCTGCTCTCTGCTGCCCAGTGCTTCAGGAGAAGGCAGAAAAAACAGAGTCAAGGCAAAATTGGAAAGATGACGTCTTGTGCTCCTTTGGGCACAAGGAAGAAGATAGAGGTTAAAGAGCCCTAAGAAGACCTGTGTCTCCAAGCACAGCTCACAATTTTTGATCTGGTCAGGTCTTCCACGCTGCTTACTTAGGTGTTCTGAGAAAACATGGTACCATCTACATTCTAGGCTTTGAAGTCAAGAGGAGGTGACCTCTCTTTTCAAGGGTCAAGCCAGTTTTGAAGTAGGAGTCTCTCTCTTAAAAACAAAAATCTGTACAAATTAATATGGTCTCATAGCTCTTTGGGACCTACTTTCCTGTGAATTTTTGTTTTGTTGGGAGCCAAATATCAGAGGGATGAGTTGTTCTTCTCCCAGCCCTTTCCAAACAATGAGGAGGTAACTCATATACTACCAAAATTAGTCTGTCTGTAGATTTATTACCAATCAAACCACAAGAGGTTACTTTACAGAGCTAGACAAAATTATAACAAACTCATCTGGAAATGATGGGAGTCTCAAGGGAAATCATGAAAAAAGCAGGAATTAAGGGGATCAAGCATTACCAGACCTTAATCAAACTGTAATTTAGCAGTAATCCTTAAAATTATTTGGTACTAGTTAAACAAAATAGAAAAGTTTATCACTGGAACAGGCAGGTAAACAAGACTCAGAAGAAGTGAATGTAGTAGCACAGAACCAGAAGGAAAATGGTGCCCACCAATGACAAATGGCTGAAGAAATTATGATTTATGACATAATGGAATGTTATTGAAGTGCAAGACATAAGGAATTCAGAGAAACTTGGGAATGATTATATCAATGGATGCAGAATGAAGTAGGCAGAATCAGGAGTGTGCTAAACTCATTTAAAGGGGACCAGCATTGAAAGACAACAGAACTCTGATCAACTGATCAATGCAGTGAGTAATCATCCCTTTAAAGGACTGATGGTGATTAGGCTGGCCCACACAGATTAGAGTGCAAATGTTGAACCTGTCAGTACTGCATGCTGCAGTCTAGAGTTCAGAATTCTGGTCTACCACAAAGCATGAAGTGAAGAAGCTCATGATTATTTAGTATGAAGTGGGAAGAATACTATGCAAAAACTCTCATTAGGACCACGTGATGCACCAAGAGTATTACTGAAAGTCAAGGCTGGCAGACTCACTTCAGGAAGGATTACCATGTGAAAGCATTACCTAACAGACTGGATCCAGTGGGAAGAATAAGGGCCAATAGGAGGGACAAAAACAGAAGGAGTAGCCAAGGTTTTGGTTACTTAGACAAAGCTGGAAATGGCAAGTGTGAGATCACTGGCCATGGTGTTCATTGCATCTCTGCTTGTCTCCTGATGAGCGGTGACATTCAAATATGAGGATGAAGAATTTAAACTTTTCCACTTTGCATTTAATGTGATTTATTTTGGACAATGACAAAATTGCAGGTGTTAACACAATTTTAAAATGTGTCTCTGATATATTCAAAGTGACCAAAATAACATTTTTTGATCCAAAAATAAACTGTTGATATAAATCACAGAAATACCTTTGCTTGAGAAATCAGATTTATCACATGTGCATATATCAATATAATCTTATTATCTTGTTATCTTAGCTTTATTTTGAAGACTTTATGTCCATTTTGCCCCAAATTACATTTTTCCAGTTTTATTTTCCACTATTCCCCAATGGAATCTAATTCATTAAGCATTTATTAAGTACCTACTATTTGTCAAGCACAGCACTAGGGAATGGAGCATACAAAGGCAAAAGGAAATGAATTCCCTGCATTCTCCTGGTGGAATACAACACATACACAGACAATTAAAAGTGATTTGTGACTTCAGACCTCAGACTGGGACTTCACATGGGCTGAATCCCCACGTTGGAGTTTCTCTTTGGTTTGTTATAGCCCTACCCCATTACTAAATTATGTACCTGATATAGCTGATGTATAGATCTCCACAAATGGGGTACTTCTAGATTTGTGACAAATGCCCAAGGTAGCAATGGGTGTTGGGAAGCCTTTCTTTCTCTACACAGAAAGTGCAGCCAGTGCAAAGAATTCACAGGAGTACATCAATAATACAGAAAACACATACAGAA
The DNA here is from genome assembly GCF_900497805.2 of Vombatus ursinus. Classification (NCBI taxonomy): domain Eukaryota; kingdom Metazoa; phylum Chordata; class Mammalia; order Diprotodontia; family Vombatidae; genus Vombatus; species Vombatus ursinus. The sequence goes on along the minus strand of NW_020954577.1, from coordinate 13,735,205 downwards.
CAACATCCCTTACATGGAATCCTGCTCTAGATAAGCTGGTTTCAGCATCCCCCAAACATACTTTGTATTTGTAGAACCCCAGGATTTAGAATTGGGAGGTCTCTTAGAAATCATCCAGTGCAAACTTCTCATTTTACAGATCAGGAAATTGAGGCTCAGTGGCTTGCCTATGGACTAACAGTTGATATCAGAGTCAGGTCTTGAAATTAGGTCTCCTGACTGCAATTCCAGCTCTCCTTTGCCTCTCCTCATTGCTTGATGTGGGCCTGTTGTAAGTGACCCAGGATCGTAGCTACAAAGAACAAGATGTCGAGATTTTTTCATTTTCTTTCAGAAGCCCACCCTTTCCAAGTAGCCACAATAATGCTAATATATCATCAATTTGTCTTTATGTCTTTATCTAGATTTTAGCACAGACACACACACACACTCACACACGCTCACACACACACACACACACACACACACACACACACACACACACACTTATACACATTGGTTCAGGTCAAAACCACCCAACCCAGACCTCACTACACAAGACCTCTTCAAACACCACTTATTATGGATTCCCCTGCACAGGAGACATTGGATTTTTTAAAATATGAAGCATCGAGGAACTGTTTTCTGCCTCTACCTTCAATCCCCTCAGGTTCCTTCTTGTCCATCTTCCAATACCCAGTTGAAGGCTCATCTCTTTTGTGAAACCCTTCCAGAACTTCCAGGACTCTGACTCATAGTATTTATCATTAGCCGGTAAGCATTTATAAGTGCCCACTCGGTGCCAGCACCATACTACGTCCTGGTGATACAGAGACAGTTCTTGCTCTTAAGGACTTTATACTCTAACAGGGAAGACAATATGCAAACAACTATGTACATACAATAGTTAGACAGGACGAATTGAGGGGCTATCTCAGAGGGAAGTCATTAAGATTAGGGAGGATTAAGAAAGGCTCTCTGTAGAAGGAGGGCCTTTAGCTGAGACTTGAAGGAAGGCAGAGAATCCAGAAGGAAGAGATGAAGAGGGAGAGCATTCCAGGCATGGGGGACAGCAAAGGAAAATTCCCAGAGTTGGGAGATGAAGCATTAAGCTTGAAGAACAGTAAGGTGATCAATGTCACTGGATGGCAGCTTATAGAGAGGGGACTAAGGTACAATATAAGCAGACTGGAAAGGTAGGAAGGGGCCAATTTGGTGACAGGTTTTAATAGCCAAACAGAGGATTTTATACTTGATACTGGAGGTAATAGGGAGCCCCTGGGGTTGATTGAATGGGGAGGGGTGACACGATCTCTATGTTCTCTTGGCAATTGATTACATATTGTGATCAAGTTTAACTGCCTGGCAGTTACACACTCTACTCTGATTAGTGGTAATGTTGGGCAAGTGCCAAGCTCCCCATTGTTCTCAAAGAGTGGAAAATTTGCTGTCTCCTAGCTCTTCCTTCCTTTAAGCGTCTATACCATCTTGTCACTCTAGTGGGTATGGTTATGGTGGAGTTGTTGTATCTGGTTAGCTCTGAGCCCCCATCTACCGGCTTTACCCTACCTCCAGCTTGTGCTTCTTTATATTTATTAAATGTGCGACCAAGTTGCTTCAACCAGTAAAATAAAGGCTTGGACTAGACTATGGATTTGGAGCTGAAAAGGACCTTCATGAAGCCCCCAGTTTGTGCCTGGTATATTCTGGGGATATAAAAATGAAATGATTACTGCCCTCAAGGAACTTCCATTCTGTTGAGGTGGGGAGGGAAAACACCCACACAGATAAGCAAATACAAAAGAGACACAATATAAATACAAAATAATTGTGGGGAGATACTGCCAATGGGAAGTCAGGAAAGGCTTTGTTTGGAGTGGGGGGGTAGCACTTGATCTGAGCCTTAAGAGGATCTAGGAAGTCTCAGAGGCAGAGGTGAGGAGGAAATGCAATCCATGTATGGGGCAGGGGATGCCTGTGCCAAGGTATAGCCAACAGTAAGTCATCCAATTGGGCAGGAGTGTATTTTGCTGGGTATTGAGTATGAAATACCAGCTGGAGGTCACAGGCTAGGGGCTCTGATGACTTCTCGGTCCCCTCACCTTGAAGGGGTGACTTGGGCAATGGGTAGCCTTAGAGGTAGAGTCAATTCCATTCAATTAGCATTTATTAATCAGCTAGCCTCAGCAGGGGTGGGGAACCTGTAGCCTCGAGTCCACATGTGGCCCTCGAGGTCCTGAAGTGTGGCCCTTTGACTGAATCCAAACTTCAAAGAACAAAAGGATTTGTTCTATAAAACCTGGACTCAGCCATGTGTGGCCTCGAAGCCACAGGTTCCCCACCCCTGAGCTAGAGTACGCACTATTTTGGTCAAAAATATTCTACCAAACATTTTTTTCCTGGTTCTTTTCATTGACAAACACTATTTTTTCCCAATGCAATAGGAAAATCAAGACTAGAATTGATGCTCAACCTTCTCCCAGTAGACTATTATAACGAAACTATAACAGTCCATGAGATATAAAGCCTCAATTATCAAAGGACTCTCAGTGCTTTGAATCAACACTAGAAATAATCAAAAGGCTCCCCAAGTTTTGAAATACTCATTAAGAATATGATCCCATAGAGGAGCAAGCATAATTCCCATGTAAGCATCTTCATTCATAGTACACGATGTTATCCCTGAAGTCACTCAGAACCTTGGCACCAATGTGGAAGCATATCTAGGAGGGGCACTCAGTTTAGACTGAATCTCAGCTGACTTTTGAGAGGAAAGAGCCATTTAGGGGTTCATATTCTCAGGGCCTAATTTTATCCAGCCCCTGATCGCGGTTGCAGCTGAGTATGAGAAGGGGAGCATTGCTACCGTGGCCCTTTCATGAAAGTAAGTTGTCTTGGGTATAGGCGTCAGTGGCAGGAGCTATGACCCACAGTCATCTTGTATTGTCCAAGAGAGATATTGCTTCCTGCCCTACCCATGGCTGCTCCACCTTTCCCTGTCCTGCATATGATTGACTTCTGACCCATTTCCCCCCACCCCAACCATTCCATGTTGTTCTAATCATTAGGAGAGATACGGCTTCCAGAAATAGGAAGGTGATAACCCCACTGTTCACTGACCTGATCAAACCACACCTGAATTTGACATTCAGTTCTCAGGGTCAGAGTTTAGGAAGGACTAGAAAACTGAAAAGCTGGGAACTATCCAGCCGATAGCAATCAGGACAGTGAAGCGCCTTGAGTTCACGCTGTTTGAAGATTGGTTGATGGAACTGGGAAAGCTGAACCTGGAGAAAAGAAGACTCAGGGGACACATTGATAACTCTTTCCAAGTATGAAGAAAGGATTCAGTTTTCTCCATTAAGTCCCTGGAGTACAGAACCAGGAGCAAATGATAGAAGTTGCAAAGAGGCTAATGTACACTCAATGTCCAGAAGAACTTTGGAACAATACAGAATAAATACAAAGTAATGGGAGAGGGGGGCAGGGTGGTGCTAGCAAATGAATGGGATCAGGTGAGGGGTTGTATGGGGAGATCATACTTGAGTGGAGCCTTGAACAAGGGAATACGCTTCCTGGGCAGGCGATGGACTCCCTGTGGCTGCTGCAGGTCATCAAACAGAGGCCGAATGAGGCCTTGTGAGAGCTGCAGTACATGCCATTCTGGTTCACATTTGGGTTGGACCCTATGGCCACTGGGGTCCTTCCAGTTTGGAGCTTCTGTGATTCAAAGACTCTCCCGTGCAGTAGAGTACAGGCTGGCTACTGGTTTGTTATACCAGCAAAGAGCACACGCCATTCTGACAAGAGAAGAGTTCCTGTCGGGAGCTTCTGAGGCATGTTGTGGATCTCGCGGAGAGTGAGGGTGCCCTCACCATGGTTTGCACAAGGGGTGACTTTTCGCGGGTTTTCCATTCTTGTTTACATAGCGTATGAGCAGACAGCACACAGTCTCACTATTTCCGCCCCAAGAGCATATGCACGTTGTAACATTAGTACTAATATTTTCATAAGCACATTGGGAAAGAGGAGCAAGTGATAATGTTTGTAGGCAGGAATCAGCGCGCTGACAGCTTCCTCTGCCATCGGCAGGCTTCCTCCCCTCAACTAAGTGGCATGAAACAGAAACGGAACGGAACACTTCAGAAATAACAGTCTGCTAATATTAGCTGAAATACCAAGGCAAAGCTGAACTATGTGTTTGAATGAAACCAACTGATTTTCTGACACTCTTGCTTCATTCAAGCTTAATTCCGACTATTCTGGGACAGAATGGGACACGCACCAACATCCACCCAAGAGGATGTTGTGAATCAGACCCATACTGATACCCTATGCCATAGGGTCATAGACATCTCACCTCACAGCTCATCACATCTTAGAAATGGAGGCAGCCTCAGAGACCACGTACACCAACCTATACCTGAAAGAGAATCCTCTCTTTAACGTCCTCAACAAGTGGCCCTCTAGCTTCTGTCTGAAGACTTCCAGTGATGGGGAATTCCCTACGTCCTGAGGCAGCCCATGCCACCCTTGGTACTGTTGTTTAGCCATTTTCAGTTGTGTCCAGCTCTTCATTTGGGGTTTTCTTGGCAAAGATACTGGAGTAGTTTGCCATTTTCTTTTCTAGCTCATTTTACAGATGAGGAAACAAAGACAAATATGGTGAAGTGATTTGCCCAGGGTCACATAGCTAGGAAGAGCCTGAGGTCAGATTTGAACTCAGGAAGAGGAGTTTTCAAGACTCCAGGCCCAGTGGTCTATCCACTGTACCATCTAGCTGCCTGCCACCATCACTCTTCATTAGTTCTCCTGGTTTGGAGGTTTTTCCTTACATTAAGCCCAAGTTTACCTCTGAGTTGCTTCCGTCGCTTCCAGTTCCATCCTCTGGGCCAAAGCATGAACAATTGAATCCCTTTTTATAGTTTTTTTTTAAACCTTGAAAATAACTATCAGTCCCTTACATCCCCCCAATCTTCTGTCCAAACTAAACACCTTCAGTTCATTCAACCACTATGGTATGAATTTGAGATGTTCCTCTAGACACTGTCCAACTTATCGACGGTCTTCCTAACACGAACTGCTGAGAAGCGAGCTCCAATGCAGATTTCCTATGATGCTATGGAGCCTTGGCTGAAGTCAGTTGAGGACAATACTGTAATTCCAAAGCTGAGGGGGGAGAGGGGCCTGCTGAAGTCATGGGTGTGTCTTTAGGGGGAGGCCTTTAAGCTTGCAACTTGAACTATGGCTCTAGGTGTGTTCAGTTGGCCTTTGCATACATTCTCCTTATGAAAAATTGTTAAGATGAATAACAAACAAATGTCCAGTGGAAGTTGAACAGAATCATGATGGATCTATAGACTGTAATAAAGGATGGCTGACTGAAAACATCAATCAATGACCAGGCACTTATTAATAACTTGCTATGTGCTAGACACAGTGCAAAGTGCTGGGCTATGAAATAAAGATGAAAGCTGTCTCTACCCTCAGGTAGAGCTCCTCAGGGAGCTTACATTCCATTGGAGGACAAAACACAAAGGACATAGGTACATGTTAGACCTATGCAGAGCAGACTGCAACCTTACATGGTAAAGCACTAGCTACTGGGGTTAGCAAGAAAGACCTCTAGCAGAAGGGGGCACCTGAGAGCCTTAAAGAAAGCCAGAAATTCTAGGAGGAGAAGGGAGGATGGAGGATGGAGACAGGCAGTACAGCTGTACAGAGATGTGAGATGGAATGTGGTGTGCAAGGAACAGCAGGCAGTTCAGAGCTGCTGGGTTACAGAGTGGAGGTAACTAAAGAGAAGAAGACTGAAAAGGAAGGAAGAAAGGGGGCAGATAGCAAATAACTTTAAATGTCAAAGAAAGGACTTTATTTTTGATCTTGTTGGTAATAGGGAGCCATTGGAGATTGTTGAGGAGAGGGGGTGATGTGGACAGTCCTGCACTCCAGGAAAATCACAGTTCTTTGGAAAAGCTGTAGTATTAAATGAACAAACAGTTCTTCAGTTCATGCTGTGTAAATATTTGAAAAAAACTAAGGATGGTTAGCCTGAAGAGGAGACTTAGGGGGACATGCCCAACTCTGATTTCAAAGTTTTGAAGGGTTGTTAGAAAGGAGTTGACGTGTAGATCAAGGCAGAACTAGATACAGTTGGTGAAAGTAGCAAAGAATCAGATTTCATCTTAATATAAGGAAGAAAAAAAACATCCTAGTAATGAGCCCTAACCCAAGGTGGAATGGGCTGTCCAGAGTAATAGTGAACATCCTCTTGCTAGTGGTCTTCAGGCTGAAGATGAAGATATTGTAGAGGGGCTTCCCACGCAGGTATGGGTTGGACTCAAAGGTCTTTGAGGTCTCTTCCAACTCTGAGCTCCTGAGATTCCAGGAATGTGTTTGGGATTGGAACCAAGCCTTCTACAATCAACTGCCATTCCAAGTATTGTCTGTCCAAGCTGGAATTGACAAGTCCAAGCAACAAATGAAGCATAGATTCTCTTGAGTTGCACTTGAGTACCATGGAGAGGCAGTGTGGCATACCGAATAGGTTGGTGAACTAGTCAACACCCAATTTAATCCTCTCATGTCCCCAACACAGTGAGAAAGGACAAAAACATTTAATTTAACATCATTTATGCACTGGGATTCGAGCTTATAGCCTGAAGATGTTCTGATGATCTTGTCTTTAATAACATGGGATGGTAGTCTGGAGAACATGAACTTCTTGGGCCAAAAGATCAGGGAAACCACTTGGCACAACTCTTTTAGACGTCATGAGAGTTTGGATGGCTTAGATGCTAGAGCGCAATATTCCGAGGCCTGAGTCCATTAGTCATCAAGAATTCATTAATTGGGCACCTCATTATGAAAGTGTTTTCTCTGTACAGAATTGTGCTTTCTTCTGCCTTCATTTCTTCCATCATCTTACTATCTCAGGAGACTTTCAGTATTTTTGAATACCTCCCACACTGCAGAACTCATTCACTCCATCAGAGTTTTACTAGGTGATGTTACTATATACATATATAGCTTTTTGTGAAGTATGGTTCAGGGGTTTTCTCTAAATGACCAAAGTTCTCTCATTCTGGAATATTATGGAAAATGAAATTTGCAAGTACCTTCCTCCAAATACCCAATACCATCTTACACTTATATAGTGTTTTCTAGTTTACAAAGTGCTTATTTCATTATGCTCTTGTGGGATAGGAAGTGCTAGTGTTATTACTATTTTTTTTCTGGATGGGGAAACTGAGGCTTTGAGGTGGGGTGATATGCCCACAGTCATAGAACCAGGAAATGACAGAGCCAGAACTTGAACCCAGAACTTCTGACTGGTGTCCAATGGCCTTTCTTACTTCTTCCTTTATGCCAACCAATAACCATTTATTAAGGATTTACTATTTGTCAGACTCTGCAAGGTGCTGGGATAGAAAGACAAAATTTTGCCCTCACATGATTTATGCGAACATAGTAGGGGCATGAGTATGGGAATGGGATGACAGGTTGAGGGCTGGGGATACTGCAGTGACTCTTAGATGCCTCTACATTCAAATTAAGCTTGTGATCACAGAATTTAAGACTTTCATTTCCTAATTTTTCTGATATTTTTTGATGAATTCTCTTCCTTGAAGTAAAAACAAAACAAAAAGAAACAAAAACAAAAAGAAAAAACCCCAACAAATTACTTGCTTTGTCCAAACTTCTTCAAAGCCATTGTTTTTCCCACATGGAATGCCCTGCCTTTGTCAGGATCTGCCATCACCTACTTCTCCATCAGTACTCTCCCACCCCTAACTCCATCAGTAACTCCCACCATTTGCAAACCTTTACTTGCCTTCATCTGTAGATTACCCACAGCTGGCACTCCTTGATGCTCCTGCCTTGACAGATAATATATACAATGGCCTGGTGGGGAGGGCAAACCCTTTATCTCTGCATTGGGTCCACCTCATGGCATTTGTATTGGTGGCATTTTGCCATTCTTCTTCTTTCGGTCAATTCCAGATTTCTGATGTCTGATCATCATACATTCCTCAATATTTTTCTTGCTTGCCTGTTTTCTTGGTCTTTTACTCCTGCCTGTCTCTTGGTCTTAGCCTCCACCTGGCATCTCCAGCTCTACCGTTGCTCATAGCCCTGGATTATATCTACTTAATATATCATATTCACCTCTTCTATCAAAGCTTTGCAGAAGCTGTGTACTTTCTCATATTAATCCAGCAAATGCCTCCCTCTCCAGTCTTTACTACTTACATCTCCCCACTTCCTTAGAATTCTGTACCCCTTTAAGTAGGTGTGAGTTCGTATACACATACCAGCAGTTAGGGTAATACCAGGATTCAAGGAAAACCTTTCTCCTGGGGAAAGGAAACATGAAGTCCAAAGCAGACTCCAAGAGATTATAAACCCAAGAGCTGGGTCAGGAACCAGGGTTTTATGGATACCACATTCCACTATGCAGCTGCTGCTCTTCCATGGCATAAGCTGTCCCTCTCAGGATAAGCTCATTACCTTTAGACTTACCACCATGTTGTTAACTCATGCCTTGATTGACACCATCTCCCTCAGCCTCTTATCCCCTCTGATTGGAAGGCTGGAGGTCAGAGAACCAACCTCCTCCCAATGCCTTCCTTTATAGAGGGCAGAAACTAGGCTCCACTCTCTCCTCTTTGCATCTGCTGTCCTGCCTGGTTTCGACTCCATGCAACGAGATGGCCCTGGGATTCCTCCTTTTTCTTGACTCCTTTTGTGTGTTGTCTCCCCCTTTAGATTATATGACCCTTGAGGGCAGGGACTGTCTTTCCTTTTATTAATTGTATCCCCAGGACTTAGCCCAGTGCCTGGAACTTAGCATGGACTTAACAAATATTTGTTAGGTTGGATCAGATTGGAAAGCTCAAGCTCTAGAGTGTCCCAAGGTCAAACAGAATTTTCAGTGAAATGATTATTTCAGGGATTCATCCTTGAAGTACATATTGTATGTATATATTCCCCACCTCTACCTTGCTCTGATATTTTTGGTGTGGTAGTGAGCGGTGTAGTGATGTAATGTAGTGAGTTATCCAGGTGAGGATGTAAACTTGAATATTTACTGCAATATATGTTGAGGAAGGCATCATAGTAAAGGTGTATTTAGAATTAGGGAAATGGATTTATAATCATTCACAGGACTTGGGTTCAAATCCTGGTTCTGCAATTTACTGCCTGAGTAACCTTGGGTTTTCATTTAACCTCTCTGGGCCTTCATTTTTCTTATCTTACAGATGAGGGGTTTGGATTAGGTAATCCTATTAAGAAGGGTGCCTGGTTGAATTAGTGAAAGCCTGAAGAAATAAAATATTTTAAAATAAATTCTTTTTTATTACTTTCAACAGCCTATAGTAATCAGCACTATAGAGATCTTTAATGGGTTCTCCTTAATAAATTAATAATAATTGATTCTAATTAACCTATTAATGGTTTATATGTAAATACAGCTATTCAAATGCTTAATGTTTCTTGAAAGTATGTTTCCTAAATCTCTTCAGAATTAGTTTAGGCTTTCACTTACTTAACAAAAGCTTTTTTATAAAAATTTTTAGGCAGACCAGTCTAACCCTTTTAAATATGCTCACTAATCCAAAATTATCAGGTCTGAATTAATAAGGTCTATTTGTCCAATGGTCTTTACTTAAAGTGAAAAAAAGAAGGAAAGAAAATCCTGATTTTTCTCCTCTTTCCTTCACTTTATTGAAAGTTTTATGGATGCTCTTTGTTCTTACTCTACAGTCATTAAAATTGTTACGTGAAACCAAGGAAATGACAATATATGAGACATTCCATAACCACAGTCCCCTACATCTCCAGGAAAAGGAAGCTGGTGGAATTTCTCATTTCTTCTTCAAGGTTAAACTTGGTCATGATAATTGCATTATTTGGTTTTGTTTTAGTGTTCACTTCATTTAAATTATTGTAAATAATTTTATGACATTATTTGTGATATTTTGTAAACATTGTTCTCCTGATTCTTTTGACTTGATTCTGCATCAGTTCATCTGTCTTCCCTTGTTTCTCTGAATCCAGCCCTTTCATATTTCTTACAGCACAAGAACATTCCATTACATGCTCATACCACAGTATGTTCAGCCATTCATCTATCAATAGGCACTTTTTTTGTTTCCAGTTTTGATTTCCTACCATAAAAATGCTGTTGTGGATAGTTTGGCATCACTGCTTCCTTTCTAGCGCATTATAGCATCTGTTATCGACAGTAAACACTGGGTCCATGTTGCAGAATGATTGGGATGCAAGAACAGATGTGTCCCAGGAGTGCATTTTGCCATGTGGCTGTTCTCTCTTGGGGACTGAAATCATAAACAATTCCCTTCCATGAAATAAGGAAGGGAAAACAAAGATCTGCTCACATTTCCCTTTTGATTTTGGTCCAGAAGCAGTCTTAGGATGGTTATTTTCAGAGGAAATTTTAACTTGTGTGGATTGATGAAAGGCAAACTACTTTCTTAGTTGGATTGTTTAATGTGTTACCATGAAGTTTTCCCTTCACATTCCCATTCCATTTACTTAAATATATATAAAAGATTCATGATTTCCTCAGTGTGAGTATACCCTCCCCCATGATGTAGGGATCCTTGAAGCACAAGCAGTCTACCCTGCCTGGTATTCCACACAGAAGCTTGGTTAGCTAACTTCCAGAAATGTGTGATGGAGGGAACCTTTTTGTCATCTTTGTCTGTCAGATAGGTGAAAAGTGGGACTTCAGAGTTTTTAGTTTGAATTCCTTTAATTAGTGATTTGAAGCATTTTTTCACATTTAGAAAAACATTTTGACTTTCTTCTTTTGAGAACTCCTATTCATGTCCTTGAACCATTTTTTTCCATTGGGGAATGACTTTTGTTCTTTTACAAGATGTCCCCCAATTTTTAATGTAGTTTAAGGCATTGAAGCTTAAGATCTACGCCCCTATCTTTCATAGAATATTTGTATCTAGTCCTTATATAGTTAAAATATCAGACTGTCATCAGAAAACTTTACTGCATAGATTTTTTTTCTTTGCTCACTGTTTGCTTTTTAACTCTTATTGCGTGGCTTTTATTTGTGTAAAACCTTTTAAATTTTATGTGATAAAGTTACCTATTTTATCTACTTTGATCCCTTCTACCTCAGCAAACCATCTTGGCAGACAGGCTAAACCAGGCTGAGGGTAACTGACAAGCCTCAAAACTATTGATGAGTTAGGGGAATGTCTACCCCAAGCATGTGAAGACCTTCCCTGGCAGAATGAACGGTGGTCCAGAAATTGTATACTCCCTGGGGAAACAAAAAAAAAGGTAAATACATTTCCTTCCATCAGGGGGATGACATTATAATTTTTTTTAAATGATAGGACCTTTTATCTTTAAGTCATGTCCACTTGGAGCCTATTTTGGTATATGGTGTGAAATATTGTTCTAAACCTGATTTCTGTCTGACTACTTTTCCAGTTTTTCCCAGCACTTTTATGTCAAAGAATGAATCCTTTCCTCAGTAGCTGAAGTCTGTGGATTTAAGAAACACTCCCTTCTATGTTTTATCAATTCTGCATACTTAATATTATCTACTGATGAACTTCTAAATTTCTTAACTACTAATAATTTTTTTTCATGATTACTACTTCATGGTATAGTTTGGTATGGGGTACTTGTAAATCCCCTTCTTTCAACATGTTTTCCATGATTTCTCGTGCAATTCTTGACCTTTTGTTTCTCCTAATGAAATTTTGTTACTCTCTGCCTAGTTCTATAAAATAATCCTTTGGTAATTTGATATGAGATTGAATCTGTAAATGTAATTTTTGTACATGAGAAGTTATTGATGAAGCCATGTTAGCTTTCTGTGATCATTGCTTCCCTTTCTAGATATTAACTAACCATCTCTCTAGAAATATATTCTAGAATTTTACTAGGAATTGAAATCAAGCTCAGTGACCTATGGTTTATAGACTCTACCCTTCTGTCCTTTGAAAATCAGGACAGAGATGAATAATTTTAAAAATTTGGGACCACATTTACCTTTTCCAGGTCCATGGAACCCCTTCTACTCTCCATATTCTTTAAGAAATTACATTGGCTCAGTCATCACATCTGCCAGGTCCTTTAATAAACTGGGATGTTTATCTGGGCCTGGTGATATGAATGCATCAAGTGCAGCTTGCTACTCTCTTGGTATCTTCCTAATTATGTTAAGCATCAACTTCTTATTAGTTATTTTTGTTCTGTCCTTCTTTACAAAAAAAATAAACAAGAAAAAAATTAAGTTGAACAACTCTGTTTTTTTTTCTGTCATGCATGATTGTCATCTTGTCTAACTAGTCTGATTCCTTTTTTGACCCCCTTCCTTTTCCCCAGTCTCACTACAATATCCTTTTTCTTGGGTTTCAGTTTCTTCACCAGGTTCAGTTTATTCTTAGCTTTGGTACTCATGATTTGCTTACAGACCTTTGGGAGGCTTTTGCATTCACAATCTTCTGTCGCTTTCATCTTCTATGCAAGTCTTTGAAAGAAAAATCTAGGCTGGCCAACGAGTTTCCTCTTGGAAATTGGCCTCTTTAGACAATTTCCCCTTTTCAGAGCACATCCTCTTTTTAAGAATGGTTTCTATTTTTGTCTACCCATTTTCTTTCTTGAGAGCTATCCATCCTTCTTCTGGACTGACTTCCTCTAGAATTTTATGCCATGGGATCCTACCTCCCCTTTGCCTTGCAATCTGCTTTCTTCCACAGATCTAGTGTGCATTTGAGGCTATGCATGGCTTTCCACCCATCCATCAAAAATTCCAAGATGGAAGGCTCAGTTCCCCATAAGGGTCTCATCATTTCTACCCAGACATAAGTTCCTACTTGTTAGTAGGAATTAGGTCCAGAAGAAAAGTTCTCCTCATTGATTTATCCACCCTCTGAAAAGATGAAATTATTAGAATGTGAACTTCTCGAGGACAAAACCTTCCCTCCTTTTTTGTATGCCCAGATAGTAAATGCTAAATAAATACTTTCTAATTGATTAATTGGTTGTTTCAAGTCAAGTCACAAAAGTATTAGCTGCTTTGTTTTTGGCAGAGAACTTACAGCAGATGTCTAAAGAATTGAAGCCCCTACATTACTTCTACATCATTTCTACAAGCTAGGCTTATGAACTGTTTGCAGAACTCATCCATTTACTCCTTTTGTCTTGGTGGTCTGTAGCAAATTCAAAGGATGATATCACTATTATTCCTTCCTCTGTCCACATCCATTCAAATGTTCTTTCTTTCTGGTCCTTGCATTTCCTCATATGAACATATCTTTTAAACATACAATGCTTCTCATTCTTCCTTCCCTATTCCCCACTGTTTTTAATCTATCTTTGTTTTTTATTTTTATTTTTTTTTTAGAAAAAAATAAAAGGTCATATTCCTGGGTCTTATCCCTCCAGGCCTCAGTGTTGTCTGGGAGGTCAAATTTGCCTTGCTGGGTTAGGATCTCTAGTTTTCATTATAGTTCTCAGTTCATGGAGGAGAAAAAGCATCTACTGAACTGGAAAACTGCACTGTTGGGCAGCGGCACCAGAGAAATAAAAAGTCCCTACGTTGGTGTCAGCTCCTGTTGGTTGAAAACCAGCCCTCAGGGCCCACCCATCTCTTCTTTCCCTGTCTCTCAACAACTCAACGCATAAACCATCATGGAATTATCCTCGTCACCTTTAATTCAGCTTCCCAGAAGAAATTGATTGATTTGATTTCTGAAGTTTTCTATCTGTGTTTGTTCATACACACACACACAGAGTTCTGTACTTTGTAGGCTGCTCAGCTCCATTCTGTGGGGGCTGGGGGGGACACAGGGGCACAGCAGACAGAGTACTGGGTATGAGGTCAAAGGGCCTTTTCTCAAGCCTCAGCCTGCTGAGCCTCTCTGACACATTTGGAACTCCCCCTCCTCCTGGACACCCTTTTTTCTCTGGGTTTTCATGACACTGCTCTCTCCTGGATTTCTTCCTACCTGTCTGACTGCTCTTCTCATCTCCTTTGCTAACTCAGCATCCATATCATGTCCCCTAACTGTGGGTATTTGTTGACCAAGGTTCTATCCTAGGCTCTTGGTAATTTCAACTCCCAAGGGTTGAATTATCATCTCTGAGCTGCTGACTCCTGGATGTATACAACTAGCCCCAGTCCATACCCTGAACTTCAGTCCTACGATCACCAGCTGCCCATTGGACATTCAGGTTATCCCGAAGCAGAGTGGGGAACCTGCAGCCTCGAGGCCACACGTGACCCTCTAGGTCCTCCAGTGAGGCCCTTTGACTAAATCCAAACTTCATAAAACAAATCCTTTTAATAAAAGGATGTATTCTGTGAACTTGGACTCAGTCAAAAAGCCACAACCAAGGACCTAGAAGACCACATGTGGCCTCAAGGCTGCAGATTCCCCACCCCTGCTCCAGAGATATCTCGAACTGATTATATCAAAAATGACTCATTATCTTGGCCACCAAACTTCCCCATTTCTATTGAAGGTACCTCAATGCTTCTTGTCTCCTGGGTTTGTTACCTTAGGATTGCCTTAGAATCCTCATTCTCTTTTACCCTACATATCTAATCAGTCACCAAGCCTGGTTTTTTGAACTCGACACTTTGCTCCTACATGGGCTCCTCTCTGGTCACGGAGCTATTACCCTAGTTGAGGATAATCTTATCACCTCTTGCCTGGACTATTGTAGTAGCTGCTGGTTGGCCTCCCTGCCTCGTTTTCCTCTCTCCCATGCTCACTTAGGTGCCAGTGATTTTCCTAATGTGCAAATCTGCCCCATGCCACTCCCTACTCAGTTAGCTCTAGAGGTTCTGTATTGCCTCGTGGATCAATTAGACATTCCTCTATCTAGCTTTTAAAATCCATCCCAACCTGGCCCCAACCTCTCCTCCCAGGCTCCTACCGCATCACTCCCCTTCCCACACTCTACAGTCCAGCCAAACTGGTCTTATCTCTGTTCTTCCTGACACTCCATCCCCTGCCTTTGCGTCTCTGTCCCATCTCAATCCCTCCTCTTCTCAGACTCATAGAATCTTTCACTTAACTTCAAGACTCAGCCCAGGAATCATCTTCTCCCAAGTCTCTCCTGAACCACCCACCCAAATGTAATGCCCCTTCCAAGTACCTTCTTTTTAGTTACTTTATATTTTATTTATTCTCTCTATATTTGTTCTGAAAATACAGATAGATGTACCTACATAAACACATACAAATATCCACATGCCTGTGTTGCCTTCCAGTAACAATGTAGACTTCTCTGGAATAGTTTCATTCTTTGTATTTCCATCTTCAGTGCCCAGTACTGTGCCTGGTGTTTCCTTGGTGCTGAATAAATGCTCATTGTTTGATTGCCCCATGTTTAAAACTAAACTGGCCATTCCTTATCCCTGTAATCTTAGGCAAGCCATTTCCCTCCTTACGTCTCAGTTTCCTCATCTGTAAAATGAGAGATTTGGACTTTCAGACTCCTTCCAGTTCTAAACCTGTGATCTTCCATGGATAAGATGGGCACCATACTTTTCAGGAAAGAAGGAGATGCTTATATTGAAGCTCTATTGGCATACGAAGTTTTCTTGCACTGTATCTGAATTGACAGCTGGTTAATTTCTAAATGATGACACCTTGCCTTCCTGTGTGACTAATGCAGCCCAAGTGTATTGTAAATGAGCAAGGACAGGTGATTCAACCTGTCTCTCAGATATTTTTGCATAAGAAAAGACCTATTAAGAAGACAGGCCATGGATGAATCTCCTCTCCATTCAAAAATTCATGGGGGAAATATTCTTAATGGTCTCCTTCAGGACCAGTTCTCCTTCAGAGCCCTCTCACTCACACAGGGAATTACAGACCCCACACCCAGAATTTCAATTCATTCTCTAAGAATCAGGAAAGAATGAAATTAATGGAAGGAAAATAATTTAAAACTTTAAAAGGAATATTATCAGCAAGCTTGGGAAATCCATTGGCTGAAAAAAAATTAGGTGGTAGAGTGGAGAGAGTGCTGGCTCTGGAGTCAGGAAGATCCGAGTTCAAATTTTGTCTCAGAATGACTGGTTGTTTGACCCTGGGCAGGTCCCAACCTGTCTGTATCTGTTTTCTCATCTCTAAAGTGGGTATAATAATAACACCTACTTCCCAGGATTGTCATGAGGCTTAAGAGAGATGCTATTTGTAAAGTACTTTGTAAACCTCAAAGAGATCTAAAATGGTAAATAATAATCACATAATAATAATATCCCTTTTCTCTAGATTTATGCAGCAGTCTAATAGCATACTATACTAGAAAGAATTCTGGACCTGGAATCAGGGAGACCTTTATTCTGGTTTTTGTCCTGCTTTTACGTAATTTCCCTCCCTTGGTCTCTGTTTCTTCATCTGTTAGATAAGTGGCTTAGACAATATGATTTCTTGGTTTCTTAGCATCTTTGGACATCAATGACCTTACCTGACCTGAATGACAAACATCTTAATCTAGTGCTGACTCAGTGGGTCAATGTCATTATACCCTTGAAAAAAAACTCTACACTAAGCATCAGAGGATCTGGGTAGGAGTTCCAGCTCTGCCCAGCTTCTGGAACCTGGAGTCTCCTTTTTCTCTCTCTGTAAAATTAGGAGATTGGCCTAGATGTCCTTTGGGGACCCTTCCTGTTCTAGACTTGAACAGGAAATGAATGAATAATCATTTAGGGCAAATAAGTAAGGTCCTTCATCTCATCTGAAAGATTGAAGTTGCAGACTCCCTTATCATCTAAACCCC
Organism: Vombatus ursinus; assembly: GCF_900497805.2. NCBI lineage: Eukaryota > Metazoa > Chordata > Mammalia > Diprotodontia > Vombatidae > Vombatus > Vombatus ursinus. Next base: position 13,718,429 of record NW_020954577.1, on the reverse strand, counting down.
AGGATCAGTCAACCAGGCATAGCTAAAAGGGAAGGCGAAGGAGGAGGAAACCCCCAGTGGTGGTGGTCCATTCCCACATTCTCACGTGCCAGATTGGCTGGAAAATGCTCTGATGGGGAGGAAAGGATGCCCTCCTCCCATAGGCACCCATTCTTTATCCTGGAGGGACTCAAAGGATGATAGATGCTTTCTCTTCATTTAACTCTATAGTAGAGGTGGTATCCTCAAATTCCAGCTGAAAATCCAAGCAAGTTACAGCTAAGATCATTAGTGTTAACTCTAACTTTTTTGGGTTTATAAATGAGATAGTGTTACATTAAAATAAAATTGTAAATTCCATTGAGCTAAGGGTAAGATGAATATAGAAATACAAATTACAGATCATAGTAAAAATAGTTCTAGGAAATGAAAGGCCCAGGAGTGTAGTGAAAAGAGCAATGGATTGGGAGGCAGAACTTGGAGCTGAGATTCTGCTACTTGAACCACCATTGCCCATTACCTTTCTGGGTCTCCATTTCTTTAACTGTAAAATTCAGAAAGTGGAAATGGATGATCTCAGAGGCCTCTAGCTCTTATCCCAGGAACCTGTATGTGGCTTTCCCTTTTGGAACCTCAGTTTGCTTATCTGTAAAATGATCAGGTTAAAGAGGGTGATCCCCAAAGCCCCTCCCAGCTCCGAACCCTGTGACCTCAAAATATCCTTCTGTCTCTCCTGTGCCCCTTTCAGCTCCACCTCTGGGGATAAGCGACCCCAGGGTGGCCCATAGGTTGAGTGCTTCGAATGAAGACTGCTGCTGAAGTGATCAGGCTGGCTGGCAGTGCGTGCGTGCGTGTGTGTGTGTGTGTGTGTGTGTGTTGGGGGGGTTGGACTGGAGAGTGGGAGGGTTTCTTCCAACTTGCCTTTAGTTTAAAAAAACAATACAAAACAACAAAACACTTTCCCCAGACAGATTCTTGGTTTGTAGCTTTAAAGGGGTGGGAAGGTGCAGGCCATGATCTACTAAGGGAAGAGGGAGAAGGGAGGGGGGAGGAAAAGGCCTGAGTTTGGCCCCAGATTGTGGACACCTGGCTGTGGACCCCGCCTCCTAGCAGCAGCTGCTAAGGCTAAGGGGTGAGGTGTGCGGACCAGCAGTGTCTCCGCCTTCCCATCTGGGGTAGAGGAAAGTCGGGTCCCCAGCGCCTCTCCAGTTCTGGAGAACCCACCCATTCTTCCTCCAGGTTCCCTTACTCACCTTCTCCCCTCCCTCCACCTCTCGTTTAAACCTGCCTCTTGTCTTCACCCGCCCTAAACCAAACTGTCTCTGATCTACACCCTACCCCAGCACACAGTACCCAGTCTCTGGTCTACACCCACCCCC